>NC_058379.1:43282558-43895058 GCF_018350175.1 Felis catus
TGAAAAAGGAAATATATCCAGCCAAGAAGTTTCTCCTTTTCTGGAAAGTAAAGTGTCCTCTCCTCAGTTCCCAAAGGCCCCCATCTTGGGACTGGCTACATGCCACCTTGTGTCATTGTTATATGTATGTTTTGTAAACTCCCACTCCATCCCCTGCTGGATAGAGAGCTCATTTGGGAAAGAATCTTGTCAAATTCATCATTTTCTCCTCCACAGTACCTGGGTTTGTGCCTTCACTTAGTAGATGCTAAAAAGATATTGATTGTTTGACTATTATAACTTGAAAAAAAGTTCTCCAAAACTTAAAGGGACAGTCAGCAAATCCTGTAATATCAAGCTTAATTATACACTGACCTGCTAACAATGTCCCTTATGAATGATAATTTAGAATTAAAATTTAATTATTCTTTAAGATTGATCATATTACCCAAAGAGAATGTTACATGCAGTTTTAATTGTGCCACTAATTTAGAAGATATTAAGCTACAACCTACTTAACCATTCTCTTGTTTTTAACCATTAAGATTGTTTTTAAATTTTTACTATTTTAAATAATTTTGCAAATACAGATTTGGAGGATGGGCAGGGGACTTTTTATTGTTATTTTTTAAAGTATGTATGTATGTATGTATTTAGAGAGAACAAGCAGGAGAGGGGCAGAGAGAAAGGGAGAGAGAGAATCCCAAGCAGTCTCTGTGCTGCTAGCCCAACTCGGGCTTGAACTCACAAAACCAGGAGATGGTGGAGCCGAAATCAAGAGTCAGCTGTTCAACCAACTGAGCCACCCAGGTGCCCCTCAAATAGCTTTTCCAAAAGCTATTTTCAAAAAGGCAACAACAGTTTGTGTTCCTGCTAATAACATATAAGAATTCCCATTTCATCACACTCCTATCATGATTTTGTATTTTTTAAAAAATTTACACGTTTGATAGGCATATGATGCTATCGTGTCTTAATTTTTATGTCTTTGATTACTGATGAGGTTGAACATATTTTCCAAGTATTTTAAAACTAGTTTTGTTGTTTTTCTCTTTTATGAATCATCTATTCCTATCAATAAGGCATGTTGAACCTGGCACTCTGCTTACCAATTTTAAAAGTGTTTCTTAAAATGCTGCACAGCTTTCGCCAGCACGTAGCTAATGAAGTTAGAACTGTCATCACTGTCTTCAGGAGGGATCTTGAGTGTGAAATTGGGAGAAGGCAGAATGCTCAAGTCTATCATTGTTTCATCTTGTTTGGGAAAATTCCCTTCATGAACATCTGGAACCACCTGAGAAGAAGGATTATACAGTAAAAGATTACTAAACCCCAATGCACATTCAGGATTAACTTAATACCACATTAGTCAGGATAGGCTAGGTTATGCTGAGGTAACAGAGTAGCCCCAACATCCCAGTGGCTTCATACAACAAACATTTACTTCTTGCTCATGTTACATGTCCATTTCAGGGGCTCTGTATAGGCTCCAACATTCAGGACCCTGGTTGACACTGGCAGGTCATCTCATGGCTGTAGCATGAGGAATGCATGGCTTTCTTTGTGCCCCTGGCAGACACGGAGAGTGTATAAGCCCTGCACTATCTCAGTCTAGAAATAACCCTTGTCAGTTTTCTTCATATTTCACTGGCCGGGACTTGCCACGTGGCACCATTTAACAGCAGGAGGAGCTAGAAAATATGAGTGAGCAGACAGAATATTTGGTGAGCGCTACCATCAGAGTCACAACTATTTATGTGATGCACCAAGTTTTATACTGTATTTTCCTAGGAAATTTACAATTTATGGTTGTTATGTGATTTTGGTGAGAACCAGTCATCTGAAAGTCATGGCGGTTACTCTCAATGAATTCTCAAGTGCACATACTTTGATTTTAATAATTTAAATGAAACTGTACTGACATGCAAGTTGATGTAACCTTAAGAGAACTATTTTTAAAACGTTTTCAAATAACCTCCTTATCAAAAAAAAAAAAAAAACCTAAAGCAAAATCTTAAGAAGCCAAATAAAACTGATAATTTCTTAATTCTAGTATGTAAAGAAATAGCTAACATGATTTCTCCCAGCTCGTTTCCTTTTGGTGAATATAACCCACATAAAAATTGCATAAAGCATTTTTGTCTAGTTTAATAAATAATTATAAAGCTAACACCATGTAACTACAACCTAAAGGGCATAACTTTTTTTACTTGCCAGAAAGTTTACATACTTGTATATGCCTCTTCAGTACTTGCTGTGTTATGGCTTTGCACTTTCTGTTACATGATGAAATAAGAGTTGTTTTGATAAAAATAACTTACGGGTAGTTCGGCAAAGTGGTTAAGTCCAGAAATTCTGGAGAAATGCTGCTTGGGTTTAACTCCCTGCTCTACCACTTGCTAGCAGTGTGACCTCAGACAAGTTGCTTAACTTCTCTGTGCCTCATCTGAAAAATGTGAAAAACAATACCTTATAGGATCACTGAGTGTATTAAACAATCTGCTGTATGGAAAAAGTCCTTAGAACATTGCCTGACACATAGTAAGTGTTCGTTAGTGACAATGACTATGAGAAGAATTATCACTGAAAACCATAATTTTATTTTATATGGAGATTTTTATATAGAACTGCTTTTGTTATCAATATAAAGAATTTTAGGTAAACCTATTAGTGTTACCCAGAGACACTAGAATGGAAACAAACTGCAGCATAGAGTGGAAAATACTGACGATTATGAAAGCAATTAACTCTTGGCTGTAACTTTCTAAAGACTGAAAGCACTACTCAACATTGTCTTCAGATTTTATTCTTCAAGACAAGACCTTTTCCTCATTAGCTGAAAGTGTGTGTTTGTAAGAATGATCAAGTATACTGAATTATTTTACTCCTCTAGAGTATAAACTAGCTGATGAAGGAAATAAGTCAGAGAATCAGCCGGGTTGGGAGAGTGACTTTCAGAACTGTTTGACTGTGGTCAACAGTTACAAATACATTTTTACATCATGACTCAAAAATACGCACTATATATATATATATATATATATATATATATATATATATATATATATATATGCATACACTCATATTTACACACACACATACACAACGCATGTAATGGAAATGAAAGTTCCATGATATATGCATATGATTTGTTAAGTACACTGCACTCTTTCTCCTTAGTCTGTCCTATTCTGTTTTGTTTTGTTTGTTTAATGTACTGGATGTGACTCTCTAAACCTATGTCTCAAACTTTCAGTTTGAAAGAGACAGATATATTAGGACACAGAATGTCACATATGTCAGATTCTCTGGAAACAGCCTGAGACTCTGACAAAAGCAATTTATTAAGGGTGCCTTCAGGTGAAACTTTTTGGGGGATTAGGCAAGCAACATAGGCAAGAGGGAGAAGCTAATCTAGGATGTGGCTTCAGGTGACCTCTGGCCTCAGCCTGATGCAGCAGGGAGCTCTTAAATGGCCCCAAGGGCAACCCTTTGGAGAAGGGTTGGGGAGAGGGTGAACAGTTAGCAGCGGCACCAGCCAAAGTTGGTAAGAGGATCCGTGGCAATCTGAGTAACGCACTGACATTACACACTGCACAAAATATTGCTTCTTCAGTTGTTCTGCCCAGTGATTTTTGTATCCAGGTCTTTTTAGGAATCCACCGATACTAACCTCTTCGGGAGTCACTAGCCTTGTTTGTTAACCTAGTGTGTGTTGTGGGAGTGAGGGTAGGAGGAGTTGGTCAGAAGAGAAATTCAGTCACTGTTTTATGTTATGCAACAGGAGCTATTGACTGAATGTGGGAAACATGGCATAAAGTGCAACTTCAGATGGCACTACGTTTTGATGTAAACATAACTCTCAAGGTAAGTCAGCAGCTTTTTGTTTCAAAAACTATTGAGAGCTAAATTTACAAAGCCCTTGCTTTGAGTAAGGAACCTATACTAACTACTTTACAAACATCAGTTTTGAGTTAGCTGTTATTATTTCCATTTTTTCAAGTGGAAAAACAGACCTAGAAAGGGTATGGAACTTTCCCAAACTTACTCAGCTGCTGAGTATCAGGGTCAGCATTTGAACTCGTTGCTTTACCTGTAAGTCTTGTCTCTCAAAAACTGCACTGATCAGGTTTCTTCAAGGTTACTTGCATAAGTTAATTATATTCCTATAGCTTTAAGCAGAATTGGCCATGTCTGGATTAGAAGATATTTTGCATTTTAAATTGGTTTTCTTTATAGAATTTCTTATTTCTTTTTGTTTGTTTGTTTGTTTTTTAACTTGTTTTATTTTTTTTTTTAATTTACATCCAAATTAGTTAGCATATAGTGCAACAATGATTTCAGGAGTAGATGCCTTAGTGCCCCTTACCCATTTAGCCCATCCCCCCTCACACAACCCCTCCAGTAACCCTCAGTTTGTTCTCCGTATTTATGAGTCTCTTCCGTTTTGTCCCCCTCCCTGTTTTTATATTTTTGTTTCCCTTCCCTTATGTTCATCTGTTTTGTCTCTTAAAGTCCTCATATGAATGAAGTCATATAATTTTTGTCTTTCTCTGACTAATTTCACTTAGCATAATACCCTCCAGTTCCATCCACGTAGTTGCAAATGGCAAGATTTCATTCTTTTTGATTGCTGAGTAATACTCCACTGTGTGTGTGTGTGTGTGTGTGTGTGTGTATGTATATATATATATATATATATATATGTATATATATATGTATATATACCACATCTTCTTTATTCATTCATCCATCGATGGACATTCTCTTTCCATACTTTGGCTATTGTTGATAGTGCTGCTATAAACATTGGGATGCATGTGTCCCTTGAAACAGCACACCTGTATCCCGTGGATAAATGCCTAGTAGTGCAATTGCTGGGTCGTAGGGTAGTTCTATTTTTAGTTTTTTGAGGAACCTCCATACTGTTTTCCAGAGTGGCTGCACCAGCTTGCATTCCCAAGGAATTTCTTATTTCTAAGGACCATGCACTACATTGTAGCAGGTCAGCCTGAATACAATCATGATGGAAATATGAATATCCTCCTACAGCTTGTTTTCAAATGCAGATGTACTTAATAAGTGAATTAACAGAAAAAATATCAATGTATGCACATGCAATCTCCATATCTGTTCTTGGGTCTCTCCATTACCTTTATGGAGTTGAAGGTGCTCTCAGTTCCTGGGGTCTGGTTTGCCAGTTCAGTCACCCAGCCAAATTCCTCTCTCATCTTCTCCATCAGATATGTGGTGTCCTCCAGGTGATGCTGGGTCATCTGGAGAATCTGGGCATATTGCTCATGGGACACGTTGACCAATCTGAGGGCCTCATCTACTTTTGTGTGCAGTTCAGGTACATCGGGACAGTCTAGCAAAGAACGTAACATGGTAAAGGAAAATGCCCATGAAATTTGGAGTTGGGTGATGTGGGTTTAAATCCCAGCCCTTAAGCTTTCTATTTCCAGGCTTTTGATCTTGAGTGAGTTTTCAATTAGGTAAAATGGTTATGAATGAAATAACACTGTAAAGTGCTTGATCACAAGACAGTCACATATTGGTGATTTAGCAAATGTTCCTTTTCCTTTTCCTCCTTTTTTGTAATGTCTCTGAAGGTCATTTGGACGACTCACTGATATTCTGATTGGGACACATGGGAGACTGAGCCTCCCTGCCACCTTGAAGTTGAGTGTGGCCATCTTCAAAGTGATGTGTCTCACTTCTGGAGGAAGCCTAAAGAACAGTTAAGGATTTATCATGTTCCCCTTCCCCTGATGGCAGAACTAGTTCTCTTCCGTATAGTGGAGGTATCAGGCCTTCCACTCAAACTGTAATTGACACAGCACAGAGTGAGAAATAAACCTTTGTGCTTACAAGCCACTGAGATTCTGCAGCTCTGTGCTATATTGCACAACAGCCCATCTGAACTGAAACAGGATTATAGGAATTAACATAGCTGTGCTGATGAGCAACTTGTTTGATATTGTGTAAAGATTATCTGCAGACTATGGACGAGTCTGTGTTAGGGCAT
Organism: Felis catus; assembly: GCF_018350175.1. Taxonomy (NCBI): domain Eukaryota; kingdom Metazoa; phylum Chordata; class Mammalia; order Carnivora; family Felidae; genus Felis; species Felis catus. The sequence continues at coordinate 43,288,566 of NC_058379.1, forward strand.
TTGGGACCGTAAGAGGTTGTTGTTATGGAAAAAGACCACAGACTTTCTACACTGTGTCTTTTCCTGTTTACTAAAAAGCCATGCCTTCAGGAAAATAGGGGTCGGAGAGAATTCACCAACCAGAGCTGGGTGACTACCTCCTCTGAGGTCTTAGACATCAATTTGTAGGTTTCTTTTTGATACTTAAAATATAACGCGAGATTCCCTGGCATCTCATACTTTTTCAGAAATCATTTTGAGATCTTTAGGAGAGGGAGACCCTTGTACTTATAAGGAAACCAACTTGTAACAGCATACTTTTGAAAAGTGATTCACGAAAACATTTTGAAAACAAAGGGAGTTACAGTTAAGATACAGTATACATTTCAAAGGAGATTCAGATATTCTTTTAAAATGTCTTCATGTGCAACTTCAGAGTTGTTAACTTTTAGAATAGTAATATAAATATATAGATTTTAATTATGGGGGAAGAAGGTGGTGATTTTCCTCATGATTTAGGCAAGCAGAATTCTACAAAGGGACACTCATTTCCTCTTTAAGAGATCACCAGGAAAAAAGATTCTCATGGAACAAAGGTGAAACTTCATGCAAAATACAATCACACAGGAAAGGAAAGAGTAAAACTATATTCACAGATGACATGATCTTGTATGTAGAAAGTCCTAGGAATACATACACACAGAAAACTATAAAAACTAATAAACAGTTCAGCAAGGTTGCAGAATACAAGATCAATATATAAAAATCAGTTGTATTCTATATACTATGAACAAACCAAAACTGAAATTAAGAAAACAACTGCATTCACAATAGCATCAAAAAGAACAAATTGCTGGGGCGCCTGGGTGGCTCAGTCGGTTAAGCGGCCGACTTCGGCTCAGGTCGCAATCTCGCGGTCCGTGAGTTCGAGCCCCGCGTCGGGCTCTGTGCTGACGGCTCAGAGCCTGGAGCCTGTTTCGGATTCTGTGTCTCCCTCTCTCTCTGACCCTCCCCCATTCATGCTCTGTCTCTCTCTGTCTCAAAAATAAATAAACGTTAAAAAAAAAAAGAACAAATTGCTTATGAAAAAATTTTTTTTTAATTTTTTAATGTTTATTTTTGAGAGAGAAAGACAGAGAGAGACAGAGCATGAGCAGGGGAGGGCAGAAAGGGAGACACAGAATCTGAAGTAGGCTCCAGGCTGAGCTGGCAGCTCAGAGCCTGATGTGGGGCTCAAACTCATGAACGGTGAGATCATGGCCTGAGCCCAAGTCGGACATGTAACCCACTGAGCCACCCAGGCACCCCCCCCCCACCCTTTTTAAGAGACACACACACAGAGGATGAGCGGGGGAGGCCAGAGAGAGAGGGAATGCTCATGAAAAAAATTTTAAGTGGAGGACTTGTAACTGAAAACTAAAAAACATCTTTGAAAGAAATTAGAGAAGATTTAAATAAATGGAAAGACACGCTGATGGATTGGAAGACTTAATATTGTTAGAACGGCAATACTCTACAAATTGATCTATAGATTGCCAAATTTCCTTTCTACAGAAATTGGCAAGCTGATCCCAAAATTTATATAGAAAGGCAAAGGGCCCAGGATAACCAAAAGAATCTTGAAAACGAAGAACAAAGTTGGACCATCACACTTCCTAATTTCAAAACTACACAGTACAACTGTCAAAACAGTGTGGTACTGGCTTACACAGTACAACTGTCAAAACAGTGTGGTATTGGCTTCGAACAGACATATGGATCAATGGAATAGAATTGAGAGTCCAGAAATAAACCCTACATTTGCTGTCAATGGATTTTCAACAAAGATGCCAAGATAATTCTATGGGGAAAAGAACAGTCTTTTCAAGAAGTAGAACTGAGATAACTGGATATCCAACTGTGAAAGAAAGAAGTTAGACTCCTCCCTCACACCATATACAAAAATGAACTCAAAATGTATCAGAGGGGCGCCTGGGTGGCTCAGTTGGTTGAGCGTCCGACTTCAGCTCAGGTCATGATCTCACAGTTTGTGAGTTTGAGTCCCGCATGGGGCTCTGTGCTGACAGCTCAGAGCCTGGAGCCTGCTTCGGATTCTGTGTCTCCCTCTCTCTCTGCCCCTTCCCTGCTCATGCTCTGTCTCTCTCTGACTCTCAAAAATGAATAAACATTAAAAAAAAAAAGTATCAGAGACCTAAACATATGAACTAAATATGTAAGTCTGTTAGGTGAAACGTAAGTATAAATCTATGGGATCTTGGATTAGGCAATGGTTTCTTAGATATGGCATCAAAATACAAAAATAGAAAAAAAGAAATAGACAAATTAGACTTCATCAAAATGGAATATTATCATATTTCAAAGGGCACCATTCCAAAAGTAAAAAGGCAGCACATGGGGGAAAATATTTGTGAATAATATATCTGATATGGGTTTAGTATCTAGAATATATTAAGAACTCTTACAACTCAACAATAAAAAAAAAAATAATAACATGGGGCAACTGGGTGGCTCTGTTGGTTAAGTAGCCAACTCTTGATTTCGGTTCAGCTCATGATCTCACAGTTTGCATCCAGCTCTGCACTGACAGCATGGAGCCTGCTTGGGATTCTGTCTCTCCCTTTCTCTCTGCCCTTCCCCCAATCATATTCTCTCTCTCTCTCTCTCTCTCTCTCTCTCTCTCTCTCTCTCTCTGTCTCTCTGTCTCTCTTCCTCTCTTTTCCTCTTTCTCTCTCTCTCAAATAAATAAACATTAAAAAAATAATAAAATTAAAATATGGGCAAAGGATTTGAATAGGCATTTCTCCAAAGGAGATACACAAATGTTCATATGGTAGATAGGTTTCCAACTGCAAGAGAGGAAGGACAAGCTTTAATTTACAAGCATGTTTCAAGTCTGCACTTTGGTCACATTTGCCAATGTCTCATTCACTAAGGACAGACCCATGGCCAAGCCCAGATTCATGGACTGGAAAAGCAGACTGTCTCTTGATGGCAGAAACCACAAAATACTGTGGCCATTTTGTTTTTAATCTACAATACATACGTTCCCTTCTGCCTAGGAGAGGTCTCAATTTATGCCTATTGTTCTTAAGTAATTATTAATATTGCCTATGTCACATTGAAAGGAGATCTAATTTAATTGATAGTTATATGGTCATTTAACAAAGTGGGCAGGACACAGAAGTTCTTTGGTATAATTCCCATGTGCCTACCAACTATATTAAGAAATAAAATATTACCTAAATACGTGAAACTCCCATTGTGCCCCTTCCACATTAAAACCTCTCTGTTCTCTCAAAAGGAAACTACTATTTTGAATTGTTATATACAGTACCAGTAATTGATATGGAAAAAGAGGAAAATAGTCACTTGCAGAAAATCTGTTTACAATCAAGGCCAGGGGCGCCAGGGTGGCTCAGTTGGTTAAGCAGCCAACTCTTGATTTTGGCTGGGGTCAGGATCTCACGGTTTGTGAGTTCAAGCCCCGTGTAGGACTCTGCACTGATAGCACGGAACTCGTTTGGGATTCTCTCTCTCCCTCTCTCTCTGCCCCTAACCCGCTCATGCTCTCTCTCTTTCTCAAAAATAAATAAATATTAAAAAAGGATCATCTATTGTAAAAATAAAAAATTAAAATCAGGACAAAAATGTATGGTAAATAGTGGAAGAACAAAAAGATTTATGATCTCTTGGAAAATATTTATCAAATATAAGATTTATTATAAGATTTATAAGATCTTATATCTATAATTACAGCTATGTACATAGTCTTAGAACAAGGAAAGAATCAAATATTGATTAAAGAGGCAAAATTATTGTTTGACAAAATGTAGAAGGGTTGTTTGTAATACAAAAACATGGAAGCAACTTAAATACACTTAAGGAGAATGGGTAAATTGTGATATGCCTACAGAGACCAACACATCAGTGAATTAATGAATCAGAACATGTATTCATATGGTTAACTGTCCCAAACTATACTGTATAACCAAGCTGCAAAAGAATACATAAGCAATATATTTACACTGTTAAGAAAAAGTATCCAAAATTTGGAAACAAGGCAGAAGAATGGCTGCATGTTGGGGCACCTGGATGGCTCAGTCGGTTGAGCGTCTGACTCTTGATTTCAGCTCAGGTCATAAAGCCTGCTTAAGATTCTCTCTCTCTCTCTCTCTCTCTCTCTCTCTCTCTCTCTCTCTCTCTCTCTCATATTCTCTCCCTCTCTCTCCCTCTGTCCCTCTCCCCGGCTCATGTTTGCGTCCTCTCTCAAATTAAAAAGAAAAAAAAAATGGCTGCATACCTTTTTAATGTCATGTAAAACATTGCCTAAAAGGCCTGCCTACCTACAGATTCTTTGATTCTCTAAAGAAATGATCTTTTGTTGGATTTACTACTTAGTGTTGCTCAGGGCCAGAGAACATCCTAGATTGAAAAGTTGCAAATGGTTTTTGTCCAGTAGAGATATAAATTATTTTGGTCTGATAGAAAACATAACTGCAAAACTTATAGTTTTATTGCCCTTTAGGGCATAGTTTTATGCCCTTTAGGGCATAGTTTAGGGCAAAATTATATCTAATTTTGCTATCTGACTTCAACATTCTATCTTTGACTGTAAATACTTCAGTCTGTCTTGTACTCCTTTGTAACAGCTTTAATACTTTGCTGATTCCCTCATTAATGGGACAAATTAATCTTGACATGTGCTCATTTTATATTTGTATGAGTCATAGTTTTAAAGTTAAAAATGATACTTTGACAATATAAATTAAAAACATGTAACACATTGCCAAATATGCTGTGTGTATTATATATATATACATGTGATAACAGTATAAAGAAGGGGAAAGAAATAATAAACACTAAATTCAAAATAGCAGTTTCCTTTTGAGGAGATAAAGAGGATGTGATTTGGAAGATCACAGAGGGAGTTTCATCTATTTTGGTGATGTTTTATTTCTTAATCCAGGATGTAGGCACTTGGGTTTTTGTTCTTTTACTCTTTGTACATTTATAACAAAATGCATTTTGTAATAAAAGTTTTAAGTTACATGGGAGCACATTAGAACATTCTTTCCTTGATGTTTTACCTATGCAGCAGTCGATTAACATGGCATGTATTCAGGGTACCTGTCTGGCTCAGTTGGTAGAACACGCAACTCTTAATCTCAGAGTCTTGAGTTCAAGCTCCACACTGGGTGTGGAGTCTACTTAAAATTAAAAACAATGTTTTTAAACACATTGCATGTATTCTATATTACCTGATTTGTACCATATCTGATGCATTGTCTGATGTATATTGATATCTGAGACATTTGTATTATATAATCTGATTTCTTCCATATTTTTTCCAGTTTTATTGAGCAGTAACTGACCGATAGAAGTATAAGGTGTAAAGTATGATGGTCTGATTTACATATGTTGTGAAATACTTATTGTAATAGGTTGAGTTAACATCCATCATATCATATAGATCCAACAAAAAGAAAACAAAATTTCTCCTTGTGATGAGAACTGTTAGGATCTCTCTTACCAACTTTCCTATACATCACACAGCAGTGTTAGCTGTAGTCATCATGTTGAAGGTTACATGCTTAGCACCTATTTATGTCATAACTGGAAGCTTGTATCTATTGGCCACCTTCCTCCAATCCCCCCTCCCATCTTCTGTATTATTTTATGATAGAGAGAGATTATTCATAAAAGTTCTTAACTGGTTGAAAGGAAGTTAGTGATACATAGATGGGATGTTTGCGTGAGACTATTTTTATAGGCAGTCAGTGTATTTGTGTAAATTTTTCTGTTATAAAAAAACTTCTGTTTCTGTATGCAACCTTATAACTGTGACTTAAAAAGCAAAGACTTGAATAATGAAAATCATTAGTATGTCAGCCATTTTATTTAATCTGCAAAACACCCGTATAAAATAGATATATTATTGCCATTCTCCAAATGATGAAACAGAGGTGCAGAGTCACTCAATTCACAATTCAGGAGAAATAACAGAAAGGTCCAGTTTCTATTCAACCTTGCTTTTTAGAATTTCCTTCCTTTAGCGAGGTGAAATGCAGAAACACAGGAATTGAAATCTCGTGGCTTTTGTAAGAAAATGTGTTGGGGCCCTAGCAGGTGGGAGGAGTGACTTTAGCTAAGGGAAGGGTGGGAGAAGGGGGGCTGCCAGGCAAGAGAAGGATTTCTCACCTGGGGAAGGAACCGAAGGCCACTCTTTGCTAGGTCTGGGAGGGGAAAGACTGTAAGAGGAGCCACTTTACATATTTAAATTCTAATTAGTGATTTACCCACCAGCTGGAAAGAGTTAATGCCACTTAAAAATAAAACTCAGTTGGGGCACCTGGGTGGCTCAGTCTGTTAAGCACCTGACCCTTGATCTCAGGTCATGATCTCTCTCCATGAGATGGAACCCATATGGGGCTCTTCCTGCTGACAGCATGGAGCATGCCTGGGATTCTCTCTCTCTGCTCCTCCCCTGCTTGAGCTCTCTCTAAATAAATAAATAAACTTAAGAAAAAAATGCAAAAACAAAAACTCACGTGGCTAACAATTTGCTTACACAATGGGAAGATTGCTTCCGTGGTGGGATTTTATTTCCTTGTGGTAAAAAGGAAAGAGTGCCTTAATTTGCCCCTACTTCTCTTTTGCACACATTAGTGTTTCTCTGTCTTTAACCCCAAAAAGTTTCACAGGAACAGGAGGGAATTTTAAATAAGGAAAAAAGCGAGTTGACCTACTTTTGAATAATAAAAGCTTATAAAACTATGCTGAGTACCCCTAGATGGAGATAAACATGCATAAAAAGTGCTTGAAGGAAAATAAATGAATCCATGATGCTTGCAAAAGTGTGATTTTGACCTCTGACCAGAATACTATTGAAACCTTGAGAAAATAATGATTATTTACCTTCCCACAGGTAATCCTGACATTTTTGGCATCTTGCATGAAACTGGAAACATTCTGATAAATTTTGGCCAAGTTCTGCACACGGTCCCCTGTTCTGCACAGGCAACATCTCTGAACTCAGGCTTCCATGGTTAGAGTCTGGAGGTAACATAGTGTTTACACATTAATGTCATTAGAGTCTGCATTTTAAAGGCATGGACTAGATGTCATTTCTTTGTCTTACCAGTTCTTTCAAAATCTTTCCATATTCAATCATAGGAAGGTCCATTGTTGCAACCATTTGCTAGGACAATTTGACATCTATTTAAAATTGCACATATTCTTTAATCCAACAATCACATTACTATTATTATTATTCATTATTTGTACACTCCTCCTTCAGAAAGGTTAATGCATATGGTTTTATTTTCTGGAGGGAATTATGAGGAATCTTTGGGAAGACATACTTGATGGGATGTGAGAGGGCAGCTTTCATTTGTTTTGTTCTTTTATATATTTAAATTATTTTTTAATTTTTAAAAAAATGTTGATTTATTTTTTAGAGAAAGAGAGAGTGTAAGCGGGGGAAGGGCAGAGAGAGAAAGGGAGAGACAGAATCCTAAGCAGGCTTTGCGCTGTCAGCACAGAGCCTGATGTGGGGCTCCATTTCACGAACCTGTGAGATCATGACCTGAGCCAAAATCAAGAGTCAGACACTTAACCGACTGAGCCACCCAGGCACCCCTATATTTGAATTATTTTAAATTTAGTGTGTCTTACTTTTATTATTTTTATTTCTGATGTCGATGGATTAACTAAATAGGGAGTTGTAAGCTGCTTTTCTCTTTCGATTTCTTTCTATTTAAAAATTTTTCTAGGGGCTCCTAGGTGACTTGGTCAGATAAGTGTCCAACTTTGACTCAGGTCATGATCTCACAGTTTGTGAATTCGAGCCCTGCGTCAGACTGTGTCAACAGCTCAGAGCCTGGAGCCTACTTCGGATTCTGTGTCTCCTTGCTCTCTGCCCCTCCCCGACTCACACTCTGTCTGTCCATCTGTCTGTATGTCTTTCTCTGTCTCAGAAATAAATAAATATTACACATTTTTTAAAATTTTCTAATAATTATTTTAATCTTTTAAAGCCAAAATTGGGAAATACATTGGAGTTTCAAAGGCACTGGGAATATCTATTTCTAAAACTGGGTGGTAGGCATTTACTTTATTACTATTCCTTTTGCATTTCATATATATGATGTTATAAACAATGGATCAAGAATTTAGGAAAACATCTAAAGCAGATCAACTTTTGAGAAACCCTTTTTTTTTTCTGGAAGAACTAATAATCCATATGAAAATGATGACGTGAAAAAGAAGTAAATCCAACAGAAAATTGACAGTTCTCAACTGAATGTTTCACATTAGGAAACATTTATTACTAATTTACAACCCAATGATTTTCTCCTATATTGAATCATCAACATTTTAAAACAAAACATTTCATTTTGAGATAAATTGTGAAATCTGTTGCTTAAAAACCTCTGAGGCATTGGTTACATCATGTGGTGCATAAGGCAACCATCTCCTTTTGTTGAATAGGAAGTCATTTCTTCTCAGCTGCCTTCCTGAATGGTCCCCTGTAGTCACTGAGGAGTTCTACTGTAGAGCTTGTCTCTGCTTCATGTACTGTTTGCTTTTTTACCTTCTCTGTTAGACCCTGAGCCCCTTGAGGGAAGGGATTTGGTCTTATCATTTGAATCATGTCATTCTTCCATACCTTTTTCTGTCATTTCAGTTACAATGGTCCTGTAGTTGTCCACTGATCTGTTTTCCTTTCTCTGGACTGAGCTCCTAAAAGTCAGGGAGCTGTGTCATAATCATGGTCTTATTCCCAGCATCTAGTTGAACACCTGGTGTGTAGATCGGGGATGGCAAATTCCAGGTCCATGTGATACCAGTTCCTCATTCTGTGCCATGGCATGACAGTAACCCATCACTGAGCTCTAGACCCTTCTAGGCAGCTACTTCCAGTGCTGTCACTCATAGCAACCATCTCCTCTCCCCACTTGCCTGTCTCCCCACCCCAGTCAGAGGGAAAATTAAAGGCAGCAACATTCTCCAGTGTGGGATTAGAGCTCATATCTCCCAGCAACCAGCATTGCATCAGGCTACTGCACCACACAGTTTCATTCAACGCCATCTATCCTTGCCAGGGATTCATGAGGAAAGTGAGGACAACTGCAAGAGCTATTTTATTCTCTTCCAGTAGGAACTTAGGTCTAGAAAGACTGAGGTAGGAAAGAAATTCTCCCATATGGCGACAAAAATGAAATCACACTCAATCAAAGAAAAAAATACTAATAACCAAAATATTTCAGAATTTTTATTGCTGCCTCTTTCCTTTTAATGGTGTTCATTATTCAATTTTAGCTACTTTTCTAATTTTAGCACTTAGGACAATCATGACAAATAAAACCCATCCATGAAGGTTGCCAGATACACAGTGCTCACTCAGGCAATGTTGGCCATCGTAATTGACAAGAGGCTTGTATTCATTTCCTGTTGCTGTTGTAACAGAATACCACAAATATAGTGGCTTGAAATAATACAAATGTTCTGGTTCTGTGGGTCAGAAGTTTGAAATGGGTCTCACTGGCCTAAAATCAAGGTGTTGGGCAGGGGATTTTTTTTTCCTGGAGGCTCTAGGGGAGAATCTATTTCCTTGCCTTTCCAATTTCTAGAGGCCAACTATAGTCCTTACTTCATGGCCCTCTTCCTCTACCTGCAAAGGCAGCAAAGTAGGGGCCTTCTCATATTACCATCTCTATGGGTTTTGTTCTGCCTCCCTCTTCCGCTTTTTAAAAAATGTTTATTAGTTTTTTTGAGGGAGAAAAAAAACTTGCATGTGAGCAGGGAGGGGCAGACAGAGGGAGAGAGAGACCATCCCAAACAGGCTCTATGCTCAGCGTGGAGCCTGACGTGGGGCTGGCTCTCATGAACCATGAGTTCATGACCTGAGCTGAAATTAAGAGACGCTTAGCCGACTGAGCCACCCAGGTGCCCCTCTTTCCCACTTTGAAGAACCCTCGTAGCCACATGGATAATTCAGGATAATCTCCCTGTTTTAAGATCAGCTGACCAGCACCTCAATTCCATCTACAACCTTACTTTCCCCTTGCCACGTAACACAACATATTCACAGGTCCTGCAGATTAGGGTGTAGATATCTTTGGAAGCTATTATTCTGTCTACATAGGGACAAAGCTCAAAATGTCTTCTCATTAGGCAGACTGTGCAGGCACATTAGGTTTATTCCTCACCTACCACCTGTCAAGAAAAGTGATGGAAATCGCTTGCAAATACCCTATGGCCCCTCCCTGACTAGTTTTGATAGATAGTCTGCATGTGCTTATCCGAGAAGAGAATGTCTCTTCTGTTGAGCTAGCTCTGTGCTGTCAGGTAGGGTAGGGATAGCAGAGAAAGAAGAGTTGAAAGGTCTATCACATATCCTTTTGTTTTTGTTTTTCATACTTGCATTTACGTTACGTTTGCATTACAGGAGGCTCTGGATATGCCGGTTATCACCAAGGTGGGGGTTGTGCAGAGAGCCAGCTGAGCAGGGTGTGTGTGAATGGAGTGGAAGCTGGGGCAGAACTGGTGGAAACCTACATTCTTACTTGGTGGGGAGGAAGGGGGTTGTAGTGATTGGAAAGTTATTTAGATTTCAGTGCAGATGAATCACTATATACTCCTCTGCACATGTATAATGATGTGCATCCACATATAAGGATGCACACAATGTGAAAGATGGGGGAGGGGCACTATTTTGTTCTAATGAACACAAACAATGATATCTATTTAAAAGTTCAGGCAAAAATTACTTAATATCACTCTAGCATTGATATATTTAGTCTACTGCCTTGATGCTTTTCCTGAATATTGGTGAATTTGGGACCTCAGAATAGGATACCAGAGAAAACACCTGACTTACAAGAAAAGTCCTCCAGACCCTGAAATAGAACCCAGCAATGATTCCAGTAATGATGGCTGTTCTCTACTCATGGAACAATGGGACAGGAAGGATGTCATGTATTGGTTTTTGGCTTTGGTTTCTGGTACTGTGAGGTAACTCTATACTCTTCTGTATAGAGACCAGTGATGCCATGTCATGGCAATTTTGAGAATTTGATTCAGATGTTGCAGCTACAGCTGATATAACTGGAAAATAGCTAGAAGGAGCCCATTTCTTTCTACATACAAAAAGCTCTGCGTGGTTAACATATACAACTTGAAGAGTCTGGAGAGAAGTATAAACCCATGAAACTGGCACCACAATCTATGCCATAAACCTATCCATCACTTCCAAAAATGTCCTCCTGCCCTCTTATTTATTTATTATTGTCATTATTATTATTAACGATGCTTAACGTAAGATCTACCCTCTTAGCCAATTTTCAAGTATACAGTGCAGTGTGTTTATTTTTTTTAACGTTTTTTTAAAAATTTGTTTATTTTTGAGATACAGAGAGACAAAGCATGAACGGGGGAGGGTCAGAGAGAGGGAGACAAAGAATCCGAAACAAGCTCCAGGCTCTGAGCTGTCAGCACAGAGCCGGACGTGGGGCTCGAAGTCACGGACCGCGAGATCATGACCTGAGCCGAAGTCGGCCGCCTAACCGACTGAGCCACCCAGGCGCCCCCAGTGCAGTGTGTTTAACAATAGGCACTATTCTGCACAGTTGGACTTGTATGTTTAGGACTCACTCATCTTATGTAACGGAGGTTTTTTGCTCTCTGACCAACATCTCCCCATGTCCCCCTCCACTCAGCTCACAGGAACATCATTCTACTCTTTGCTTCCATGACTTTGACTGTTTTAGATTCCTCATCTAAGCAGTATTATGTACTATTTGTCCTTCTGTGTGTGGCTTGTTTCACTTAGCGTAATGTCCTCCAGGTTCATCCATGTTGTCACAAATGGCAGAAGGAGCCTCTAGAAGGAGCTCGCTTTATTTTTCATGCCAGAGGGGTGCATTCTTTCATGTGGCTCTGTGGTCCATAAGACATAAATCTAAGGGAATGTAAACCCTACCTTGGCCCACCCAGCAGCTCTCATTTCTAAGATGCTGTGTCCCAGCCACTCCACAGAAACCCAAGGAAGGCACCTCCTTCTGTCTGAAGACACACTGCAGCATTTTGTTTCCAACATGGTCCATCTTGGGGCATGTTTGGTATTGGTAGAAGGCAATTCTTATCCTTTACAGAAATTCTGATTATGTAGCTTTGGGTTTCTCTATAAGCATCTTCTATGGCTTTGTGCATAAATGTTATGATTTAAAGGATTACGGCAGTGATGCAGAGGAGGCTATGGAGGGCACTATGGAGGGCACTGGTTATATGTGACACTAGGCTTCTTCCCAAACTGTGAGTTGAGGAGTCTAGACTCATTTTAAAGAAGCCCCATGATGTTCAGGCAGAATAGAGCAGAGCATATATACACAAGTTTTGATAAAGGGGGCAACCATTTTGTTCAACTTTCTCACCCTGCTAGCACTTTCCTTATCAGCTTTGAAAACTTGCTTTAAAAAGACAGAACAGCCCCACAGGGCTATTGACAATGACAGAAGAGGGATGGTGTTTGGCAGACTTCGAAGCTTTCTCTAAGAGGCTCTGAAACGTCAATTATCCATAAATTGTCACTCTAAGAAACATTGTACAATGACTTAGAAATGTCTACCATTTCCAAAGATAAACAAAGCTTGACCTTAGTATTGACATCTAAGTAAAAATCATCTTTTAATACTTACCTTTGTCTTGCTTTGGTAAATCTGCTATTGCATTCAGCGTCTCGGTGACTGCCGTGCTGATACTGTGATAAACAGAGAGACTGAAATTACAAAACAGCTGGAAGAAGCTGGGAATGTCCCAACTTTGCACAGGATCCATTTTTTTCTCTGGTTCTTTGGATAAAACCGGAAGAAAGCTAGGCTGCGTGGAGTTTGTATCTGACATGAAATATGATTGAAAAGCCTGGTCAAATTCTTGCTGCATCTGTTTGAAGACGTTAAGACTCCTGTTAAAGAGAAATCTCACATCCACGGTCAGCTGGCTGAATACATTCTCTATTTGGGCCACTTGTGCGTCCTCCTCAATGAATTTTTCACTGACAGGGAGATCTTTTTGATGATCTTCATGGAAAGGAAACAAGTATTGATACATCTTCCTGAAAAACTGTTCGACCTGTGGGGTGAGGTGGAGGATAGAAATGGAATAAGAGATTAATTTTCTTTCTAGACTGTTTCTTTTTTAAAAATCAACTTTATTATTTTTTTTAAATGGAAGGACAATTGACATGGACCATTTCTTATTGTAAATTTTAAAGTCAACTTGCAGTGGTCATTCCAAATCAAAAATAATAATGGGCAAGGTAGGAAAAGGTGACTCATTTTTTAAGATAATTTATTAACACTCTTATAACTTTGACTTTGTTTGTGGAAATAGGATCTGAAATTCTTCCTTGTTTATGTTTGCCTACCAAAGGCCAAGTTTTTAATATTGTTGGCAAGCCACAGCCTGATGTAGCGGCAGAGGCTGGCATGTCAAGGTTTAAAGGGTACTGTGTAGGTTGCCCCAAAACTGTGAAAAAGGCTCTTGCCTTTCATCTCTGTCTTAGGGTTTTTTGGTTTTGGGGTTTTTTTGTTTTTGGGGGGGTTTTTTTTGGTTTGTTTCCTTTAGCGTAATGTTGTTAGTGACTTTATGGTCTTCTCTTTCTTGTCTCATAAATTAGTCCATGGAAAGGAAAAGATAAACACATTCATACTGAATTATAGATGCCTGATAGAGTTAAATAGGCTACTTAGGGATGGTTACATATTAGTAGTGATCAAAGCCCTCTTTGGCTAGGGTCAAAGAAATGAATCTCTAATTGTAGAATTTTACACTCAGTGGGAGAATATTTTCCAGCAGTCACACCATGCCCTACATCCATATGACTTCCAGGTTTGTGCTAGAACACAATTGTCCTTATATGGTAGCACTGTGGCCATGTTGAAAGCTATGGAGCATACCAACTATCAGACATCACAGATGTAGCCTCCCAATGCTGTTCAAAGAAATCCCCAGAAATTCTTATATTATTCTTGCCTTTCTCAAAAAGTAATCTGGGTGGGGGCCGGGGTGGGAGTTGGGACCCCTGGGTGGCTCAATCAGTTAAGTGTCCAATTCTTGATTTTGGCTCAGATCATGATCTCATAGCTTGTGAGATCAAGTCCCGTGTCAGGTTCCATGCTGACCACATGGAACCTCCTTTCTTTCTCTCTCTTTCTTTCTCTTTCTCTCTCAAAATGAATAAACTTGAAAAAAAAAAAAGTAATCTGGGTGGATTGTCTGTCCCTCTCTCTGCCAGCTTGTATTTGCCTGAATCCATCCACAAAAACAAATTTCAAAGCCCCAAGAAATTTTCATAAAGTCACACAACTGGCACAGACAGGAATGGTTCCCAAATCTCTGACTTCCAGCCAGTGCTCATTCCACTGTTTTCCGGTATATTGGAGAGTGACAATGGCTATAAAAATAGAGCAGATGCAATTAACAGTGGAGGCAAATTAACTTGGCAAATGAATTGTCCTAGGGGTTGCTCCCTCTATAACTGGGTATGGCATTGCCAAGCCAGGAGCCTACTGTAAGTAGTGCATGCTGTAATATAGGGAGAGAAATTTCAGTGCATTTCATATTCAGCTCACGTCTCAAATGGGAAGAGAAATTCAGGCCAATAGAATAGGAGACTTTTATGGGGCAGAGCTTATCCTATTCAGGTCACCACCCTCTGTGATTCCCTCTGCCCAGACAGATAGCCAAAGGGGACAAAACAAACAAACATGCCAGCCCTATAGGGAATGCATAGATATGGTTAAAGAGGGCATGAATGTGTGCATATGTGTGTGTTGCTGTAAGAGGGCAAGCCTATTGAAGGAGAGATTCAGGAGGCAGAGGATGTCTTCAAATGTTTGGCCTCCAGGGAAAAAATGAAAGCAGGTTGAAATCAGAGACTATAATACTATTATTTAGAATGCAATTCAGCAAACATTTATTAGATACCTAATGCTTAAATGAAGACAGCTAACATGTGGTCCCTGCCCTCAAAGAGCTTACAATCTAGTGGGAACATATTCACAAAGGACAAATACAAGACAGAAAGATTCAGGATATTTCCAAGAGGGATATACACCGTGTCATTAAAGGGAGAGATGAACACTGAATGACTGTTTTATCTTGTAATTTGAATATACACAGGTGATTTGTACATAGCATGAATGTTAGATTCTAGGTCACAAAAGGCCAATATCAGGTCAGGCATTTCTATTCTAAATAGTAAAATAAATTAATTTTTAAAAATTAAGCTGGAGTATGTACCTTAAGTATTCTGAAACCTTGAGCTCTATTTTTCCCTTACCGTATTTTTCATAGAGGACCAGCTAGATTGGCAGGTTGTGTAAAATCTCATGCAGTTACTCTCCAGGCAAGACTTGCATTCGTCCCAGGAATCTGTCAAAGACACCTGGCATAGACTTTGTTCTTCTTCCAGATGTTCCTGAACTTCATTCATGAGTTTCAGGGCTTCCTAATTAAAAAGTAGAAACACACATCCTATGACTAGATAAAGAAGATGTAATATATATATACAATGGAGTATTACTTGGCAATCAAAAAAATGAAATATTGCCATTTGCAACTACGTGGATGGAACTAGAGGGTATTATGTTAAGTGGAATTAGTCAGAGAAAGACAAATATCATATGACTTCACTCACATGAGGACTTTAAGAGACAAAACAGATGAACATAAGGGAAGGGAAACAAAAATAATATAAAAACAGGGAGGGGGACACAACAGAAGAGACCCATAAATATGGAGAACAAACTGAGGGTTGCTGGAGGGGTTGTGGGAGGGGGGATGGACTAAATGGGTAAGGGGCACTAACGAATCTACTCCTGAAATCATTGTTGCACTATATGCTAACTAATTTGGATGTAAATTTAAAAAAAATTAAATTAAAAATTAAAAAAAAGAAACAAACGTCCTATTTCCATTTCATAACTCTATGTGTACCTTAGCTGATTTTTAAAATATGCGTATTCTGATGTACTTCTTTACTGTTTCTTTGTGCCCCTAGCTGTTAACAGGTCTACCTGAATGCTTTCTGTTTGTTTAACGAAAAGACACTGGTTGATCCTTAAGACTGAAAGTCTTATCCATCTGTTCATTCATTTATTCCTTCTTTCAACAGCTATTTATTGGGTACTTGTGATGGGACAGACATTACACTAGATGCGGGTGAATTAGGATGTGGTCTCTACTCTGGGGGATGACTATAATTTACCTGTTTACTTGTCTGTCTTCACATATAGTTCTTGGAAGATGTGGAAAGTGGGCTTTAAGGTTTATAAAGCTGACAAATTTATTTCCATCATTTATGTTGCCTTTAATTTTTGTATGTTCTTAAACATTGCAAGAAAGGGCAATTCTTGTATATCAAATCAGATCTGCCCAGCCAGTCACACTCTAATTGCAGACATGCCAGTGTTTTGAGGTTGTCTTTCTTCTTGTCTATATTCCGAGTGCTCCCCCTCGTGGTGCCTTGCTGTATGTGGTCAGGTCCCATGCCGGGTGGTAAGGAGCCTGTCCCTGAGAATCTCAGCCCTGCCCCCAGGACCTCCCCCAAGGCCAGCACCCCTGCCTAGACCCCTGGTCTCCTTGCTAGTGTGGACTTCTAAAGACAAGCTCCCTCCAAGCCTGAGACCTAGTTCAGGGGAGTGACTGGATATAATGGACTCCTCCATAAAACAGTCTCAGAGCTAACGGTGACTCCCTTAAGTGAAAACCACACAGTGGAGGCAAAGTTTCTGTACTTAAAACCAATTTAGTATTGATTTTTACCTAATGGAAAAGAAAAAGAAATCACCTTTCCCTGTCATGTTAAGCCCAAAGAACTAGTTGGGCACTGAGAATCTTTTGAGGATTTCCTTGTCTCCTTGGGCATTGTAGATCAATTTGGGTTCCTACAACTTCTCAAGAAAGTTTACCCCACCATGGCTGGAAAACAATACTGCCCACATTTCCTCAGTCAGTACCACTTTTTTTTAATTTAATTTTATTTTTATTTTTTAAATGTTTATTTTGAGAGAGAGAGAGCACGACAGAGCATGAGCAGGGGAGGAGCAGAGAGAGAGGCAGACACAGAATCCGAAGCAGACTCCAGGCTGAGAGCTGTCAGCACAGAGCCTGACCCAGGGCTCGAACTCACAGCGTGAGATCCTGACCTAGACAGAAGTTGGACACTCAACCAACTGAGCCACCCAGGCTTTCCAGTCAGTACCAATTTTAAATGTCTTGTTCATTGTCACCATAAACCGAAATCCCAATATTTCCAATTCCAAACTACACTCACTGTGTACCTTTGTGCAAATGGCTTAACATCTCTGAGCTTTAGTATCTTTCTTAGCAAATAAGAATAGCAATAGGATTTACCTCTTAAGGTTTTGTATTGAGATAAACAAGCAAGGCACATAGTGTGCCTCAGTTTCCTTCCACTTCCTTCCGAGAGCACAACAAAAACCAATTATCAAATCACATGTCCCAAGTTTTGGTAGTGTAATGTTGCCATGGAGGAAGGTCTCTGGGGAGAAATGCCCTGCCCATTCCTTCTGTTTCCCCGTAAAATGTCCTACCTGCTGACTATTTCTGTAGTTTACAGATTTTCAAAGTCCTATATAAACTTGGTGTGGGGGTCAAATCACTTTAAGCCACCCTGGAGTTTCTCACTTTCAGTTAATTTCAGATGCTCTCTGAATATTAATATTATATTAATATACTAATATAATATTAATTATTAACCATTAATAATTAATTGTTAATCATTAATATTTGTATTACTATATTAATATTATATTAAATAATATATTGATACTCTCTGAATATTAATATTTAATATTAATATTTATAATTATTATAAATACATTATATTTATATATTTATAATATATTTTATATATTTATATATATATAAATTTATATATATAAATATATATATATTTATATATATATATAAATATATATATTATATATATATAATATATATATAAATATAATATATTTAAATATATATATATTTATATATATATAAATATATATATATATATAAATATATATATTTATATAAATTTATATATTTATAAATATATTATAAATAATTATAATTATTAATATTTAATATTAATAATTAATATATATTAATTATATAATATATAATTATATAATTATATATTATATTATATATATTATATTACATGTATTATATTATATTATATTATATATTATATAATATATAATTAATTATATTATATATTTATATATATATAAATATATATATAATTATATATATATTTATATATATAAATATATATAATTATAATTATATATATAATTAAATATATTATAATTATATATATTATATTATATTATATATAATTATAATATATAATTAATATTATATTAATATAATATATAACATATATATTATATATATATAACATATATATAATATATATATCATATATATAATATATAATATATTAATATAATATATATATTATATATATGATATATAATATATATATCATATATATCATATATATAATATATAATATAATATATATGATATATATAATTATATATTATATTGGTATGATAATATTCAATATTAATAAGGAGGGGCTGTGAAGGGGTTTGTGATGACCCTAGGTCACCTGAGGATGGGTAGACTGGGGGCACCAACCCCATATTTGCTAAGTCATCATTTGCCTAAAGTATCCTTTATCCTCAGTTTAAATTTAGGGGCGTACCTGCGTGGCTCAGTCAGTTGGGCATCTGACTTCAGCTCAGGTCATGATCCTATGGTTCATAAGTTTGAGCCCCGCATCAGGCTCTGTGTTGACAGCTCAGAGCCTGGATCCTGCTTCGGATTCTGTGTCTCCCTCTCTCTCTGCCCCTCCCCCACTCACACTCTGTCTCTCTCAAAAATGAATACACGTTACAAAAATTTTTTCTTTAAAAATAAAAAAAACATAAAGTAATTTTAGGGAGGGGGACTCAGAGTTAAACTGGTTTTTCTTTTTTTAAATTAAGTTTTTGAGGCTTCAAACCTTAAGAGTATAATTTAATGAATGTTTATATAGTAAGAAGGTTTTTAAGAAAAAAATCCTACTAGTTCTTGGGATTCCTGAGGGCAAACTGAAACTGACATCTGTTTACTTGACCCACCCCTAACTGAAGCATTCTTTTCTTAGTATTACACCCTTGACTTGTGGGGAGGCCAGAGAAAGGGACAAAAACAGAAAGTCACTGGGTCCCAGAGGCACAGTGCTGACAGCTGATTTTCTCTGGGGTCATTCATAACTGCGCTGGGTTAACACGCTCATGGACATCATGAGCCTCAGTTTCCTTAGCTGTAAAGGGAAAGTAATGGTTTATGCAGATGTTGGAAGGATTACTACACATGATAATGTGTTTTATAAAGGGCCTGCAAATGATATCTAGTGTCATTATTCCCAGGGGCCAGCTCACAAGCCCATCACAGAAGAATCCAGCTCCAGAGGCTTTCACATTATCCTTATAAGGAGCTATTTTTGACTTCCTCAAATCTTTTGCTTGCTGTCCAAAGGGAGGAGGGTTTGCAGCTGCTAGTCAAGTGATCTCCTTTCCTTGCTAGGGACCCTGTGCCACAAGGGGTATAGGTGTGGCCGTAACATCAACCAATCTGGTGACAGGTTCACAGATAACTTTGGGGTCAGCCTGTCACACAGACCTGCTCCAGTGGCTCAATGGACACCCAGAGGCCACTGTACTCAGAAATAAAGAATTCCAGCAGCTATCTGCAGTTGGTGGCCTCCAACTTTACATGTTTATAGGTATAGGTGTAGGGAGGAAATGTTAAAACTTTTATTTTTAAGTTTTAATTTAAAAACTGATCCCCTATCTCTATCAAAAGTACATAAACATTTTAAAAAAGGGGGGCGCCTGGGTGGCTCAGTCGGTTGAGCGTCCAACTTTGGCTCAGGTCATGATCTCACGGTTTGTGGGTTTGAGCCCCATGTTGGGTTCTGTGCTGATAGCTCAGAGCCTGGAGCCTGCCTCGGATTTTGTGTCTCCCTCTCTCTCTGCAACCTCCCCGCCCTGTGCCCAGCTCTCACTGTTTCTATCAATAGTAAATAAACATTTAAAAAAATAATAATTAAAAAAACTGATGGCGGGGAAGGAGAAGTAGGTGGCGGGGTAGGAGAAGTAGGGAGTTGTTTAATGGGTACAGAGTTTCAATTCTGCAAGATGGAAAGAATTCTGGAGCTTGATTGCACAGAATTGTGAAGGTATTCAGCACTATTTACCACACACATAAAAACAATTAAGATGGTAAATTCTATGTTATGTGTATTTTACCACATTTATAAATTTTTAAAAATAAAATTTTAAAGTAATTTACTGTCAATGTTAAAATTTAGAATACTTTCCAAATTATTTTGTTACAGTTTTGATTTCCTCTTTGATTTAAGGGTAATGTTGAAAATAATTTTAAAAAATAATTGAATTGTTTTGAATGTTATGTTCATTGTTAATGTTATTAAACTGTGAGCCATGCAATGTTCATAACTTAGAAACATATTAAGCTTAATTCTGTAACATATGAACAATTTTTAACATCTTCTCTGGATATTTGGATATATAGTTGACCTTTAAAAACATGGGTTTGAATTGCATGGGTCCACTTACAGGTGGATTTTTTTCAATAAATACAGGACGGTACTATAAATGTATTGTCTTTTCCTTATGATATTCTTAATATTTTCTTTCCTCTAGCTTTATTGTAGGAGTACAGTACACAATGCATACGACATACAAAATATGAGTTAATCGACTGTTTATACAATTGGTAAGGCTTCTGGTCAACAGTAGGCTATTAGAAATTGTTTTGGGGGAGTCAACAGTTACATGCCGATTTTCGACTGGAGGTCAGCACCCCTTACTCCCACATTGTTCAAAGGTCAACTGTAATGTGTATTTCCCATTGGTAAGATATACAGTTTGAACTGTAACTATTAAGCAAAGGCATTTGAATAAAGAAACTTATTAGGCTGATGTACTATTTTATATACATTGGTGCTCTCTTGTGGTGCTTATGTCAGACCACTGCGTGTCACCAACTGCTCGAGAGGACCATGGGGAAGTGGGTCCTCCACATTCCAGGAGCATCCACACTGGTTCCCTCTCTCTTTGTTCCCTTGGAGCCGATTGCAATGAATTGCCATTTAGAGGGCTCAAGTGAATGATGGCTTTATTATTTAGTTTTAACTAAGCTAGCCCTCACCAAATGGGCAAGAGTCTTCAAAAGATTCTTGATAAAAACCAAGCAATACCCATGAGATTAAAAAATATGAATAATTTAAGCTCAGGTAGACAAGAAGCAAGCGGCAGACCTGAAACGTCTTCATTATAAGCTCTTTGTTGGTCACATGACAAAGTAAAACTATGATCTAATCAGACCTGGCCATCAGCTAAAAAGTTTCAAAATATTTTCCAGATTATTTGAAATATGGATTTAACATCCACCCTAGCTAGTGATGAACCTCATCCTACATCTATTTTGTGCCTTGAGATATTAAATGGTAGCAATTCGTGTGTCTAATTTACAAATAAACTAATATGCATAAATTTAGGAGTGAACACTAAGAATAATATTAGTAATAGGGATGGGGGCTCAAAAACCTTTGGAGACCACAGATCTAGCCAAAAATTCCATGAACACTTTTGACTCCACATCCGAAGTCAGAATAGACTAAAGATAAAGTATTTTTAAAAAAGTAGCACTTCCCCAACAGAGATGAATCCCTCAAATTCCTGGATTTGGAGTCCTGCACAGGCCCACTCTACCTTTGAAGTTTTCATCCACTAAGAGCTGCTCTCCAGAAAATCTACTGTTAGGGAAAATAAGTAAGTCATCAACTGCACTAACAGATGCAGTATTTATGGTCTAGCTATATTTAAGAGCAGGTGTTATTCCCAATTACTGTACCTGCTTTTCTTCTTTGCATTTCTTCAGGGTTTTCATTAGATTGGTATGTTCCTCCTCTCTTCTTTCCATCATGATTTTCATCTGCTTCATGCCAATCAAAGCCTTCTTCACTTCTTCATCTCCATCTATGTCTCCAGCCTCAGGAAAACCTGAAAGAAGCATTGCAGTTTTTTCCCTTTGAGATCTGATCAAATTGCAGTGTATCAGAATACAATAAGTTCACCAGTTTTCATTATGTCCCTTAAATAGAGACTTAGCTGTTCTTTTGCAGCATCAAATTCTGGAAGCAGATCACAATGGATTGGCTGTTAGCTGCCCCACGGACACAGCTGCCATGTAGATGATACCTTCTATTCCTCGTGTCTGAGCTCCTAGACAAGTCAGAGTTCATTTAACCTCATTCTTGTCCTTTCACTCAGGGCCTGTTTCCAGTTATCCATTTTTTTTTTGTCTTTCACTTAAAACTCAAGTGTGTTTATATTAGAAAAAATTTCAGATTTTCTTCACAGACAATTTATATTAAATGCCAAATGGGAACCTCAAACACAGCGAACAATTGCCCTTTCTTTCAGCTTCAATTGCCTTCCCAGGAGGCATTAGAACTAGAAAGTATCTCATATAATACAAGATTCTTTAATAACCTGCTGGACATCTCTTACATACCCTTTTAAAAATTGTATTTACTTTTTTATTTTAGAGAGAGGGAGAGAGAGCATGCAAGCAGGAGAGAGGAGCAGAGGGAGACAGGGAGAGACAGAATACCTTTTTTTTCTTTTGAGTTTATTTGTTTAATTTGAGAGAGAAAGAGCACAAGTAGGGAAAGGGCAGAGAGAGGATCTCAAGCAGGCTCTGTGCTGTCAGCATAGAGCCCGATGCAGGCCTCAATCTCACGAACTCATGAGATCATGACCTAAGCCAAAATCAAGACACTTAACTGACTGAACCAGCCAGGTGCCCAGGCACAGAGAGAGAGAGAGTGAGAGTGAGAGAGAGAGAGAGAGAGAGAGAGAGAGAGAGAGAGAGAGAATTCTAAACAGGCTCCATACTCAGCATGGAGCCCGATGCAAGGTTCAATCCCACAACCCTGGTGTCATGACCTGAGATGAAATCAAGAGTCTGACACTCAATCGACTGAGCCACCCAGACACCTCTTTTCTACATCTTTAATAAGCTTTTGGTGGGTATAAAATTCATTGTCATTCTCTCTTTGCAGTAGTCAGTGTGGCTTCCAAAGGAACTTATTTTTATTTCTGAGTTTAATCATAGACCTTCCTAAAGCAGCATTTTAACTAATTTATTTTTCTAAGTATTCAGTACCCAAAGCATATATCGTCAAGCAAAGGTCACAAGTTCATGAACATAGACTAACCAGATTCAATGTCACTATAACCCATTCTTTCACTATTTCAGGAATAACTGCACAGATAACTTTAATTGTTTAAATTTTTCAAATGCTAGAAAAGAATTTCACTGTTCGTTAAAACCGTGCCGAGAGGACACCAAACATCTGGATGATACCAAGAAATGCAGCCCGAAAGTTGGCAAGTTTTATCTGTGTGATAGCAAACATCTGGATATGTGAACGTTCTCAGATACTCGGCTGGAATTCTCTACTTTTATTCCAGATGTTTGGCATCATGTCTACTTGGTTTAAGTGCTGAGAGAACATCCTACCGTGAAACTGGAGGACCGTAATGAATACGGTTATCTCTCAACCGTAAATCACTTGTATATGCCAGCAACACATGCAAACATGCAAACAGGACACAGAGCAGATAAAGAAACCAAACATACCCTTCAGGTTTCCATGGATACCGGCTTTGTCCTTCCAAGTAGGTGCGCAGTGACGTCCTTCCAACCATAGCAGATACACAATAAACACCAAGAGTGATGGCTTCATGTTCCTGCTGTTACTGCAAAGGAAAAATAAACCTGTACCAAATGCCTTCCATTAGGTTAGTTTTTGCCAGCATCAATTGAAAACACATGGCGATCTCAAGCAGTTTTCTGTCAATTTTTCTTTATGATTTTAGACAAGTTATGCTAATATGCCTGAGACATAAGGAGACCTGGAATATAAATTAAAAAAAAAAAAGACAACCCAAGTCCCTATTTTGTTTACATTCTTTATGACAGTTAAATAAGGTCATCATTTGAAGTTTTTGAACTTCAAGACATCGAATAGTATGGATCACAGCCCCATAGAATCCATACTTCATTGTATGTTCTTGTCAACAGAAACAGCCTGAAATACAGAATTAGTTAAAATATGTCAGAAGGATATTTTTTTCCTCCAAAATTCTGAGTGCTCAAGTAAGTTTTTACCGTGGGTAGTTTATGACTTATTCTTTCACAAAAGCAAAAATAACCTCACAGATTTTTCTTATATGTCTTATGAAACCCATCAAGATACATGAATAATGTACAATTATTTTTTTTCTTTTCAGATAATGAATGTTCTTCTAAATTTAATTTGATATACTTTTGTTATAAACATTCCAGATACAAATAGGTTAGATTATTTTAACTCTTCCCAAAGAGATATTTACCTGCTTTATGTATATTTGTTATTTTGGGAAGAAATAATTTCATTATTTAATCAACATCTGGATTGTCTTTTTAATAAAATAACACTGGTACTAGTAGTTACAAAACTATCCCATTTTACATATCTACACCTATCATTTGAACTAACTCTTCTTTCTATTAAGACCTTATTTTACCAAATGAAACTTTTAAATATATATTTACCACTAACTTTGCAGTTTTTCTCCAGTGAGGTTACCACCCGCTTCTTAAAGGGCCTTCAATTTTCTCTGATTTAATTTTCATCTCTGTCAGGGATTTAGCCTGGTTCTTTTAATTTGATGACACAGTTCTTAATCCTATTAGCCTAATATTTTGAGATTAAGAGTATGGTTTAAAATTTGGTAGGTTTTAGAAAGAAACACTAGAGGGCGGGCTGTGCACATGATCAGGAACAATGACCTTGAGTAACGTTATTATACACAAGTATTTTGTAATTGAAGTATAGTTGACATACAATATTCTATTAGTTTCAGATGTACAACATGGTGATTTGACATTTATATACATTATGAAGTATCACCATGATAAGTCTAGTTACCATCTGTCATCATACAAAGTAATTGTAATATTATTGACTATATTACCTATGCTATACTAAATGTAAATGTATATAATGCTGCAATAAACATAGGGGTACATATATCTTTTTGAATTAGTGTTTTAATTTTCTTCAGATAAATACCCAGAAGTGTAATTACTGGATCATAGGGTAGTTCTATTTTTAATTTTTTGAAGAACTTTCATACTGTTTTCTACAGTGGCTGAACCGGTTTACATTCCCACCAATAGTGCATGAGGATTCCCTTTTCTCCGCATCCTCACCAACACTTGTTATTTCTTGTTTTTTAGATACTAGCCATTCTGATGGGTGTGAGGTGATACCTCACTGTGGTTTTGATTTGCATTTCCCTGATGATTAGTGATGTTGAACATCTTTTCATGTGTCTGTTGACCATCTGCATGTCTTCTTTGGAAAAATGTTTACTTTCTGCCCATTTAAAAAAATGTTTATTTATTTCTTTTGAGAGAGCGAGAGAGAGTGCACATGAGTGGGGTAGGGGCAAAAAGAGAGGGAGAGAGAGAATCTCAAGGAGGCTCTGCATTGTCAGCACAGAGCCCTGACACAGGGCTTAAACCCACGAACCGTGAGATCATGACCTGAGTCAAAATCAAGAGTCAAATGCTTAACTGACTGAGCCACTCAGGCACCCCTCTCTGTCCATTTTTTAATTAGACTGTTTGTGGGTTTTGTTTTGTTTTTGTTTTTTGTTTTGTTTGGTGTTGAGTTGTAGGAGTGCTTTGCATAGTTTGGATATTAACTCCTTATTGAATATATCATGACAAATATCTTCTCCCATTCAGTGGGTTGCCTTTTAGTTTTGTTGATACTTTCCTTCATTGTGCAAAAGCTTTTTAGTTTGGTATAGTTCTACATGTTTATTTTTGCTTGTTGTCCTTTGCCTGAGGAGACAGATCCAAAAAAATATTGCTAAGACCAATGTCCAAGAGTTTACTACCTATATTTTCTTTTAGGAGTTTTATGGTTTCAGGTCTTAGATTTAGGTCTTTAGTCCATTTTGAGTTTATTTTGTATATGGTGGAAGGAAGTGGTCCAGTTTTACTCTTTTGCATATAGCTGTCTAGTTTTTCCAACACCATTTGTTGAAGAGACTATTTTTTCTCCATTGCCTATTCTTGCCTTTTTTGTTGTAAATTAGTTGATCATATACATGTGAGTTTATTTCTCACATGAAATATGTGTCTGTTTTTGTGCCAGTACCATACTATTTTTATTACTTTAGCTTCATAGTATAGTTTGATATTAAGGAGTGTGATACTTCCAGCTTTGTTCTTCTTTCTCAAGATTGCTTTGGTTCTTTAGGGTCTTTGTGATTCCATTCAGGATCATTTGTGGTATTATTTATTCTAGTTCTGTGAAAGATGCTATTGGTATTTTGGTAGGAAGCGCATTGAAACTGTAGATTGCTTTGAGTAGTATGGACATTTTAACAATGTTAATTCTTCCAACCCATGAGCACGGTATAGCTTTCCATTTATTTGTGTCATTTTCAATTTCTTTCATCAAAGTCTTATAATTTTCAGAGTATAGGTCTTTCATCTCCTTGCTTAAATTTATTCCTTTGTATTTGGTTCTTTTTGATGCAGTTGTAAATAAGATTTTTTAAGTTTCATTTTCTGCTAGTTTATTATTAATATATAGAAATGCAACAGATTGTTGTATATTGATTTTGTATCCTGTAACCTTACTTAATTCATTTATTAGTTCTGGTGGTTTTTGGTGGAGTCTTTAGGGTTTTCTAGTATCATATGTTATCTTCAAATAGTGACAGTTTTATTTCTTCCTTACTAATTTGGATGACTTTTATTTCTTTTTCTTGTCTGACTGCTATGGCCAGGACTTCCAGAGTTATGTTCAATAAAAGTGGTAAAAGTGGGCATCCTTGTCTTTTTCTGATCTTAGAGGAAAAACTTTCAGCTTTTCACCATTGAGTATGATGTTAGCTGTGGGTTTGTCATATATGGCCTTTATTATGTTAAGGTATGTTCCCTCTGTACCCACTTTGTTGAGAGTTTTCATCATAAATGGATGTTAAATTTTGTCCAGTGCTTTTCTGCATATATTAAGATGATTATATGATTTTTATCCTTAATTTTGTTAATGTGGTATAATTTGCAGATATTGAACCATCCTTGCATGCCTGGAATAAATCCCACTTGATTGTGATATGTGATCCTTTTAATGTTTTTTTTTCTTTTTAATTTATGATTGAAGTTTAGTTGACATACAGTGCTATATTAGTTTCATGTGCACAACATAGTGATTTAACAGTTCTGAACATTACTCACTATTCCTCACGATCAGTGTAGTCACCATCTGTCCCCATATAACATTATTACAATAGTATTGACTATAATCCCCTATGCTGTACTTTTCATCACCATGACTTATTTATTTTATAACTGGAAATTTGTACCTCTTAATCCCATTCACCTATTCCTCCCATCCCCCCAGCCACCTCCCCTCTGGCAACCACGAGTTTGTTCTCTGCATTTAAGAATCTGGTTTTTGGGGGCGCCTGGTTGGCTCAGTTGGTTAAGCATCCGACTTCGGCTCAGGTCACGATCTCACAGTTCGTGAGTTCAAGCCCCGCGTCGGGCTCTGTGCTGACAGCTCAGAGCCTAGAGCCTGTTTCTGATTCTGTGTCTCCCTCTCTCTGACCCTCCCCCGTTCATGCTCTGTCTCTCTCTGTCTCAAAAATAAATAAACGTTAAAAAAAAAAAAGAATCTGATTTTTTGTTTGATCATTTGTTTTGTTTTTCAGATTCCACATGTGAGTGAAATTATATGCATTTGTCTTTCTCTGTCTGACTTATTTCATTTAGCATAATACCTTCTAGATTCATTCATGTTGTCACAATTGGCAAGATTTAATTCTTTTTTATGGCAGAATAATACCTGTTTTTTTAAGTGTTTATTTTTATGTATTTTTTTTTGAGAGAGGCAGAGAGAGAAATAGAGAATCCTAAGCAGGCTCTGCACTGTCAGCACAGAGCCCAATGTGGGTCTTGAACTCATGAACCATGAGATCATGACCTGAGCCTAAATCAAGAGTCCAATGCTTAACCAGCTGAGCCACCCAAGTGCCCCTGTAGTAGTTTCTTATAATCCTTTGTATTTCTGTGGTGTTGATTATAACCTCTTCTCTTTCATTTCTGATTTTATTTATTTGGGTCCTCTCTCTCTCTCTTTTTTTTTTCTTCTTGATGAGTCTGGCTAAAGGTTTATCAATTTTGTTTATCTTTCCAAATAACTAACTTTTAGTCTCATTATAATTTTCTATTATTTATTGTTCTGTTTCATTTATTGATGCTGAGGGGGCACTGGTGGGTGGGGCTGGTCCTTGATGTGGTTGGTTGTAAAGCCCAGCCCTGACTATTGCAGGTGCATTGGTAGGCAGGGCTGCCCCCTTCCAGGGGTGGGAGTTGCTTTGGTGGGGAGGATGTTCTCTGGGTGTGGCAGGGTGGAAGTATCTTTGGAGAGGGACTCTGGTCCTGGCTGAGCTATCCATGGTGTGTGGTAGGGTGGGAGTCACTTTGGAGGAGTGCCTGCCAGAGTAGGTGGATTGGGCAGGGCAGGTCCACCTGGGTAGGGTGAATGGTGGTAGCAAGGTAGATGGGAAGTATCAGAAATGTCACTCATCAAGGTAGATGCTAGTTAAAAGGAGATTAAGGAAAATGGGGCCTGTCAGCAGTCCTATCCCTAGAGAAGGTTCTAACAACTTCCTGCTCCTTTGGCACATTCCCTAAAACTAGTAAATAAATCTCCTTCATACATGGCCCGGGAGTTTTTCAAACTCCTGCCTTTGTGTTGGGTCTCAGAGTGAGTGAATTTGTGCATGAGCCTTTTGAAAGTAGAGTCTCAGCTCTCCTGGAGTTAAGCCCTGTTGATTTTCAAAACTAGGTGTTATGGAGGCTTGTCTTCCCTTGGAGGGACCCAGGGCTGGGGTGCCTGATGTCAGGCTTGAATTCCTTGCTTTTCAGGAAGGACCTCCACATTCATGACATTTCTCCCGTGTGTTTCACTGTACCAGGGCTGTAGTTCCTGACTAGACCACATCTCTGTCCTTCCTACCTGTCTCAATGTGGCTTTTTGTTTATATCTTCAGGTGTGGAAAGGCTGTTGGGCCTTTCCTACTGGCCTGCAGGTTGTTTTCAGAGAGTTGTTCTATATGTAGTTGTAGTTTTGGTGTGTCTGTGGGAGGTAGTGAGCTTAGGATCTTCCTGCTCTGCCATCTTGTTTTGATAGGACCCGTTACAACCTTAAGCATTTTTTTTTAATTTGAAATTTATGATACATATATTCCTATATAGCCAAACAAATTTCTTTGGAAATATAAGCCACAATACAAAATAGAGTAAATAAACTCTTAGATAAAACATTTTGAAGATTATTTATATAGCTGGCATTTTTTTGAATATATGCAAACACATTCTAAGTAGATAAATTATAAAAACCCAGCATATAAATAATGCAATAGATGAGTATTTCACGCCCACTATAATTTAATAATTGATTAGCTGAACTGAAAATCCAGATAATGATTTGTTTAAAAACAATTTAGAGAACTCTTAGTCACCATAGCCAGTTGTAGCCTGGGTCTCTCTGGCTACTGACATCTCAGAATCATCATGGTCCCCTTTAAAATTTTGAGGAATTAGCCAGTCAATACTTATTATGTGCTTAGTACTTTCTAAGTGGGTCACACTGACTGCTCTGAACTAGCCCACCTGCCTTTTGAGGGCACTTAGTCTCCGTA
Source organism: Felis catus (assembly GCF_018350175.1). NCBI lineage: Eukaryota > Metazoa > Chordata > Mammalia > Carnivora > Felidae > Felis > Felis catus. The sequence continues at coordinate 43,318,484 of NC_058379.1, forward strand.
TTTGAGCAAACTGCTGTTTAGACTTTATCTGTGCTCCACTTGGGCACCGGGATGGGCAATTACAGGACACACTCAAAGTCCAGCCCACACCCCATTTCAGCTGTCTTGATTACCCACTAATTATCTGTTTTAGTTGGAAACCTCTTAGCTCTATTGGCAAACAGATCATCTCAAAGCAAAACTTGAACTATTAGTATTTTAAGTAGCTTAATGTCACTGTTGAGCAATTATAGTCCACACCTGAAAACAGATGTGTCCTATCCTGAGAGGTGACTAGTCGGCCCATGGAAGAAGCAGGGCTTTGGGTATTTTTCTTAGGAAGAGAAGAGCACAGTTCTGGAAAAGTTAGTCATAGTAAATTAACCAGTGCTACTTCAACCCTGAGAACTCTTGCTCATTAGTTTGCTGTTGCCTAAGTTAGGGACCTTTTGAAGTCATGGCTGACATCTCCGTACTCTTTCAACAAGCCCAAATTTTTTTGAAAAAGGAACCTGTTGTTTAGGAATACCAGTGCTTTATCCTGTAGTGGCAGATTTTTTTCTGTAATCCATGTTCCTCCTTTAAGTGTAATTTCTGAAAACATAAGTTTATTACTAACTAGTACTAATTACTTTTTAAATATCCTGAAGCTTCCAGAAAGTTTCTTCCTCTAATTATTTCATCTGTTTTTACAGCTGCCATTTTGTTCTTAAGATTAAGCAATATTTCATACAAACCCCATTATTTTCATAATTATGACATCATTATGTTTAAGATTTAAGTGGATTATAAAATATTCCAAATAGCTATTTGGTAACCAAGGAGACCTAGAAGCAAGGTCATCTTAGGTAAGAAAGACAGAAAGAAGGTATGTGGAGTATCAACCGAGAAATAGGCTGAGGAGTCAGACTTCAAAACGTCAGGCTACGTTGCTAAGGTCAGGCTTGGACAGTGTGTCTTATATATGTGACCATAATGGACTTGTTACTAAGTCACCCCTGATTAGATTTACCCATTCTGCCACTGGCATAGCCAGACAACCTCAGCACTTCCTATTGGGATACTTACTTGGCAGAGAGCAGATGAGGAAGCCTGTGCCATTTGTGCTGTTTCCTATGTGCAGCCCAACTCCAAGATACAATGTCAACAGTCCCCTGCAGTTTTGCAAACTGGGAGCCTTGCATGTGTCCTGTACACAGCTGGAGTTGCTGACTTGCACCAGTAAGGTCAGAAAGGGAAGGAAAGTGAGTGAATCTCTAATGCGTTCTCACAACTGATGAGATATGGGCTAGTGGATTCTCCATGATTCAAACAACCTACTCTTCTTTGGAAGGGTGAGAGGCAGGAGTGTTATCCTGGTAGAAGTAATCCTCCACAGTAACAAGAGGACATTCTACACACACACACACACACACACACACACACACACACACACCCCAAGGAGGGACTGTATAAAAGAAATAAAATGAAAAAGTTCAAAAATTTAAAATCCAAATTATTTATGTAGATTATAATAGTAATTTCAGTAGATTTATTTCCTTCCTTCTCTTCTTTCCTTCCTTCCTTCCTTCCTTCCTTCCTTCCTTCCTTCCTTCCTTCCTCCTTTTCCTCCTTCCTTCCTTCTTTTGTTCCTTGTTTCTGTTCTTTCTTCTTTCTTTGTCTTCATTAATTTAGCTATTTATTTAACAAATTTAAAGGAAATGATTCATATTACAAAGCTAAATTTTAGAAATAGAATAGAAATTCTCTTTTACAAATTGCTCCCTTTGTAGGCAAAGGTTGGCTAACTCACTGATAGAAAGAACCAGGGGTATAGTATAAAGATCACTGATTTAAGAGGTCAGTTTTCATCAAAATCTGTGCCACTCTGTGCAATCCAGACCTCTGTGTCCTCATCCAAAAATTAGAAATAATTGGAAGAAATAATCTCAACTATTACTCCTCCCAATTCTAAAGTAATGTGATTATTATTTTCTTATTCTCACCAAGCTTCATCATTGTTTGAGTGTAATGAACGAGTTGAATCAATCTGTAAAATAAAACATTACAGCCACCTTATCTTTCTTATGGAGTTGCTGAACATGTCACTTTAGTTAATACAAATGAAAATATTGTGTTGAGCCATAGAGCACATGTAACTAAAAGGTAGACCAGCAATTTCTTAAAAAACAATTCAGACTGAACTAAAATTATTATTTTAGGCTCATAAAATATAGGCAGCAAAAGTAGGCACTGAATCCAGACTTCTAAATCTTTCATGAAAAAGATCAAGCTTGAACACAGCATGAAGAAGTACATCCCACTAAACCTCATTATAAAGTCAGAATTTGACATTTTCCTGGGCGGTCCCTAGGCCTCCGGCCCGCCACGCGCCCGGCGGAGATCCTAGAAGAGCCGGCCCTCCATCCCCAGGAACCTCGTAGCCTTCAGGACCCAGAAACGAGATTGAGAAGGGTCGGGGCGTGAGGTGGAGCCTGACAGTGAGAGGCAGAGCCCTGTGGTGATTAGGTCCCGGGGTCCGGTCCCCTCTGCTGCTCAGCTAACATGTCTGTGCGCTTGGCGTTGTCGGTAGTGCCTCCCTTGGCGGGTGCGTTGTCCTTAGGTGACATGTTGTGCTCAGCACGTAATAATCAGTACGGGGCCTACTCAAAGGTCACCTCATTTGTTAAATGTCCCCTGAGCGTGGCGCAGGTCTAGTTTCTCTAACTATATATTGTAAACTCTATTAGGAAGAGGCAGCTTGGCCCAGTGAGAAATTTAAAACTAGAGCCAGACCTGGATTGAGCCCTCGCTCCAAAATCCACTAGCTTATGTGGCTTTCGGCAGGTCACTTCCCTTATCTGACCTTCAGGTTTCCTGTCTGCAGCAGGAAAGAGGAGAAACAGAATTTTACATCCCTGCTCTGATACATTCTAGCTGTTTGGGCACAGGCACCTCCGATCCTCTCCATTACAATTTCTCCCCAGAGAAATCTCCATCTCTCAGGGGTAGAAGAGATTTTATTTATTTATTTATTTATTTATTTATTTATTTATTTATTTATTTATTTTTTCAATATATGAAATTTATTGTCAAATTGGTTTCCATACAACACCCAGTGCTCATCCCAAAAGGTGCCCTCCTCAATACCCATCACCCACCCTCCCCTCCCTCCCACCCCCTATCAACCCTCAGTTTGTTCTCAGTTTTTAAGAGTCTCTTATGCTTTGGCTCTCTTCCACTCTAACCTCTTTTTTTTTTTTCCTTCCCCTCCCCCATGGGTTTCTGTTAAGTTTCTCAGGATCCACATAAGAGTGAAAACATATGGTATCTGTCTTTCTCTGTATGGCTTATTTCACTTAACATCACACTCTCCAGTTCCATCCACGTAGCTACAAAGGGCCATATTTCATTCTTTCTCATTGGGGGTGGAAGAGATTTTAAATTCCTGGTGCATGGCACCTAGGAGGTCGCATCACTTGTCTTCCCACATCCTCCTGTCTTACACAGCATACATGCCATTCCAGATGCATCACCAGCAGCCAAAATACTAGAAGACTTGGCAACAGCCAATGGAAGGAGACCAACATCACAGGGAAGAGCAAATAGTAAAAAAAAAAAAAAAAAAAAAAAAAAAAAAAAGTTGTGGCCAATATGAAAAATTAACTGGGAGCTAGGTGATCCCAGAGGGAAAAGACAAACTGAGATCACATAAGCGTAGTTTAAAAAGTTTTCAAGGGCTAGGGGCTCCTGGGTGGCTCAGTCGGTTAAGCATCCAAATCTTGGTTTCACTTCAGGTCATGATCTCACTAGTTCAGGAGCTCAAGCCCCACATTGGGCTCTGCGCTGGTAGTGCGGAGCCTGCTTGGGATTCTCTCTTCTCTCTCTGCACCTCCCTGGCTCTCTCTCCCTCAAAATAAATAAACTTTTTAAAAAATGTATTTAAGAGTGCCTGGGTGGTTCGGTCAGTTAAGCATCCAACTTTGGCTCAGGTCATGATCGCACATGGTCAGTGGGTTGGAGCCCCACGTAGGGCTCTGTGCTGACAGCTCAGCTATCCGGAGCCTGCTTTGGATTGTGTGTCTCCCTCTCTCTCTGCCCCTCCCCAGCTTGCACTCTGTCTTTCAAAAATAAAACGTTAAGAAATAATAGTAAATAAATAAATGTATTTAAAATAAAAAAGCCTTCAAGGGCTTTCCATTGCCAGCAAGATAACCAGTTTTTAGTTTTTAAAGTAGCTAAAATCTGTTAACCCTTTTCCAGTTTAGCATCTAGTTTCCTGTTGTGCTTAGAAAGACCCTTCCTCACAAGTTGTAAAAGCATAACTTGTAAGAGGCTAAAAAGAAAATCAACTAAGCCAAATGATACATTGAAAATGCGTGTTAGGGCACCTGGGTGGCTCAGTTGGTTAAGCATCTGACTCTTGATCTTGGCTCAGGTCATGATCTCACCAGTTGGTGAGTTTAAGCCCCACATCAGGCTCCCCACTCTCAGTGCAGAGCCTGCTTGGAATTCTCTCTCTCCCTCTCTCTCTGCCCCTCCCCTGCTCATGTGTGTGTGCTTTATCTAAATAAATAAATAAATAAATAAATAAATAAATAAATAAATAAATAAAAGAAAATGTGTTTGGGGGGGAGAAAGAAAGGAGGAGAGGCAGAGAAGGAGGGAGACAGAATCCCAGGCAGGCTCTGCGCAGTCAGTGCAGAGCCCAATACAGAGCTCAAGGTCACGAACCATGAGATCATGACCTGAGCGGAAATCAAGTCGGATGCTTTTCCAACTGAGCCACCCAGGCAGTCCCAGCCTGTATCTTTTATTGTCTGGATTTTAGTAGCACAGAAATATTATTTTGTAATTTTTTAAAAGCTACAATAAAATAAAGTTAAACTTTTTTCAATTTAAAAAAAACAAAAAATAAAATAAAGTCGGAATTTATCTGTATAGGCAAGCACCACATAAATTTATTTATTGATGAGGATGCATATAAATACCAAATGCATTCTAAAATTTCCATTACACCTAGCATAGTACTTCCCTTGGATCCAGTGAGCTCAGCCCTTGGAATAGCATATTCAGCAAATATATATTGGGCACCTATCATGTCCCACATGTGGAGGGTAAGACAGGAAGAAAACAGATGCTCTCTGAGGTCTGGGAGCTCATGTTGCATTCCAATGGGAAGAAAGAGGACAATACACAAATAACCACATAAGCAAGAATATATCAGAGAATGAAAGCTGCTACAAAGGAAATAAAATGGGGGTAATATAAGTAATTTGGAAGGGGAGGGGCTACTTTAGGTAGACAGTCAAGGAGCCTTTTAAACCAGTGCTTCTTAAACTCTACTGTGCAAATGAGCCACATGAGATCTTATTAAAATGCAGAATCTGATTCATTATGTCTAGGTGGGGCTGGGATTCTGCATTTTAAACAAGCTCCCAGGTGATGCCTGCTAGTCCTGGACCACTCTTTGAGAAACAAGGATCTTAAGTACATTTTTCCCCCATGGCATTCCCATTTTGAAATCCCTTCAGTTATTTCTCATTGTCCACAGACTAAATTTCAATCAGAGCATGTAACTCCTTGCTCAAAAGTCTCCAGTGAATCCCCATCTTCCTAAGAGCAAAAATCCAAAGGATTTACAATGGCCTACAAGCCTCCTCAAGACCTTCTCCACTCTGAAACTCTCTGATCTCATTCCCCATTACTATCTTCATTTCCAGTTCAGCTCTAGCTTCCCTGTTCTTATTGATGTTCCTGGAGTATGCCAAACATGATCTTACTAGGGAGCCTTTTCACAGCTGATCCCTGTGCTGAGAATGCTCTTCCTCCAGATAGCCACTCTTTAACTCCCTCAGTTATTTCAACTATGTGCACAAATTACCTTCTCAAGGTGGCCTATCCAATGATGTGAGGTCTATTCTCCTCTTTAAAATCACAGCCTACCCCCTTCACCTCATTCCTCGTCTCCCTTATTCCTTCTTCTTTTTCTTTTGCCATAACACTTAGCACCTTCTAACAGATTATATAATTTATGTGTGTATTATATTTATTGCTTATTTGTATTCTTTTGAGATACCTTTGTTTTATAGTCTAATGAATCTCAAGTGCCTAGAATAGAGTTTGGTACATTGTGTGTGTGTGTGTGTGTGTGTGTGTGTGTGTGTGTGTGTGTAAAATGAACAGAACTGCATAGCATACTTGTATGGCCTGACCCTGGCCTATCTCTTCAGACTATCTTTAACTTCTTCCTTCCCTATACTTAGTGGACCAGCTGTCTCAAACTGGTAATAGTTGCATGAATACATCATGGTTTATTTTCTCTCCATGCTACACATTGCTCCTTCCAGGTGTTTCTCCCACTTGTTACTTATCCTTCAATGTTCAGATCAAGATGCATTTATTTATTTCCATTCTCAGAACATTCTTGATCCTGCTTTGTCACACCATTCTACTTGTATATACCTCTATTATTGCACATTCCCTCCTTTATTTCGAGAGTTTACATATAAGACCAGTCAAGGTCTGCACAGGAAACAGAATGTACACTCAAATGAAATTGTAAAAATAATTTATGAAGAGGCCATTTGCAGAAGTAGGCAAAGGAAAAGAAATCTGTTATGGGGTATGGGAGCTCAGTGAGTACTAGGACCTAGGAGGAAGGAATTGGACTAGGAGACAGGCCAAAACAATGCCTCCCATTTGCTGAATTCAGCCAGAATCCACAAAGTTCCAGGGTGCCTCAAAGATGTAGTTCATAGAGATTGAATTCTGGGGGCACAGAGGAGGGCAGAGAAAGGTAGAGAATGGATCTGGGGGAGAGGATGGCAAACAAAGGCCAACCCCAATGGATGGGCGATTTCAGAGGGTAGGACCATTTTTCATTCATCCTCATATCCCCAGCACCTAGACAGGGCTTGACTCAGAGTGATCATTTAATAAATCTTCGTGGAACTAAACTATAATGTTAAGGTGCATACTACATTTATAACTGAATATTTGGGGGAAGGTAAGCAGGAAGGCAGGTAAGCTCTTTACTTTCTATCTTTGACCCATTTTAATTCATTTCCACACAGAATTTAAAAAAAAAATTTTAATGTTTATTCATTTTTCACAGAGACAGAGACAGAGCAGGGAAGGGAAGGGGCAGAGAGAGAGGGAGACACAGAATCTGAAGTAGGCTCCAGACTCCTAGCTTGTCAGCACAGAGCCTGACGTGGGGCTCAAACCCATGAACCATGAGATCATGACCTGAGCTGAAGTCAGACACTTAACCGACTGAGCTACCCAGGTGCCTCTCCACACAAATTTTTTTTTAAAGTTTCTTGATATCATATCTAACTTAGATAAGAATAGCACAACCAGAACAGAATCTACTGTAAGAATTAATTTTGGTCATCCTGCTCTGCTGAGTTGAATCTAATTTCCCCCAAAGCAACATAAACCTGGAATAAGGGTACCCATGTGGGACTATCAGCCTAAGATACAAAGCATGATAATTATAAAATATTTCAGCTAGTGATGCTTGTCCATCAAGAATCATCTCTGGATCCTGGCACCAGGAGGCAATGAATAAAATCTTATTGACCATCTAGAGTCAGGCAAGCCAGGTGAATTTTTGAGGCATGGAGTAATCCAAAAACTCTGATGATGCACCCGAGGCCATCAGGTAGGGTGACCAACTTTCCTGGTTTGCCTGGGTCTATGCTGGTTTTAGCCCTGAAATCTTTCAGCCTGAGAAGCCTTCAGTCCCACATCAACTAGGACAGTTGGTCACCCTACAATTAGGGTCAATTGAAGATACAGATTTTGATTTCTCATGACAGAACTTCATTAAGAGGTATTATTCAAAGGTGATTCAAACTATTATAGCATTTTGACAGTTATCTTGAGTTTCGTAAAATTTAGAACCTTCTCTAACTGGCATGTAGTAACTTCCCTGATGAACCAGTCCAGAAGTCCTAATAAAAATCCTTCATTGCCAATATTCTCTTAACCCCAAACTTTGTAAAACTGTTTAATCGGTTCCTTGGGTGTAAAATCATGTACTATATATAGCATATTTGTAGAAATAACAAGCCTTTCCACCAGTTTCCTCAGGTATCTGGGTGTACTTCCAAACACTTTGCCAGCCTTCCCCTCTATAAACTGCAAGCCCCTTGTTCTAGCTGTCTACAGGAATCGGCACATATAACTGTTGTACCAATGGCCATCTCTGATCTTTGTATATGCTAAGTGAGGAAATGGTTGAGAATAATTTAAGACTTTTTGCAGCAAGTCTAACTTGCTCAAACTTTTGGCTGAACTATAGAAACACGATATGCCATAAAACTGCCTGGTTGGTTCTTGAACCAGATAATCTCCTTTTATTAGTGAGAAACATCATATAGGTACTGATTTATGTATCCTTTAAGTACAGGAAATATTTAGCCAATATATAATATTTATAATTTATGAGAGATTTTAGGGAAAAAAATTGGCAAATGGATTGCTTTGAATTTTGGTGGGAAAGGCAAATGCTTCCGAAGCAAATAAAAAAATAAAGATCCAACTGCTGAGTATAATAACAGCATGCAAGTGATAATAGGCCAAACAACAGTTTGCTAAGAGGAAACCAGTCACCAAAATTAAGATTTGCCTATGTGATGTGATATTAAGGGAAATAGTTTGATTGATACTTAGGATTTAAATTATTATTAATTTTTATGATTATGGCAGTCACTGACATTTCTGGTGCCAAAAAGAAATAATTTAGGGGCGCCTGGGTGGCGCAGTCGGTTAAGCGTCCGACTTCAGCCAGGTCACGATCTCACGGTCCGTGAGTTCGAGCCCCACGTCAGGCTCTGGGCTGATGGCTCAGAGCCTGGAGCCTGTTTCCGATTCTGTGTCTCCCTCTCTCTCTCTGCCCCTCCCCCGTTCATGCTCTGTCTCTCTCTGTCCCAAAAATAAATAAACGTTGAAAAAAAAAATTAAAAAAAAAAAAAAGAAATAATTTAAATAATTTTAAAGTTGACTTTTTTGAATGTTTTAAAAAATTTACTTAAGCATTGTATGTCACCATCACCTGAGAAAGCACATAGGAGCTACCCATGCTGGGTACACTGTTCCAGGCACTCCATTAGACATTTTATATAGAGTCTCATTTAATCCTTTCAACCTTGTGATTTGAGTATTACCAACCCCATTTTATAAACAACACTAGGATCGCAGAAGTGATTTGCCCAATGTCACAAAAATCCTCTTTGTTCTTTCTACTGCATCACGTAATTACCTTAGAAACAAAAAGAAAATCACTTAAAGACATGTAAAAATACCATTCTGTTAATGATATTATTTTGCTTCTCTCTATAATTTCATTGTATTTTGTTAATTAAAAGTGAAGTTAAACAAGAAACCTGATATAGCATCATAAGATCTATAATGATGCTTTTCATGTATCGTAGAGGTATTTGTACCTTTAGTGCTTACTGAATGGTACTTGGTAATTCTACTCATTTTGCTAATTTGCTCATATATTTCAATTTCTGAAATAGTTGCCAAAGCTGTTAAAGGGGAACAATGGGCATATTTTTAAAGTTTAGTAAATCAAAACAACATGGGCACATGCTAAAGATTAATTTGGGATCATTTACATAAATGGCATTCTGGAAAAAAAAAGAGTTTGGTTTTTTTTTTGTTTGTTTTTAAGTGCGGAAAAAGGAATGCAACCTATTTCTTGCAAGGGCATATGAGTGGATCTCATATTCTCACACATGGCTTTGTTTTCAAATTCTTGAAAGTGCAGAAATTCTTTTAATTTAAAGGTGAGCCCATGGAAAATCTGGAACAGCTGTAGAAAACCATAGAGGAGCGCAGTGCCACAGCCACTTTCTCAGCTTGTGACACCACCCCAGGGTGATCTGACCCTCCACTCACCACTGTTCTAAATTATCAAAGAGAGGCACCTCTGCCCCCATTGCTACAAACAAGATTCTTCCATGGAATTCGTTGTTTCATTAACTGATCCAGCCTAAAGGCTACCGAGTGCAGAAAGTTGACAACCCTTTGGACTCAAGAGGGACTCCAGGCTGTCCAAGGAAGAAGGCTCAGAAAGGGTCTAAGTTCAGCTGACTAGATAGTAAGACTTGGAAAGCAGCCACATCTCAAAACGCTATCTGAGGGACCTGGAAAACATACCGCAATGACTTTCCTCAAGGTCATGCAAAGTTTAAGTGATTTTTACTATCCCACATTCCAATGTGTCCTTCTCTATCGATTCATTTCCCATGGTAGTTCATCATTCTGTATTTATGGCATTTTTATTAGGTAACAGCATCTCATCTCTCTGAGTAATTGTGCTGCTGCATATTTTTGGAAACTTCTACCGGTCACAGTCTGGGACTGAGGGGTTTCATCAGTGTTGATGGGAGAGTCTGAAAATCTTGTTCTCGAATGAGACAGGTAAAAAATGGTCTCATCAGGATCTCTGTTTTCAATGTCCAAAGAGAAGTCCCTGGGAGAGAAAAGCAGGTAACAGAGCACTGGTAAGATCTGTACATTGGAAGTAGGCTAAGCTAGAGTAATCGGCTTAATCTAGCCGTAAATAGTGTACACAGCTCTTGGTTTCTTTAACATCAGTTAACCAGGGCCCATTGGGAGCATGGATTGAAATCAGTGGGCTCCACCATGGCTTCCACCAATCCTGAATTCTGAAAGCTGCGCCGACAATTCCATGAACTGCCCGAGCATTCATACATGCATCCATGTCACAGTGATTTATTTTCTTTTTCCCCCATGGTTTTGTAGGGATGGGCCGTCTCCCTGCATTTATCTCCTGACTGTTTTGATCAAGACAAGAAATGGGTTGGTATAGCCCAGGAGGTCACCTGAGTTTTGCTGGCAGCCTCTGAAGTACCAGCCGCATTTCCTCATTCCTTGGCAAGCACAGGGAGTGGTTTTGTTCTGCCTGCCGAGAGGCTGGACATCCACTGCCTGACCTGAGAGGGACTTGCTTTCTCTGGTTTTCCAGAGAAGTGGGCGGCAGGAGCAGCAAGGAGAGGACTGTCTCTGTCCCAGTATCATCCCTCACTTGTCACTCATATTCGCTCAAGTGCTGCCCTCTGGAGGCACCTGTGCCACAAGCGGGAAGTCAGACCTGTTAGTCCAGAGACAGAATCCACCTGGAGCAGAGAAACCCAACAGGCTCTCAGGTCTTCAGAGAACCAGGCACTGCAGATCTGAAAGGAGCAGTGGTCCTTTGGGTCCAGTGAAATTGTTGTCAAGAAGGAATGTGGACCTACTATAGAAAGAACATCCAGTTTTCCAAAAGAAGCTAGAAATACAGATTCTTCCCTGAAATTCCTGACTTTCCAAACTTGGCAGACTCACTTGGCTAAAAAAACAAAAAACAAAACAGAAAAACATTGTAATGGCAGGACCAAAAGTAGTGTATACAATGTCTTGTGCAAAGCAGAAAACACACACACACACACACACACACACACACACACACACACCTCTGGGCAGATAAAGCAGGAAAAATAAAACAGTGCCAGCGTGCCAAGTAAAAGGTCCCTCTGAGCAGTTGCTCCCTGTGCTGCTGGGCTTAATGAGTGAGTCCTGGCTGGATTTCAGCCTCCACTTGCCTGCTGGCTGGGGGCTTCATGGACGTGCACCCTGTACAGCTGCAGGCAGCTCTAACGCACCCACCCGCCAAGTGGGTCCGTACACGCCAGATTCTGCCCCTGGGCCTCAGGTTTACATACTCTGGATGATGGAAGAGGTAGCTAGAGAGCAGGGAAGCCAACAGAAATTGCAAGTCTACCCTTGCTAAGGGGCCATAAAATTTAAAAATATTTTCCCCCTAACTGGGTCCCCCAAACCTGTCTCAGTTGTCCTGGATGGTGAGCGTTGGATCAGGAGACACTGTTATTTTAGATGGCAGTTTTCTAAGGTTAATGCACTTTGTATGTGAGAAGGATTCATTTATTTGTCTACTGTATCTTTTTTGGTACACTTCATCTATTGTTATTTTTAATATCTTCCCTTTGTTGGTCTGCTATGTGTCAGAGCACTTTATATAAATTATTTCTGTCAATATCCTGACAAGGTAATATAATTCCTCTCCTTTCATAGATAAACATACTAAGGGTTAGAGAGGTGATTTTCCCTGAAACCAGCTAGGAAACAGCTATGTGGTGGGCTTCAAACTTGGGTCTGTCTCACTAGGAAGCTGTTGCTGCCCTAAGATGATACGATGACTATTATTTCTACTTGGGGTGGTATAGGCTTTGTCTTTTCTCCTGAAAGTCATCCAAGGAAGATCTCTGTTATTTAAGGCTGTAATGCATGGAGATCTTTTATTTGGTGCTTTCTCCCTCCCTCTTTCTATTTCTTAATAAATTCAAGGACAGCTCTTTTACAAAGCAAAGAATGAATTTGTGTGATGTATAACTCTGGAAGGAAGAGTATCACCAGATGTACACATCCCAATGAATGTTGTTCCTTCAAAATACTGGGTTGCCTTGGTGATTAGAGACTTATTCCAATGATGCGTTCATCAGTCATCACCTTTCCAATGCTTCTCTTTTAGAAGTACCTTCAAAGCCAGTTCACACACCATTCAAAGAAATTAGGCTTATAATTTCAGTTGTATTTACTGTTTTAATCCTTAAATGATAATATCCAGCCTTTCCAGCCACTCTGTTATCAGATTTAAGTACAAGTAACTTGAAGCTATTTCTAAAAATGAAGCCCAGTCTCAATGGAGTTAGATTTGCCTCTTGAGAATGTTCATAAGAATATGCTGAATATTTTTAGATTGTCTCAAAAATAGGGGTTCCAAAATTATTTTGAGAGCAGCAGAGGTTAGGTAGGTATATGACCTTTAAAAGGGACACCATGCATTGGACTGGAAAGGCCTTGACAAATTGATTAAAGACTTAAGGTGGTAGACTCCATATAAGTTTTGAGTCTGGACTCAGGAACTAGACAGACTGGGTTCAAATCATCTCTTTGCCACTTACTAGGTATGTAAACTTGCACAAATTACTTAACCTCTTCATGTCTCAGTTTCCTCTTTTGTAAAATGAAAGTGATAATTGAATATGTAGGGGCTCCTAGAATAGTGGTATGGAGTAAGTGCTATTTAAGTGCTGGCTAATCTTGAAATCACACACATCACTTTATAGCATCACTCTGAATTATCAACACGTTAGGCAGATCAATAAGAAGGCAGACATGTTTTCTATAAGTAGTCATCATCAACTGTGGTAATAAAATGTTTTAAAAAAATTTTTTAATGTTTATTTTTGAGAGAGAGAGAGAACATAGGCAGGGGAGAAGCAGAGAGAGAGGGAGACACAGAATCCAAAGCTGGCTCCAGGCTCTGAGCTGTCAGCACAGAGCCCAATGTATGGCTTGAACCCATGAACCGTCAGACACTTAACTGACTGAGCCACCCAGGCACCCCTGGACCATTTATCTTAAGAAATGTTTTTGTATCCCCTCATCCTATTTATCTGTTTTCAACAGGCCTGGATCTCTCCAATTACTTTTAAGATGTAACACCCAGAAGTGAGCATAGTCCTTTAGGTCATAGAAATGGGTCTCTGTCCTTGTTAGTGAACTGCACTTAAAAAAAAAAAATTTATTGGCAAATTGATTTCCATACAACACCCAGTGCTAATCCCAACAAGTAATTGCACTTTTATAAAATGCAATCTTGGAGTATATTAATTTTTATTTTAATTTAGTTCTTATTTTGACAGCATATTATACATTTACTAAAGTGCCAAAAGTAAAGAACTGTTAACCCAGATTCCTATATCCAGTGAAGATATTCTTTGGGGTTGAAGGGAGAAATGAAGTATTCTTAGAGGCAAAAAACTAAGAGAATTTGCACTAGCAGATGTACACTAAAAGAATGGCTAGGGAGATTCTCAAAGAAGGAACCGTGAAACATCAAGAAGAAAGAGTATAAGTAAGCAAATATATGGTAAAAACTTTTTTTTTCTCTTCTTGAGTCTTCTAAGTTATTTGATGGCTAAAGCAAAAATTACAACACTGATCTGATTCTAAATGTATGTAGAAAAAATATTTAAGACAATTATTTTATACATGGGATAAAGTAAAGAGATGTAAAGAGAGAAAAGGTTTTCATACTTTGCTCAAACCAGTAAAATGACGACAGCAGTGTACTGTGATCCTGTGTGTGTATATATATATATATATATATATATATATATAGCAACCACTGTGAAAGTCCAGAAAGAAATATACTTTAAAAGACTATACATAAATCAAAAGGGAATGATAAAAAATGTTTATGTAGCCAATATTACAGCAGGAAAAAGAAAACAGAGAAACAAAATACAGAGAGAACAAAGAGAAAACAAAAAATAAAATAGTAGATTAAGCCCTCACATTTCAATATTTATATTAAATATGAATTGCCTGAATATACCAATTAAAAGACAGATATTGGCAGAGTGGATCAAAAACATGACCAAATATATGCTGTCCACAAGCAATCCAATCCAAATACAATATAGGCAAGTTAAAATGAAAACGGATGGAAAAGGATACATCATGCAAACATTAATGAAAGGAAGCAGAAGTGCTATATTTGTATCAGATAACATAGACTACAGAGCAAATAAAATTACCAGACACTGAGAGAAACATTATATTATAATAAAAGGGTCATTCCACCAAGGAGTTATAGCAATCCTACATGTCTGTGTACCAAACAACAGAGCTGCAAAATATGTGAAGCAAAAACTAATAAAACTGAAAGGAAAAATACACAATAAAAATTGGATACATCAACATCCCTCTCTCAACAACTGATAGAATAACTAAGAAGAAAACCATCAATGTTATAGAGAAACTCATCATCACCAACAACCAACAGGATCTAATCATTACTTAAAAAATAGGTTTACTAAGAATGCTAATGGAAAAAGTGGACAATATAAAGGAATGATGTGTATGTAAAGAGAGAAATTGAAACTCTAGGAAAGAATTGAAATACTAGAAATCAAAAACACTGGAGCAGAAGTGAAGAATGCCTTTCATTGGCTTTCATGGGCTCATTAATAGACTGGTAGCCAAGGAAAGAGTGAGCGAGCTTGAAGATATGTCAATAGAAACTTCCAAAACTGAAATATAAAAAAATATTGAAAAAATAGAACAGAATGTGTAAGAACTGTGGGACAATTACAAAAGGTATAACATTTATAAGGGGAATACCAGGAGAAAAAAGAGAGAAAGAAAAAGAAGAAATATTGGAAGGAATAATGGGTGAGAATTTTCCAAAATTAATGACAGATACAAACCACAGATTCAGGGACTGCTTGGCTGGCCCAGGCAGTAAAGCATGTGACTCTTGAACTCAGGGTCATGAGCTCAAGCCCCATGTTGCATGTAAAGCCAAAAAACCCCACAAAAAAACAAAATGTATCACAGACCACAGATTTAAGAAATTCAGACAACACCAAAAATCTACATTTAATTATCACATTCAAAATGCAAAAAATCACAGAGAAATTCCTGAAAGGAGCCAGTGGTGTGGAAAACACCTTACATGTAGAGAAAAAAAAGGATCAGAGTTATACTGACTTCTCTTCAGATAGCAAGCAAACAAGAAAGTGGAGTGAAATATTTAAAGTGTTGAAAGAAAAAAACCACTAGGGCATCTGGGTGGCTCAGTCAGTTAAGCATCCAACTTTGGCTCAGGTCATGAACCCATGGTTCATGGGTTTGAGCCCTGCTTCTGGCTCTGGACTGGCAGCTCAGAGCCTGGATCCTGCTTTGGATTCTGTGTCTCCCACTCTCTTTGCCCCTCCCCCACTTGTGCATGCTCTCTCTCCTCTCTTTCTCTCTCTCAAAAATAAACATTTTTTAAAAATCTTAATATTTTGAAAAAATATTAATAAAAATGTTTTAATTGTTAATAAAAACCCACTAACCTAGATTTCTGGATTCAGTGAAACCATCCTTCAAAAGTAAAGAAAGACTTTCTTAGACAAGCAAAAATTTAAGGAATTAGCAGACCTGCCACCAGTATACCTGTCTTGTAAGAAAGAAGTTTTTTGTCACTATTTTTTTTAAATTTTTTTTTTAATGTTTATTTATTTTTGAGACAGAGACAGATTGTGAGCTGGAGAGGGGCAGAGAGAGAGGGAGACACAGAATCTGAAACAGGCTCCAGGCTCCAAGCCGTCATCAAAGGGCCTGATAGGGGGCTTGAACCCACAAGCCATGAAATCATGACCTGAGCTGAAGTCGGACGCTCAACCGACTGAGCCACTCAGGCACCCCAAGAAAGAAGTTTTTTAGGAGAGAAGGAAAATGATTTAGGTCAGAAAGTCAGATCTACATAAAGAAAAGAGCATCAGAGGGGCGCCTGGGTGGCGCAGTCGGTTAAGCGTCCGACTTCAGCCAGGTCACGATCTCGCGGTCCGTGAGTTCGAGCCCCGCGTCAGGCTCTGGGCTGATCAGAGCCTGGAGCCTGTTTCCGATTCTGTGTCTCCCTCTCTCTCTGACCCTCCCCCGTTCATGCTCTGTCTCTCTCTGTCCCAAAAATAAATAAACGTTGAAAAAAAAAAAAAAAAAGAGCATCAGAGAAAGAATAATGAAGGTAAATAAAATATTTTATTTTTCTTATCTTAACTGATCTAATAGATAATAACTTCTTTAAAATAACAATAGCAACAATGTATTCAGTGATTGTATTATACAGATAAGTGAGATGTTAAGGATGACAGAAATGTTGTAAGGGAAGAGAAGGACAAGTTGGGAATAAAGTATTTACACTATCTGTGAAGCAGATATCTGAAAATGGTCTTGAATCAGTCATAAATGTATTTTGCAAAGTCTAGGGTAATCACTAAATTTAGAAAAAAACATAAGTATAATTGATACACTAATAAGAGAAGGTAAAATGGAATCATATAAAATTCTCAATTAAAACCAGAGAAGGCAGAAAAAGAAGGGAAAAAAGAAAGAATTAATGAGCAAAAAGGTCAATGAACAGAAGACAGTAATGAATGTTAGGAGATTTTTTTTTAATTTTGATTACTTTTTAAATGTTTATTTTTGAGAGAGAGACAGAATGCGAGCAGGGAGGGACAGAGAGAGAGAGAGACACAGAATCTGAAGCAGGTTTCAGGCTCTGAGCTGTCAGCACAGAGCCTGACATGGGGCTCAAACTCACCAACCATGAATTCATGACCTGAGCGGAAGTCAGATGCTCAACCGAATGAGCCAACCAGGAACCCCATAAACGTAGGAGATATTAATCTGACTATACTAACAATCACTTTTAAAATGAGTGGCCTAAATAAACCAATTAAAAGAGAATGGCAAGAGTGGATAGAAAAACAATATCCAACTACATATTGTCTATAAAAAAAACACTTTAAAAATACACAGATAGATTAAAAGAATGTGGAAATATACACCATGCTAACACTAGTCAAAAGAAAGCAGGAGTAGCTATATTAATTTCAGACAAGACAAGGAAAATTATCGAGGATAAAGAGGGACATTACATAATCATAAAAGGTCAATTCTCTGAGAAGGCATAAAAATTCTTAATATGTATTTGCTTAAAAATAGAGCATCAAAATAATGTGAGGCAAAAACTGATAGAACTGCAAGGAGAAATAGGTGAATCCACAATTATAGCTGGAGACTGATACCCCTCTATTGGAAATGGATAGATCAAGCAGGCAGAAAATCAGTAAGGATATATTTGAACTCAACAGCACCATCAACCTACTGTGTGTAATTGACATCTATAGAATATTCATCTGACAGTAGGAAATTACACATTCTTCTCAAACTCAAACAGAACATACAAGATTACATTATGGACTTTAGCACATTTAAAATAATAGATCTCATATAAAGTATGCTCTCATACTGCAAGGAATTAAATTAGAAAAGAGAACAGAAGCATAGCTGGAAAATAACAAAATATTTGAGATTAAACAACATACTTCCAAATAGTAGATGGATCAGAGAATTCTCAAGAAAAATTATAACATATTTGGAACGAAATAAAATGCAAATGCACATATCAAAATGAGTAGGATAAGACCAAAGCAATGCTTAGACAGCAATTGATAGCATCAAATGCATATATTAGAAGATTTATTTTATTTATTATGTTATTAAAAAATTTTTAATGTTTATTTTTGAGAAAGACACACACACAGAGCATGAGTGGAGGAGGGGCAGAGTGAGAGGGGGACACAGAATCCCAAGCAGGCTCCAGGCTCTGAGCCATTGGCACAGAGCCAAATGCAGGGCTCAAACCCATGAACCATGAGGTCATGACCTGAACTGAAGTTGGACGCTTAACCGACTGAGCCACCCAGGTGCCCCAGAAAAGAAGATTTAAAATCAATAATATAACCTGTTGCCTTAGGAAACTAGAAAAAGAAGTGGTATATCTGGGATCAGACACAAGCAGGGCCAAAGGACCCAAGTAAGCTGCCTGAGAAGGAAGCCCTCTGTGTCATCCGCCAAGTTGCCCCACAGCCTCTCCCTCAGCTCCTACCTATGAGCACACAAGAAAAAGGGTCCCTTACGACCAGCTGGTGGAAGAATTAAAAAGCTGAACTTGGTTCAAGGATATGTCAGGTTGGTATGATGAACTATGATGCAATACAACACTGCTCAAATGTGGATCAGAAAGACGGCAGTGACAGGGGAAATCCTCCCCAAGGGCAGAATTTCTTGTAGTGCACTTGGCCTTCCACTTTGTGCAGAAAGAGAAGTGGCCTGGGATTAGACTCTGGGGCACCGGGTGGCTCAGTCAGTTAAGCTCCCAACTTCAGCTCAGTTCATGATCTCATGTCTCATGTGGGGTTCAAGACCCATATCGGGCTCTGTGCTGACAGTTCAGAGCCTACAGCCCGCTTCCAATTCTGTGTCTCTGTCTCTTTCTGCCCCTCCCCCACTCATACTCTGTCTCTCTCTCAAAAATAAACAAACATTAAAATAAAAATTTTTTAGAATATATGTGGACTCAAACAGTGGTGACCAACCAGTGGGCTGAATTTTTGGTGCCCTGGAAAAGGAAACATCAGGAATAAACCACTCACCTGAGAGTGCCTATCATAAAAGAGACACCAAACAACTAAGAAGACAGGATGACTTGGTCAGTTGACATCAGTCTGCCTCTGTCATTGGCTGCCTGAGTGCTGGTGCAACAGGCACATGAATGGAGCAGTCATTGTGGCAGAGATGGAAACCACTCACAAGCCTAGTAGTATAGCTGCTGATAAATGCAGAATATCACAGTCTTTCAAGATCAATTGGCCTCTTGGTGTCAAGTAGTCTAATTGGATCTCTTCTACTCTGGAAAGATCAGTGACTCATCTTGATTGGACCTGACACATATTTCAGTTATGAGTTTGCCTTTCCTCCTTGTAGAGCTCACACATATCTGGGTATTTATAATACTGACATGGGATCCCACATATTACATTGGACCAAGGGACTGACTCTACAGGAAAGGAAGTACAGTGATGACCAGTGAGGATCAGTAGTGCAGGAGTAGCCATATAGCCACAGAATCTAGTGGTCTAGAATCTAGTGGTTGAAAGCTTCTACAAGCTTTCATTGCTGGTAGAGCAATGGAAAAGACTGTTGTAGATGCCTTTGAGGGTCCAGCTTGGGCATAATAACCAGTGAGGACGGGGTACCATCTTCCAAGATGCAGCTTATGCTCTAAATAAATGACCCATTATATGGTGTGGTATCTTTTAAGCAGCACCCAAGGATCCAATAAACCAAGGGTGGAAGTAGTTCTGACCTTAATTCCCTGTCATCTGCTTTATCTGCAGATCTGGAGCTCCCTTACTGTGGGATGGATTGTGCTCTCAGGGCAACCCTTTAAGTACTGGGCACAGCCTCCACAGTTGACCCCATGGCATTTGGGCAGCCTGACTGCTGGGCTTCAGCCTAGGTTCCTGGTCTTCACTTCTATCCTCTGCTGGGACAGGAGCCAAGACTGAACCTAGTCCAGTTGGCTGAAGCTCTGACCCTTTCTCTTAGTTTCTGCCAACTTTCTTTGTTTCTGGTATTTCTACCTTGATCCACATGTAGATCCTTGGGCCAAGATTCTGGTTTAACATGATGCCAGGAACTCTTGCTTCCCAGAATACCACACTCCTCCCTTTGCCCTCCTCACATTAGGCCCTTCAGACTGATCCTGGCTCAAATTGCACCTGTATCCCATACCACTGCACCTGAATCTACACTAAGACCCTGAACCTGAACTGTTAGTATTTGCAGCCTGGGTGAGTTCCCCTGTTCTGTGCCAGCCACCTCAGCAAAATTCTTTCTCACAGTGAATGCCCACATACCCATCACTTCAGCTAGTACTACTGCTTTGACAAATTAGTCCCTGTTAATGAGAATTAAGCTCAGAGTAGTAGTTTCCCTGATTAGATCCATCACCCTCTGAAGGGTAAAATCTCTGACAAAGCAAATGAAAAATTTTCCAGAATTTCAGCATTTATCTTAATGGGACTTTGTATGAATATTTAATTTAGGTTTAGTGATAACTAAAATATCTTGCCTGTTTAATAGTTTTGTTGTCTACTATCAAAACATTAGTCTAGGCCTCCATCTTAGCAGATAGATTATATTATCTTCCCACAATTATATTATTTAAATTTTCTCTAGTTTCAGATTTATAGATATTCAAAAGGGTTGCTTATTTCAAAACAAGAAAGGCTTAATTTAGAACAGAGAACAAGTAGTATTAACACATACAAAAGCCACAGTGAAATACTGTCTTAGGATTATAAAATAGAGAACTACTTACATGTCAAATGCTCTGGCATCAACTATATACCAGAGGGGGAAAATCAAGTATCAAGAACTAAGATGTTCTAAGAATTAGCACATAGACACTGGCTTGTAATAAAGCAGTGATAAAATGAAGGTTATAGTATAACTAAAATACTAGTTGATCTTTTCAAGGACAGTTAAGTAGCTCAAAATGTATTATAATTTTTTTTTAATTTCCTAAGCTAAGATCTTACATTTGTAAATATTTACTCAAGATCATTAGTTAGTTTAATCTCTTAAACAAATTATACTTTGCTTGGGCCAATATTAAAATTTATTCTGTAGCCCAGGTATACATCTGGTGCTAGATAATCCACAGTGATTTACATACAAATGAAGGATCATTCGTATGTGAGGAGAATAGTCAAAATTGCATAATTTACCACCACCCAAAGACAAGCTTGTACTTTAGAACAGTATCTTTTCTGAGGCCAATTAATTTGCTGCACTATTTTCCTTTAAACCAATATTCAGTTAAATGAAAAGTAATGGCTAGGAGGACCTACTGGCCAACTCTACCTCATCATGCTAGAAGAATGACTTGAATTTAAGAAATAATATGTGAAGCAAGATAATATAAGACTATCAAGGAAGTGACAAGCAAATTGCATGGCTGTTTATCCCCAAGAAGCCAGCCGGCCTGCCTTCCGTTCAATGGTTGTTACCAATGCAGGGGAAAAGGTGAGCAAGAGGACTGAAGCATCAGGGCTCTTTAAAGCACTTCAGGTCTGCTTTTGAGAATTAAAAACTAAAACTCACATGAAAAGCATCTTTAAAATTCTATAATTGAGCCAGAGATTTGGAAATAGAAGTATATAGACAAATTGGGGTTGAAGATAGCACGGTCCTCTAACTCAAGGTTTCGCAAAACGGAAGGATGCAGGGAACTCAATGAGCCACTCGATGTCTCTAACTATGCTTGCGGGAGAAACCCACTTTAATATAGGTTGGTCTTCTTCATGATCCGAAGAAACTCTTCCTCGTTCACTTCGCCATCTCCATCCCGATCGGCTTCGTCTATCATTTCCTGCAGCTCCTCGTCGGTGAGGTTTTCCCCTAACTCGTTGGCCACGCGCTTTAGGTTTTTGAAAGAGATCTTCCCAGTTTCATCGTCATCAAAGAGCCTGAAAGCCTTCAGGATTTCTTCTTTGGTGTCTTTCTCGGCCATCTTCTGAGTCATCACGGCCAAAAAGTCATTGAAACTGATTTTCCCTGTGCCTTCCTTGTCCACTTCGGAGATCATCTTCTTCATCTCCTCCTTCCTGGGCTCAAAGCCCAGTGCTCTCATGGCCACCTTCAGCTCCTTCACATCGATGGTCCCACTTCCGTCAGCATCGAAGAGGTCAAATGCTTCACGAACTTCTTGCTTCTGATCTTCAGTGAGTTCAGGCTTAGGACCCACTTTTCTTTTCTGGCTGGTAGAGGCCACATTTGGCTTCTTAAAGCTGGAAGCCATCCTGCTGTGACGGTTGTTACCTTTAACGGTGCCACCGCAGAGTCACCGCGCTTGCGCAGGGGTGACTCCACCCAGAGCGCAGGCGCAGGGCCTCTCCCCACCTCTTTCCCAAGTTTACCCTTGTGTTCTCCCAGTGAGACCTGGGTGCCTAAGCCTGCCACGTCTGTGAAATCTTACTGACTTTATAAACAGCTCCTTCAGTTATCACCTTGTTTCAATGAGCTGAGTCTTGGGCTGGCAAGAAGTGCCTGTAGGCACATTGTCTTCCATAATGCACACCCTCCTGCCCAGGCCATATGTCAGCATCCAGAGGACCAGGTTTATAGGGTTATTTGGAAGTCCTTCCTCTCTCCTTTTCCATACAACATAAAACAAACAAGCAAGCAAGCAAGCAAAAAAAAAAAAAAAAAAAAAAAAAAGCCTTCTTGGAATTAAAAAGCCAAACCCAAACAAAAACCCCCTCAGTCTGAGGTTACCTAAGGCTAAATTTAGTATAATCAAGAGAGAGCTTGATTCCTTGGCATTAAATGTGGGGAAGAAGGAGAGAGAATATTAAGTCACACCATGTGTTCAACTTGACATAAATGGAAAACAGATAAAATGGAAAAAGTTATGTATAAAATTTGTAGAAGTTTGTCTCCTGACATTACACTCAACAATAATAAAACTTCACTAGCTTATTCAGCATACACTGAAATATGAAATGTAATATCCAAACGTATGATTTACTTTCAGCATTTCAATTTTACATGTGCTGTGTAATTGCACTTGAATAACAGTCTTAATTTCATTCACTCCACTTTTCATTTGGAGGGGGTTTGAAATACTACTTTTTGGTATTTTTTAAAAACTCTAGCAGCAAATTTGCTCTTACTGTTTATCATCTAGTCCGAACGATGCTGAAACCCCCACTCTGACTTTCCTGCTTTGGCAGTGAGAACAGGAATGTATAATGCAATACACATTGGAACTAAAAATCGCCTCCTGAGAACAAAGGGGCAAGAGAAAAATGGGAGCATTTTAAGTGAAAACAAAGAAAAGGGTCATCAAGTAAGCCCATAAAAGAATTGCCTTTAGAATTGCTGTATATTTCTTTAAATGTTTTCTTAATCTGACATTTTTTTAGTGTTCTTTCCCCCTCGAATCTTAACTTATTATTACTTGATCAGTTACAAAAAGAGAACTTTCAAAAGTTTTCATTGAAGGTTTTGTAACCCCAGCATCTAAAACAATGCTTGACCCATAGTGGGTAGATTAACAAATAATTTGTTGAATAACAGAATGAGAGTTCATATTGGTTTTAAAATACTTTTAGGGGCGGGGCGCCTGGGTGGCTCAGTCGGTTAAGCAACCGACTTCGGCTCAGGTCATGATCTCCTGGTTTGTGGGTTCGAGCCCTGTGTTGGGCTCTGTGCTGACAGCTTGGAGCCTGGAGCGTGCTTTCGATTCTGTGTCTCCTTCTCTCTCTGCCCCTTCCCCATTTGTGCTCTGTCTCTCTCTATCAAAAATAAATAAACGTAAAAAAAAATTTTTTTTAATACTTCTAAGGGCACCTGGGAGGCTCGGTCATTAAGCGTCTGACTTGGGCCTCGGGTCATGGTCTCACAGTTCATGAGTTCGAGCCCCTGCTTTGGATCCTCTGTCTCCCTGTCTCTCTACCCCTCACCCCATTTCGAAAATAAATAAACATTAAAAACAAAATAAAATACTTCTGAATCATCCAAATAAAACAAACAAACTCCCCAAAGGATTATGCTGGGAGTGTTTTATAAATTCAGTTTTTTTTAAGTTAGTGATCAGATGTTATTTATGTGACATGTGTATTAGCCAAATTGTACTACCTGTGCCAGTTGATATGTGACATGATGGACAGAGGGCCTGACCACAGGGTTTTTAAAGGTCAAGGAAACTTACCTGCAACATCTCCTACCCATTGCCTCCCAGCAGTTGACACAGTGTCAGCCCAAAGTAGACTTCGGCCAGTAGACACTGCCATTGCCCATCTTCCAACACTGTAAATCCTCCTGCTTTTTTAACTAGATCAAAAAGCCCGGGATCTTATCCCAACCCTGTGCCTTATTATCTCTGTGACTTGAGAAAGTCACTTAACCTCCCAAACTCAGTTGAGACATCTACAAAGTAGACATAATAGTGTAGCTTTCTAATAGGGCTCCTGTGCATGTTCAGTGAGCTACTCCAGGAACGGTTCCCTAGTGAGGCCAAAGAGTGCTGGGTAATTGTTAGTTGAATCTGAAATTTTCCTAGACATTGTGCATTTCTTTTGACACCCACTCCTCTGCCCAAATTCAAGCCAGGCTATGATGTGTTGGGAAAAACTGAAGGATAGAAGCTGCCTTATATAGAGCTACATTTGGGCCAAGCTGAGCTCAAAGCAAAACGGTTGTCATAGTTTCCAGATGTATGCAATCAGCAGTCACAACTCGGGGCCACCAAGAGCACCTTTCATCGAAAACAGTGCCCCCAGCCAGAGTCAGCTGTTGGTGAGGAGTTACTTTATGTTCATAATCTGTAATCTGATTTTAAAAAGGGAAGAGAAACTTACATGGATTGTGTGCCTAGTATTGGGCTTGCTCCTTGCATTTGGTCTCATTAAATCCTTGCCATCATTTCCCCATTTTGCAGATGAAGAAAAATGAGACCCAAGAGAGGTCGGTAACATATCCAATGGCACATAGCCAATAAATGGCGGTTCTGGGATTTTAACCTTGGCCTGTCTGAGTCCAAGGCTGAGGCTTTGTTCACCACAGCATCTGCCTTCTCTAAAGATTGAAATTATTACCAAGATGTAGTTTCACTGGGAAGATATGATTCTGACTTTCTTCCTTAAATGTAACAATAATTAAGCATCTTGCCTAGAAAGATTTAACAGGATTTTGTAGGATCTCAGACAGGGTCCCTTTCTAGGGCAAGCCAGTGAGAAAAAGAGCAATATGCTTGGCATTTACATTTGTTCTTCAATTCTGCCTCATTCCATTCCCTGTTTTCAGCTCCTGGTACAAGTTAGTGAGAAGCAGTCTGGGCCAAGTGCTTTCAGTTGACGTTAGCAAGAGTCTATCTAGTGCTTATGAAAATCAACTTTGTTGCTTTAAAGTCACTTTTTTTTTAAGTTCTAATAAGACTGACATAAAGTAAATGAGATGTCCAGAAAAGCAATGGATATGAGTGGTTTTGTTTTGTTTTTGCACTTAAAACTTTTGTGCCCTAATGTCCTAGGTAATATGCTAAATCAGTTGTTGATTTTCTGAGAGGGGGAAAGGAGATGCTTGTTTAAATTTGGTCATGGAAGCTTAACGGCTGGAAGGGGGAAAAAAAGAGGTGCTGGAATTCCACAACGGGGTCTGGAGTCAGTCAAGACCAAGAGAAAGGACCCATGCAGCTTGCTTATTCTAATTATTCGGTTTTCCATTTGACCTGCATGGCATGAAAAAGGTGAGGCTCAGGAGTCTTTTAAAATTTAAGTTGCACTCAGCAAATTCAGCAAATTCCAGGTGCCACCCAAGGCAGAAAACATGCATAATAAAGTTTCTTTATTGCTGCCTGTTTACTTTCAACAAATGCAGAACAGAGAAAATGCAAATGTTTGACACTTGTGCATAAGCAGGACAACTGTGCCAGCGTGGTGGATGGGTGATTCCCAAACCAACAATAACAGAACTACGCTATTTATTCTTGAATGCGTGGAGCCATTTACAAGAAATGGCCTCAGCAGTAAGAGTTTTACAATCCCGGTGGTCTTTGAATGAGACTATGAAGTCCAGTCCAGTGACTCAACCCAAGCCTTTTTGGCAAGCCCAGGAATAGACTTCAGTGTCCAGCCAAAGGCTACATAATTTCTCATTTCATGAACCCCAGAAATAAAGAAATACTCCTCTCAGATACAAAATCAGACTGTGTTTAGAAAAGAATTTACCAGAATCTCACACCGCTTATCAAACTTGCATCCAAATACTCCTAATAGCAACGGAGATATAAAGCACTCCTTTGGGAACCAGGGAAACATTCCGAAGAAGTCTTCACCAAGCATGAAATGTCTTTATAATCCTGTGTTTTATTAAAAAAAAAAATTGCTTTCTGCTTCATAGCATATTTGCCAGTTCTATTACAGTTTTAAATGATTGACCATCAAGCAAATTTGATTCCCTTGCAGAAAATGTACTGTGCTTATTTTGTGACTTTAAGTATACCCCAAGGATGTGACCAGGGGCTAGGGAACCTTATGTGTTTTAGCAAACTCAGATGTAGGATCTAATGTAGAGCTTGAGGTGGAAAAAATAAATGTTTCCCTTTCCCTCCTAACCAAGATCCACTCCACTTATACATCATTTGGATTTGGGAGTTAAAATAGAAGGAGGAGGAAGGAAAAGTGTGAGGAGGAGAGGAAGGAAGATAAATGAATGTCCAGAGCACTTTGAACTTGCAAGGTGGAGTGAAATTAAATGCAACCAACAAAAGAATCGTTGTCTTCTCAGAGTCCAGATCGGTCCAAATTAAGCACTTCTTTGATGGAAACAAACTGAGAAAAGATACAATCTGCGTTGATATGAACTCAAAGCACAACCTCTCGGGATTTATGATTCAGGAGTTGTACTATCCTGTCGTCTGCAGAGGGCCCACAAGTGCAGGCATGCAACCAAAAATGCAGAACCAAGGGGTCTGGAAGTGGCTTGCTTGGATTTTTAAAATACCTCCTAGACTAAGCTACTGATTTACCCTTTGATCCACCTTCTTCTATTCTCCAAGGCCCCTGAGACATCAGCATCTAAACTGACTCTGAGGCTGAAAATTGAGGAGAGTTTTCTGCTTACCAGGGATGGAAAGGTCAAAAGCCCACAGGGGTGTGAGTAACACCAGATGAGCCAAGTGGGGCTGCCTGCTCGGGGTGTATTTAGGGATTAGTGGTGACCTGGAGAGATTGTGCCCTTTAAAAAGACATTGAAATTCAAATTTAAAAACAAAACATACAAAATAACTGCACAGGCCCAAGAAAACAGGTCTTGTGGAAAACAGGTCAGGTGGAAGTTGGCCTATGGGCTGCATGTTGTTCATCCAGTCCTTGTATTGGTCACTCCTTCTGCTGGTGTTTACCTACTAAGGATGCTTCTCAGAGAAAAGGATGGAGACAGAGGGAAAATTGAATTCTAGCTCAAAGCCCATTCATGCCTAGTTCCTGAAGTGCAGCATAAAGATCTTTCCTGAAGGACAGACCATGCAAGAGCCAGCCCTACAGGGGAAAGTGAACTATTATAGATACAGCACTGATCTGTTTGATTTTGTCCCCTGAATCAGCTTGGGAGAGAAGGAGAAAGGAGCCCGCTCTGCCTGCCATGTCCCTGTGCCCTTACCCGCCAGTACCCCTTTGACCTAGAGGCCTCTGTGATTGCCAGTGAGACGGATCCAGGTATACTCTTAGAGGTCACCCCTGAGGTTCCATGCAAGGCACAGTGAGGGAACAGAAGAGCTGGGACTGTGACCCTTTCCCACAGATGCCACAACAGCCCTGTTGTCAGAAGGCTGCTCCCCAACTCCTTGGGAACTGGGAAAACTATAAGTGACAGTATATGGTAGGGGAAACTTAATGCCTTTTGTGAAGGGACTAGCATTAACAAAAAATTCTGAGAGGTAGATCATAAAAATCAGTTCCATGACTGCAATATACATTTTAAAATAAGCTTGTGAACTAAATTATAGTTCTGCGTTTCAAAATTTCGCAGTGTGTCAGCAAACAAAGCATCAAAGGAAACCAGTAGGTCATGTTAGAAATCCCTTCATCAACAAGTAGTCATATTACAGCTACCTCCTACTAAGCCTCTAAATGGGAAAGGGGCTACAAATTAGGGTGGGAGGAGAGGATGTCTCCTCATCCTTTCCAGTTGGCAGCTGACCATCCTCACATAGGCTTTTCATTGAGATGTTGGTTAAACATCTTTTGAAACTCAGAGGGAATTGCTGTTCCTCTTTTTTCCTTCAGGTTCTGCATTTGCTACTTTGCATCTAAAAAGTCCTTTCCGAATTCCTCTGGTTTCTGGATCGTTCTTATCTGAAATCCATGTTCTTTTGTTTTGGTTTTGGTTTTTGTTTTTTTCCCTCGGCACTAGCCAGGGTTCCTTTTGCTCTGAATGCTGTGCATGGGATAAAGCTTAGAATGGAAACTGGGTCATTTACTTGTGGTATTGTTTTCAGTTGCACCTCATACAAAGCGTTTGTCTGTCAGGGTGATTTCAGTCCCCACTGCATTGGTGTGAGCCCACAGTTGGTTACTTTTAAAGCTCCCCGCATCCTCCAAGAACAGTTTCATGCAGGCACTTTGAAAAATAACTTAAGGATAACAGAGGGGAATTTCAAGGGGAGAGAGAGGAAGTACATGAGCTCTCAGATATAAACTTACACTTCAGACTCATCTACCAGTTGGGTTGGAAAAGGTTGGGGAGGTTACATATCTTACCACAGATCCATCTATGTGAACTTTACAAAATCGTGAGTATTTAGTGAATCCTAAGGAAGTGGTAATTATTTAGCCTTTCTTTCTGCTTAGAAAATGTGAACATCCTGATTTCCCAGCAGTCAACTTTTAGACACTGAGGCATAACCTATACATTTTATCTTACATATTGTTCAAAACAAAGGAAAGGGCGCCTTAGAATTCCTGGTTCATAGGGATTAATTTAGAATACATAAAAACAAATACATTTGAATTTAGCATGGGGGAACTCCAGAAATTTACAAGGTTAGGATTAATGTCTAGATAAATGGAGTGTTCAGGAATTGTATTTTTTTAGTTTAGTGAAAAGTAACTCACCAGCAGAGAGAAATCTCTCCTCCTAATGACTGTGGTCATTCGCCTCTGCAGGATCCTATGGCAGCCCCATGAGGAGACACCAGAGACACTGCATCTATATGCTACATTTTAATCTGAGATTAGTGGTCTAAATTGTGTCGGTGGTATGTTAATACATAGGTGGTAACTACATGGCTGATGTGCACAGGGCAGTAAGGTGGTGGGCTCAGAGTCCTGGGTGCCTGCCCTTGAATACCAGCCCCACCCGCTACTAGGTACATGACCCCGGGCAAGCTAAGCTCCAAGCTCCTATAAAATGGGGTGGGAAAGCAGTTAGCTCATAGGATTGCAGTGGTGATTAAGCGAGCTAATCCATGTGAAGTGTTTAATACTGTACCTGGCCCACGGTAAATGCTCAGTTATTGTAGTGCTTTCGGATTTACAAAGCATTTCCATATACACATACTATCTCATTTAACATCTCAAAAAGCCTACAATGTACATTTTATTATTGCCATGTTATCAATAAAGAACCCGATGTCTGAAATCCAGCCCCATTTTCGCATTCACAAAGCAAGCAGCAGCATTATGACTCAGCCCCCCTCCCCACCTCAACTCCAGTGCTCCTTCTCTATGGTGCCCCCTTTTAAGTTTTTTTATTTTTTATTTATTAAAAAAATTTTTTTTATATTTATTTATTTTTGAGACAGAGAGAGACAGAGCATGAATGGGGGTAAGGTCAGAGAGAGAGGGAGACACAGAATCCAAAGCAGGCTCCACGCTCTGAGCTGTCAGGGCAGAACCCAACACAGGACTCGAACTCACAAACCATGAACTCGTGACCTGACTCGAAGTTGGATGCTTAACTAACTGGGCCACCCAGGAGCCCCTACAGTGCCCCCTTTTAAGCACAACACAGATGGACTACTTATTTTAAAGTTTATTTTTTTATTTATTTTGAGAAGGGAGGGAGGGGCAAAGAGAGAGGGAGATGCTTAACTGACTGAGCCACCCAGGCACCCCTTTAAAGATTTTTTTTTTAATGTTTATTTATTTTGAGAGAGAGAGTAAGTGAGCACGGGGGAGGGGCAGAGAGAGGGAGAGAGAGAGAATCCCGAGCAAGCTCCTCACTATCAGCACAGAGCCTGATCAGGGGCTCTATCCCACCAACCCTGAAATCAGGACCTGAGCTGAAATCAAGAGTTGGACGTTTAACAAACTGAGCCACCCAAGCGCTCCATAGACTACTTATTTTAGATCTTCTTAAATCTAAGAGAATATCAAAGCTTGAAGCTTTATTCAATCAGGTTTAGCAGAATGGGTAAAGCATGGGCTTTTGAGCCAAACATAGGATGGTTTGAATACAAAGTTGCCCAACCTCTCAGTACCTAGCTCCTCCTTCACGATGTGACACAATCTTCTCTTTCTGTCACTAGACACAGTTTAAAGGAACATCCTATTCAATTAGATGATATGTATTCAATTAGATACATAGTTTAATTATTTAGTGGGGATATATTTGGTGTTTTATAGGCTATTTCAATTCTCCTTAAGAATTGGTATGATACCATGATGTAAAATAACCATATTTGTAAAAAATATCACCATATTTGTATTGCTTCACCTTAAAATCTGTGTTGCCAAGGCCAGAATACGTATATTTAATAAAATATTTGGAGGGGCTGAGCTTGGATGGCAATATCTCCCAGTTAGTTAAATAATTCAGCAGCAAAATATTGAACTGTTTTTTGGTGTCGTGGACTCAGTCACATGATGGTGAGATTTTCATGGTGAGATTGTCATGTAAGCCCTGGCTCTGTCACCTGTTTACTAGCACGCCTATGTTTTACTCATTGTCTCAACAAATCTCTCCTGTTTCACGTTTACAACTTATGATTGTCAGACTTACCTTTTACTAGTTTCTAAAATAATAGTCGCTTAAATCAAAGAGATTTATTTCTGACTTTTGTATGGTCCCAGCTCACCTGGCTACTCAGATATTTCCAGGGCGCCAAGCCCCTTCAGTGTTATTGCTCCAGCCCTCCCAGGCAGTTTGCCCTTGTTACACAGTCCAAGATGGCTTCCCATCACCAGCGCCTTAGCCAGCAGGAAGGGAGCTGGGTTAGGCTCCTCTTGAGAAACAAATCCTCTCCACCCTACTAACCTACCCCTCTGATGCCCATAGCTATCTATACAGACTTTGCCACTTTGCACACTTGAAACCTAGTGGTGCCTCACCTCAACTCGAGCCTCTCACTTTCTATTCTGGAGTTTCTCGGACATCACAGCAAGTACAGCCCAGTGGTGTGGGAGAGTTAACACCTTGACCAGTGGTGGACAAGTATCAGTGGATATCTCCCTCCTTGTGTCTCACCGTCAGAAAGTACTGTGGGATCAAGTGCTGGTCACCTGTGCTAGTGAGGACCAACTCTGTAACACATTCTTGCGTTGGCTCTCCCTTCTTCATTGTCATACTCTCCCTTGTCATCTTCACTTCTGCTCCCTGGGATCACTTCCCAAATAAACCTGTAGTCAAGCTTTAGCTTCAGGTTTTACTCTCAGGGGAGCCCAGGCCGAGAGAGGGGAGCCTGCAAGACTTCCATGAACCAAAAGTTGCCCACATCCCTTCTGCTCACACTCCATTGTCCACATGTAGCTGCTGCCAGGGAGACTAAGAAGTGAGTTTATTGTGGGCTGCCATGCCCCCAGTTAAATTTTTTTTAACGTTTATTCATTTTTTTTTAAGAAAATGGTGCTTTTATTTTTTTTTTAATTTTTTTTTTAACATTTATTTATTTTTGAGACAGAGAGGGACAGAGCATGAACAGGGGAGGGTCAGAGAGAGAGGGAGACACAGAATCTGAAACAGGCTCCAGCCTCTGAGCAGTCAGCACAGAGCCTGATGCGGGGCTCGAACCCACGGACAGTGAGATCATGACCTGAGCTGAAGTCGGATGCCCAACCGACTGAGCCACCCAGGCGCCCCCGTTTATTCATTTTTGAGAGACAGAGAGCACAAGCAGGGGAGGGGCACAGAGAGAGAAAGGGAGATACAGGATCCAAAGTAGGCTCCAGGCTCTGAGCTGTCAGCATAGAGCCTGACGCAGGGCTGGAACTCAGAAACCACAAGATCATAACCTGAGCTGAAGCCAGCTGCCCAACCAACTGAACCACCCAGGTGCCCGACCATGATCCCAGTTAAAATGTCCATTACTGTGGGGGAAGTCTGCACATAATTTGTGTGCATATTTCTTTCAGTGAGACAAATGTGACTTTGCATGGTTAAAAATACAGTCTGGATAGACCAGGGGTTATGACCACCGAACTAAGAGATCTAAGATTTTGTTGTCCACATTCTTTGACTCATTTTTTTTTTTCACTTAAAAAAATGTTTATTTATTTATTTTGAGAGAGAGACAATACAAGTGAGGGAGGGACAGAGAGAGAGAGAGAGGGAGAGAGAGTCCCAAGCAAGATCCACACTGTCAGTGCAGATCCCAATGCAGGGCTCAATCTCATGAACTATGAGATCATGACCTGAGCCGAAACCAAGAGTCAGATGCTTAACCAAATGAGCCACTCAGGTGCCTCTCTTCAACTCATTTTCTATGTGAACTTAAGTAGGTTGCTTGAGTCTTCTGTGCCTAAATTTCTTCATTTGTAAAATGGTGATAGTAATAACTCCTCTCATTCTGTGACGACATTACCAAACAGGTAATGTTTGCATTGCACAGAGTGTGATCCAGTTCACGCCATAGGTGGGTGAGCTCACCCAGCCCACTACCCTGGGAAACAGCGATCAGCACTGAGTAAACATTTGCT
This sequence comes from Felis catus, assembly GCF_018350175.1. Classification (NCBI taxonomy): domain Eukaryota; kingdom Metazoa; phylum Chordata; class Mammalia; order Carnivora; family Felidae; genus Felis; species Felis catus. Next base: position 43,351,366 of record NC_058379.1, read on the forward strand.
GCTTAAAACGTTGCCCTGAAGTGGGCTCTTGCAGATAATCTCCTCATTTCATCATTATTTCCTTCTCTTCCAAAAGATTATCCACCTTTGGAATTTATCCTTTTAAAAATAATCACAAGGAGAAAAGAGGGAGGTTAAAATGACCCATGACACTTGTTATGTGAGCCTGCGGGACAAAACTACATTCTCTCTCTCCATCAATAACCTAAACTTTCAAACATGTAGGAATAGTTAAGGATTCCTTCTGGACTATTTTAAGGAGCAAATTTATTAGTTCTATAGCATCTCGTAATCCTGAGGTATTTAGGAAAACTACATTCTTTGGATTCTGAAACCCTGGCTGTTTCCCTGAGCTACTTCAAACAATGCAGCTTTTGCTGACGAAGCACTCCCTGGGCCAGCAGTGTTGTTGAATTGTAAGTAAATAATCTTGAAACAAATCCGTGGTTGACACACTGTCATATTATGTTTACTGCTCCAGAGGAGGGATTTATTCTGAGGATATTGAAAAATTCCATTGCTGTTTGGGGGAAGTGACAATTGGGATCACCCATAAATTAAAGCAACTGCCCTCTGTACCTAGATATGGTCCAAAATATTGTGCATGCACTAAAATGTCACATGAGAGATAGAACAGTGCTGGATAAAAATATATAACGTTACTAAATAAAAACAGATACCATGGATATGACGTTTAAATTGCCAAGTTTGGCTACAGCTAACGCCATACTTTTCCCAGGATTAATAACGTGAGAGCTCTGAAGGTAGAGCAGAAAAACTAACTTCAGTTCAACAGCATTCTGCTTTGGTTAGCATAGATTTGAGATGTAATTTAGGTTGCCTTCTTAAAAAGTAGTTTAATATTTAATGAGCCAGGTATGTCTTTCCTTGTAAGAAGGGTATTAGTATTGTAACTTTCCAAAAACCAGTACCTTCTCCGCCGTCTCTATCTCCCCACGGCTGGCTCATTTGGGAGCTGGTCCAGCTTTGGGTGTTGGCAAGAGCAGTCATTTAATGTGGAGTGGGAACAAATGCTCAGGTGAGGAAGGCATCAACTACAGTCCTTGATTTCAGCAGGAACTTCTCTCTGCTAACTCCATCTAAATCACAGCAACATATAATTACAGAAAATCAAGAACAAAGCTAGGATTAAACTACAACATCCCTCTATGCACATAATAACCTTCCTTTGATACCTTCTACAATCTTTTAAATAGCAAACGTGTGCTTTTTTTGACATGATTTCCATATGTAGAATGATGGTCATAGAGACAGGATAAGAGAGTTCTTCCACAATTGTGGAAAATTCAGCAGAGGGCAGTTCAACAAGGTGGAAAGAGCCAGAAGTGTTGCAAATAGTCGTAGCAGGATTGAAAATGGGGACAGGAGGTTGGGGGGGACTCCCTCCCTGTGGGTCAGGGAGAGCCTCCTTAGAGGAGGTCCCACTCCAGCATTCTGGCAGGGTGCTTATGAATTCTCCAGGAGGGCAGAAGAGCAGAAGATTTCTTAGGTCAAGGGAATAATACCTACAGTACTAAGGAGTAGAAGCAAGAAAGTGAATAGCCAGTTCACTATCAGTTGAGTATCGGATGTGTGTGCATGAATGTGAGGAGGAGGTATACTTGGGGACAGCCTAGGCCCTGTGGAGGTCTACTGGGTACTCGTACATGGAAGGCAGTGGCGGGGGCGGGGGGGGGAGGGGGGAGATGGGCAGGGAAAGGCATGAGCCATGAAAGTCCTGAGAATGGGAGTCAGAGTCCTGGAATGTGATCGTTGTAGACCATCCAGGCCGGGTGGCCTATGGCCAGTATAGCACATCAGGATGACCACAGTATTTCATCTGTTGTATGTCTCCTCTGGCCAGCCCTTAAAGACTCAGGTCTGCTGTAAGATCATGAAGGTCCTCAGCAGCAGCAGGAGAAGGGGTGACCTCTTTCACAGCGGGTAGGATTGTCCATGGCTGCCTCTCAGGATCTCACCTCCGCCCACACCTGCCCTGACAGCCTGGTGGACCTTTTATGCCTTCATGCCTACACATTTTATGTGTTCTAGCCAACTAGACTCTTCATGTGTAAGGAATTGGCAGGTCCCCCTTTATTTTGTTCCTCTTCCTTTTAAATCTATTCTGTTTTATTCTTTATAGTAGGGAATGTTGAACATTGAGATAATCAGTAAATATCCTCACTTGTGTCAGTTCCCTTCTGTGAAATTTCTCCACTTCTTTCTCCCTCCCTTTCCTCCTCCTCCTCTTCATGTACACACAACTGAGGGGGGATAGTATAAATGAACCCTCATGCACTCATCACCCAGCTTCAACGATTACCAACTCATGGTTAGTATTTTCATCATTACCCTATCCCTAGGTTATTTTGAAGCAATTCCCAGACAGGTCACCTATAAATAGTTCAGTGTGAGCTAAGAAAAATTTGATTCCCTTGCCAATCTGATGTTCCCCACTTTAGCCATATATAAAAGTATTATTTTTCTGTTCATTGTCATCAGGGTGTTTGTTCTCAATTAGCAGTTATTGAAAAGCCATTCATCACTTGAAAATACATTATATATGCAAAAAGTTTCTAGAATGTGTAATGTTAGAACTAAAATAATAGAATAATATTAAAGCAAACACCAGTATAACAGTGATTGAGCTAGAGGGGCGCCTGGGTGGCGTAGTCGGTTGAGCGTCCGACTTCAGCCAGGTCACGATCTCGCGGTCCGTGAGTTCGAGCCCCGCGTCAGGCTCTGGGCTGATGGCTTGGAGCCTGGAGCCTGTTTCCGATTCTGTGTCTCCCTCTCTCTCTGCCCCTCCCCCGTTCATGCTCTGTCTCTCTCTGTCCCAAAAATAAATTTTAAAAAAAGGCGTTGAAAAAACAAACAAACAAAACCAATGATTGAGCTAGAGACAGAGGCGCATTTCCAGTATTTTTGAAGTCCTTTGTTTGCTTCCTCATTCTCTTCCCTCCAGTTACCCTGTGTCCTAAAATTTAAGCTAATCATTTCCCCCACGTGTAGCTGTGTGTGAATTCGCTGTATGTAAGTTGGGACCTCTAAACAATATATTGTTTAGCTTTGCCTATTTGTGAACTTTTCATGGAAATGGAATCACTGAATCATATAAATACAGTCATATAAAAATAAAATCATATGAAAGTAAAAATCATTTAAATAGAATCACTGAAATACTGTTCTGTGACTTTTTTTACTTTAACATTTTTTTTAATGTTCATCCATGGATATATACTTTAAAACAGATTAAAAATATTCTTTTCTATTGCTAGTAGTTCAGGTGTTTGTTTTATGATTCTGAATGTTAGTGGGCTTTTTTCTCCCTTAAACAAGCTATTTATATATATATATATATGTATATGTATATATATATATATATATACATATATATATATATTTAAAGTTTCGGGTATAGAATTTAATGATTCATCACTTACATACAACACCAAGTGCTTATCACAACGAGTGCCCTCCTTAATACCCATCACCCATTTAACCCATCCCCTTGCTCACCTCCCCTCTGGTAACCATTAGTTTGTTCTCTATAATTAAGAGTCTTGTTTTCTCTTTTTTCTTTGTTCATTTGTTTTGTTTCTTAAATTCCACATATGAGTGGTATGATTACATGGTATTGTCTTTCTCTGATTAACTTATGTTGCTCAGCATTATACTCTAGCTCCATCCATGTCATTGCCAATGGCAAGATTTCATTCTTTTTATGGCTGAGTAATAGTCCATTGAATGTATAAACCACATCTTCTTTATCCATTCATCAATAGATGGACATTTGGGCTCTTTCCATAATTTGACATTATGGTAACTGGATTTTACAGAATTCTTTTTCTGCATATTCTAAGAAAACATGGTTTCCTATTTTAAGTTCTCATATATTACTTGACTTTTTAACATTGAGGCAATGTTATATTCTTATAATAAATCTAACTTAGTCATAATATATTATATTTTTCATACATTACTGGCTACAAGTTTGCTAATATTTTGTTTGGGGTTTTTGCATCTATGTCCAATTTTCTTCCTTTCTCCTATTGTCCTGGTCAAGTTTGGGCATTAAGATTAAGCTGGCATTGTGATATGAATTTGGAATTAGTCTCTCTTTTTCTATAATATGAAAATATTTCTATAATCTGAAAATAATTGTTTAATCCTTGAATGTTAGAACTCAACAGTAAAATAATGGGTCTGCTGTTTTCTCTGAGGAAAGACTTTGAATTACCTCACTTCCTTTGTGAATTCAATTTCTTTAATGTATGTAAAACCATTATGATTTTCTATTTCTTCTTGAGTCAACTTTGATCTTGAAAATTTTTCTAGTAATTTGTGTATTTCACTTATGACTCTGAAATTTGGTGGCATGAAGTTGTACATGGTAATATTATATAGTATTTTAAATCTCTTCTGCAACTATAGTTATGTCTCCTTTTCTGTTCCTAACATTATTTATGAATGCCTAATCTTTTTTTCTTGCCCAGGCTTGCCAGATGTTTGGCAATTTTATTAGTCTTTTCAAATAACCAATTTTTGGCTTTGTTTTTCGTTTTGTATCCCCCATTAATTTTGCCATCTTTTTTTAAAATCTACCTTTCTAAATTCATTGTTTTGTGTATTTATGTATTTATTTTATTTATTTTTATTGGAGTGTAGTTGACACTATGTTACATGAGTTTCAGGCATGCATTCAACATAGTAATTCAACACCTCTCTCTGTTATGCTATGCTCAGCACAAGTGTATCTTTGCTATCGTTATTATTTTCTTCCTATACTTTCTTTTGTTTTTCCTCCCCTGCTCCTCTTTTTAGCTCCTTAAGCAGCATGCTTAGCTCACTAATTTTCAACTGTTATTTTTTAGTATTATAAGTATTTAAGGCTAAAAATTTCTCTATATCCCTTTAGAATATCTTAATGTTTAATAATTATTAATAATTATTAACATGAGATTCTTAAAAATTGTTAATGTTAAGCAGTCTTTGCAATGACTTTACTGAGATGAAATACATTTCATCATGTTTTAAAATTTTGGTTTAATGGTTTATGATGCAACTACTTGAAAGTCTGGTTCTAAGATCAGTTTATCTCTATACTTGACTTTAATTATGATCATAGCTGAAAAAGATAATAAGTAAATACAAAATAAGTAAATAATAATAAGTAAATACAAAAATGAAAGGTGTGCATTGTTAGTGAACTTTACAAAAATGAAAGGTGTGCATTGTTAGTGAACTTTTTTTAATAGTTTCTGTTTTTAAATATCTTTTTTCCCTTTTTTAAAAATAGTATCCTTTTTTTTAATAGTTCCCAGCACCAGTTGTGCAAGATATTTCTTAGTATTTGGTTCAGAAATTTCCATCTTCACTGTCTGAGGATGTTGCTTTTCCCTATATTTGGCAGATGGTTCAAAAACCACTGATATTCTTCATTTGGAAGAGTTAAAAAAAATAATTTTTTTCCAAGTCTAAGTAGTCAGATAAAAGAGTTTTAAGAAGTGAAACATCTTTTCAGCAAGAAAGTTACATAATAATTGAAAGATTTCTAAACATATTTTGCAGAGACTATCTTTTCCCTTGCTTTTTTTTTTAATGTTTGACATAAAACATTTTACTAAGTTTCATTTCAGTTGAAGCCCCCTACTGCTTTATGGGTATTTCATTACATCTTATCTTATTCATAACTTTTGATGTCAAAGACCTAGACAGTGGGTTATTTAAAAACACTTATTTTTATGTGTTATTATTATATATTTCAAACAGGCAGGTAGAAAAATTGAGAACATAAATGTCCACAATCTCTTTATATTTTTGACCCAGGTGCCCTTAGCATTCAGTTACATCCCTGGATAAGTGAGATTTTCATTGTAATGCAGGGTACACAGAGTAGGCACTCAATAGGTAGTGGCTGGGTGAATGCATAGATGAATGAATGAACAAATGACCTAATTAGCTTTCTCCATAGACTGTGATCTGAAAGGAAGGGCTACGTTTTTTTTTAAGTTGATTTATTTATTTCAGAGAGAGAAAGAGTATGAGCAGGGGAGGGGCAGAGAGAGAGGGAGAGAGAGCATCCCAAGCGGGCTCCACCCTGTCAGCACAGAGCCCGACACTCAGAGCTCATCTCAGGAACCATGATATCGTGACCTAAGCCAAAATCAAAAGTCAGACGCTTAACTGACTAAGCCACCCAGGCACCCCAGACTACTTCTTATTTACCTTTGTATCCCAAGTATCTAACACAATGCTTATATATAGTAGGTGCTGAATATTTTTATTTTTTATTTTTTTACTTTTTTAATGTTTATTTTATTTTACTTTTGAGAGAGAGAGAGAGAGAGACAGAGGCAGAGAGAGAGGAAGACTGAAGATCCAAAGTTGGCTCTGCGCTGAGAGCAGCGAGCCTGATGAGGGGCTCAAACTCACCAACCGCAAGGTCATGCATGGCCAGAGCCAAAGTCAGATGCCCAGTTGGCTGAGCCACCCAGGCACCCCAGTGCTAAATATTTTTAGAAAGAAAGGAAGACACAAACAGGAAGGAAGAAAAGGAGAAAAGGAGAAGAGAAAAATTGTGTATATTCTTATCTGGATGTCTCAGTTAAAAGGAGTGCTTAGTAGTAGGTTTGACCAATTCAATTTTTATTTACAGCTGTTTCAGTGCTTATTTTTAAAGAGAACAGTTGAAAAAAAGATTCCTAGGATAGCAACTACCTCTCTATAAGTGAAAATGTTTTCCCAGGGAATAGAGGAACTAGTGAATCCTATTTTTATAGTCTCAAGGCCACTCCTAATTGCCTATGGATTGGAAAATACTCCTTTGTCTTTGATGTTATTTTTTCACTGTCTTTTGAAAGATAAAAAGCTAGCAGAGGTTTGTAATTGGATTATGCTCCTCCCATCTCAGCCCTGGAAGTCTTGGCAGGATAGGATATAGAAATACTTGGAGTTACTCAGAAGCAAAAGTCAATAAAGCCTAGTGAACAAATGGCTGCTAATATTCAGCACTGCATGTTTACATGTGGGATGCACCTTCTCACAGGGATACTTTGCCTCATGCCAGGATGTTTAATCAATGCTCTGACAAAGTTACATGGTTACCTGCAGTGAGATTCTAGTAATACTGTTGGAAACCAACCCACCGTGAGCTCTTGCTGTGAAAGTATTTAAATAATTAAAAACATTCCTCTATCAAAGGAGTCTCCTTCTGACAGTGGAATCCATGACTTCTGTAGCCTTTCTTCTCAAAACACTTAGATGAAAGAGATAGTTGTGTTTTATGCAGCATGACTTTTTTTTTTTTAAATGAGGCCAAACTTTGTTCAAAATGTCTAGAAATGAAAATCTTAATAACCATAGGTTGGGGCACTCAGCTTCTTACTGTCTTCCTCTAAGAGGCATGAATGGTATAACTGCCCTACATAAGGAGATGTTTCTATTTCCTTGTATGGATCTTGAAGAGCTGTTTTTGTTTACACAGGAAGTCACTGGGCAGGAAATCTCAGCAGTAGGTTTCAGGCTGAAATCTCTGAAGATCAGTGAGAAGAGAAACAGAAGTGCCTGAATGCGTGCGCGCGCACACTCACACACACACACACACACACACACACACACACACACACACAGAGAGAGTCATCATGTCTTACTCATTGTGGAGGAAATACAAACAGCCTTGAGAAAGGCCCTGAGATTTAAGACGGGATGCATCTGGAGGAGGAGGTCAAGAGGAGGATATGACGACACCCAAGTGAGGGAAATACCACCCTCTGAGCATTTTTTTTTTTTTTAATGACAACCATTATAACAGAAACAGCTTCCAAAATTGAAGCTATTGAAATTCACCCAGATAGGTCCAGATGGTCTGAAGGCCTCTCAGAATGAAAGGGCCCTGCTGTGGTGTTTTGAGACACAGCTGATAGGGATTCACAAGCCCCTGTAGATATCAGATGGAGCAGGCAACATCTCTGTAACATTTTGTCCCTGGATTGTCACCCATAGTGAAAACTGGATAATATGGAGAAGGGCATTGTCATGGCAACATAGAGATGGTCATCAAAGAACCTGGCAAAAGGAAGCTTCTGTCCATACACCTAGGAGTCCTGATTTGTGTGGCAGGTTGTTCCTGTGACAGAGCAGAACAGCCAGCTAGATGAAGATCTCATTGTTTGCATTATAATTCTCTATTCTCCAAGCAAACTTACAAGAAAAGTCAGGCCCACCTGTGGGCCAAGTATGACACTTTCCATTGGCAAACACATTTAGCTATCATAATTGAGAGATGTGTTAATGGTTCATTAATCAATTTTCTCAATTGTGGTTAGGGTGAACATTCATTCCCCAGGCTCCAATACCTCTCAATGAACTGATTAGAGGAAGATTTTGAGTCAAAAGATAAAATCTGAAGTCCAGCCTCCTGGTCTCTGTGACCTCATGACTTCATATGACTGCAGCCACCTCAAGTGCCCAGGAAAGAACTAGCGGGCCACGTTTAAAGTTGTGTAGATTACTTCAGTTAGCAATTAATTCTCCACTTTGTGCCTTTTCTGACCTTGGATTTCAGCTTTTGGCATTAGTACTGATGAAGTTTTGAGGTGATGGGGAGTTCATGGCGTCCAGAGCTGACGACCAAGAGAGAATTCTTGAAGACATCTTTGGTGCAAAAAGGTGATTTTAGTAAAGCAGGGGGACAGGACCCGTGGGCAGGAAGACTGCACTGAAGTAGTGGAGTATACTGGTTGTATATTGTGGACTTGGGGGAGGTAAAATCAAAAGGGAGGTTTCCAAAGAGACTTTCATATGCTAAAGGCTCACAGATTACTGGAGGCCTAGCTACTCTCAAGTTAAGGTTGTTTTTCCCTCTAGCAAAGCATTAACTTAAGAGTAGGGAGTTGCTGGAGAAATGTTACACTCTGTATTTGCCACAAGTATTTGTCAATGGGCTGCAGGTTATAAGGAAATTTAGTTTTACCTGTCATTTCCTTCTTGCTTTTGTTTCCTTTATCACTATGGAGGAGTGATGTTGGGGCTCCAGGAAACAGTCTACAGGTTACTAGAGATTAGGCTATTGATGAAATTTTCTGTTTCTGGTAAACTGTTGGAGACTCTTATCAGTTTAACCATTTGTTTTCGGTCATTTCCTGTGTCCTTGGGCAGCCAGGAGTGCCTGAGGAATATGACACATATTCCACTTGGGGGGAGGGGGTGTGTGCTAGCTTGTATTTTGCCCTCAGCCTGCCTCACACTCTCTCATCAGTACCACGGACACCCCACCTTCTTTTAATCTGATTTCCAGGTCACCTTTATGGGGAACTTCACTGTTTGTAAAGACTTGTACATTCATTTTCTTATCTGGCCAACATAATGACCATGAAAAGTAGGCGGTAGCGCTATCCTCACTTCATGGAGAGGAGGTGACTTGCACATAGTCACTCGGTTGATAGGGCAGCACAGCTGGCATCTGAACCCAGATGTTCTCTTTGATTTCTGTTATGACACATTGATTGTGTCCTGAAACCGCTGGCAGGCAAACTCTTTTTAGCCTCATAGACCTGTGAAAATACTTGTATGTTTACTTATCTATATATTATAAAATGTGTAACATGCCAATATGTTGAGTACATTATAGAACGTTCAAAAAATGAGACGTTTTGAAAGGATAAAGAAATGAAATAAAATGATGTTTTAAAAAATAATTCATTTTGTTTATTAATTAAGTAAAACCAAACTTTTTTCTGACCTCAATTATTAACAATGTTAATTTTTCTGGAGATGTGACAGTCAAAGCTTCAGTATTTATGACAACCTTGGTTTAACATTTTGTGATGTAGTGATTTTCAACTTTGGTCCTCAATTCAGTATATTTTGACACTTAAAATTTTTTTCATATGTTTGACACTTTTTATTTTGGAATAATTTTAGATTTACAAAAAGTTGAAAAGATAGTACAGAGTTGTGTATACCCCTCACCAGTTCCCACACTATAAACATCTTAAGTTGTGACATCTTACTTTGGTACATTGGACTCAGGAACAGGCATTGATACAGTTTTGTTAACTAAACTCCAGACATATTTGGATTTCACTAGGTTTTCCATTCATGTCCTCTTTCTGCTCCAGGATCCAATGTAGGGTCCCACCTTGCTTATGATAATCATATCTCCTAGTCTTCTCTGGCCTGTGACAGCTTCTCAGGCTTTCCTTGTTTTGGGGGTTTTTTTTTGTTTTTTTGTTTTTGTTTTTGTTTTTTTTTTATGACCTTGGTGGTCTCTAGAAGTATCAACCAACTAGCCTGTAGAATGGCTTCTCAATCTGTGTTTCAGATGTTTTTCTCATGATTGGGTTGGGGTAATGGTTTTTGGGAATGAATACTAGAGAGGGAAAGTGCCCTTTTCATTGCATCATATTGGGGGTACATGATAGCCATATGACATCACGGGGATGTTAGCCTTCCCTTGGTTAAAGCAGTGTTTGCCAAGGTTCTCCACTGTAGGGATACTACTTAGTCATGTCCCTACTCTGTTCTTTGGAAGCAAGTCACTATGTCTAGCCCAATTTCATAGCAGGGAGAAATGGAGTTGGGAAGTAAGCTGTACATCCTGGAGGGGTAGTATCTGCATACACTGTTTACGATCTCTCTGTGAAGATTTGTCTCTTCTCCTCTCATTTCGATCTCTCTGTGAAGATTTGTCTCTTCTCCTCTCATTTATTTGTACATTCAATCATTTATAGTGGCATTGATTCATGGATATTTATTTTATAGTTTGGGTTATAATCCAATACGATGTTATCTATTTTGTTGCTCAAGTTTTTCCAGCTTTGGTCATTGGAGTTTTTTTAGGTTGGCTCTTGTGTCCCAGTTCATGCTCCAGGTTCATCCTGTATTTTCCCTGCCTCAGCCCTGAAAATAGTCATTTCTCCTAGGTGTCCTGTTTGTTTGTTTTGTTTTTTGTTTTTTTAATTGTAGAATGGTATTTAGAAACCATTGGGTGCTCGTTGCTGTTAGTGTATCATTAATTATAGGCCCATTCAGTAGACAGAACTAGGGCATACACACAAACACAAGTGTGTACTAACTCATATTTACATACCTGATACTTGGTTTTTAAGAGACAGCATGGAAAAAGATTTCTTACAAAAATAAATAGACCCACATAGAAGAATTGCATCACTGACTAAACTTTCTAAAACATGTTACCTAATTTTTAGTTGTATCCATCAGTTATAAAAAGATTTTTTGTTCAAATTCATCTACTAAGGCTAAATATTCCTTGTTGTTAATCAGTTGGTTCATACAAACCAAAAAGTGTTGCTTTTCTGTATTGTGCGTTCACAAGTAGATTCATAATTTGCAAATTCTCTTTCCAAGTTTTTAAAAAGTGCAGATATCAGAGTTTTTATAGATGACACATACTATTTTGGGCAACAGAATTCCATAATCATGGAAACATTTCCAGACACCAGTTTCTCAATATTTTTTCCGTAATACAAATTTTATTTAGACAGTGTTTACTTTCTTATTCATTGTGAACATATCAGCTTTATTGTGAAATGACAGAGTGAGAGTGTTAATTATTTATTTATATATATATATATATATATATATATATATATATACACATATATATATTTTTTATTGTGGTTTAACATAAAAGTTATTATTTTAGCCATTTTAAGGGTACCATTCAGTGGTAATATATTGTTGTACAACCATCACCATCATCTATCTCCAAAACATTTCATCATGTAAACCTAAAAATCTGTACTCATTAAATAATAACTCCCCCCCCCAAAAAATAATAACTCCATCTCCTCTTCCTTCCAGCCCCTGGCAACTACCATTCTACTTTCTTTCTCTCTGAATTTGACCAGAGTCCACTTCCTAGAAGTGGAATCATACAATATTTTTCCTTTTGTAACTGGTTTGTTTCACTTAGCATAGTGTCCTCAAGGTTTATCCATGTGCCAGAACTTCCCTCCTTTTTAAGGCTGAATACTGGTCCATTGTATGTATGTATCACATCTTGTTTATCCATTCAAATGTTGATGGACACTTGCTTGTTTCCACTGGTTTGGCTATTATAAATAATGCTGCTGTGAACATGAGGGTACAAATATCTGTTCAAGGTCATGGTTTCACTTCTTTTGGGTATATACCCAGAAGTGGAATTGCTGGATGAAATGGTAGCTTTATGTTTACTTTTTTGAGATTTTCTTAGTCATGTTCCATCTCCCTACAATCTCACTTTTATAAACTCCATCCTGACAAAGATATTTCAAAAACCTTGAAATATACCAAAAATGAATATGAAGATGAGGGCACTATTCTGAGTAAACAGTGTGTGTAAATCTAATAACTGTTGGAATATGTGTTCTAATTATATTATATGTTAAATATTAGGAAATCTTAATTTTTCTTATTTTTAAAACAGAATTTTAACATAGTCCAAAATCTTAATTTTTTTCTTCTCATATACCAATGGACCACAGTTCCAGATGGGAGGGGGAGGGGGAGTGGTTGGGGATCTGGGTGATGTTCTGAGTATGATTTTTGATTTGTCTGTCCTGCCTTCTCTACCTTGGAAATTTGTCACTAACTGGAGTGGAAAACGAGGGTTTCAGTCGCAAGCCTCTCTCCTCTGTGTGCGCTACTGCCCTCCCAGCTGGCATCACCACGTGTTCCCATTAATCACCAAGGTCCCATTAACCCCTGGGCATCCCAGATCCTCAGCCCAAACAGCTTGCCAAGAGTTCATCCCTTTTCTTAATTTTCTCATAAGCAAAAATAGCAGAAGACTGAGTTTCTGGGGTACCTGTGTCAGGACTTAGAGTAGGAAATTGCTCAGTGAAATAGCCCCTGGGTTTGGCACCTTTGGTCACTGTTGATAAACATTCAACAATTGTTAGAAGATTTTGGGGTTAATTGATGCAGGTAGAAAAGCTCCTGCTGGGACCTCATATAGGACTTTGGCTGTCCGTACATATGACAAAAGAGTTACAAGCCATTGTCACTACTTTCTTAATGGAGCTCATTAGAAGTAGGCCATGCAGGGGCGCCTGGGTGGCGCAGTCGGTTAAGCGTCCGACTTCAGCCAGGTCACGATCTCGCGGTCTGTGAGTTCGAGCCCCGCGTCGGGTTCTGGGCTGATGGCTCAGAGCCTGGAGCCTGTTTCCGATTCTGTGTCTCCCTCTCTCTCTGCCCCTCCCCCGTTTATGCTCTGTCTCTCTCTGTCCCAAAAATAAATAAACGTTGAGAAGTAGGCCATGCAGAAAAGAGTGCAGTCGAAAGGATGACTACTGTGTATATTACTATGGATATGTGTTCAAATAGAATTTAGAATTGGAACAAGCTTGAAATTATTTTATTGTCGTGCATCTAGCCTGACATGTAAAAAGACAGCCATTTTTAGATAGTTTAGTACAAATCCGCTTATTGAAACTGTCAGTCCAGTTTTTCATGCTGGATTTTCCTCAAACACTCTTGGTGCTTGTCTTGCAATAGGGTCTGCCAGGATACATATCAGCACCTTTTACCCCCCAGATCAATGCTGACACTCTTCTGGCTTAAAAAAGTGAATTTTCTCATTTCAGCTTACTCATTTGGCAGAACCACCATATCTACCTGCCAATTCAAATAGAGAAGAGAAAAGGGGGGGGGTATATGAAAAGGGGAGGGGGAGAACTATTTTCTAATTAATCAAGATGTACATATCAGCACTTCATTTTTTACCTCTAAAGAGCACTGTGCCTCACAAACTGACACTTTGGGCTGCAACTGACAACATAAGCCTTTCTATATCAGGAAAGAAAAATAAGTTGATGTAAAAGAAAGTGCAAAATAAATGGAGAGCCTAATCATTGCTCTCTACTATGAATGTGTTCTTATGGATTAAATACTATACTGAGTCACAAGCATATTTTTTTTTGTTTTGCATTTTTTTATTGAAGTATAGTTGAAACACAATGTTACATTAGTTTCAGGTGCACAGCATAGTAGTTTGACCCCTCTATACCTTATGCTATGCTCACCACAAATGTAGCTACCATCTGTCACTATACAGTGCTATCAAAATACCATTGACTATATTCCCTATGCTGTATCATTCGTCCCCATGATTTATTCATTCCATAACTAGAATCCTGTACCTCCCACTCCCCTTCACCCATTTTGCCCATCCCCCTTCCCAGCTGGCAACCACCAGGTACAAACATCTTTCTTGTCAGGAACTTTTCTGGGGCATCTGGGTGGCTCAGGTGATTAAGCATCTGACTCTTGATTTCAACTCAGGTCATGATCTCATGTTTTGTGAGATCAAGCCCCACATCAAGCTCTGTACTGACATGTGGAGCCTGCTTGGGATTCTCTCCCTCTCTCTCTGCCCCACCCCCCAAAATAGATAAACTTTAAAACAAAAAGATTCTAAAAAAGAACTTTTATTAATAATAAGAAAGAATTTTCAAAACTGCTATTACCTATGTACAGATAACTTCCCCATTTTTTTTTCTGATAAAATTAACCTTTACCAATGCAAGGAAGATATCACAAGCACAGACCTACATCCTTCCACTCATACATTCAGCACTGGACACAAAATACGTGTAAGTAAAGAGCTAGAGGACAGATCATTCCAGGCTGGGGGAGAAGGAATGGTTTGGGGGAAGAGAGAATATATGAAGTGGGATTTGAAAGAAAGAATGGTGGAAGGAGGGCATTCAATGCTGAAGAAATGGTTTGGGCAGTCATGGGGAACGTGAGACATGTAAAAAAGTCATGGGGAATGTTAGGCATATAAAAAACCCTGATAAGGACTGATAAGGACTGTTGGAACCAGAATGCAGCTGCCCTGGAGTGTGAGGCGAGGGAACTGTGGGGGGTCCATTGTAGGTTTTTTTCAGTAGTGGAGTGAAAACATATTCCTACTACTAGGATGAGGGTCCTAGTATTATGGCTGCTCGGAGGTTGAAGAGGGAAAGCCAGACTGACACAAAGAACCTCAGGAAACTTTATATTGCTTTCATGGAGTCAGGCAGAGGCAAGGGAACATTCCAAGTTTAACTGTAAGTAAAGTGCGTTTTGACAGAGCATCATATATAATATCATCATGTTTTCCTAAATGTACATTTGAAAATCTGTTCTTAGTTCATCTGCCCATCACTATGAAAAGTCGCAGGAGCACTGTCAAGAGAGATAAGAGGAGCAAGCCTGTCAGCATGATCTTTTCCCCAGTGAGGAGACACTCATCTTTGTAAGTAGTATTCAGTAATGTTTAATTCCTGGGGTGCTTGGCTTCACATTTTCACCATGCGAACACTGCCCGATCTAGTTTGGAATCAAGTGCCTCCAACATCTCAGGACCAACGCCATTACTTAGGTTCATACATGTTTTCCCCCAATTTCAGCTTCAGTAGGTCAGAATCCAACTAAAATAACTTAAATAATCCATATCAAATAGGGAAATATGAAAGCAACAACATTTTAAGACAAAATTGAACATGCACTGACACCAGTTAGCTCTATCCATTGGTATGCTGGATATCATGATGTCTTGTAAACATCCATTCTCCCTTTTCTTGGTACTATTCCAATGTTAATTTAAATATCCACCCAGCCACTCAGTTGGTTGAGCATATGACTCTTGATTTCGGCTCAGGTCATGATTCCAGGGTCATGGGATCCAGCCCTGTGTCAGTGTGGACCTCAGTGTGGAGCCTGCTTAAGATTCTCTCTCTCTCGAGCCAAAGCATAAGAGACTCTTAAAAACTGAGAACAAACTGAGGGTTGATGGGGGGTGGGAGGGAGGAGAGGGTGGGTGATGGGTATTGAGGAGGGCACCTTTTGGGATGAGCACTGGGTATTGTATGGAAACTAATTTGTCAATAAATTTCATATAAAAAAAAAGATTCTCTCTCTCTCTCTCTTTCTCCCTATCTCCTTCTGCCCCTCCCCCTATAAAATAAAGAATGAATGAATGAATGAATGAATACATACCTAAATAAATATCCACCCACCTAAAATAGGTATGTGCCTTAGAGCCATAAGCATGCTCAGAATAGCTACATTAGCCTACAGTTGGGCAAAATCATCTAACACGAAGCCTGTTTTATAATAAAGTGTTGAATAGCTCATGTAATTTATTGACTACTATATTGCAAGTGTAAAACAGAATGACCATATGGGTACAGAATGGTTGCCAGTGTATCAGTTGTTTATTCTGGTGATCGCATGGCTGACTGGAAGCTGTAGCTGGCACTGTATAGCATCATAAAAGAGTATCATATTCCATGTCACTAGCCCAGGAAAAGGTCAGAATTCAAAATTTGAAGTGTTGTTTCTACTGAGTGCATATTGCTTTTGCGTGATTGCAGAGTCAAAAAATTGTAAGTGGAATCATTAGTCAGGGGCCATCTATATTGTGAGAGGACTCAAATTGAAGAGATCATGGAAGGTTTCTGCATGAGTACCTACTGGGATGAGCCTGAGAAAGCAGGGCTGCGTGGGAAGGAAGAATGAGCACTGGGCATGAGGTACTCACATCAGTCAAGTAAGAAGCCAAGATTATTTTAGAAACAGATACCCCTACCTAGGCCTTCCTCTGCAGGCACGAAGTGGAGCAGGGTCAGTGGTCATCCTTGGTAATGTGACAAATGTAAGCATCTGGAAGAATAATTCAGATCTCCAAAATCACATGCTTCTCCTCTTGGGGAGAGAGAGTTGTAGGTGGGGAATGAGTAATAGTTCATGTTTACTGTGTTCCTACCGTGTGTCAAGAACAGTGTCAGATGTTTCACATACCTTGTCTACTACATTTAATAATCATAACAATCCTCATTATAAAAAAGATGTATTTGAAATTCTGATAGGTTAAATCATTTTCCTAAGGTCACAAAGCTAACAAGTGGTGGGGCAGGGATCTGAATTTAGGTCATGCTGGCTCTGACTCTGACTCTACATTTAGTTTTGCTTGTGTAGACTCAGCCTGAAACTTCGGTTTGAATGAAACCACTTGGTATTAATTAGAAGAAGGAGAAATTGGCAAATGCTATTTTAAATGCTTTGAACAATTCTCTGGAGAGCACATTAAATGCCCAAAAGCAAAGCAAAAATGTATATTAATAAGAACACAGCCATTCAAAAGGCAATTGTTCACCATCAGTTCCAAAAAGAATAAAAAGAGGAGAGTTCAATTTCCCCAATTTTTCATGCCAAGTGCTCAGGCTCCAAGTTTCCCTCACTGCTCTTTCTTCACCTCTTCTCCTTACACATTACATGTTACAGCTTCATTCCATACGATGTAAGTGGTATTTATAGGAAATGCTGATCACTGCCAACAAGTGAATACTCACATTAAACACGATTTAAAACAACCTTCTCTGCAGTTGTTTATAATAACCTCTTGGAAGTTTGAAATTAAAATCTGTATCCCATCCAGGCCTTTTCCCGCCTCTTATATTACACAAAGCCAAGAACTTGCCCTTGAACATACTTCAACTCCCTGGCCCACCACTCTGACATGCTCTGTAGCTAATTATCTCAATCCCTAAATATTAGTCCTTTCTGTTGTCTTCTCTGGTTTCCTGCACATGATTCACCCTCCCTGGGTATTTCATTGTTTATGTCAATGAACAAACTCTTTGTCCCTTAAACAGACTCTTTCTTCTTTCTTTGCCCTATCGTCCCTCAACACCTTTTCAAAAAAAAATAAAAAATGTGCATAGAACACTTCTTTCAAGAAGAGGCCCAAAACTTAAGATAGTTCTTCAGTAGATGAAGTCATTGAGACCGTAGAGATAATGTGATTAACCCAAACTCACATAGCTAGAAAGAGGCTGAGTCAAATCAAGAGGGTAGGACTCGTCCTTAGGTTCTAGGTCAATGTCGTTTTCACCATCCTGTACCACTGGCCACTGATTCACACCCATCCCAACTCCTTGTCGATTTGATGTCAGATTGTGTCTTCCCAAAGCAGAGGGTATGTTCTGTTTTCATTTTTCAAGTGACACACACCATAGGGGAGGTCCAGGTGCAGTTGTCTTGGGTGGTTTGTTTCATGGCCCAAATGCTGCATGTATGTTCCTTATTCTGCAGCGAG
Organism: Felis catus; assembly: GCF_018350175.1. Taxonomy (NCBI): domain Eukaryota; kingdom Metazoa; phylum Chordata; class Mammalia; order Carnivora; family Felidae; genus Felis; species Felis catus. Next base: position 43,369,457 of record NC_058379.1, read on the forward strand.
TACTCCTAAACCAAGGCATTTTCCCAAAGCCTTCACTTCAAAGCTGTTCACTGGTGTGTGGCATCCCTCTTCCAAGGGTGTTTTAAGGGACAACATTGTAGCCTAAACATATCAAAGAGAGAATTGTAGAGGCAAAATTATGAGGGTGGGTGGGCTGGGTGGGGCTTCTAAGGCAGGGCCCAGAATTGCTAAGCTATGCAAACATTTTGCTATGGAGGATCTGGCAGGGATGTGACCAAAAAAAAAAAAGAGTTTTTCTTTATTCCCATTGCCTTAAGGTCCTTCAAAACTATTGCTATTCAAAGAAACACAGCAAACCACTCACGGAAAGGAACTATATAAAAGGCAGACTTCTCTTCAAGATGGCATGGGATGCCATACAAAGCTGCCCTCATGCTGCTTGGGATCACCCATGTCCTGACACCCTCCCAGTGTGGACATAGTCCTTTATGGGTCTTTTAAGCCTGAAATATGTAAGTACCGGGAAACAGAGGGTGAGCTTTTTGATATCCAAAGACGTGGTGTTGGTATGGAAGAAAGAGTCCCAGCACCTGTATTTGGAGGGGCAAGGCCATGATTAATACACTGTCCTAGGCTGGCTTCATGAGTATGCAGACTGTGCCTGATTTAATGCTCTGCTGTTGCTGTCTTGGCATTCTTAATAATTTTTTAAATGAGTCTCACATTTCATTTTGCACTGGGCCCCATAAATCAGGTAGATAGTCCTGCCACTGCTCCTCCCTCACCCCATAACTTCCATATATAGTTCCTTCTCTAAGCTAGATGGAAAGGACTATGTTCTATTCATTCTTGTTTCCCATCTGTGCCTACCAAATTATGTATTGATTATCATTAGACCACAACATTATTTTCTCCCTTATCAATGCCCAGCTTTATTAGGACTCAGAACCTCATCGCAAACATATATCTATATAGTGCCCCTAAATATTCTTTCTAAGCATTTCCTGGCTCTAAGTTTCTTTTTTTTTTTTTTTTCAAGGTTTTTTATTTATTTTTGGGACAGAGAGAGACAGAGCATGAACGGGGAGGGGCAGAGAGAGAGGGACAGACAGAATCGGAAACAGGCTCCAGGCTCCGAGCCATCAGCCCAGAGCCTGACGCGGGGCTCGAACTCACGGACCGCAAGATCGTGACCTGGCTGAAGTCGGACGCTTAACCGACTGCGCCACCCAGGCGCCCCATAAGTTTCTATGATTCTAATTTTCTTCTTGCTTGGATGCTGATTAATTTTGTAACCAGGTTAATTACATCAACTCCTCAAAATTACTTTCACAAAGCTGAGAGACAGATTTCTGTCACTAAAAATGAAAATAAAAATGTCTTGTAAAGTTGTTTCAGAATGTAAGATTGCTTAAAACCTTTTTCTAAAAGATATATAGGGGCACCTGGGTAACTCAGCCAGTTGAGCATCCCACTCCTGATTTCAGCTCAGGTCATGATCCCAGGGTCATGGGATTAAGCCCCTCATAGGGTTCTGCACTGAGCATGGAGCCTGTTTAGGATTTTCTCTCTCTCACACACTCTCTCTCTGATCCTCTCCCCACTTGCACACACTCTCTCTTTCTCTCTCTCTATAATAAAAAATGAATTAAAAAACCTGGTAGCTCTTTAAATTTCAGTTGGCCAATGATAACAATTTTCTTCTAAGAATTAGCATTTGGGCAAACTTCATGGATGAAAGAAAGCTATTGGATATGCCCAAGTTATTGGGTATAAGAATAAATAGGCAATTTTATTATTAACAGTATCTGGTTAATATTTTAATAGTCATTTAGTATTTATTAAGGTTTTCGTTAATCGAGTTTAACTTTAATAATATTCAGTAAAAAGAAACTGGGTAACTAGTAACTAATGTCTTGAGTGGACAAGACCCAAAACAAATAATAACAGGTAAGAAACAAAAAAACATAAAAAGAAGCCAACACGAAAGATAAGATGCTCTTATACAACTCCCCATAAATCTCAAATTCAGGCTCTTTGAATTCAGGAAAATAATTGAGTTCCTTTCTTTCATATAACCATGGGTCCTTTCCTCATTTTTGGGAAGTACAGTGGTTTCAGTCACTCACATTATGTCAAGTGTCCTCGTTCCCATAGTAAATGTTGATCATGGACCTCTCAGCACAAATCACTGAGGTAGGTGCCATGTGGGCATGAAAGGATGAGTTTCATTCTTGCCTTCAAGGAGCTCATTCTCTAGGTGGGAAAACTGACACATACACTAACACCCCCATGCCTCCAGACTGAGTTTTGGCCAAGTTGTGAATCTGTCTTAAATCATCTCTACCTAGTACATGTCTAGCACAGTGCCTGGAATATTTAAGAGCACAGGAAATATTTCATAACTGACTGACTGGCTGAATGAATGAATGAATACTCATGAATAATTACTAATTATTATTAGTATTACTAATGAATACTCATTAATAATTACTAATACTTTTCTCTTCCTCATAAATACCAGCTTCTTTTAACGTTTATTTATTTTTGAGACAGGGAGAGACAGAGCATGAACGGGGGAAGGTCAGAGAGAGAGGGAGACACAGAATCTGAAACAGGCTCCAGGCTCTGAGACATCAGCACCAAGCCCGACGTGGGGCTCGAACTCACGGACTGCGAGATCGTGACCTGAGCCAAAGTCGGACACTTAACTGACTGAGTCACCCAGGCGCCCCAATACCAGCTTCTTTTAGGTGGCACCAAGTAAACCATTGAACAAATACCTTTTAGGGAGAAAATGTAGGGTCTGTAAATAAGGCTACATCAACCTGACCTTCTATAGTCTTAGGTTTTTCATATTGTCTTTATTTTTTTTAATATTTTATTTTTTAGAGAGAGAGAGAGGGACAGAGTGTAAGTGGGGGAGGGGCAGAGAGACAGGGAGACACAGAATCCAAAGCAGGCTTCAGGCTCTGAGCTGTCAGCACAGAGCCTGATGCGGGGCTTGAACCCATGAACTGTGAGATCATGACCTGAGCCAAAGTCTCATGCTTAACCAACTGAGCCACTCAGGTGTCCCTCATATTATCTTTAAATAGGAAAGGAGTCATAACAAATGATTTAGATGTTACTAACGTTTTCAGTTAGTAACATGAAAAATCAGAGGCAAACTTAATTCAACAATCCAGGATTGTCTAGAAGAGATATGGTGCATATATAAAGCAGAATTCTATGTCGCTATCACAAATCCTGTTATAGAAATGTATTTGTGGGCATGGAAAACGTTTTTGATATAGCACTAACTGAAAAAAAAAATAGACCAAAACATAGGCCCCCAAATAGCCTTAGTGTCACTTGATGTCACCACAATTGTAGATCTCCAGGGAGGGGTCTGCAGGTGGCCCACTGGGCCTAATTCCAAGGACTGCTGGTTCTGACTTGTATTTTTCATGTAATTACTGTTGTTGCTCCTACTTTAGCATGTACCTTCTATCCTGAATTTCAGAACGAGATTGATGATACAGTAGATAAGGCCTTAAATCCAGAGCATTATACTGAAGAGAAGACTTTGGGTAAATGTGTCCAGATTGGCCATGGTGTTTACATGTTGAGCCAAAAAGCACCATCTGAGCAAATAGACTTTTCTGGAATCATTTTATAGTGCTAATCTCATACTTAAGAGCTTGTCACTGCAACTAGATCATTTCTGTTAACACAATTATAAATTTGTGTACAAAATTGGCCTTAAAATGCAAGCATGAGAGGGCATATGAAGACAATATGGCAAGCACATGGCCTAAGGGTCCAGAGTTCAAACCCTGCCTCTGCCATTTAATAGCCAGGTGATCCAGTAAAGGATACTTGCTCTTTCAGCCTTGTTTTATGTGTAAATAATAACGAGGGTTATAAAGAGCCTCTTGGTCTAACACCTAGGCTAAGACCCATGTGGGAAAGTGCTTTGTAAAGTGCAGAACTTTATAAATGTCGAAGGTTTGGCTGTAATCAGATGATGCTGAAAACGTCTGGGTGTTGGGAGACTTGGATTTTAATCCTTGCTCTAGGTATATAGCAACTGGAGGCACTCCCATAAGCTGCTCCAGCCTGCAGGCTTGCAGTCCAATGCGGAGTTTGCCTACATGCTTGCTAATGGTACTTCCGACATGCAAATTCTATTATGTTAGAAAATAACCTTTGTGTTTCACTCTCATTTTTAAATGAGAGAATGGGTCTTAAGTATGAGTTTATGGGCTGTATGTGAGAGAGAGTCTGTAAGTAGGGGAGGGGTGTTGGAGAGTGTAAGGGAGAAGGAGGGGAGGGTTGGGAGGACGAGGAGAGGAAACTGGAAAGGGGAAAAGTGATAAGATAATACAACCAAGCATCACAAATTGGAAAAACAGACCACCCAGACTTGAAGGCCCCTGATTACCTGTTCAGAGGAAACAGGAACCCCACTTATGGGGCGGATGTTGATGCCTTGACAAGCCCTGCTCTGGCTGTGGGTGAATCCATCAGACTTACCCCCTTCCACCCGCAGCTCTGCCAAGAGTTGCCTTTGCCACACCAAGTGTTCCCCAGATCTGCTTTTGGTGTGGTATTTTGCTTCCTCAACTTGTTTCTCTGAGAAAAACTTTTATCTATTTTAGATACAGTGGCTCTGATGAACAAAGAACCACTTGGGAATAATTACAGACAAATCCACATTGAACTATGGATAATTTTCTACTGAAATAGATGTCTTTCTACTGTTCTCAATTAAGATTCTGTCTTCTGGGATTCAGCTTCAAAAGTTGCATATTCTCCTTGTGAATGCCAGAAAGGTCATGTTTACAATTAGTATCTGGACAACAAAAAGCCCAATTGCATTTAGCTGGGTCCTTCCAAGAAAGACAGCAGGCCCTCAGAGACTGTGCAGTTTGGTTAGGGAGGTTCAGACAGACCTGTGCATTCAGGCAAAGGCAATTCTTTTTGTCCAGAATTAGCAATTATTCTGGAAGGTTAATGCAGTCTGTAACTTTACTTTATCCTGCCTTTCTAGACACACATTCTGAGAAAGAAAGTGCCAAAGTTAAATTCACAAAACATGTCACTGTATAAGGTTTCAAGATATAATATGGAGACAGCTGGAGATCCTGGAAGGATCACAGAATATGAGTGCTAGAGTTGACTCTCACTTTACAAGCAAGGATTCAGAGATCCAGAGCGATTGAGTGATTTGCCTAAAACCCTCAGCTTGCTCAAGATGGAGTCATCAAGAGTTGTGACTCAGGCCATTCTTTTTCTTTCTTTCTTTTCTTTCTTTCTTTCTTTCTTTCTTTCTTTCTTTCTTTCTTTCTTTCTTTCTTTCTTTCTTTCTTTCTCTTCCTTTTTCCATATCACAGCGCCTGTTGAGTTAAAAAGAATTCTGAGCCTGAAATATGCCATTTCAGAGGTAGTGTTCTAGAATGACATCATCAGTCAACTTGACTGGTGTCTATATAAACTTTCATTGTGAAGTTTGAAGAACCAAGTGCAAAAAGAGATCATCTTGGAGCACCTGGATGGCTCAGTTGGTTGGGTGTCTCTTGATTTTGGCTCAGGTCATGATCCCAGGGATGAGGGATTGAGCCGTGCATCAGGCTCTGCACTGAGCATGGAGCCTGCTTAAGATTCTCTCTCTCTCAGGGCGCCTGGGTGGCTCAGTCAGTTGAGCGTCCGACTTCGGCTCAGGTCATGATCTCGCACTCTGTGAGTTTGAGCCCCACATCAGGCTCTGTGCTGACAGCTCAGAGCCTGGAGCTTGCTTCAGATTCTGTGTCTTCCTCTCTCTCTGACCCTCCCCTGCTCATGCTCTGTCTCTCTCTCTGTCAAAAATAAATAAACACTAAAAAAATTTTTAAAAAAGATTCTTCTTCTTCTTCTTCTTCTTCTTCTTCCTCCTCCTCCTCCTCCTCTTCCTCCTCCTCCTCCTCCTCCTCCCTGCATACATTTTCTTTCTCTCTTTTTTAAAAAAAGAGATAATCTAAAAGATACCTGTTTCAAGATAGTAGAATGTCTAAGAATGGGCTGGTTATAACTTCCCTCTGTAAGGACATCTGTTTTTTTTTTTTTTTTAATTTTTTTTTCAACGTTTTTATTTATTTTTGGGACAGAGAGAGACAGAGCATGAACGGGGGAGGGGCAGAGAGAGAGGGAGACACAGAATCGGAAACAGGCTCCAGGCTCTGAGCCATCAGCCCAGAGCCTGACGCGGGGCTCGAACTCACAGACCGTGAGATCGTGACCTGGCTGAAGTCGGACACTTAACCGACTGCGCCACCCAGACGCCCCAAGGACATCTGTTGAAGAGTGAAAAATTGAGTGACTAAGAGCATGAACTCTGGAGTGAGATCAGACTTGGAGTCAGTTCTGACCCTGTCTCATTCTACCTTTGAGCAAGTTACCTAATCCCTCAAGCCTCAGTGCCTACATCTGTACAATGAGGAGACTCATAGTCTCTACCTCTTATGGCTGTTGTGAAGATTGGATGGAATGAAATACACATAAAATGCTTAGCACAGTGCCTGATACATTACACATGCCTAATAGACATTCACTATCACTATAATTCTAGCTATTGATTTATATGGTGACCAAATTCTTTCATTCATTTCTCAAATGTTTTTTGAGCTTCTCTTCATGAGGCACAGAGGATAAAAGAGTGCACATGATGCAGTGTTTTATTTAAAAATAGAAACAGATTGGGACACCTGGGTGGCTCAGTTGGTTGAGCATGGACTCTTATTTTGGCTCAGCTCATGGTCCCAGGGTCATGGGATCAAGTCCTGCATTGGGCTCTGTACTGAGCTTGGAGCCTGCTTGGGGTTCTCTCTCTCTCTCTCTCTCTCTCTCCCTCTGCCCCTCTCCCCTGCTCATGCTCTCTCTCTCTCTCTAAAAATAACAAATAAAAAAATATATAAAAGATTGTCATAAGGCAGTGAAAGGGCTAAGTTGGACCCCCAAGGAGGGGTACTTGGCTGTTCTGGGAGGGTTGAAGGATATCTTTTCTGGAGAAGGTGAGGTCTGAATAAGTAGAGGTTAGCTACTTAAAGGTGGTGGGAAGTGAGTGAGGTAGAAAATGGTGGGAAGGGGTCAGGGCTAGAGGGTGATAGATAAGTGTGAAAGACAGAAAACTGGGGGTAACTACTAAGTCCCACCTTGCCTATTGATGGTTCTTTTAATATATATTTTGAAAAATTAGTTTCAATGAATTATGTTTCATAGTTTTAGTAAATGTATAGATTAAAGGAAGTTGCCATGTTAAAATATATCCTATAGGTGACATGTTCCTATCTTTGGATTGACCATTCAAGAATCAACCACACAGAACTGTAATTTGGCTCATTTTAACCATCAAACAGCTACACCAAGAAAAAGAAGTATTCACCAAAAAGAGAGGGGGGGGAGGGAGGGAGGAAAGGAGAGAGAGAGAGACAGAGAGAGATGGAGGGGCAGAGAAAGGTGAAAGGGAAGGGAAGGGAAGGGAAGGGGAGGGAAGGGAAGGGAGGGGAGGGGAGGGGAGGAGAGGAGAGGAGAGGAGAGGAGAGGAGAGGAGAGGAGAGGAGAGGAGAGGAAAGGAAAGCTGTTTATTTGAAGTGAAGAGTTTGTCACTTCAGTTTGTCACTGTTTTCCTTATCTGCATTATTTGCTCCGAACAGTTTTAAATATTTAGGATGGAGTTCATTTTAGTTATGTAATAAACTTTGCATTGTTGGTAATCACATTCTTTTTAATGCTATTGTTAGTGGAAATGTGACTGCTTTATAGGTTTCTGATTCTCATGGGACACTTCTGAACTCCCCAGGGAGACTGTCACCCTCCTTCCTTCACTCCTCAGTATTGCTTACAAATCTCCCTGTAGCATGGACTACATTGAGACTGTTTGTTCCATCTGTCTTCACACCTGACAGTCAAATCCCCCAGATGCTTTGTAGGTACTCTCAGCATCTAGATCATTGTCAGTCACAAGATGGACAGTCAAGAAAAATGTGCTAGTATGTTGAATAAATGACTAACTCCTGACAATGAGTGGCTATTATCTGAGGAAACTTACTCCACTATGAATTTTTTCTAGCAGACTATGTTATCTCTAGCTTGATCTAAGACCAATGAATAAAATAATGACATCATTTGAAGTTATGCTTAGACATACCTTTTATCTGATAATCAAGATTTCATCCTGTTGAACCAAAGCCAAATATTTAATAAACATGATCACTCATCATCTCTCTCCTTTATCCAATTATAGTTCAAATATTGAAATTTCTTAAATCCAAAAAGTCAGTATCAGTATTTCCAGTCTTGCATTTGGTACTTTTCACAATATGATGCATGTTTTGTCTCTTTGGTATGTGGTGGCTCCAACTATGAAGATTTCTATTGCCAAGGGTGCTCCAAATTCAACATCTGAGCAACAAGGCAGGACATATGTTCCTAACTACTGTGTTATCCTGCCTCCCAAAACACTCTGTACTTTTCCTATCACAGCACTTCTAGTGAACATTAATAGATTGCTTGCCCAGCACCCACCCCCTCTTTCCTTCACAACAACTTTCTTTTTTTTTTTAATGTTTATTTATTTTTGAGAGAGAGAGAGAGAGAGAGAGAGCATGGTGGGGGAAAGGCAGCGATAGAGGGAGACACAATCTGAAGCAGGCTCCAGGCTCTCAGCTGTTAGCACAGAGCCTGACATGGGGCTCAAATCTGCTGACCACGAGATCATGACCTGAGCCAAAGTCAGACACTTAACTGAGCCACCCAGGCGTCCCAACAATTTCTATTTCAGTTTCCATCCCTGGTCCCTGGGGTGAACCACATGATGCAGACTAACCCAATCAACACATCCCTTCCAGTTGCTCACAGTGATTGGTTCAGGGCAGACACAGATGCTAGGCTGCTCCAATAAGAAGAAATCTTGAGACTTTTGCTCAAATGCAGAGAATGTTGGGACACAGATTCCCTGTTCCCCACCATAGTGAATGATATACGTAGCCTCCAGCTTCAGGAGTTGCTTGAAGCCATCTTGGAATCATAAGAGTTCTGATGACAAAGGAGCCCATATCATGGAGGCAATGCTGAGAAATAAAGAGAAAGGAGTGTTAGGTCTGGCCACATGCTTTGAACTGTCTAGATCAAGCTTTGCTGAAGCCAGCCTACCTCTGAAGACACAGGCATATATAAATTTTCTTTGTGGTTAACCCAGTTACAGTAGGGTTATGTTACTTGCCCTGGAAAGCTGTTTAACTCATCAGCACTACACGTCATATTTTTCTTGCTTATTTAATTGCTTCTTTCCCCCAACAAATGCTAAGATCCTTGAGGATAGAGACTACTCTATCTTGTCACTATTGTGTTCCCAGTGCTCAATTCCTAACAGACGCTGCATGAATGTTTCCTGAATGAATGAAATGAATGAATGGCAAATTTTCCTCATGTGTGACCTGAACCAAACTTTCAGTTGCTTGAGATTTTCAACAAGGACCTGAAAAGTTCTGAGCAGCCAAGCCAGGCAGAAATTGAAATGAAATTTCTGATTTCCAATATGGCTCAGTTGTACCACATTAGCTAAGGTCTCCACTGAATATATGTTTAAATCCTTAAAACAAGAACACAAAATCCAAACAACTGCAAATAAGAGATTCCCATTGAAATAAAACAGTAAACAAGTACTTTAAATAAAAACATAAATACTACATTAAAGACTCAAATGTAACTGTGTGCAATATATACTTGGAGTAGAATACCTTTTACTTGACAGTCTTCCTTTACGTTTTTAGTCTAAAACAATAACATCAAAAAAAACCACCCCAAAACCGAGGGTAAACTAGAAACATTTATTAAAACAACCATCAATTTCACTGCCATCATCTTTTGAGGCCTGAAACATCAAAGATTTACTGATGCTATCTATAAAAATTTTCATGTGAGTTATACTTAAAATGTACATTTGAGGCACCCCAATGGCAGTGTGATGAGGCTTGGAGAACTCTTGGAGGCCATGCAGTCTATTTCTTCACCTACTAATGAGAAAACCAAAGACCTAGTGAGAAAAAGGCTCACCTGTGTTTAATCCTAAGGCTTCAGCAAGCGTTCATTGGGTGCATGCTCCGTATTGAAAAAGAAAATGCTCTTACAAAGGTTAAAGCCTAGATGGGAAAACAAGTGTATGCAAGCACACACTAGTTGGTGTGATAGGTTCTCTAATGGAGGTGTAATATCAGGTTCTTCAAACGTGCAAAAGATCAGTTAACTCTGGGGGTGAGGGGATTGTGGAAGTTGTTTTCAGAGCAAGAGGTTCTTGGGTCTCGAGGATTCCCCAGATGAGCTGTGGAGAGGGGAGAGAAGAGGAGTGGTAGATGTAGGGCTTGGGCTGGTGGTTCAGGAAAAGGAATTTCTGTTATCGCAAAGGGCATGAAAAGAAACATGGAGCCAGAAACAGGGTGCCTGCGTCAAGGAATTGTCGATACATTAGTAGCGGGAACTGAGGCTCAGAGGGAATCAGACCTGTGGGATCAGGCCTATGTTGCACTAAGGAGTCTGGACTTTATTCTCAAGCTGAGAACTCTCAGGCTATGGAGTAATAGAATAAGGTGTGCATTTTAGTGATCTGACTTCACAGATGGGACTGAGGGTTGGCATGGGGGAGGAGTTGATAGACTGGAAGCAGATGCAGAAGGTGGGAAGAAAAGAATGAATGAGGATTTTGACTTGAGCAAATGGAGAGATAGTGTAACATTAACCAGAAGTGGGAATACAGAAGTAGTGGTTTTGTGGGAAAGTGGTGAATGGAATCTGTTTTGAGTGGAAGAGGTATAAATGCTTGGTGAGCACGTAGGTAGAAATGTCCAGGAAAATTGTAGTCAAGATAGCATTGTGAGTTCATGTTTCAAAGCACCCTTTCCCCACTTCAAACACAGAGCAATGTGAAACTTAAAAAGACATTGGTATCTCAAAAGTAAGATAAATACAACATTGGACTAGGTTTAGAAGAGAAATACATACAAAATGATAAGCAGGACTGAAGCTGTGGTCTGCTGGGCTCAGGGTCTGGAAGCAGGTAGAGGTGGAGTTTATGTCTTGTGGGGTAAAAGAACTTAGGCAAGATAGAAGAAGTGAGCCAGGCTCAGCCCTAGAAACCAGGGGCTGGTTTTAACTCCTGAATGAATGGAAACTAAGAATAGATCCAACTACCTTGCCACTTGAGCCATCTGATATGAGTTTTATACCTAGAGAGACAGGAAGATGCAAATGCAGCTTACAACCAGTACCTGGGCCAAGCCACCCTCTGACTAAATGACCAGATATAGGCTCATCGGTATGACTGGCTTTGGCCATATTTGAAGTAACTTGAGGTCTACCTGTGCTGGTGGACTTGCCCTCCTGCTCTCTGATGATCTATTATGAGAGAAACATGAACCAGGTACCTGCTGTCCCTCAGCCAAGGCCCCTGAATGGGAAATGTGAAGCCAACCACATGCCTTAGGTAGCATTTGGTCTCAGAGGGATAAGAGACACACAAACCAGACCTGAAATCAACCTGGAACCTGGAGACCAGAAGCTGGATCCTAGAACCTAGAGTCCAGCCAAGCCCAGTCAGGTGGCAGCCTGCTTGAGAATAGATGGCTGTTTTTAAGCTACTGAGTTTTGCTGTACAGCAAAAGTTTTGCTGTGGTGATAATTGCTAACACATTATACTTTATTGTATTCCTTTTCCCTAAGTGTTTTGAGAATTTGCATTTACAGGCTTACTTTGAATGGGAGGGTTTTGGTTTATTTTCATCTTTCTTCTCTGTGTTTATCACTACCTGTGTAATACATTTCAGAAGCCTCCATGCAAGCTCCCTGGGCCCTATGTCCAAAGTCAAGTCTCACCGACTCTTCAGGTCCTGGGCTGGGGCATGTAGTTGGCTTTACATTTACCATTTGGGCACCCAGGCTGAGAGACAGCAGATACTGGGTCATGTTCTTCTCATAACAGATCATCAGAGAGCAGGAGGGCAAGCCCAAGAGCATAGGTACATTTCAGGTTACTTCAAATATGGCCGAAGTGGACAAGCCCAAAGTCAAGAGGCAGGGAGTATACTCCACCCACCAAGATGCCATAGTAAAGGTGTGAACATATCATTCTATTCCAGATATGTTTTTTAAAAAATCATACAAGTGACTGCAATGAATTTCATGCCAGTAAATTTGGAACACTACATGAAAGAGAAAGGTTTTGAAATATCTAGTAAGCAATTGGACATTTGTGGACAATGTCCACAAAAACTCAGAAAAGTCCAGGCAGGAAACAGAGGTCATCAGAAACAAACAGTTGTTGAAGACTTGAAGGCAGAACAGATGCTAAGATCTTTAGGACCATCCTTATTTTGAAGCAAGGTAGATAAGGAAAAGCCACACCGAAGATCACAAGAGTGACAGAGTTAGTAGGAGAATCAGAGACATGTTGACAGCTATCAGAGGGAAGAGAAAGGTTCAAGAAGTTGGGTGTCAACAGAAGAGAAGTTAAATGAATTAAGAATGTTAAGTGCAAAGTGTCCACTGGAGTTGGCAGTTTGAACGGCTTGAATGACCTTTGTTACAGCAAGGCCAGCGCCACCGTGTGGCAGGAGACATGTGGGCAATGTTGGAACATTTAAAGAGGGAACAGTTCCTGGAAGTGGACACTGCAAAATGTAGATGACTTCAGGAGCTTGGCTCTGACGAGAAGAAGAGTTTAGGAAGTAAAGGAAGAATCTATAGAGAGAAAGAGAGATACAGAGAGAGAGAGAGAAATAATAGATGAGGGAGGGTGGGACATGAGAGCAGGGAGAGGTGGGGCTTGAGAACACAGCTGGGTGGAGAGCCGCTCCAGCATGGCAGATGAGATGCTTCTGCCTGTGATAATTAGGGGAAGTGGTGAGGCCAGGTGCTAGGCAAGATAAGTTTTAAAGGGGTAGGTGTAGGGGAGGGCATGGGAACTTGAGGGGATTCCTGCCAGATAACCTCCGATTTTCTGTAGAGGAGGAGATGAGTTCATATCTGCAGAGAATAAGAGGGTGGGTGTCAAGCAGAGTCCTGGGGAAAGTCAGGAGAAGCTGCTAGGAAAATGGGGGAAATGGACTGCCCAGAGCACGCGCAAGGACACTTGAGAGAGTAGTGAGACCACAGCAGAATTAGCTATGATCTGTGCTGATACCAGGACCCTAGGGTCTAACTTGTGGGCATTTTCCTTATAGCACATTAAACTCTAGGATTCTAAAGGGGGCCTGCGTGGCTAACTCAGTTAAGTGTCAAACTCTTGATTTCGGTTCAGGTCATGATCTCACGGTTCGTGAGTTCAAGCCCTGCATCCAGCTCAAGCAGTGCGGAACCTGCTTGGAATTCTCTCTCTCTCCTTCTCTCTCTGCTCTTCCCATGCACTCTGTCTCAAAATAAATAAATAAAATAAACTTTAAAAATAAATAAATAAATAATAATAAAATAATAATAATCCCTAGGATTCTAGGGATCTTATAAAAATTTATAAAGATTTCATTAGCTGTACCTTTTCCATAGACAATATTAAATAAAAGGTAAGAATTATCTTTAAGCTACCCACATTCCTATGTTCCTGCAGCATTGTAGATTTAGTCACAAAATTCCTATTCTCTCTTCCCAGTCTTAAGTTTTTCATTCAGCTAAACTGAAGTTATTGGAAAATCATATTCAATTTGAGATGGGTTTATTTTGAATACATTCAATAGGAATCTTAATGGAACATTATTCTTGATTGTCTTGGACTTAGAAAAGTTGTGGAACACTTCTGGGATTTAGTTTCTACTATATGGATACTAAATATTTCAATTGTATGTGATTGAAAATCCACAACTTTTACAATCTATATAGAGCAAATCAGCTTAATGGGCAATGTGAGAATTCACTAGAAGCATAGGAGAAATCAACAATGAACACTTTTTCCAATTCAGTGAAAAGTCTTTGCAAATAAAAGATCTTATTAAATTGTTTGCACTTTGGTGCTATTTGTTTATTTTTATTTTATTATTTTTAATTATTTTTAAAAAAATTTTCTCCCAGCCCCTACCTGACCTGGTGCTCTTTATTTTTAAGTAAATCTTTTAGAATATTGATATGCACTATTCTTATGTGCTGAGAAAGCACATTCTAGGTAAAGAAAAATTTAACCTCAATGTATAATGTGTTGCTTCAATGAAGATATAAATAACTAAAGTGGAAAGAATTATTGGATCTTAATCTTGAATAAAAAATGTAGCGTAAAATGTAGTGTGGTCAAAAACTCCAATGGAAATGGCTAGTTATTTATATGAAGGAGTAAAATTTTGCCAATCGCGAAAGACTATAATATCAACAGATAATACCACATAGGAATAAGACCACACTGTGAAGCCTTACCAATCTTGATATGCTTATTTAGAATTTGTAACAATTTTGACAAAAGCTTAGAGCAAGTTTACCTTTTCACCATTATTAATCAAATTATAGTATAAACAATATTCACAAAGTTAATGTTTAAATTACTTTAGAGAACAGATTATGTTCAAATATCTTGAACGGACTGTATTTAGTAACAATGTACATATGAATTATAAACAATTTAATCTATCCCTGAAGGTAGTTCTCTTTAGGCTTTCTACTATTTTTGTACTTGTTTCCTTTTAAAAATAAAACTCTCTTTAAAGATACTCTATCATTCAGCTTTAAAATTAATTTTACTAGGTTTTTCCCTACCCAGCCAAATTGTTATTTCACATGAAATAATTGAACAAGATTATTTTACCTTTGTTCAATTTGGTCTTCTGTTTTACCTTAAAAAAGCAAAATAGAAGATAATAAGTTCATTAATTATGAGAAAATTACTACAATTTAGTGAGTTCCTCCTAAGTAATAGGTAATATGTGAAGTATTTAAACCATTATCTTTAATTCCTCACAAAATATTGCAAGAAAGATATTGTCCTGGGGTGCCTGGGTGGCTCAGTCGGTTAAGCGGCCGACTTCAGCTCAGGTCATGATCTCATGATTGGTGGGTTTGAGCCCCACGTCAGGCTCTGTGCTGACAGCTCAGAACCTGGAGCCTGCTTCAGATTCTGTCTCCCTCTCTCTCTGCCCCTCCCCTGCTCTTGCTCTGTCCTGTCTCTCTCTCTCTCTCTCTCTCAAAAATAAATAAACATTAGAACAAAAATTTTTTTTAAAATGTAGCCCTCACTTCTTATAGGAAGAAAATTGATATTCAAATTAAGTGATTTCCCTAAAGCCTCAAGTATTTTCTGAATCCGATAAATAAGATACGGTACTGTGTATCAAGGGCTAAATAAGCCCTCATAGAAAGCACTCAATAAATGTCAGCTATGGCTACTGTTATTACTCTAAAGAAGGGGTTTACTTTAAAGTTCAGTGAAAGTTGATGGACAGATAAATTAGTCTAGCTTTTGCATCTGTTTCAAATGCATTTGAATACTCATTCATTTATTCATTCAACGAACATTTACTGAATGTTTACGATGCACTGAGAATATCACTGTGGATACACAAAGATGTACCTCTGAGGTAATCCAGTAGTTTTTTTTTTAAGTTTATTTATTTTGAGAGAGTGTGTGTGTTTTGTGTGCAGGGGAGGGGCAGAGAGACAGAGACACAGAATCCTAAGCAGGTTCTGCATAGTACCATGTGCAGAGCCCAAAGTGGGGCTTGAACCCACAAAAGCATGAGATCATGACCCGAGCCGAAATCAAGACTTGGATGTTTGACTGAGCCACTGAGGCACCCTGAGGAAATCCAGTATTTTAAAAAGCAATCAGCTACAAATGCATGTGTGTGTGCATGTGTGTGTACATATATATATATATATATATCTGATCAGGATATTATATCCTGATATATATATATATATATATGTATGTATTTGTAGCTGATCACTGTGAAAGATATGACAATATATATATCCAAAAGGTATCTGAATTTCCAACTTTCACATTTTCTGTGTGGTTATTTTGTACTTAAATAGTATTTGTATGTGTTTCATGTTCGAGTTTTTGAGCCAAAAAGGATCTTGGACATGACCTAGTCTAAAATCCTTCATCTTACAGTGAGAATCCTTAGACCCAGAGAAGTCAGAGGCCTGCCCTAAATCAGAGAGGCACCTCTCACAGAACCGGCCTTGGAGTCCAATTCGACTGGTCACCAGATGGTGGTTTTCTCACATCCAACACACTTCATCTCCAGAGCAAATGAGCGACAAAGCCAAATGAAACATGAAGCCAAAGTAAATCCCTCTCATCTATGTCACTGCAATAGACACATATCAAAAGCAAAAGTAAACTCTTAATTTTATTTTACACATGTCAATCTGAAATGTATAAGTGTTAAACATCTGAAGCCTGGTAGGAAAGCAATCACCAATGTTTTGAGAGCTGGAACAGAATTAATGGTCATCCACCTTATAGCTCTCAGGTCATGATGAGGTAATTGCTGCTTACCTCAAGATACACCCTGGTCTCCAAACTGAGACTCAAGAGCCACGTTTCTGTTTTCTTGGCCCCTTGCCTCTTCGCTGAACTTAAAAAGAGGCCCCAGTACCATCCCGAGAACCAAAGTGGTTTGTAGTGGGCTAGAGGAGCAATTTCAGACTCATCCTTTGAACGGTGAAACATCGAATGGAATAGAATAGAGATTTTGGGGATGAGCAGGGGAAGCAGCTCTCAATCAGAGCCCTTTTCCAAAATGCTGTTTGTTTAAACACTAAAGAAAAAGAACACAAACTGACAAAAACCTAAGCTTTTAAAGACCTGAAAACTACCTCTTCATCCAAAAAACCTTTTCATGCAGACAGAATGAGACAGAGCACCTCGTGTCCATTACAGCACCCTTAGTTTCTTTATGGGATCTTTACATTTTAGTGGACTTGCTTAACAGCACAATGACTCATCAGTCAAAATAAAGTCTATTCTTTGTCAAGTATGGGAGAAAATATGAAGTGACTCAGAGGACCAACCTGAAGAAGCCAATATTCTCAGAAAACAAGCTTATTCTCCTGAATAAGCAGAGCATGTGTCATCCACAGAGGGCTATGTTAAGGGATGTTCCATACATTCTGCTTTCCCTGCTCTGCATTTTTTGGGGCACTGTCTTCCATTGCTAATCCCCTTTCCATTTATTCGGTCTTTCACTTGATCGTTAATTGCTGGAAGCTGTTGCTACAAAGATGAAGAAGACGTGGTCTTTCTCTTAAGAAGCTCATAGTCTACTGTGATGATCTTCCAAGCTTAGTGAGCACAAAACTCAGCTGGGGAGTGCTAGAAAATGGAAGCACCCCAAACCTCTTCCTGAAAGATTCTGACTCAGGAGTCTGAAGGGAAGCCCAGCCATCTGAACTTTATAAAAACACCCCTGAGTGGTTCTGATATAGGTGGTTCCCAGACGCCATTGTTCAACCTACTGGTCTGGAGGGAGAGAGCATTTTTCATGTTCTTTTGAATCTCAACTAACCTTCAGCTCCCAGCTTTCCGTGTTACCTTAGTCAGAAATCATCACCTTATTTCCTTCTGTGGCCTTTTATCTGTATGTCTCATGACACTGGCCATCTCCCACTTTCTGTCTTTACTATGGATCCTTTCTGGAATGTCTTATCTCACCTACCAGACTCCTGGATGAGGGACCATCTGACCCAAATTTGCATTCTCTGCAGCGTGAAGCACAGTGCCAATTATTAGTAATCATGTAAGTCTTGCTTGCTGGATGAAGGGCCCATTTGAAAAAGGTTGTGCCTTTAAAGCGGATGTTGGGGCGCCTGCGTGGCTCAGTCGGTTAAGCGTCCGACTTCAGCTCAGGTCATGATCTCACGATCCGTGAGTTCGAGCCCCGCGTCAGGCTCTGTGCTGACAGCTCGGAGCCTGGAGCTTGCTTCGGATTCTGTGTCTCCCTCTCTCTCTCTGACCCTCCCCCGTTCATGCTCTGTCTCTCTCTGTCTCAAAAATAAATAAACGTTAAAAAAAATTAAAAAAAATAAAAAAAATATAAAGCGGATGTAAATAAATATACTGATACAATGGAGAAAGGAGGATGTTTTCAGATGTGCAATGCTAGCTAGGCTCAGTGCTTCATAGGTGGAGTAAGTACAGGATGTTTGGGGAGACACTGAATAGCTTGGCTAAAACGGAACAAAAGGAGCTGTATAAGGAGAGGAGAAAAATGAGTGGGCAAATGGAAGGTGGTAGTAGCTCTGACAGTTGCTGGAAGGTACTGGCTGCCCACCAGAGAGGAAGTATACAGATGGTCAGAGATCAAGGTATTGGAATGATCCTGCCACAAACTGCCACTCTCTCCCCTCCAGTGCTCTGTCCTGCCTTGGTCTTCCTACCCTATCAGCTTCTCCTTCACTCAAGGAGCCGATTGGGCTCAGCCTGGGTTCCCCATTTTCATATCTTGGCCTGGAAACTCTGTAAAGGTAGTAAGCTGGGGAAACTGTAGAGCTTCCCATCTCTCATCTGTCCTTCCTTGCCTCTCCAGCTGCTGCGTGTTGGAGGCTGGAGTGGAGAAGCAACAGTGGGTGTGGGGAGGCCACCTGCAAGGTCCTTGCAAAATTCCAGTTGGGCTCGAGTGGTCTTTACATGGGAGATGGAAAGAGGTGGAGAAGTGTGAGGTATGCGCTTTCATTAGTAAAAAGGAGATACCTAGCACAAGGTTGTGGGGAGGATTAACTGAGATAATGACTTCCCCAAGTTTATAAGTGTAGTGCGAATGTAGAACACAGGTGCTGCTGCTGGTGGTGAGGAGGCCTCCGTGTGACCTAGAGGCCCTGTAGCCCATTTCCACTGAGGAGTTCAAAGCATCTTCCCCAGTATGATTCAGTCCTTGCCAACTAGCCTCTTCTTCTTTACCTTTCCCTTTCCTTCCTGAGCCCCAGCTGGGTCCTCAACTTCTCTCACAGATCTTGATCAGAGAAATCTTGGTCAGCTGATGATCTGCATGTGTCCACACCTTCAGCCCCTGAACCCTCCAAAGTGGGACTCAGAGGGGGTGGCAGGCAGGGGACCTGTGGGATGTACCTGGGGGGCTCCTGTGCTGAAAGAGGCAATCTTCCAGGGACCGTCCTTAAAACTGTCCTCTAAAAAATTGCCAGGGCACCTGGGTGACTCAGTCAGTTAAGCCTCTGACTCTTGATTTTGGCTCAGGTCATGATCTCACAGTTCATGAGTCTGAGCCCCATGTCAGGATCTGTGCTGACACCCCAGAGCCTGCTTGTGATTTTCTCTCTCTCTGCCCCTCCTCTACTTGCATGTACGTGCTCTCTCTCAAAAATAAATAAACATTAAAAAAGAAGAAGAAGAAGAAGAATTGCCAAGCCTGCTTCTTCATCAGCAGGTCTGTGAGTCTGGCTCATTATAACTAACATCATAGGTTTGGGGTTTTATGGGATTTTCTTCAATCTCATTTTTTTTTTTTTTGTAAGAATTTTTTTGTGGTAAAGTACACATGAAATTTACCATCCTAACCACTTTTAAGTGTGCAGTTCAGTGGCATTAGGTACATTCACATTATCACCCAACCATTACCACCATCCATCTCCAGAACTCTTCACCCTGCAAACCTGAAACTCTGTAACAATTAAACACTGTGTCCCCATTCTTTCCTCCCCTCAGCCCCTGGCAGCCACCATTCTACTTCCTGTCTTTTATGAATTTGACTATTCTGGGTGACTCATATAAGTGGAATCATACAGTATTTGTCCTTTTGTGACTGGCTTTTTTCACTTAGCATAATGCCCTCGTGTTCATCCATGCTGTAGCAGGTGTCAGAATTTCCTTCCTTTTTAGGGCCGAGTAATATTCCATTGTTAATATATACCACATTTTATTTATCCATTCATCTATTGATGGCACTTTGATTGCTTCTACCTTTTGGCGATTGTGAATAAGGCTGCTGTGAACATGGGTGTACAAATATCTATTCGAGTCCCTGTTTCCAATTCTTTGGGGGCATATATCCAGAAGTAGTACTGTTAGATAATATGATAATTCTGTTTCATTGTTTTGAACAAGCACCATGTTGTTTTCCACAGTGGTTGCATCATTTTACATTCTTACCAGCAATGCATAAGGTTCTAATTTCTTCACATCCTTGCCAACACTTGTTGTTTTCTGCTTTTTTAAAAGCATTTTTATTTTTTATAATAGTCATCCTAATGGATAAGAAATGGTATCTCATTGTGGTGTTGATTTGCATTTCCCTAATGATTAAAGATGTTAAACATCTTTCCATATGTTTATTGGCCATTTGTAAATGTTTGGAGAATGTCAGTTTGAGTCCTTTGCCCACTTTTGAACTGGGTTGTTTTTTGTGGCTGTTGAGTTGTAGGCATTGTTTATATATTCTGGATATTAGTCCCTTACAAAATATATGATTTACAAATATTTTCTCTCATTCCATGGGTGGCCTTTTCACACTGTGTCCTTTGATGCACAAGTTTTGAATTTTAATGAAATCCGATTTATTTATGTTTTCTTTTACTGTTTTTGGTGTCATAGCTATAATTTATGTTTTTAAAATAATTTTTTAACTGAAATATTGGAGCCAGAATCCTCTCCATTTTTCAGCTGGGGAAATTATTACACAAAGAAACTGATGGATTTCCTCTATTCCAACATTGGTTAGTAAATTCTGGGCTGAGAATCCATAATCTGGGTTTCCTTTGGCCACCCTCACTTGCCCAGCAAGACAAGGCAGGTAACATTGGTGAGACCTGGAGCAAGTCCCCAGGGACCCTAATGTTCAATCAACTCCTGAAGTGAAATAAAAAGTGTTGTTTTTTTACCTTTTTCTTTGCTAGTCATGTACAAGTTTCCCCGCTGGTGTTGACAAAAGAAGGACTCCGGAATGGAGAGGCTAAAATATTTCAGAATGTATTCATTTCTGGGCACTACCTTTTTCTAGAGCAGAATTCTCTGTTTAGAATGAATCAGTGGGTTGTTTACACCGCGTTACCAAATCCTCAGGAGAGGAAATGTGAAAAGCTGTAACCACCGCCCAGGCAGAATTGTATTCCTTTTGCTGTGTTACTAAGTGCATGGTGATTTTTCATTCCATCCTTGTTGAAGAAGTCTCTCTGCACCTCCCTCCCCACAGATCCACTCACCACTGAAACTTTTAAAGCAATAAAGCAACGAATGGGTCTGCTTAGGAGGTTCTAAAAGGGGGGGGGGGGGGGTGGAACCCACATTGGGACAACATGACGGGCCACAATGGAGGGAACTTACGAAGAAGCCACTCAGTAGCCCAGCATCCCTCAACCTTATCAATTCAGGGGAGGTGGGTAGAAGGGTGACTTTTCTAAACCAAGGGGAGCGGAGAGGATTTTTTGGTCTGTGTCTTTGTGTTCTTGAAGGTCCAAAGTTGTAATCCTGCTCGGAGTTCTGTAGGGAGAGCATCTAATTGTGACTTCGGACAGCTCTCCCGGGGTGACAGCGCGGTCGCCTGTGCCCGTTCTTCCTTCGGGTGTCCACAAGCGCACCTGGAAACTTGGAACCCCGAAGACGTTCTCATCTCGGTTTGATCTAATCCTGGATGCCCCAGAGACTTTTGGGGAAGGGACATGCTTACTCCGCCACCTCGGTGACACTACCGCTCCCCAGCTCTCTCACCCCACTCTCTAGGTAGTTTGGGGGTCTAGAAACAAGCCCAGCAGCGGCACTTTTCGCGCACACCAAGGGTGAGCATTTGACCGACTGGAAGACGCCTTCTTCCGACATCGTTCTGCCGCTGGTGCGACGAGAAAAGGGAGACCCGGGGCGAGACACCGCGCGGGGGAGACGCCGGGCGAGAAAGCGACTGGGCAGGGGCGAGCACGGGCCGGAGGGCGGGGCGGGCGCGGGAGGGCGCGAGGGGGCGTGGGCGCGGCGGCCCGCGCGCCCCGGCGGGCCAGGGGGAGGGGCGCTGGCGGGAGCGGCGCCTCCCGCCCGGGGTGAGCGGCGCGCGCGGCAGCCCCGCGGCACAGAGCGCCGAGCGGGGAACGCGGGCGGGTGGCGGCGAGGAAGGGTTGGAGCGCAGACGGCCGACGCGCGGCGCGGCTGCCATGGACGCGCAGTGACCCGCTGTTTAGTGCGAACTTCCTCGGCTGCGCGGAGCTCCCTGGCTGGCGGTGCGTCTCCTCGGTCACCATGAAAGGTAGGGCGGCGGCGGGCTGCGCTGGGCTCCCGGCCCGCAGGGCGGGCTTCGGGTCGCGCGGGAGGGGGCGGAGGTGCAAGCTGCGCGAACTTTCTCCGGGCGGAGGGTCGGAGGAGATGCGGCGCATGGATCGTGCGTGCACGCGTGGGGCGCTCCTCCGCCCCGCAGTTCCGCACGGCAGGAGACCCAGGGGTTGGGGTTTGGGGGCGTACTAGTATTCCTCTCCCCATCGTGTCTCTCTGCGAAGTAGTTTGAAGCCCTAAGTCGTTGTTTACAGATTCCAGTTCCCAACTTTTTAATTGAAAAAACATGCCGAGGAGAGTGGAGGCATCCTCATTCCTCCCAGTCCGTTTTCCGCTCTGAGGCGCTCCACACTGTGTTTGGGGGTCCTCTCCGCTCGCCTGGTGCAGTTTCCCCATCCGAGAAGTCGACGTGCTGCCAGCCGGGTGTTTCCTTCGGGACTCGGGGATGTTCTCGGTGCGCCCTCCCCACATCTGGCAATGATTAGGTGCCCGCGGAGTTCAGCTGGCTCGGAAAATGCGTTTGGCATCTTTCTCCATCAGTCCCACCGATTGGAAAATAACTGCTCTCGGTTCCGCGTCCCTTCCATGTGCCTGCCTGTGCAGTTGGTGTGCCCACGTGTGCTCAGAGGTGACACAAATCATTCCGTTGATCGTCTCCTGGGCGGTGTCCTCTGCAGGCCGGTTTAGGGGAGTGTCAGATGTTATCGTACCTTTAAGCGGAATCACAAGGATGAGGGCTTTGCAGGGCAACTTTCTATTTATTAGAAACAGTGAGATCGGTCAACAGAATTCTGATTTATATGTGGGATAAATAATTGCAACGGGCATCAAAAGGGAATCATTTCGGGATGGCCTGGCGTGGTGTTTACACAAGACTGGAGTTTCTAGTTTTGTGCTAGGATAACACGGGCCGGGCTTGAGTGAGGGGGCTGGGTGCGAAATGCCATGTGACCGCCGTGACCGAATTTCCAGCCACCAGAGACCACGCGATGCGATCGCTTTGACTTGCCAGGGCTGTGGTCCGAGGGAGGTGTCTGGGAAGCCCCACGCGCTTGGAAAGTAACTTTTGCCTCTAGCGTTCTCTGGAAGGAAGTTCTCGCTAAAGTATCCGGAGCGATACCGTCCTACCAATTAGCTGTCCTTCCAAGGTGTTAGTTTCCTAGTCAGGAGACTCGAGGAAAGGCAGGGACTGAACTCCAGGTGAAAAGTCACCCTCCCCAGAAGAGAAACGAAAAGATATGATACAATTTTCTGGCTAGGGAATTTCAAAACGCAGTGGTGTGTGTTTCTTGTTTTTCCACTCAGTTTGTCTTCTCTCATTTACATTTTAGGAAACACACTTTCCTTGGCTAGCACTGATTAAAGGATCCTCCCAGAAAGGAAAGAGTTCACATGGCTAAATGTTACTCTGGGGCTCAGTTACCTTCATATGAGCCAGAAGTTAATCTTCTTGCTGGTCCCTGAGGCCAGTAGTTTTTGAACTTTTGGGAAGATCAGCTCCCATCTGGGCTCCTGAACCCTGAAAATTTTATGCTTTTTGACTGGGTAAATGACCATTACTGCAATTTGGGTATTTTTAAGTGTTAATTCAAATCTGCCAGGGAAGACACACCTGAAAGTCCTAAATGTACATTTGTGAAGTTTCCGCTGCATTCTGGACCAGCTTGCAGACCCCCCTGGAGAAGTCTCATTGCTTACCCTCTGTGATCCAGGCACTGTCTAAAGGCCCCACTTACCTTGTGTCCCAGTGGGGGCGGGGGGATAAGGTACTGGTGAATCCCAGGGTAGACTACTTGCTTTGAAGGCCTCTTTTCAAAGGAAATATTCTGTAAGAGATTTGCTTACCAACTATTGCCATATAACTTACATTCATTTGTCTGGTTACTGAGGTGGGGAAAGCAGAGGATGGTAATAATTTTTTAGTATGTACTAAGTGCCAACCCCTGTGCTACACCCTCTACAAGCCCTCTATCAATTAATCCTCAATGGTATGAGGTAGGTATTTTAACTCCTACGTTACAGATGTGGAAACTGAGTCTAGAACTTACAAGAACTGGAGTCCAGGAGTGTGGTAAACACTAAAGACAAGCTCTGCCAATTTCCCTGTGTTCCTTGGAAAGGCCTAGGACACCAGGTATGATAACTTCTGGTATAGACTAGAAGAAGGGTAAGTCTCAGACAACTAAGTAGCCAAGTAACCCACAGTAGGTGCAGCAGTCAGGAAGGGGGTGGATCCAAGAAATTGGACACAAGGCTTCTGAAGCCAAGCAGAGAGTGTATTTCTAGCTAAGGAGGAAGGCTGCCTTTACCGAGTGGAATTATTTTGACAATTTGCCATAGGTAACCAATCCAAAGTTTTCCTTGGGTTTGTGATTATGTCTCGTAGTTATTAACTCATTATGCTGAAGAAAGCCAATGTTTCATTAGACTTTAACTTCCCTAAATGATACAGGTCAATGACAAACCTTGCAAATGCTTAAAGTATTAACTTAAAACATTCTTTAGATAAATAGAAAATTAGTAGACTCCTTAGAAGTTACAGAACTTTTTTTTTTTTTTTGCTAAAGCAAAAACTTAGCTCCTGTACGAGTCCAGTGCTTTTATAAGGTACCTATTTGACTTTCTAATTCTGATGTTTCAACCTGGGACATCTATGTAATAAACCTGGCTTTTGGAGTGTAATTCCACATCTGCCATGAGCCACAGCGCCACCTATCTGTTGCATTCAGCAAGTACTTGTCTCTGTTTATTTCCTCGATCTCTGGAATCACAAGTACCAAAATAATGACATCATTATATCTTTTCCAGAAGAAAATTACTTGCCTTGTGCTGCAATACTCGAAGTCTTTCAAACTTATTAAAACATGAAGCTGTTTTAATTTATTTCCAGTTTCATTTTCAATTAGCTGTGCTGCACCATAAATCTCATGGTTTTGGATAGTCACATTCTTTTTGAAGGAATTTGACTCCTCCAGAGTTAGGTGTGTCATTATTAAATCACGTTTCTAGTTCTGAAAGTTGGGAATATTGGTAAGTTTTAATGCAGCAGCACTTGTTGCCTAAGAGATGGCCCAAAACAGCCACTAGCAACTGGGACCACAGTGGTCCAAACCACTGTTCTGATTTAACACAGGAAGGAGGTTGGTGCCATCAAATCGTAGTATTCAGCTGCTTATTTTTGTGCGCCTGTATATAAACATTTCTGAAATACTGTTGGCAAGAATACTTAAAAAATGCACTGGTAAGCAGTATATGTCTATTGCCAGTTGTTTTTCTGGACTCATGGACTCCTTGCTTTACCACTGTCTCTCTAAGATTTCTTGTCCTTAACTGGGATAAGTAAACAAGCGTGTAAGGGCCAGCTGCATTGAAAGCATCATGTTTTCTGAGGGGGAATGGAAACAAAATGAGGCCTTTTCTCCTTCACTGATTTGGAATTGGGGCTGACCTTCCTCTGGAAGGCAAATTTACAATCTAATTATACTTTTGACTTTTCATTAGTTTGGGGATGCTTAACATTCTTAATCTGAGGTTTAATTATTGCTAAGTATAGATCTTTTCTGTGGTCTCTGCAGTTTCCCAAGATTGCTCCTATGTCCCCTCCCCCCTGCTTTTTACCATGCAGTTCATCTACTGATAAGGGTGTGACTGGGACAAGCTGGCAGATGATAGCTTGCAAGCTACAGCATAACCAGGTGTCTAATTTTCTGAATTAATGCTTATTAAAATAGTATTTTAAAACAGTTGATGCAGCTGCTGCCAAAGTAAGTTTTCAGATGGGAAAATAGACATTTAAGTTTTGTGATAGAAAAAAAATATATTTTGCCTCAGGTAAACGCGGAATGTGAGTAATCTCTCAGGTGGCAGATCTGACACATGTCTCCCCATGGTGGGAAGAAGGGGTGGGGTCCTGGGAAAGGAGGCCCAGAGTGGTGGTAGAGCACAGCCTTCTTGCTGGCCGTGTGTACCCATGGTGCTTTGGAGCTTCAGCTGGTGAGTCTGAGTGAAGAGAATCAGGCAGTCGGGGGGAGTGGGGGCTGGACAGCATTCTAGGTCTGGAAGGTAATCATCTGTGAAGAATCTAACCCCACCATGGGGTCAGCTCCACCAGGCTGTTTCTGCCCTTTCCATCTTCTGCCATTCTGAAGGCACCGGCTCACTCCCACTCAGCTTCCAGAGTTCCTGTCAATGGCCTGGAGGAAGGAAACAGGGTCATATGTTGGAAGATAAATGGCAGGGACAAGGTTGATCTGTACCAAGGGGTACGCTTGCTAACAACTTCTTAGGTATGACTGATGGCCACTTAATATGCCCGCTTATTATTTTTCTCTTTAATAATAGCTGACACTTATTGAGCACCTGCCCAGCCGAGTGTCCTTATTTTCTCCATTTTGCAGATAGGAAAGGTTTGGCTCAAAGAGATATAGTTACTTATCTAAGGGCACCTAGCTGGTCAGTGGGAAAACCGGTATTCAGACTCCGACAGTCTGACTCCAGAATGCACATGACACCTCTTGCTTAGACTCCTTCCTAGCCAAACTCTAATATTCCACTCAATCAACCCATCTTTGTTAAGTACCTAGTGTGTGTCACATTCCACTAGATACTAAGTGAGCCACATACAGTCCTACCATCTGGACTCAGACCTATAATAACCTGGCATCAAAGGTCTGAAGAAATTGATGTGCTCTACAGCCAGCCACGAGAAGAGCCTCTTTAGATAGAAGCTCTTGTAAAAGATATATCATATTCCAGAGTCATTGCCATGTGTACAGTTTATCTTCTGGGAGGTTTTGCTTATGACTGATTGAATGAATGTGAGTGGCTCACTGAATCCAACAACTCTGAAAACAGCCTCTGCACCACAGTTTTGCTGACAGATTTGCCATGAAACAATGGAACATTGTCAGAAGTGTCATATTCGAGAACAGACTGTAACCATCAGTAGATGATCAGTTATAAGAAAAATACATAAAAATAGAATAGTAGTAGTGGTAGTAAATAAACATTATGAGCAACGGATAGAGAAATAGAGACATTCTTCATAGAAAGTATTTCATTCTTTACTGCTGACACCGCTGTTTCTAACCATAGCAACAAAGCTTGAGGGAGGTAACTTTTCAATCAGTGATTTGATTTCTGTTTAAGTGAGTGATATTTGAAGAGCCCAAACCAATATAGTGCCTTGAAAAGATCCTGCTGATTGCTTAAGGGTCCTTTATAATTATATGGCAGTGAAAACCAGCGTAAACAGAAATAAGTGATATCAAATTAAGATGCCAAAGAGCTAATCCCTGAATTTATCATGAATATTCAGTTAATACTCTTTAGAATATAAAGGAAGTATGTTTTTCAGCATGGGAGAAGTTTTAAAAATTAAGTAAATTTATTGGACTTTGATATATTAAATATGACTCTTTTATGTTTTCTTGAATGAATGGTTTGGGACTATAACTCAGTATCACATGAGGTCATATTCACTAGACTGAGATTGGATATTTGACATTCTGCCTGACTTGTGCTTGGCTTTTGTGGAAGCAGTTGCACTTCTTTGGGCCTAAGTCACTTCCTTGTGACCTAGAAATGTTAAGAAACCGATATTTATGTAACAACGTATTATTCACAGGCAAAATAGTTCAACTTTATACTTGATAACGCATACTTTAAAATATGACCATTTCATAAAATGTAATTATACATAGTGACCCCAGGAGTTGAGCCTGATAATTTTAGTGTGGTGGCAAGGGGTGTGGACTCTGAAACCAGAGGACCTGGTAACCACATGAAAATTACCTAACCTCCCCTGGTTAGGAACATAGCCCCTGGTTTCCTTCTCTGTCAAGTGGGGGATAGTAATGGCATCTACCCAATGCCATTTTTATTTGTTCGTTGTGTGGAGGATTAAATAGGTTGGTATGGATTGTTTAGAATAGTGTCTAGCACTTAATGAAAACTCAAGACATTTTAGTTATTGTTATACTGTGTAATTGTTAACCTGCTGCCTCCTCCAGGCAGTAATAGAATTGCCAGTTATGAACCATTTAAGTTAATCAAGTGAAACAATATATACCATGAAGAAAAAATTTCAGTTTTGAGAGAAAAGTAATTTTCAAATTATAAATGTGTTAAAGCTGACCTCAGAGGCTGGAGGGAGCTGTGCTCTCTATAGGAACAGTGCTCACATTGGTCTGTCTTTAGCTGTTGTCTCTAGTGTTATCGTCATCATTGTATTATATAAAAACCAGCCATACTGAAAATGCAGGGACCGTGTTTATAGTGAGTTTGCAAACTATAGTAAAATCATACAATTTTCTCATTTGTGGTAGTGGTAGAAAATTGATTAAATATTTGTAAATACATTTAATTTGCCTAAGAGCATGCAATTTCCAGGAGCACTATTGTTCATGCCTACTAATAATGACATACTATTTTTAAAGATATGTATCTCAAATCCAGTGTCCATATTTATCCAGTAAAAATACGACATCAGAGAATCAAAACATAAAACAAATTCGTCTCTAAGGAAGCATTAGGACAGAGGCATATATATATATATATATATATATATATATATATACTGTATGAGATCATGTCTATTTCACTGGTAGTGTTGATTTCCTACTGATTTGTCATATTTGTATTTTATTATTTATGATTGGGCCACAAAATCTTAACTAGCTTTCACTTACTCTTTAATATATTACTTAAATATGTTCAAATATTCTTTATATCAAATATATTCAAATATTCATTTAGTATATGATTGAGGTCTATTCAAATATTTAGTACATTATGTAGTATATTATTTACATTATTTAGTATATTATACAGCTCCTGTCCCCAAAGAGCTTGCAGTCTGGTGGGCAGAGCAAGGCTTATGCACAAACAATTGGAATCTAAGGTAAAAGGTGAAATAGGGCCTATGTGAAGTTCAGATAAATGTTGTTGGAGGACAGGAGGAGAGGGCAACCTGGCTGAGAACAGGGATAATTTCATTTGGAGGGATGATGCAAGCTGATTCATTACCTTGAATTATATTTCATATTTCAGATTGCATTATTCTAATTGTAATTGAAGAGGGAAATGGTACATCCAGGCACCGCAAAACCTTGAAGTGAGGCATTTCACTGTAGGAGGTGAGAGAAGATCACAGTTTTCTCAAACTTTGTCTCCTGAGCTCAATGTTGGTCCATTATTTGCAATTAATTATAGTATATCACTTTGGCATAATTGTCTGGATAACCTAAACAGAAAGTTAAGTGATTTCAAAACAAAACAGATGTATCAGTTGTTTATTTATTATTTGGGAGGGGGCTAGTTAACAAAGACCACTTATTTTTTGCATGCCTCCAGAGAATTGGACAGCATTAGTTTTCCTTGACAAATGACCCATGTATTTGAGGCCGTTTCAGAGCCCTTATAAAATTTGAGGCAGTGATTCGTCTGCTCTGGACTTTCTTATTATTAACCTGACAGTGTGATTGGATGAGGAGGTCCATCATAAAACAAAGAGAGGCATGTCCTCTGCCCTATAATTAGCCATGAATGGTAGATGTGGGGATCAAGATTTTGAGTGTCATATTTGTTTCTTACTTTTTAAGTTGTTAAAGTTGGCTCCCAGGGGAAATCTGGTTTAGCCTACACTCCCAATTTAGGGGTAAAAGTAACAAAAAAAATCACCTCAATTTGTTGGAATATAAAGGAATGAAAAAGGTATGGTATCTCTCTTTACCCTAAAAGCAAGTATTTGCTGTTTTTATAAGAATCAGAACCATAAGTTGTACCACAAATTGGGGTCATTTTGTGTCTGTAATATTGACTTAAAAAAAAAACAAACTTATACTATTGAACCAAAATGTGATCCTTTTGTTATAAAACATAAAGTTGGGAAAGCAGCTGAATAATTGAAATAAATCTTCTGTAATATTTGGAGTAATCTACAAGTATTTAAATTGCTACAAATTCCTTTATCCATTTGGAGTAGGGTAGTGGGGAGGCCTGGAAGGCAGATCTAATTACCCCATCAAAATTATGCTGAACCTCAGTATTATATTACAGTGCACTGAGCTCATTCACTTGCAGAATACTTAACAACTATGGCCCAGAAATGCCAATGGGCAAACCAAACTATACAAGGGCCATGTTAGGTTTTATATTTATAAAGCTATGAAGCCAGGGCAGATAGTACTAGTACGGCTCTTAAGGTTAAAGAATGTCTGCCTTTGGGGCGCCTGGGTGGCTCAGTTGGTGCACCATCTGACTTCGGCTCAGGTCATTGATCTCACGGCTAGTGAGTTCAAGCTCTGTGCTGACAGCTCAGAGCCTGGAGCCTGCTTCAGATTCTGTGTCTCCCTCTCTCTGCCCCTCCCCTGCTCACACTCTGTCTCTCTCAAAAATAAAAAGAATGCCTGTCTTCAGTTTTTACAGCCCAAATTTGTTAAGATAAATCTTCTTCAATATCAGGTAGATACTTCAGTGCCAGTTAGCTAGGGTCCAAATTGAACCCACCCCACATAATACTCTTGCTAATCAAACTTCCCTGCTGTTGACCTCCCCCAAATGCTCACTTCAGACTGGAGCTTTGAGTCTTTTGAAACTTGAGCACTAAAGTAGTCCCTACCTGGGGCACCTGGGTGGCTCAGTTGGCTTAGCATCTGACTCTTGATTTTGGCTCAGGTTGAGCCCCAACATCAAGCTCCATGTTGGGCTTCTCACTGAGCCTGCTTGAGATCCTCTCCCTTTCTATTTCTCTTTCTCTCTCTCCCTTCCTCTACCCATCCCCCCTGCTCAGGTGTTTTCTCTCTGTCTCTCTCCCTCTCTCTCAAACATAAAAAATAAAAAAATAAGTGGTCCCTACCCAAACCTAAAGCTATCTTGTATTTCATGAGCATTCAAGTTTTGTGATATTTATTTTTGTCCTTAAAGCAGAGTACCGCTGTTACCACCTCTGTCCTCTTACTTAGAAAGACCCCTCATGTTTATTAAGCATTAAGTATGTGTTGGGTGTTTCCCACATATCAATTCCTGTTTGCCTCCCAACAATAAGTGAGATAGGAATTATTGGTCCCATCTTATGGGAGAATGAGAGGCAGCCTTGAGTTTATGTTGCCAGACGAGGTGGAGCCAGTGTTCAAACCCAGGTCTTCTAATTCCAGAGCCCAAGCTTTGGCTGGCTCAGCCTGGCTTTAGGAGAAAAGTCCCCCAGAACAGCACAGTGGTGTCCAAAGAGATGCCCAAAATATTTAGTAACCCAGGTGACATTCTCTGAAGGCCACAGTTCTGCAGTGCCATGAAGGTGCCTCCACGCAGCAGTGGCCAGTGGAGGGCAACTGTAGACTCAGGGGTCCAGATGACACTGGGTATTTGGCTCCAGGGATGCAGGGGCATTTTTTCCTCTCCTCACCACCCAGACCTGCTGTGATAGGTAGTGGTGGTGGGAACCCACAGGAACAGCTTGCAGGAATGCTCACGGCAGGCAGCGTATGTTCACCAGCTGGTTTGGAAGCATGGAAACATTCTAACAGCTGGTAGGACTGTGCTGTTCTGTTCTAACAGTGATGGCTGTACAAGAGCTGGGACTGCATCGAGGTAGAAACAGCATAGAGTAGCCGATGGATACGCACATGTGGACAGCATCACTGAGCCTAGCCTCTGTCCACGGTCCTTCAGCCTGGCTCCTAAGGAAGTCTGAACTTGCTCTGTTCAGTTTGGCGTTTGTCAGAACATACTTTGTGCCAGGGATTTAAGGCTCTAAGTCCAAACTTCTTATTCTGTTGCTTCAGGTTGAACTCTTCACACTGGCTCTTTGGAACAGGGTGGACTTTGGACCTTTTTCTGGTCATCAGCACTTTCATTTTTGTCTACCTGACTTTTATCTTGCACCCACATTCCTTTGTTTTGTTGGCTTTATTTTTTTTTTAATCAAAGTTAGAGATGTATATAGTTGGAAGAGTCAAAAAATATTTATTATGAATGAGATTTATTATGAAAAACAGCAGTTTCCTGCCGGCCCACCTTCATATCATCATTTTCCAGTCCCCAGAGGGAATCTCTTGAGAACATTTTTAGCATTTTCTTTTGGCATTTACTTTTCTTGCGGTTATCCTCTGATGCCTAACAAACCATCCCCAAACCCTGTAGCGTAAAACAACAGCTGTGTATTTGTTCAGGATTCTGTAGTTCGGCTTGGCTTCTGCTTCCTGGGGTGTTGACCATGCTGGTCAGCCGCACCCCTAGGGCCGGGCATCAGCAGGGTGGCTGGAATGGCTTCTTCCCCTTCGTCATCTCTTGCTCTCCCACAGATCTTCTCTCCCAGGGGGGCCTCCAGTCCAGCACGGTCGTGGGACATTTCACATGGCAGCTAGTTGCCAAAGGGTGAAAACAGAAGCTGAAAGGCATCTGGGGCCCAGTTCCTGAGGTCACCCACTGCTACTTCTGGCAAATTCCATCAGCCAAAGCAAGTCACAGGGCTCTCCCAGATTCAAGAGAGTGGAAATGGGCTTGCACGTGGAGGGATGGAAAGAATTGTTGGTAGTCCTTTATGCGGATGATCTGTCACAACCCCTTGTCTTTTTTTTTTTAAATTTTTTTTTTCAACGTTTATTTATTTTTGGGACAGAGAGAGACAGAGCATGAACGGGGGAGGGGCAGAGAGAGAGGGAGACACAGAATCGGAAACAGGCTCCAGGCTCCGAGCCATCGGCCCAGAGCCCGACGCGGGGCTCGAACTCCCGAACCGCGAGATCGTGACCTGGCTGAAGTCGGACGCTTAACCGACTGCGCCACCCAGGCGCCCCACAACCCCTTGTCTTTAAGTGAAATGCTTGTGGTCTTCTCCTCCTCCTTATTACTATTAGTACTACAGCAGTACTAGTTAGCAATTAGTTAGCAATTAGTACTAATTGCTAATTGAGATTTAGGTATATATATTGACTCCCCTTTATAGCAGATAAGGTTTAGTTCTTTCACCCTTCATTTCCACCTAACAACCCTCATGGATGCCGTCTGTTGCCCTCCATCATCCCAAAATAGTTACATCATAATCTTGATTAAATCAGCATTCAGTGTTCATATTACTATACTTATATAAATGCTATTCACAGCTGACTCATATTTCCTTCATGCATAACTTCTCTCCTCTGGAGTTAACAATTCTCTTGTTTTATTTGCTTAGCTTCCTGTGTGTGTGTGTGTGTGTGTGTGTGTGTGTGTGTGTGTGTATCTCATCATTCACCCCCAGAGTCTCTTCCACTTTTCTGAATCTCTACACATGTGTTCACCTACAGTAGATATTCTCTCATTTCCATATTTTTGAAGAAATCTTCCCTGGAGCTTTCTGACCTACTCAGGGTTAGGGTTAGAATAGGGTATATGCATGTGTGCATGCACACAGATACACACACACGTGTTTTTCTAGCTTTGTTATTTTAGTGGAATGCATTCTCAAATGTCTCGAAGAAAGTGTTCATGAGAAGTACATTTTTGGGGACTGTGTAGGTCTGAAGACATCTTTGTATTACCTACTCATTCACTGGAGAGATTTCTGTGTAGGAAATAATTTAGCCTTAGAATTTTTGAGGGCACTGATCTATTTTCTTTTAGTTTTGCTATTAAGAAGTGTGAGTGTGAGGTCTTCCTTTCCTTTCCTTTCCTTTCCTTTCCTTTCCTTTCCTTTCCTTTCCTTTCCTTTCCCCTTTCCTTTCCTTTCCTTTCCCCTTTCCTTTCCTTTCCCCTTTCCTTTCCTTTCCCCTTTCCTTTCCTTTCCTTTCCTTTCCTTTCCTTTCCTTTCCTTTCCTTTCCTTTCCTCCCCCTCCTCCTCCCCTTCCCCTTCCCCTTCCCCTTCCCCTTCCCCTTCCTTTGTAAGCTTTTAAGTTTTCCTGTCTGGAAGTTTTTAGGATTTTCTTTTTGTCCTCAGTGTTCTGAAATTTTACAGTGATGTGCTTTGGAGTGGATCTCTTTTCTTTGTGCTGGGAGGAAACTGGCCCTTTCACTCTGGAGACTCATCCTTCACTGCTGAAAAATTTTGTTTAGTTCTTCCTCTGATAATTATCTACCCCTGTCCTTTTACCTAAAACACTTGCTATTTGAATTTAAATATTGGA
Source organism: Felis catus (assembly GCF_018350175.1). Lineage (NCBI taxonomy): Eukaryota > Metazoa > Chordata > Mammalia > Carnivora > Felidae > Felis > Felis catus. Next base: position 43,403,714 of record NC_058379.1, read on the forward strand.
TCCACTGAATTGATTTTTTTTTTTTTTTTTTTTTGGCTTTGCTCTTTTCTACTTATTTGTTTCCCTTCCTTCCCAACCTCTGGAATATTTCAGCTGTGTTTTCCAACTCTTCTATTAAATTTTTGCTTTTGTGATCATACTTTTAAAAAATGTTTATTCATTTATTTATTTATTTATTTATTTATTTATTTAGAGAGAGCGTATGAGCAGGGGAGGGGCAGAGAGAGAGGGGGAGAGAGAGAATCCCAATCGGGCTCAGTGTAGTCAGTACAGAGTCTGATATGGGGCTCAATCTCATGAACCAGGAGATCATGACCTGAGCCAGAATCAAGAGTCAGACACTTAACCAACTTAGCCACCCAGGTGCCCCTTTATGATCATACTTTTAATTTCCAAGAGCTTTTTCTTTTTCTCTTATGGTTCTTTTTTTAAATTATGACATCCTGTTCTAATTTTATGGATATGTTATCTTCTCTTATCTCTCTAAGGATATTGGTAGAAATTTTTTATGAAATTTTTTTCGTCTCATATGTCTTTCCTCCAAATTTCTTTATCTGGTTTCCTTTTTTTTTTTTAGTATTTATTTATTTTGAGAGAGAAAGAATGCATGTGCATGAGCAGGGGAGGGACAGAGAGAGGGAGAGAGAGAGAATCCCAAGCAGGCTTCGTGCTGTCAGTGCAGAGCCCGATGTGGGGCTTGAACTCACGAACCACGAGATCATGACCCTAGCTGAAATCGGACACTTAACCAACTGAGCCACCCAGGCACCCCTATCTGGTTTCTTTATGTTCATATTTATTTTTTTCATATTAGAGGCTGTGTCAGATGTCTGGGTCTTATCAGTAGGAACAGACTATGGTAAAGGTTGATTAGAACCTCTTTGTTTTGGTGGGTTTTGTGAACTGTGACTGTCACTCTAGGCTGAACTGGCTGAGCTGTTCCACTGGGGACCACCCAGAATCAGAATCATTCGTTTATTTTTCTCTTAACTGGTCAGATTTCCCAGGAAAAGCCTTCCAGTCTTTGACCTAGAGGGCACAGTCTGGCTGACTGGGAGAGGAGGACCACGTGTCTGGACATTCAGTGTGCAAACGTTCACCTTTTCTCTGAGTCCCTTGCAGTCCCCTCATCTCAGCTGTTCCTGGTGTCTTCTAAGCAAGATACCTTTTGTTTCTGACTTCTCTGAAAAATAAACTTAGGTCTTCTGCTGTAGTCAGGGAGGGACAGTCACTTCCCTTGGCAGGGGACTTGGGAAGTCCAGCTGCTCCCCGCCCCCCCCCCCCCACCGCCCCACGTACCACACAAACCATTTAAAGTGTACAAGTCAGTGGGGTTTTTTTGGATTTTTGTTTTGTTTTGTGTATTCACAGGTTTTGCAACCATCATTACAATCAATTTTATTTTTTATTTATTTATTTTTTTAATTTTTTTTAACGTTTATTTTTGAGACAGAGAGAGACACAGCATGAACGGGGGAGGGGCAGAGAGAGAGGGAGACACAGAATCGGAAGCAAGCTCCAGGCTCTGAGCCATCAGCCCAGAGCCCGACGCAGGGCTCGAACTCGCGGACCGCGAGATCGTGACCTGAGCTGAAGTCGGATGCTTAACCGACTGAGCCACCCAGGCGCCCCTACAATCAATTTTAGAACACTTTTGTCACCCAAGAAAGAAACCCCATACCCATTAGCTGTCATTCCCCATTTTACCCTAAAACTTCTAGCCATAGGCAACCTTTAATCTGCTTTCCAACTCTGAATTTGTTTAACGTAGACATTTCATTTCATATACATGGAGTTGTACAACATGCAGTCTTTCGTGACTGGTTTCTGTCACTTAGCATGATGTGTTCAGGGTCCATTCATATTGTAACACATGCCAGCGCATCATTCCTTTTTAGGGCTGAATAATACTCTATCGTGTGGCTCTACCCTAATTTTTCCGTTCATCATTTTGTGCACATTCAGGGTGTTTCCACTTTTTCCTGTTATGACTAATACTGCTACAAACATTTGCGTACAAGTTTTTGTGTGGACATGTGTTGTCATTTCTCTAGGATGTATGCCTAGAAGTGAAGTGGCCTAACCCTCAGAAGAAGTGCCAGGCCATTTTCCAAAGTGGCTGTACCATTTTACGTGTCCACTGGTAGCATATGAGAGTTCTGATTTCTGCACATCCTTCCCAACATTTGCCATTTGTCTTTTTGGTTATAGGCAACTGCTTCTTAAATATATGTTCATCCAGTCCTCCTATTTTAGCCTTACGTTGATTCTCCCTCAAGAGTGACCTGTGTCCCAAATTCCTCAGCCTGTTCAGCATTCTGTGGTATAAAGCATTGCACCTTAGCTTTTCTGGTGCTAGCACAGGGTTCAGTTTCTTGGGACTGTGGTGTCCTCATGGTGTGGAACTCGAGCCCTCCTCCCCCCACTGCTGCCAGATTCTGGGTCTTAGTCTTGGTCTGACTCCTCACAAGCGGTGAGACCTGGGGTCAAGTTATGTAACTCCTCTGAGCCGTAGTTTTCTCATCTGTAAAACAGAGAAACATAATAAGTAGGAAGTATCTGACATATGGAAGATATTAACTAAATATTAGTTCTTTTATCTTCCCCAAATGTGGTGAATATTTAAAAAGAGGAAGATTTAATCTCTTTTCTTTAGGAATTCATCAACTGGTAGTAGAGATAGACACATATATAACTCTAATCTGCTGAGTTTCAACAACTGTTGAGTACCTATAAGGTGCCATAAATGTGCTGGTTGCTGAGGGTACATACAATGCAACAAGTTTCCTGTTTTCAAATGGCTTTCTATCTGGTGGCGTGAAAACCAGCAACTGGAACGTGGGATAGACGGAGGAAAGTGCTGTCGCACTGACCTAAAGGGAGTGTAGGGAAAGGAGAGGTATATTCTAACTCTAGGGTGTCACACACTTGGTCCTTAAGTTGATTGGAACATCTTCACTTGAACCCATGGTACCCTGAAATAGCAAGACTCAAAGCTGTCAATCATCAACAGAATTCTCTTCAGCGTTCTCTATCATGAAACCTCTGGCGAGTGTGGCTCTGTGCCACATACCAAGGAAAGTAAAGAAAACAAATAAAAATCACTTTTTGAAACAGGCAAACTGAAGACCGGGTAGCCCATAGGTATTGAAACAAAAATGCGGAAATACAGCTGTGGGAGCCTAAAAGCATGTGCCTATAGATATAAGTCTCACATTGCTTTAAACTTGTTTTGTTATTTTGTTATGTTAAGGTTATGTCCTCTCTGCAGACAAACTGCTGTTACAAGCAGGGATCAGGTTAGGGCCACGCCAGAACTTAGAGGCCTTTCATCTTAGCCAAATCCTTGCTCGCATAGGGGTGCAACAGATGTGTGGCTTAGGTGGTGTCAGAGACAGATTCTGGAAAGTGGCAAGTTGCTGAGGTGACTGGATATTCTCTAGGGAGAATATCCTTATTTAAGAACACCACTTTTGGGGGCCCTCGGTACTGTAAAGATAGTCTACAATGCACTTCCCTTGGGTCTACAGAGCATGAGGAAAAGTTTTGAGAATAGAATGCAACGTTGCACATCATGTCAGGCTTATTTATCTTCCTCAAACCTGTCTGTCTGCCACTGTGGGCTGAATTGTAGTCTTTTCCCCTCTAAAATCTTCAGGCATTGCTTTTTCTTTCTGTCTCTCAAAATAAATAAAAAAAAAAAAGAGGGGTGCCTGGGTGGCTCAGTGGATTAAGCATCTGACTCTTGATTTTGGCTCAGGTCATGGTCTCAAGGTTCGTGGGATAGAGCTCCTGTCAGGCTCTGTGCTGACAGCATGGAGCCTGCTTGGGATTCTCTCTCTTTCTCTCTCTCTCCGCCCCTCCTCCCCTCCCCCTCTGCCCCTCCCCAGCTCATGCTCTCTCTCTCTTTCTCTCACAATAAATAAACTTAAAAAATAAAGCATTTAGGCATTAAGAGCACTTGACCTTGTCCTCTCTCCTGGGGCTCGTGTAGCCTGATGTGGGTTGCCCACGCAGCCACAGAGCCATCAGCCCTGGCCTTTTTCTCTTTTTCCATCCCCTAAATGCCTGGCTCTACCACTAGCTTGAATGGGCTGTTTGTTGGCTGCACAGCTGGGGAAACATGGCAGAGGGCTCTGGGGGCCAGCCAACTATGCAAATGAACAACAGATAAGTGTTACCTGACTGACTTCACCTGGCTTTTAAGGATACAAGAAGAGGATTCTAAGATCAACTGTTGAAAACATGAGTAAAACAAAGTTAAGTTCTTTTTCCTCTTTCATAAGGGTTCAAAAACCCTTGTGAATCGCCAAGAAAGGAACTACTATACAGTGTTTCCAAAATTCTCTTTTTTCCTCCAAAGAAAAAACGTTGAGAAGACTCGTTTAAGATGCCTCTCTATGAGACCTTCCCTGATCATCCACATGAGATGTGATCTATGGTACTTGACGTGTACCCCTTAGGTCTCATGATTTTCTGTCTAGTTGTAGAGTTGGACGAGATAGTTGTTTGTATTCTTTTAGTAGCCGCTGTAAGAAGTCCTGATCTTTTTGGAATGAGGCTTAAGACAAGAAGCAGGAGATCCTCCTTGAGCCCTATTAGGAGTCACCTGGAAGGCCTTTGTTTTCTCGAACCCCTAATAGGTTTGAATATGTTAATTTGGAGACAGAGCTGAACTGTTTTAGTAACAAAAATATGAGACATTTGAAGTTCCCAGGGAAATTTCAGGAAGGAGACAAGAGTTAGTCAGACTAAATGCTGCATGGGAAAAAGATCAGAGAGGAAAAAGAAAACAAACAAACAAACTAATGGTAGGCTTGCTGAAAAGAAGCTTTGGGAGGAGAACAGAAATGTCTAAAGGGAAATTGTAAGCTGTTTGCTATCAGAGGTACAGCATAAACCGCTCTTTTGTTTCCACTGTGTGATCCTCAGTGATGCCTCCTTGCTTCACAATGTCTGAGGAGTCTGTGAGTAGACTCCTCAGACGTGGCCTGGTGGAGGAGGGGCTGGAACTGGCAGGGGAAGCTGACATCTAGGTGACACCATTACCTGTCTTCATGCCTCATCAACCCCATTAGGTTATAAGCATATGTTTATTGAGTGAATAAATAAGTAAGTAAGTGAATGAATGGATTTATTTATCTGCAGAAGCAGTAGATAAGGATTTCTCTTTAACTGAGACTAGACCAAGCCTTTCAGCCATTAATATGATAGGATTACTTAGTAAAGCTGGCCCAGAGGAGCTTAATAGGTATTTGTGAAACTAACCAGTCACCGAGTGACTGAGAAAGGTACTGTTCTCTTGGTTGTAAGCATGTTCTTCCATGTAGAAAGAACTAAAGCTTTAATCTTTTTTTAAAACAAATTTTAATGTTTATTTTTGAGAGAGAGAAGGAGAGAGATTGTGAGCGGGGGAGGGGCAGAGAGAGAGGGAGGCATAGAATCCAAAGCAGGCTCCAGGCTCCAAGCTGTCAGCACAGAGCCCAATGCTCGAACCCGTGAACCATGAGATCTTGACCTGAGCCAAAGTTGGATGCTTAACCAACTGAGCCACGCAGGCACCCCTAAAGCTTCAATCTTTGACATAAGAAGACTGCTTTAATTATGAAGACCTGGCCTTCTGCATTCCAAGCAAGATTTCTTCCCTGTTCTCTGAATAAGGAAACAATGGTAAAATACAGATACACACTTCTCCATTCTCTGCTGGAAGTAATTGCTCTCTCACTGGTGTTTTCATAGCACTTCACAACAAACTAGTGCTCTGAGGCCACCACATTGTATTACAGATACCATGCCTCTTGGGTTTTTCTATCACAGTTCAAGGTTCAGATACATCCAGGTCCTGCATTCCATTTGGGGCCTGAAAAAAATGACCTCAGAGGCTTTGTTTTCCCCCTCCTTGACTCTCTTTCTTGAAAACTTGTCAGCTTCTTCAGGGAAGGGACTATGTTCACTCATTTCTGAAGCCCCACTGCCTGGCAATCTCTGGTCCACAGTAAGTGCCAAATAAATGCTTTTGAACTGAACTGCATAATGGAGATTACTGAATGCTGGTGCAATAATGGTGACCAGCTCAAGAATAATTGGTTAGGGCTCCCTGGAAAGGCCTCATCTTGACACTTTACTTGTGGTCAGAAGTATCCTTTAAGTGCACAAGAAACTAGACCCACACCTGGCAGAACTGTAAAGTAGGTTCTTTGCCAGTGTGATAAGGAATCACATCACATCTGTCTTGGGGGTCTGGATTTAGATCTTTTGGTAGAAAGCTTGGCTGACCTATCTCTTTTGTTCCAGAGGGGCCCTACGTTTAGGAATTCCCACAGCAAGTCTGTCTTTTGAAATGTATTTACTGGAAAACCATCTGTTGGTCCTGGTTATCCAATGGAAAGGGAGTGGGAAGGGTTTGTTTGTCACTGCCGGAGCCATGCTGGGCTCCTGAGATGTCACATTTAGTGAAACACAGGACCCCAGAGCCTGGCATCTGAGAGGAAGGGCTTAAGACTCAGTTACGTGACGATAACATAACCCTTTGGACAGCTGGTTATTCAGTCATCATTCAATAAAATTCATTTAGCCCCTGCTTTGTGGCATGCACCATTCTAGGCATAGGTGATTTGTTCGTGAAACAAAACAGAAAAAGTTTCTGCTCACAGGATGCAAGATGACACACACACACATAAATGAGGAGGATATCAGGGAGTAATATTAAAGTAGGGTGGTGTGACAGGGAGTGTCTGGGTTGTGGTCTGGAAAGGCATCTCAAAGGTGTCACTCTTCAGCTGAGACCTGGATTAGTAGGAGTCTCATCAAGAGCAGAAGAAAGAGCATTCCAGCCAGAGGGAACAGCCAGTGCAGGAACCCCATAGCTTTTCTTAGAAAGTGTGGCATGTTTTCTGGGAGCAGAAGGACACGTGTTGTGGGCAAAGGGGAGGGTGGAGCAGGTGGGGGAGGGTGGAGGAGATGGGGGAGGGTGGAGCTGGTGGGGGAGGTTGGAGAGGTGGGGGAGGGTGGAGCTGGTGAGGGAGGGTGGAGCTGGTGAGGGAGGGTGGAGAGGTGGGGGAGGGTGGAACTGGTGGGGGAGGGGGGAGAGATGGGGGAAGGTGGAGCTGGTGGGGGAGGGTGGAGAGGTGGGGGAGGGTAGAGAGGTGGGGGAAGGTGGAGCTGGTGAGGGAGGGTGGAGAGGTGGGGGAGGGTGGAGCAGGTGGGGGAGGGTGGAGAGGTGGGGGAGGATGGAGCAGGTGGGGGAGGGTGGAGCTGGTGGGGTCCCAGCAGCTGCATTCCAGGTTGGCCCTGTGCATCTGGGCCTTGCCAGGGTTAACACTGTGCCTTTGCTTTTCCTGCAGACGACTTTGCAGAGGAGGAGGAGGTGCAGTCCTTCGGTTACAAGCGGTTTGGTGAGTGCTGACCAAGCTCTTCTTCTCTGTGCTTGATATGAGATACGGTGATAGCGCCATTGCTGGACCTTTAACACACATGGATGTGTGTGGTTCCGAGGCCCAGGTTTGACTGGAAGTTTTGAGTTTCCCTGTAACAGGTGGACGATTTCTCCTAACACCAAGGGTAATGGTAATGGAGCAGAAGCCGTGCCCAGGCACGGAAAGTGATGGGATGCTCACAGGGTTCGCTGAATATAAACCAGTCGGCTTAATAGGCAAAACTTGATGAAAAAGGTAAATCTGTGACTACAGGAGCAAAAATACATGTGATTTCTCTATGTTGATATTGAGTAAACATCTCTGCCTCTTTTTCTCAGGGCTCCTTTTTCATAACCTAGTGTATAGTGAGAAGGCGGCTTTCTCCAGGCACCCAGCCAGACACAGGTGCCCTGTGGTGGCTGGATAGCAGCCCCCAGGGGTATCCACATCCTGATCCCTGGAACTTGAATGTTACCTTGTCTGGCAAAAGTTGCTTTGCAGATGTGATTGAGTTAAAGATCTTGAGATGGGGAGATTATCCCGGGTTATCTAGGTGGGCTCTAAATGCAATCAAAGTGTCCTTATGAGAAGGAGGGAGAGGGATATTTGACGACTGACAGGAGAAGGTGGTGTGCTCTGAAGGTGGAGGAAGGGGCCACGAGCCAAGGAATACAGGTGGTCACTAGGAGCTGAAAAAGGCAAGGAAATGGATTTTCTGGTCAGAGCCTCTGGAGGGAGCAGGGCTCTGCCAACATCTTGATTCCAGCCAACTGGAGTGGATTTCACACTTCTGGCCTCTCAAACTGTGAGAGAGGAGATTTGTGTTGTTTTAAGCCACCACGTTTGTGGAAATCTATTACAGCAGCCGTAGGGAACCAAAACACGCTCCTCTGCCTCCCAGACTGCTGCACACAGTGCTCGTCTCTCTTTGACCATGCTTCTCATGCTCTGCAATTTGGTTTTGAACTGGCAGTGAACACTTAAAGTTCTGAAGACTGTTCAGAGGAGCTGGGGTTTTTCTGTCCAGGGTGTTTCTGTGCCTTGGCAAGAGGAAATGAAGAAGGATAGAGGAGAAAATAATGAGTGTGTGTGCATGTGTGTGTGCGTGCGTGTGTGTGTGTGTGTGTGTGTGTTGGTGGGGCAGGGAGAATGGGAGAGAGAGAATGTGAAAGAGAATGAATCTACTTCCTGTTGACTAAAAAAAAAAAAAAAAAAAAAGTCTCCTGGCTGGATTTTGATTAAAGTTAACAGTCCCCAGCTGCTCTGGCTCCCTCATTGCTTTACATTTTTCCTTCTGGATATACACTTCTACATTTCTTTCTGTGAAAAAGTCGGGCTTTATGATGGGAATGCACTGGCATCAAGCCGATGGCCACTCCATTCGTACACTGGCAGGGATGCTCAGTACTTTCTCCCCTCCTCCACACTGCTGTTCTTTGCACATTACATGTTTCGGGATTGGTGCCCTGTGTTGTTCTGCACTGCCATGGTGGGTTCACTGAAGGTGGTAGCAGGAGCAAAGATGAACCCAGGAATTATAAAGGAAAGAAAAACAAAACAAAAATGAAAAGGTAGAAATAAAGAGGAATATCAAACTTGTAAAAATAAGGCAAAATCAATGTTGACCTGCCTATTTTGGAAATCAGTAGATTTCAGATCTTTCTTTGGACGTTAGTAGAAATAAGAAGAGCCATGAGAAAATGTTTCCTTTAAAAAGAGTGACCTTGAGAGAAATTTTTTTAAAATTTCATGACTATGTAACTAACTATGTAACTAGCTAGATGGATGGGGATTTGGTGAAAAACACGCAAAAATGATAAGTTGCTGAAATATTTAATTTGTGGTGGTTACATTATGTGTGGAAATCATAGACTGATGACTCAGAGGAGGCATGGTAAAAACTTACCAATATTGGCGATCATGAGCAGAGAGGCGTGGCAAGGGTGTTAGCAAGTGGTCTGAGTGGGGTAACATATAGGGTCTGTTGTGATTTATGCAAATCACAACTTGAATTTAGACCACACATGAACCAGGGATTTGTTATTCACAGGGCAAAGGGGCCATTCACTGTTCTAACAATTGTTATTTGGTGGCTTGTTTCCAAAGTTATTTGTATACAGTTATTCAGAAACATTTGCTACATGAAATCGTAGCATTTTACATAATATTTTGCTTTTTTAAATTCAGTACAAAATTATAGTAAAGTGCAAAATGGGTGATCTTTTCTGGTAATCTAGCGTGGCATGATATTAGGACAACCAGCCCTTGTCTATTTGGGGATTCATTATTGCATTTTGGTTTTAAGTAGGTCTTCTGTTTTTCTTCAGTTGCTCTTTTTTTTTTTAATGTTTTATTTATTTTTGAAAGAGAGAGAGAGAGAGAGAGAGAGAGAGAGAGAGAGAGAGAGAGAGAGAGAACGAGTGGGGGAGGGGCTGGCAGAGTCGGGGGACAGAGGATCTGATGCAGACTCTACGCTGAGAGTAGCGAGCCTGATGCGGGGCTCAAACTCATGAATCAGGAGATGATGACCTCAGCCGAAGTCAGATGCTCAACCAACTGAGCCACCCAGGCGCCCCACTTCAGCCTCTTTTTATGTCACACTTGTTAGCCCCTTTCCCAAAGTTCTGGACAGGTGTCTGGGGAAGAGGCAGAGTTAAATCTCATAGGTTTGCCATGCATTTGCTTCTCTAACAGAGGCTTCAATGAGGGGAAACTTCGAAAGGTTAATGAAGTAAGCATATACAAGTTTTAATCAGGTTCTCAGGGTCAGCATTTCTTGGACTCAGTATGCAGAGCTAATTAATTTGGGATATAATTATAGTTACAGTTTGGCAGAGTTCACTCTCTGAAACATGAGGCGCCTGTTTGTTAAATTTTTACTTTCTAGAGATAGAGTTTGATCTATACTATAATGATATCTTTCTACATATTTCTCAGTTACTGTTTTCTTCAAAATATCACGTGGCACTAGTATTCTTTATTGTAGTTAGCAGAAAAGGAAGGAGAATTACTTCATATTATAAGGGATAAATATAAATTTATAAATTTTGGAACTTGTGATAAATTGATCCAAGAATGTCCCCTGAAACCTTCTGATTAGTCATATGATCAACATGAATGCATCCCAGGTTTTGTTTTCTTAAATTTTTCTTCATGAAAATGATGTGGAGTAGAAGGAATGAAGAATGTCTTTGAATGAAGGGCTAAGTGTATCAGAATTCCATAGGAGAAGGGGAGAAGTGTGGGAAGAGGGGTGAATTCCAGAACATGTGTAGAAATGATCATAGCAAATCCAGCTCACATTTGTGTATCACATTTATCTTTCTAAAGGACTTACATATTTTTCCTTCACAACAAATCCATGAGGACAGCAGGCCAGGTGTCATCGTTCCTGTTTGATGGCTGCTTTTCATCTTTCCTGAGACATTGTGGGGGCAGTGGTTAGGTGTATGGGCACTGGAACCAGGTGTGTGAGTTTACTCACCAGCTTTGTGACCTCGGGTTCATTAGTGTCCAAAATTGTGAAGTCTGTTTCCTCACTTATGAAGTTCGGATCATAATAGGCCAACTGCATGAAGTTGTGGAATTAGATATGATGCTGGGTTAGCACAGTGCCTTGCACACTGTGAGCATCCTGTAAGTGTTGACCCTTATTCTAATTTAGGTTCCTTCTTGGACCTTCTGGCCCTGTGGCTTGAACATAGTGCCTAGGATTTAGTAGACCTCTGGAACCTTCTGATTTCTAGCAACCTCATGAATTCTTGTTCTATCATATCTCTTCCTTTACTGCTAAAAACTAGGAAAGGTGAGAAGATCTGGGGACAGCAGTCCTGTGCCCCAGCACCCTGGTGGGTGGTGTGTGCATCTCATGGTGAACATCATACTGGATGTCGCGGGCCCTCCCTCTAGAGCCTGCTTTGCTCCTTTGTGTGCTGGGGCAGAAGGGAGCCTAGACCAACTTTGTTTCCTTGGTTGCTTTGGGTTCTCTTGAGTTATCTTTGGGATATGATCTGGTATAATAATAGGATGTCCAAAGCTGGAATGGTAGAGGAGCAAGAGATACGTGGTTCCGTCCGTGAAAATCATGGGTAGATTTAAGGGTTGCAAGTGACCAACTGGGAGTGGCTGGAAACATTTGTTGTTTGTATTTGACAAAGCTGTGACAAAATTGCTTCCTCGGGGCTCAGCTATGAGGAGCATTAATAGCTATGAAGAGAAAAAGATCTGAAAAATTGCAAACTGTGAAAGAGTAACAGAAAGTTAAAGAAGCATTCTCTGTGGAGTAGAATTCTAGTCGTTTGTAAAAACCAAGTGAGGAAGTTCTGAGAGAAGTATTTAAGGGATACAGTCCCAGAAAGGGTATCAGATGCCTTTTCCTAAGTATGTTCCGGGAAGTGTGCCCTTGAATAGTTTTGTTCGCCTACAACTTCACAGGCCCCCCTGTATTTAAAGTTTCAAACATGCTGGGCTTTTTCTTTTTCCTTTCTTTTCTTGAATGATAATTTCAGTTTAGCAAGAATATTTTAGCAATTTAACCTTCAGGCACGTGGAAACAGCCTGAGAAATCTATGTAGAATAGAGCCCGGTCCTGCTCCAGAATGCCCCCCCCCCCCACCCCTTACCTACACCATCCTCCAAAGACATAAAATTCAAATCAGTGACTTCAGTTAAATCACTGAGCTGTTTCTTGCCAAGAGTTTTAGAGGAACTGAATGTCTAAAGGTGTGGAAGACCACACAGGCTCCTGAAAAATAGTGACATATATTTGCTTAGTCAGACAGCCAGAAAGAAGAGTTCTTTCTGAGATACATGGTGCATTTCTGCTTTCAATGCAGAGGATTGAAAAAGTTTACCAAGAGGACGCTGAACTGTGTTTGGGAAGCTGCTCAAGATAAACCCTTGATGCCTCAACTTCTGGTTATTTGGGTTTGGGGACCAGGCTGCCTGTCTCTTCTCTCCCACGACTGTGCTAGAAGCCTGTCTTCCGTGGTTGGGTTTGGTGAAGGCACTGCTTTGAAGTCATCCACCTCCAACAACAAAGCAGGGATCCCCACATCCCTCTCACCATGGCCTGCAGGACTGACACCGGCAGAGCTCACCGGGGTCCCTGAGAAGAATGCCAGGAATGTCCATCATTTCCTGTCAGGAATGACTCAATAAGCTCAGCATGGGGCTGGCCTTTCAGCTGCACCTTTTCCAAGCATCTCTGAATGGAAATGATATAGGATCATTTGCAAAGGACTGACCCTGGGCAGAGACCAGGTTAGGGCAGGAAACAGGAATCTGATTTCTTGGAAATGTTCAAGCCATTTGCATCACTTTGTGGGAGGGTTTTATTTATGTGGCTTTGTGAATGCTAATGGAGTTGATATTTCTGATTTTTTAAGAATTTGGTGTCAAATGGCTTGTGGAGAAGTAGACACAAAAGAGATTCTCAGTCAGAGTCACCTTGAAGGAGATTCGTAGAATATCTCACCCTACTCTCTGCTTCCAGTCAGGCAGGCGGGGTTCCTGAGACCTAAGAATGGGAGTTCCGTGGCTGTCACTTTCTTTCAAATAACCTAAGCAGGTTTCCTAACTTTTATCATTAGAGATGATATTCACACCATCTCTTGCACCAGTGTTTGTCCAGGTTTCACTTCTGCTCCTATCAAGGTCCTCCCTGCCTAGTCCTTCTAGCTCATCAGTAAAAAATTTGTTCCACATGGTGTTCCCATGTGATTATGATTTTATTTTAACCATTTTCATGTGAAAGAAACCATGAAGCATCATTTCTCATTTCTCGGCTATCTATTATGTGTTAGGCAATTTCCCACTCATTAGTTCATTTAATTCTCTCAGAAATCCTCTGAAGTGGGAATTACCTGCAGTTTGCAGGTGAGGAGGACTGAAGCCCCTAGAGCTGAGTGGCATGGCCAACATTTGTATTCAACCTGACTTCAGTCCCCACGATCTCTCCACTCCATCCATGGCTAAGAAACACACAGATACATCCATTCTCAGAGCATCTCAAGATTTAAAAAAAAAAAATGCTTATTTATTTTTGAGAGAGCATGTGGAGGAGGGGTGGAGAAAAGAGAGAATTCTTTTTTTTTTTTTTTAATTTTTTTAATGCTTGCTTATTTTTGAGAGACAGAGCACAAGCAGGGGAGGGACAGAGAGAGAAGGAGACACAGATCTGAAGCAGGCTCCAGGCTCTGAGCTGTCAGCACAGAGCCCGATGTGGGGCTTGAACTCACCAACCACAGGATCATGACCTGAGCTGAAGTCAATCACTCAACCAACTGAGCCACCCAGACTCCCCGAGAGAGAGAGAATTCTAAGCAGGCCCCACATTGTCAGCGTAGAACCCGAGGTGGGGCTCTATCCCATGCACTGTGAGATCATGACCTGAGCCAAAATCAAGAGGTGGATGCTCAGTCACCTGAGCCACCCACGTGCCCTGCATCTCAAGATTTTGATGGGAAAACAAACGATCACATGTATATGTGGATTAAATCAGCAGCTGTTTATACATGGTCTCATGTTTCATAATTCATAATATGTATCGATTGAATACTTGAGCCCTGAAGTTTTCAACCGTTTTAAGTAGAATTCCTCCCTGCCCTTTCCTGGTTTGCATTTGCTTACGAATCCTGGTAAGAGTGTGGGGAAGGAGAATAATTTGTTTGTCCTACAGTTGGGTTGAAGCTGAATGTGGTTTGTTTTTATTTTTGGAAAAACTAAGGGGAAAAAAAAATCTCCTCAGCCATTTTTCTGCTCAGACAGCATGAAGGCATTAGGTTGTTTCCAGTGCTTGGTCGTTAGGGGTAGGGTGGGAAAGAGTGATTCCTTTTGGTAGCAACTCCAAGTAACTTAAAACAGATGAACTCTGAAATTTTCCTTGAAAGACTTGAGCTGTTCATTTGGAGGCCCCCCAGGGAAGGGAATGATGTCTGAGAGTCGTTGGTTTTGAGGGAAAACACAGTCCTCAGCAAAGTGGTGAGCTGGAGGGCTCCTCTCCTCACAGTCCCTGCTGGTGCCTCTGCTCTGCAGGATGCCAGCTCATCTTTAGACTCCTGTAGTCTGGTTCACATGCTGGCTTTGCCCCTTGCCACCAAATCACCCACTCTTGAAGTACCACTTTGCTCATCTGGGAAATGGGAATAACAAGAAAACCTTCCTTGCAGGATGTGTGAGTTATAACACTTACAAGTAATACAGAAGAGGGGCCAGGTATATAGTCGGTCTGCACTGACCTGTGGCTGCCAGTAAGTTGCTGACAACTCTCAACCCTCTTGCTCCCTTCCCCTCCATTTTCCAGGCACCAGCCTCCCGTGTTTGCGTTACCTCGGCTCTCCCTTTGTGAAGCCTGGTAGGCCTCATGCCCTCTGACCCTTTCCGCCTTCTGTCCTCCCTCCATCAAAACCTCACTGCCCTCACTCCTATGTACTCTTCCCTGTACCAGGGTCATACTTTGTTCAGGGAATATCGAAGGAGTCTATTGTCTTGCAGGCCTTTTTAAAAATAATTAAAGACCTAGTGGCCACTAGCAAAGAGGATATTTTAAAGGGAAGAAACACATGCTGGGGGCTAAGAGCAGCTTTCTTGGAGAGGTGACATAGCATCCTCATGGCTGAGAGATGTACCCTGGCTTGAATTTCCGGCTTTGCCACTTAGTGGCGAGACAGCCTTGGGTAAGTCAGCCTCTCAGTGCCTCATTGTCCTCATCAAAAAATGGGGGTAATTCGAATATCTACCTATAGGGAGGTGAGAACTGAATGAGTTAAAATACTTAGAACAGTATCTTGCATGTAAAGAGGACTGCATACAAGTGTGTGTTATGAAAAGTGACGGAAATGGTCACACGGTGGCTGCTGCAGCGGGTCCAGGTTGGTGAAAGAATCTGTGTTTCAGTGTCTTTTTGGAAGCAAGGAAACTATCCCAGAAAGCCTTCAGTAGACCCTCTGTCACAGGTCATTGGCCAACATTGAGCCTCAGTCTTTTCCTAAATCAGTATGGACGAAGGGAGTAGGGCTGGCTCTGGTTGGCTTGGGCTAATCATTTAGGTGTAGAATGTATAGTGAGGAATTAAGGACTTTGACCACTCTTATTATGTAGAACTTAATAGCCATGGTATTTAACATAATATTATATATAGTATTGTCATATTTATAATTTAATGTTAATTTAGACTGAGTAATTATTAATTATTAAATAACAATGTGATTTATTTATAATCTGATCCATGCTTTGTTCCACTTACAAAATTGTCAGGTTTTATATAGCACATTGAAAAATTCAGTTTATTTACAAAATAATTACAAGTTTACTTTTCAGTGCCTTATAATTTTGTTATAAATGGAGCTACAAAGGTGTTGAACTCTCAAGAATACAACTCTCATGTTGTATTCTTAGTGAACACAACTCTTGCCACAGGAAACATTGTGAAACTGGTCTCCTGAGTCATAACTATAAACACTTTGTGCTTCTTCCGATGTTTTTCATTTTTTAGCCTTTTTATAAGTTTTTGAAAACTGACATTTGGGCCTGATTGAAACAAGCTTCTCTTTTCATATGCTATGATAGTTTTTTTTTTTTGATTGGTGTAAATATTTCCATACACAGATCAATTTTTTTCATACACTGAGAAGATGAAGAACTGTAGACTTGTCAGGAAAACAGGAGAATGGAACTAGCAGTCTGCAAAAGTTCTGGCAGAAACTTAGAATACATTCTTATTCTAAATGCCTAAAGATGCCTCTGTTCTCTAATATTTGAGATAGACTTTTTATTACATTCTTGTTCTGTGAAGCAGGAAAATGCGTAAGTAAAATTACTGTTGACATTTTAGATGATAGAGTTTTCAATCCAAGCTCAGGCATTCAAAGCAGTGTAAGGGAGAGATAAGCATATTCTTCCCCTTTGGGTTTTATTTCGTTTTGTACTTGGAAGAGGAAGTCCTCATGATAGCTCATATTCAGTACTTTACTGGGGCCTTCTGATGAAGAATATGAAGATATAGTGATTGCTCTACCTCACATTTTACATAGAAATCTTACTGTTGAATTGCTTTCGAGATAATTGAGGAGAGATGGAAATACTTATCATTCATATGAGCTCTCACTGACTACCCACCATGTGCTGTGAATTGCGGTACAAAGATAAAGAAAACAAGGTCCCTTTCCTGACTATTAATTATCATTGGCATTTATAATTCATTTTTTTTCAATTTCTCAGAAAATAAGAGCTATAATAATCCTTATGAAAACAAAAAAACAATGCTTTAAAAAATCTGCATACTAGTGATAGCCTACTTGAGAATCCTCATCAAAGGGTTCCCCCAAAGACTCATAAAGTATAGGGAGTTTAGAGAGAGCTGCCATTTTGTGATGGAAGTGATATGAACCAGGGTGTCAGAGATTTGTGAATAAATTCTGCAAGCGGGAATGGAAACAGAGTTGGGGAACAGCTGGGGGTTGTGGGAGGAGATATCCCTTGGCCCAGAGAAAAGGCGAGTGAAGCATTAATAGGAGTTTGGGGAAGAGATTCAGGCAAGGAAGATGGGCCTTACACAGTGCTTTTTTCTTAGGAAATAGATGCAGTTTTTGAGATTTGCTGAGAAATTGAAGCAAGCAAGACTCATGGGAAAATGTCATTCTTAGTCAAGGCAATATGAAAATGATGTGACATTTATTAACTATCCATAATGTGTTGGGCATCATGCACAGTAAAGAAGGGAGATGTAAGCTTTGCCTTTGGGAATTTCCGATTTAATGAAAAGCAGACCGTTTTCCAACACTGGTACATTTGCATAAAAGAAAAATATCAGCCAGCCCTACAAATTGTTTCCCCACCCGCCAGCAGAATTTCAAAAGGCACAATAGAGGGCACCACATGCCAGATGGAATGTGAGCCGTCTCTCTCTGTCTCCAGTGTTGCTGTCAGTTCGCTATTGGCAAAACTTCAGTGGTTTCCGGGTAAGGTTGGGACTCTCCTTTGTACCCGCCCCTTCCCGTCTGTGCAAGTGAAGAGGGCATATGCAGAGTCTCTTTCCTTTGCTCCACAGAAAAGATTCAGGATGAAGTGTAAGAATCTGTTTGATATGAGCCCGTGAAAGAAGGTTGGAAGGTAATTTCCGTCTCCATATGGTGTACACACCAGCGACCACAGCTGTTTCTAAACTGCTGCCATGTGAATCCACTCTGCTTTTTAACAGCAGCTATATTCGTTTAAAACACAGTTCAGAAAGTGTGCATAAAATAATTTGGTTTGGAAGCCTTCACTATTTGTTGCACTTTTGGTAGACCAAAATGTGCCTCCTCTAAACAGTGAAGCCTGTGAATGAGGAGGTCAGGGAGACCAAGTGACCTTAAACTTGTGAATTTATACCACCAAGCCTTCATTTGCTCTTTATGGAAAGAGAGATAACAAAACCACCCACGTCACAGGGCATTATGAGGATTCTTTGATGTAAGTGAAGTACTTCTCAAAACGCCTGGCACTTACAAGGTATTCCACAAATGCTCATTACTAATCAAGACAGAAAGACAAAGATAGAAAACTAGATTTTGTGAAAATAACTGAGTTCAGTACTTCATTTGAGCTCTGTCTCTCCCACACTGTCTCTCCCTCCTCTCTGTCTACACATGCACACCCCCCTACATGTGCATGCATGACTGGATATTTGAAGAATGGAGTTCAGAAGTAGTCTTTTTTTTTTTTTTTTTTTTGCATATGTATTAACTAACTAGCTATGTGAATTTACAAGATGATGTAAACTCTCTGGGTCTCAAATAAGCCAGTCTGCAAAATGAAGGGAGTAGAGTAGGTGATTTTGAAACCTTCTTTAGGCCATGCACTGTTATGGGTGTGATCTGTAATGTCATCCAGAGCTCTATTCCACCCCTACGTTTTATTTTATTTTACTTTTTTTTTTTTCAAGTTTACTTATTTTTGAGAAAGAGTGAAAGAACACAAACAGGGGAGGAACAGAGAGGGAGAGAGAGAGAATCCCAAGTAGGCTCCACACTGTCAGTGCAGAGCCCAATGCAGGGCTCAAACTCAGGAACCGTGAGATCATGACCTGAGCCAAAATCAAGAGTTGGATGCTTACCTGACTGACCCACCTAGGTGACCCTGATTTTACATACATAGTACTGGTTTTTACTTTTACTTACTTCAACACTTCAGAGTAAATATTTTGGTACCTTCCCTTTAGATATATTTTTCCAGTTCTCTGAAACAAAAGTTAGTTGGTAAAAATTGACAGATGGAAAACTCTCATCTCATTAGTTTTGTTCAAAATATTAGTGATCTCATGATTATTGGTTTTCCATTTGGTTCCCTTCATGTAACTTTAGAGGTACTGAAGTATTTTCTAGGCTTACGTGTTTTGAACTCACTTTATTCTAGATTTCTACACTCAATCATGGAAGATTCTGGTCCCTCCCAGCTTTCATAAAATCAGTGGGTAATTATTCAAATATACATGTCACAAATTTAATAAAAAGCATAACGTTTCCATTAATAATCCCAAGAAAACTTGCAGTTTCTCTCAGTTCAGTGATCTGTTTATATTTATCATATTATGAAATTTTTCTTTGTGCTTCTCATGTTAATGAAAGCCACATTGAATGAAAACATAAATCTACTAGTTATCAACAAAGGAAAAAGAAATCACTTGAACCATGCTCTGTATTGAGATGGCTTGCTGGGAGCAGTGACTTTCTTACCTTCTCAGGCTAATGACCAAGTATTAGAATCCATCCACCAAAGGAAAAAAAAAAAAGGTGCCAGGTGGTCTTCTCTGCTTTGGAGCTTTTTTCCTTCCTCTGAGATTGTGGTTATGTAAAGTGGGAACACTTATATTTTAAAAGCTCAGCTAGTCCTTCTCCCAGCTAGGATATTATTAAATTGATTCCTTCCCTCTCTGCCTCTTTGTATATAGTTAACCTCACTTTCAAAATAATGAATAAGTCAGCATTTAGAATGAAGGGAAGAAGAACAGAGTATTAACTTTTTTGTCCTATTTTAATTGCAAATACCTACAAAAGGTGGATTCTGATAAGTTCAGAGTCTTTTTTTTTTTTTTCTCCCTGGCTGAGCACAAGGCGAGGGCGGGGGTGGTTTTGGTATGTATACCTAGGCTGAACACGATGGGAGGGGATGGTATGTATACCCTGGATGAGCATGTGGTGGGGGCGGGGGTAAGTATACCCACGGTTGGAGAGAGTGGAAGAATTTGGGGTTCCAGGGTGCTCAGGGAAGCACCAGGAAGGGAAGGACCCATGCGTGGGAAGATCTGGAGGGAGCAGAGTGTGCAGCAGGTTTCGACATTGGGGTATGAAGTGATCTTATTTAGTCCTCAAGGGCAGGGCTTATAGGCAGAAGGGAGTGAACAAACCCTTGCATCCTTACAATTACTTTTTTTTTTTTTAAATATTTTTTCTTAGCCATGGTGTAAGTTCAATGGGGACAGAGTGTCTTGTTCATTACTGTACCTGGGACGGTTCCTCAGCTCAATAAATATTTGAGAAAGGAAGAGTGATATGTTTTGTGTGCTTATGATGTGCATCGTACTTAGGGTGTTTTCTTAAATCTTACTGAAGCGCATGATCTGGTAGGCCTCTCCCAAAAGGTGCCTGCCTATGGACAAAGAATATTTCCTAAAGTTGAATTCAGGGAAGGCAGAGGCTCAGACCCCACGTCAAATAGTCAGTTATAGCACAGACTCAGATCCAGGAAAAGTAAAAGATAGCAGTGGCTAGGTCTGAGAAGGGAGGAGACAAACTCGAGCCAACCTTGGGGAGGAGGAGGTCAGAGAGTGACTAGGGTCAAAGGGAGAAGACTGAGCAAAGCAAGGACCTGCTGAAGCACCTGGAAATCTCTAAGGTAGGACCAGGTGTCTCTTTGCTTCTTCAGAAAGATACTGGGACAGTCCTTTTGCTTCATTTGAATTTACTCTATTTCCGTTAAACTTAAGATTATAGACCTCTTGTGAAGTACAAATACACTAGGAAGTTTTAGAAAGAATGGTGGTTCTTAATGGTCACCTGCACTTCAGGCTGCACTGTTTAATCAGATTACTTTCTCCATAAAATCTCGCTGAGGTCCTTGAATCTGTTGTTAATAAAAGGTTCATGTTTCAGAGATATAAGAGGTTCAAGGAGCTTTGGAATGAAGGCACCTAGGATTGGGGAAGAAGAGTGTTGAGATGTAGAGCAGGAATTCAGAGAGGTGAGTGTGAAACACAAACTTTGCATAATGATTTTCTTTAGGTCTGTTCCTATCTCCCTTCTTTCCAGAAAGCAAGTGAGAAGAGGCCATCTTTAAGGAGGCTTGAGGGAGAGTACAGTCTGCAGTCTGAGGGGTAGCTACCTTTATTTTATTTTATTTTATTTTATTTTATTTTATTTTATTTTATTTTATTTTATTTTATTTTATTTTATTTTATTTTTCAATATATGAAGTTTATTGTCAAATTGGTTTCCATACAACACCCAGTGCTCATCCCAAAAGGTGCCCTCCTCAATACCCATCACCCACCCTCCCCTCTCTCCCACCCCCCATCAACCCTCAGTTTGTTCTCAGTTTTTAAGAGTCTCTTATGCTTTGGCTTTCTCCCACTCTAATTCTCTGTATGGCTTATTTCACTTAGCATAACACTCTCCAGTTCCATCCATGTTGCTACAAAGGGCCATACTGCATTCTTTCTCATTGCCATGTAGTATTCCATTGTGTATATAAACCAGAACTTCTTTATCCGTTCATCAGTTGATGGACATTTAGGCTCTTTCCATAATTTGGCTATTGTTGAGAGTGCTGCTATAAACATTGGGGTACAAGTGCCCCTATGCATCAGTACTCCTGTATCCCTAGGGTAAATTCCTAACAGTGCTATTGCTGGGGGGAAGCTACCTTTAGATAGAGGTCCCCAGAGCAACAGTGGTGAGCCGGAGGGCACGCCGGCTTCCCTGGGCCCTGGGGCTGAGCCCCTCTCTGCATGCTGGAAAGAAGGACTCCTCAACCAAGTTCTGTGAAAAGAGTTAACTTTCACTAGGAAGAGGAAGTTTGCATGATTCTTGGGCCCTCCATGAGAGCTCCTGGAATAAAATCCTAGAGTATCTGTTATCTACCTATTATATCTTACCCCTGTGCTAGAGTGTGGGATTGTATTGCTGAGACATGGCATCATTATTTATGGTCGTTGTGGTCTAACAGAGGAGGGAAAAAAAAATCAACATAATCATACTATAGTTTGAAAGATGTTTGAAAGGAAATAGAGGATAGAGGACCCAGATTCTAAGGTTACTAATTCTGCAGGGAGGAGAGCAATGTGTGATCAGAGAAAGGAATAGGGAAGGATGATTGTTTAAGGGAAGGGGCATTAAAATGAGGGAGTCCCTAGGCAGTCAGTGGGAGGGTCTCGAGGCAGAGACAGACTGAAGATACAGCAAGGGAATCAAGGAGCACTAAGTACCAGTCTTCTGTAATCCAGTATCCAGTGATAGTTGTTAATGCTGTGTGGCTTAGGCTCCCAATATGTGCTCGATGCCCTGGAAGATTCAGAATAGTAAATCTTGGTCCCTGCGGTCAGCATGTTACAAGCAAGTTAAGGAGACAAAAGTTACTGACAGGTAACAGTAGCAAACAGTGCCAGTGAGTTCCAACAGTAGCTCTCTGTGGTGAAGGTGCGTCCAAAGGAAATCAAGAAAGGAAGAGGAAAACCATTGTAGTAGTCTGGAGCTCTGGGTGAGGAAAGCAGGAGTTAGCTTAGGGAGCATGTGGGGATGGGAGAAAAGGCCCCCAGAGAGGGAAACTGTTTTCCTGAGGCTGGGGTTGTAGGGAGGGTGTGGTGGGGGGTGGGTAAGCCAGGCTAGCGAGCTGAAAACCAGGACGAAAGAATTTAGACTTGATTCAGTTAAAATAGCCCGTCTCTGAAAGTGTTTTAACAGAGCAGTCTGTATAGCAAAAGGGGTATTAAGGGATATTGAGGGTGACTGATGTGATGTTGCCTCGCAGTGTTACACAGAAAGAGGAGAAAGGGGCAGTGAGGGGACAGGGGATGGAGCTGTAGCTATCACCAGCGAACAGGCTGATAACATACTTGTGACAGTAGGAATGAAGTGAGGGAGACACTGTAATCTGTGACTCCAGGATGTCTGCTGACTCTTCCTGTGGTCGCTGATAGCATCTGGCACTGAGGTTCAGAGGTCAGCACGCGAGGCCGCAGCTCGGCACAGACCCTGCTCCCACCACAGAGGAATCCAGGCACTTACGTTGCTTAGGACGCAGGCTGCCACCTTTCATTTCATTGAGACAGTTAGGCAACTAATTATTTTTCTTTGTGGTTTGTTACTTTCTTGATTTGAATAGATCTTTTTGGTTTGGTTGGTTATTGGGAAGTGGCTGAAATGCAACCATGGATAGGTACAAATAATAAGCGCTTTTTACGAAGCAGCTGTTACTTCACCAATGTGCCAGTGTGGTCTTGGAAACGTTTTTGGTTTCGGGGAAATAAAAACAACTGGCAAACCAAGCTTAGAACAAAACATTGTAAAAGAAGTATCAAACTATAAGGGAGGATAGTAGTCTGCGGGTAAGTAAATCGCTTTCTGGAAGCCCTGATGCTGAAGGCTGGCGCTAGGGTCCTAAAGTCTGAAGCTGATTTTGGAAACCCATCTTGAAGAGGTAGTGAGTGGTGAATGAGTGCTGAGCTGCCCAGGAGGATGGCGGGATTGCAGGAGGAAGCGGGACGTCACGGTATGAGCCTGTACTTCTGCAGACCTGTCACCCTGTCGTCAAACCCCCTCTCGCCAACCCTCCTATGGAAAGATTGGCTTTTTCCTTATTACCAGGGAGGTCTTCAGTCTGAGATTCTACACTTTGTTTCTCTTTATAGCCTCTGGCTAGGGAGAAATTAACCTGGAGCTTCTCTGCTTTGCCTTCTTTAAATAGAAGAAACATACTTCAGCATTTCACCCATTGTTTGTATTGGTAGAATGCCTCTGTATCCATATATCTGTGGTCACATGGGCAATCTCATATGAGCACTTGATAAAATGTGTTCAGGGGCCTCATACATTAGGTGGAGTCGTCTTTTGTTACTTTTTTTTTTAAAATAACAGCGTTATTGAGACATAACTCACATATGATTCAACTCACCAATTTAAAGTGTACAATTAGATAGTTTTAGTTTATTCAGAATTATGCAATAATCACCACAATCAATTTTAGAACATTTTCATCACCTCAGAAAGAAACCTTGTACCTATTAGCAGTCATTCCCCTCTTCTCCCCAACTCTTTCTACCCCTTTGTAACCCAAGCTACTTTTTGACTCTATGGATTTTCCTGTCCTTTTTGACTCTATGGATGTTTCATATAAATGGCACCATTTATATGAATGAGCCTGGATGGCTCAGTCGGTTAAGACTCCAACTTTGGCTTAGGTCACAATCTCAAGGTTCATGAGATCAAGCCCCTCTTTGGGCTCTGTGCTGACAGTGTGGAGCCTGCTTGGGATGCTCTCTCTCCCTTTTGCTCTGCCCCTCTACCACCCATGCTCACTTGCTCTCTCGGTCAAAATAAATAAACATTAAAGAAAAGTATAAAAAAATAAATGGAACCATACAAGGTCTTTTCTCTCTGGCTTATTTCACTTAGCATCCTGTCTTCAGGGTTCACATGTGTTGTACACGTGTCGGTACTTCTTTCCTCTTTATTGCCGAATAATATTCTTGTGTATATGCCACATTCATTCACTGATCATTTGATGGGCATTTGGCTTCTTTCCACGTTTTGGCTATTATGAATAATGCTGTGGACATGGATGTGTAAGTTTTTGGTGTGGATGTATGTTTTCACTGCTCTTGGGGAAGTGTTTAACTTTGGGAGGAACAGCCAGCCTGTATTCCAAAGTGGCTGCACCACTCCTTCATTGTGTCCTTTACCCCCAAAGGGGGAAAAACCCATCTTCAATTACTTTGCTATAGTACAGTGGTGATTTGTATTAACTAGAGAGGATAGAGCTGAAATGATCTGAGAGTGGTTTTAGGTATGGTGTCATTTGTTTACATGTCCATATCTATACATTACAGTATACTTCAGTTTGCCACCATGTGAAAAAGAAAACCCGGTTAATATTTCTGTTCTCCTTTCCCTAAGTTGGTGAGGTGTGGGGCAGGGCTACATCTGAGCTTGCCAGTGTGGTAGCCAGGGGCTGCGTGTGGCTACCGAGCCCTCGAAAATGTGTCTAGTTCAAACTGAGATATGCTGTGAGTCTAAAATCCACCAGATTCGGAAGACTTAATATGACAAAAAGAATGTAAAATATAACGATTTTTATATTGATTACACATTGAAAGGATAATATTTGGGATCTGTTGGGTTAAATAAGATATACTGTTAAAAATAATTTCACCTGTTTCTTTGTACCTTTTTTATGTGGCTATTAGAAAATATTAGATTACATGTGTGGCTTATATTTCTATTCGGCAGTGCTATTCTATACTATTTTCTAGGCTTTATTTTTTGAATACTGGAAAAGAAAAAAAATTTAACTCTCTTTTGGGTAGATTCAGATGGTTATTGGCAAGTTTCTTTTTTTTTTTTAATCACTAAAGAAAGAGCAGAAATCCATTTGCTCCTTGACTGAGAACAGTGAGTCAGCCTTCAACAGAAGGGTGCTGACTGACCAACTGACCAGCCTTCCTTCAAAATTAATTCATCACCTAACCAACAAAATAAGACAAAGCCTTCACAGAAAAAAGAAACGTGACCATAAAGGCATTAAAACAAACTCCTGTGATAATCGAATATAACTCCTTCACTGACTCTCCCAGTAAGTAACATGCTGGCCTAGGACAGTGTCCCCTCTTTGTGTAGCTCAGGAGAGTGACTGGTGGACATTGCAGGCCAAGAAAGAAAAAAAGACAATATACATGTGGCAAGTTGTTGGGGAAATGTTGGGCGAGGCTGATCTTTCAACTAATATGTGTGGATACCACTTAATCGTAGAGTTGGCCCTGTGTTTCTCACCTGCCTTTTTTCGTTCAAGGTCAGTTTTCAGATTACCAGGAGAGCTATGTTGAAGGCGTAACATACTTGGCAGGCATCTTCTGTAAAGCACACGTTATGTACTGGTGTTTTTAATCTCAACTATTTGGACATAAGATTACCACTGGTGGTTTCATGATTCAGAAAAGAGAACAGACCTTTTTTTTGGCACCATCCCCAGGTAACATAATTTAGCTTGACTCCAGACCTTAAGACAGATAAATTCCTGAATTCTACTCCAGTGGGAAGAAAACTCCTTCCCCTTTGGCTGAGACTTTCGCTGATGTGTAAAATGAAACTTGGGGTGGTGTTGGGGGAATGGATTCAAAAGGTGAGACAAAGTCCATAAAACCTTAGGGCATAGAGTAAATGAAGAATCCTGATCTCTCCCATGGCCCATCCCAAGTGACCATGGAAGAAGAAGGAGAAAAATAGGTGGAAGCCAGTCAGGATTTTGTTCTTGGATGACAGCAGAGGGATTCCACGTGTCTTTAAATGATGTCTCTTGTCAAAAACATTCTTAACTGTTTTACTGATGTTGTTTCTTTGAGCTCACTGCCAAATCAAAATAACTAAGTCTATTTTCTTCTTTCTCTTGATGAGTTCGTAAGTGAAGGATTTGGCAGGTTACTCAATCATCACTCATCACTTGTCCATTTTAAAGGAAGAACTTTAGGGAAGTCCCCCTGGGAAGTACTGAGAGGTCATTATGGTTTACTGAAAAACGGGGTAATTAACAGAGAGAATGATCCAATAAACTAATTTCTGTGTTGAACACATGTGTTTTATTAGATTTCCTGGTTGATTTTAGGGCCAACTTTACGAGCTTGATCCCCCTTTAAGAAGCTCCTCAGTATCCTTTTTCCCTCCTGTACTGTCCTACCTCCATAACTAAGAGGCATGGGAGAGTCAGGAAATTGTATCCTGGCCCTGGATCTACTTCCATGAAACTTCTGGAAGGAAGATGGAGAAAAGAATAAGCAAAGGTATTCTAGCACATAGGCAATACTTACTGCCCTAGGTGTGCAGAGGTAGCTGGTTTGGGGTCTCTTGACGTAGAACTGGCATTAGCAGAGTTTTAAGGTAGACAGAACTATCTCAAATGCTCCTCTTATCTACACTCAGGTTTTACATACCATGCTCTGGTCAGTCTCTTCCAGGCATCCTGCCCCTTCACTCTTTCAGGAACCTGCAGTGTGAGAAAAGCTGTCTGATTTAGGATTTAATTTCTAAATACATTCTATACATATGTACCAGGCACTGTGCATGCTTACTTTTCCAGGTGGTCATTCACTCAAAAGGAGACCTTGATGTAAGAGCCCTGTGTAACTCCAAACAAGAACACGCAACAAATGACCTTCCAGACTTAGAGCTGATTGGCAGGGTAAAGTCCATTTCATTGGTACCCTTCACATCTTAATACAAGATGAATTTCTCTGCCCACGCCTAAGTCCCTAAGTCCCTAATCCATCTAAGCTCCTCATTAGAATCTGGGTGATCCAACTCTATCCACCTGTTATTTAGATAGCAAGTAAGAACCAGGTGTGGTGGTAGAGCACAGAGGAAATTGGAGAAATAGCTCCACTTGGGAAAGAGAAGTCTTGGGGAGTGATCATCTGGGGAGAGAATGTGTGGTCATAAATTCTTCAGACAAGAACATAGATGGGAGAAGTCCAAAATAAGGAGGGGCTTATTTTAACAGGTGGAACTGTCCAACAGTGATCCAGGCCGCCCCATAAGTCTCTACTTCCATCCAGAACTGCTTCCCATTCACAGAAGTGAAGGCTTGCCTTCTGCAGAGAGGGCCAGCCCAGATAGCTCCAGCAGGCTTCCCCTCTCCCTGGCCCCACCACCCTCCCATCTTCTCAGTTGTTTGGATAAGTCCGCAAACTCAGGTGGAGAAAGGAGAATTGCTCTAAATTGTCAGAAATGTGTGTCTGTTCAAACACAAAACTCAATTCAGTAGCAGTTAAAAAGATCATTGCTTTTTCAACATGAGAAACAAAAATATGTCCTCAGCGGGATGTTTCAAGGGTATGTTAGGAAATGACTGATAGAATTTTTGGTCCTGACAGGGTCCTCTGAGAGCATTCTTAAAAATTGCTCGTTTTATAGATAAGGAAATTTAGAAGAGTAAAATAACTGCAAATGGGACCAAAAACAAAAAAAAAATCACAAGCAAGCTGAACATTTTTCTCTTTTTTCAACTCAGACTTGAGGTTTATCTCACATCCATAGTCCTCCTCTTGTCTGAACTCTTTCCTGGCAGGGTCCAGCAGGTCCCTTTGCCCCAAAGAAAATGCGGTACCTCTGGCAAACCACATCTTTATTCAGCCTTAGACATATTTATCTAACTCAGTCGGAAGAACTTAAAAAGATAAATTTCCAATTCTGCAAATTTACTGTAACTTTTGAAAAACGACCTATATCCTGCCTAAGATATGCCATCCCCTTAGTCATAAGCTCTAAATAGTCAAGGATCCCGTTTTTGTTGGCAGTGATGTTGAAAATGCTGAATGGAGAAGGCTTGTTTTCATTCTCCTCCACTTGGTATGGAGCAGTGAGAATAACAACAAGGGGGAAGCAGCTGAGAAACCCCACCACCATGGGGACGGCAGGATCTTCATGGAAGAGTCTAGTTGACTTCATTTACACCTCATTTCGTGTAAACACTGGGCTTCGTAGGCATCTATTTCCAGCCAGCTCAGCAAATCCACCGAAGGATTTTGCAGATTTTATCAGTTGCCCCACCTCAGTCTCAGAGATGAGGAGTTCGAATCAACAGAATTTCGGTCCCCTCTCTGAATATGTAAGCCTTGCTTGACTACTGTACTCAACTCCATCAGCTTGAGCATGTGACATGCACATTCTTCAAGGCAGAGTTAAAAACATCTGCAGGCTCAAAATCAGCCGAGTTCCCCAGGGAGGGTGTTAAATCCAGAGTGTGCTGATCTGTTTCCTGTCTCTGTTATGATTTCTTCACTGTAACTGAATATCCTTTGGCGCTCCAGTGACTGGGTACTCTGGTGCAGCTGTGTCAGCAGGCCAAGGACTGTTGGCTTAGGGGGCTCCATTTGCGTTTACACAGCTAGCTTCCATAATTCCAGTCAGGCCTATTAATTTACAGGGTAAGCCACTCCTTGTCTGCACATCAGCATGCCTCCCTGTGCAGTCCGTGCTGTTAAACATAATCTAATTAAGGCTCATTAAGGGAGAGCAGTCACCTAGCTGTACTGATCCCTGCCAAGAGAAAACTCCCAGGGACATGAGCAGACTACCTTCCGAACAAAATGCCCATGGAAACACTGCCAAAGAGCAGTGAAACATTTAAGAACTTGAAGGTGTTCCCAGGCTCATCTTCAGAGAAGGAGCTAGGGCTAGCCACTTGACCAGAAGGAGGGGGCTGAAATCTCAGAGTTGTGTATTGTGTGGCCATATCTGCATAGCTCTTACCTACCCCCTGTATTTTATGTTTACTTTCTGCTTGGAAAGCTGATCTTGCCTTCCCAACAGACTTTCATCCTCATGTGGGATCTCTCCAGAATCAAAAAGGTGAGCAGCTCAGGGGTTACCACTGCCCACATCCCACAGTTCAGTCAGAATCTGCTCTTTGTTGGAAGGGAAACTGTGCCTTTTGGAAATCTTGAAGATTACATAGTTTATTCTCAAAACACTGCATCAGCCATCAGTGGGTTTCCAGTAAGCTGTGAGAGCATTTAACCCAAAGTGGGCTTGTGACCTTCTTGAGCTGAGGTGTGGGAAGGCTCCAGTGATGTGGAGAACAGATCATTGGTAACTTAGAAGTCATCCTGCTGTTTCCAGCACTGAAGAGAGAATCCAGCCAATATAGAGTATTTCTCCAGAGGAGGTTTTTGGGAAGCTTTTCTTTCTTTGTGCAAAGTGTTTCATCTGTGTGGGCCTGGCTTATGAGCACAAGTTGCTCACAGCACACTGTTGGTCCAAACTCCCCAGCAAGGATCTGTATTTTGTATGAAGGTTATAGAACTGAGCACTGTGCGAGAGAGAAAGAAATGTTATCTTTCACCAAGGTTTAAACACAATATAACATCAACATCATAGTTCTGCACTGAGAATTTGAATGGAGCATGGCTACAGTGTGCCTGTTGGATTTTAATGCTACCATGCCCCACCTCTGTGAGAAAGGGTAAATGTGGAAGTCAGATGGTTTCTCTCAATTCCGTACTAAGTTCAATTCAGAAAAGTAGTAAAATTCTTTATATAATGTAATGCAAGGCCTTCTTAAAGCAGTCAGCCTTCAGCCACGTGCTTTATAATTCCACCTGAGGGCTAACATATGGCCTGATTTCACACCCTGCCTGGGTATGCCTGATGCACTTAAGTATTGTGTCATTTAAAATAGGTTGCGCTTTCTTTTTAAAGATAACATTATAGCATCATGGTGCCTTTCATTTCTGTTTATCTTCCCGTGTAGCTTTCCATTTAGGTACCACACAATCATGGAATGGAAAACTGATTTTTCATATTGTTTCTGTCTGGCTCACATGCACCATCTGAATGATGGTGTGTGGTCTGTGATTGTAAAAGGTCGCCCAGCTTGTGGGGGTAGTGGAGATTCTTGGACATCAGTAAGAGCAGGAACATTAGAGATCATCAGGTATGATTCCAACCAACATGTACCCTTCATCTCTTTGAAAATAAAACTAAAAATCCTGGTTATAGGAAACCCTTTCTGGCCAATCTCAATGGCTCCACGTTTATTTATTGAGATACTGTTGACTATCTGTTATATGCCAGCCTCTGTTCTAGGCTCTGAGAATACAGTGGAGAACAGATAGAAAGCACCTATCCTCAGGCAGGTTGGTTGGGGGATAGGTAATAATCTAATGAGAAAATTCAAATAGTGACAAGGTGCTATGGAGAAATACCAAGACAGAGGACTAGGGAGATGAATGGTTGTTTTGGACAGGATGATTAAGAAAAACCTCTTGGAAGAGGTAACACTGGAACAAGGACACACATGAAATGATGATGGATGCTGTGATTTTGGGGAAGCATTATATGCTGAGGGTATAGTATGTAAAAAGACCCTGAGGTAGAAACAGCCTACAGTGTTCTAGGAACAGTACTAAGCCAGATATTGCTAGAATAAAATGAAAGGGAAGCGGAGGATATGAGGTCAAGAAGTGGGAAGTGTTAAGACCTGGCATCCATGGGGAGGATTTTGGAGTCTTGGAAAGCCTTAGTAGGGTTCGAGTAGAAAAGTAACGTTGTCTGACTTGCATCTGGTAGTATAAGCCACTCTGACTTCTCTATGGAAAAGTGATTATAAGGTATGAGGGATAAGGAGGCAAGTGTGGGAGCAGGGATAGCTAAGGAAGTGTGTTGGTAGACCAGATGGAAGATAATGGTGTGCTTGACCAGAATGGCAGTCCTGGAGAAGTGATAGGGTTCCAGGTATATTTTAGAGACTGAGCTGACTGGGCTTGCTGATGTGGGTATAAGGGAAAGGGTGGGGTCAGGAATGTTCAGATATTTGGTCTGTGCTCTTCATGTGTGTCGGGAAGAGCAGGGGAGTCGGGACCTGATAACTTTCTTTTTCCTCTTTTCCTTTTATTTTCCCCTTTCTTTCCTTTCTTGATTAATTTCCAAATTCTGGAGGTCCCCAACCTGGCCAGGAATTGATCCTGTGCTTACATTTCCTAGCACATTCCTATCCTTGTCGATCTCCAGAACACGCTCAGTGACGCTGATCATTGGACAGTGATTCAGAATTCCTCCTTGCTAAATTCACCACCATATTTAAGTAGGGGAAGTTGGACTGTTTAGGGAAGGTGGGGGAGTAAACCATCAAATCCCAGAGACCTCTCTTTATTGTTGAGGAGCTCACTGTGTACTAGAAGATGGACTTGACAGTGTGCCATAAAAAAAAAAAAACAAACCAACAACACTAGTTTCCTGCTGCTTTTTAGGGTGATATGTTTTGAATACATTCTTTCAATTTGTGGAATATTAGCTTCAAATTCCCATGGATTAGGATTTCTGACGGTGGGTGCCTGAATGGCATTGTTTGGTGGGACAAAGGCCATGTCCTTACCCCTCTAAAGCAGCCCTGTGCTCCTGTTAGAAGTGTCTGGTCCTGGGGCGCCTGGGTGGCTCAGTCAGTTAATCGTCCGACTTTAGCCCAGGTCATGATCTCGCAGTCCGTGAGTTCAAGCCCCACGTCAGGCTCTGTGCTGACAGCTCAGAGCCTGGAGCTTGCCTCGGATTCTGTGTCTCCCTCTCTCTCTGCCCCTCTCCTGCTCATGCTCTGCCTCTCTCTGTCTCAAAAATAAATAAAAACATTAAAAAAAAAGTCTGGTCCCAAGGCCCTTAGGTACTGCCTTGTGTGGCAGGAGAAACAGATGTGAAGTTCAGTGGAAGAGAAATAAATACACAGCAAAAACCATATCGGCAGAACACAGTAATTTAAAAAATAAGCAAGCCTACAAGTGCTAGAGATCCAATCTTGGGTTCCTGGCTTGCACTGGGAAAATTTTTGGTTTTGTTAGGGGTAATATCAGCTGATCTTCTGTACTCCCACAGAATCCTGCCAGAGCCCAACACCTGGAAACGCGGGATTTCTTCCAAGATTCTTAAGAAATGTTCTTTGATGATGATGATGAGGAGGAGGAGGACGCTACTGCCAAAGAGGAGATTTCTAGAAGCAGCAGTCAGAACCCTTAAAGGAATAAAAACTAATAGTGATGTTGATAATCACCATTCCATGAGTGTTTACATGTACCAGGCACTGTGTGACACTTTTACATGCCTTATCTGAGCTGATCCTTAGTATAGTCCTATACAAGAGACACTAAAGGGAGGGATCCCATTTTATTGCTGAGGAAGCTGAGGCTTCAAGAGGCTGTATAAATCATCTAATGTTATATGCTAGTAGGTGGGAGAAATTTGAAACCAAGTCTGTCTGTTTTCAGAACCTAAGCTCTAATCTAAAACATATATATTGGAGACAGAAGTGCACAAAGTTGGTCTTCTTTTTCTAACACAATCTGTATGAGTGATGATTGATGCCAATATCTGTTCTGTTAACACTAGCCCATGCATTGTGGGGGCATTCAAAAATATGCGACATTGTTGTTGTTGTTGTTGTTGTTTTTTCAAGCAGCTTAGGTGTCAGACAAGACATAATAAAAAAAAAAAAATAGAGACAAGTGTAAGGCAGTAGGTAACGAACTGCCTAATCAGAGCTATGGACAGATATTACAGATGCTCAAGGGAGAGCAAATGCTGTGACAAAGGTCAAGGTGATATCTTTCCTCTATGATAACTATCTTTTCAACTAATGGTGTATAAAACACCATCTTGACTGATACTTAGGATGTACCCTCTATCAAAAGGTTAGTAAAATCCCACTTTCAGAAATACTATCATAACTTTTGTTTCAATAGGAGAATTTATCTGTGAATCCCAAGGAAGACCTCAAATGGGATAGTTTTAGTGTTGTGTATATAATGCAGTTTCTTGAATGAGTTCACTGGTCATCATTTGCTAAGTGAGTGTCTTCTATGTGAGAAGTTCTGTGTGAGGCCAGTGGGATTCCAAGATGAAGGAGCTCAGAAGATAGGAGGGCAAATGTGAGAAGTGCAAGACTAGAGCATGGGGAATGAGCCCATGAGCCCAGATGATAAGCACATAAACTCTTAACTTAAAGGCTTTAGCTGGAGAGATTGAGAGATGCAGATGAAGTCAATAAATACTTAGGCAGATAAAAAGTTCTTTTGCACAGCAAAGGACACAATCAGAAAAACAAAAAGACAAACTACTGAATGGGAGAAGATATCTGTGAATGATAGATCTGATAAGTGGTTAATAGACAAAATATGTAAAGAACTTATACAGCTCAACACCCCAAAAACAATCCAATTTAAATATGGGCAGAAGACATGAACAGACATTTCTCCAAAGAAGACATACAGATGGCCAACAGACACATGAAAAGATGCTCAGCATCACTCATCATCGGAGAAACTCAAATCAAAACCACAATAAGAGATTACCTCACACCTGTCAGAATGGCTAAAATAAAAAACACAAGAAACAACACGTGTTGGTGAAGACAGTGGAGAAAAAGGAGCACTTGTCACAATTAGTAGGAATGCAAACCCATGCAGCCAGTGTGGAAAACAGTATGGAGGTTTCTCAAAAAGTTAAAAATAGAACTACCTTATGATCTAGCAATCATATTACTGGGAATTTACCCAAAGAATACAAAAACACGAATTAAGATGGATACGTGCACCCCAGTGTTTATAGCAGAATTATTTACAATAGCCAAGATATGGAAGCAGCCCAAGTGTCTATCAGTAGCTGAATAGATAGAGAAGAAGTGGTGTGTGACACACACATATATACACACACGTACAATGGAATATTATTCGGTCACAAAAAAAAAATGAAATCTTGCCATTTGCAATGACATAGATGGAGCTAGAGAGTATAATGCTAAGTGAGATGAGTAAGAGAAAGACAAATACTATATGATTTCTCTCATATGTGGAATTTAAAAAGCAAAACAAATTAACAAAGAAAAAAGAAAAAGACTCTTCATAACTGTAGAGAACAAACTGATGGTTACCAGAGGGGAGGTGGGGGGGGGGGAGGGGAATGGGTGAAATAGATGATGGGGATTAAGAGTACACTTCTTGTGATGAGCACTGAGTATAGAATTGTTGACTCACTATGTTGTACACCTGAAACTAGTATAACAGTGTATGTTAATTATACTGGAAATAAATGGGAAAAAGAGCAGTCTCATCCAAAAAACTGTTTTTATATTGAAATAATATTTTGGACATGTTGGGTTAAATAAAATATTATTGAAATATGGGGACCCTGGGTGGCTTAGTCAGTTAAGCAACTGACTTTTGATTTCTGCTCAGGTCATGATCTCACAGTTACGAGATGGAGCCCCGCGTTGGGCTCTGTGCCAGGAGTAGAGTCTGCTTATGATTCTGTCTCTCCCTCTCCCTCTGCCCCTCCCCCACTCATGTGTGTGCCCCCCCTCAACAAATAAATTCATGCATACATATATACATTCATACATACATACATAATTAGGTGGTAAAATAAGCAGGATTGAGCATGGAGTTCAGGGGAAAGCAAGGCATCGGGGAGAACTCGAACACTTCTGAATGGATCAGTGGTGGTGGTGTTACTATCTCACGAATGGAGTATAGGAAGAGCAACATGTTGTTTGGAAGGAGGATAAATTATGTTTTGCATAATGCTGAATTTGAGGTATTTATGGGTTGAGTTATGTTCCCCCAAAAGATGTTCAACTCCGAACTCCTAGTACCTGTGGATATGCCCTTATTTGGAAATGGGGTATTTACAGATAATCAGGCTAAGCTGTCATTAGGGTGGACCCTAATCCAATATGATGGGGGTCCTTATAAAAAGAGGGGAGATTTGGACACAGGACATGCACACAGGGAGAACGTCATGTGAAGATGAAGGCAGAGATCAGGATGATGAGCAGAAACCAAGGAATGCCAATGATGGTCAGAAAACCATTGGAAACTAGAACAGGTATGGAGGACACTCTCCATCACAGCTCTCAGAAGGAATCAGCTTTGCAGACACTGATTTTGGACTTGCAGCCTCCAGGACTTGGAGAGAATACAGTTCTGTTGCTTAAGCCGCCCAGTTTTTGGTACTTTGTTACAGCATCAGCCTTAGGAAACTAATACACATTTGGTGCTGTGGTAACAAATCCCTAAAAATGTGGAAGTGGCTTTGGGGTTGGGTAATGGGTAGAGGCTGGAGGAGTTTTGTAGTGCTTGCTAGAGAAAGCTCACATTGCCTTAAAGAGATTTTGGTACAAATGTGGATGTTATAGGTGGTTCTGGTGAGGACTCAGAAAGAACAGGAGGGCTCTCTACAAGAGAGCTGTAGAGAGAGCTTCTATCTTCTTGGAGAATACATAAATCATCATGAAAAGATTGTTGCTAGAAACATGAATGCTTAAGGTGCTTCTTGTGAGTTCTCAGATGGAAATAAGGAATGTGTTATTTGAAACTGGAGGAAAGGCAGTCCTTGTAATGAAGTAGGAGAGAATTTGATTGTGTTCTGTCGGATGGAAAGTGGAACTTATAAGTGATAAACATGGATATTTAGCTGTGGAGATTTCTAAGAAAAGTGTTGAAAGCATGGTGTAGTATCTCCTTGCTGCTTTTGGGAAACTGTGAGAGAACAGAGATTATTTGAAGAAGGAATTGTTAAGCATAAAAGAAACAGGACCTGAAGATTGGAAAATTCTCAGCTTGTCCATATTGTAAAAAAACAACCAAGAAAGTCTACCATACAGAGAGCATCAAGGGTGTCAACCATCTCAGCAGAAATACTTCCAGTGTGGACTAAAGGGGCCAGAGATGGGATAAAATGAGGGAAGGATGTTATCAGACTTCTAGGAGTCTATAGGGAGGAGATGGGTCAATGGAGCTGTTTGGCCAAGAATATGTATTATCCTTCAGGAAAAGGGAAGAATGAGCCTGAAGGCAGTTCATAGGTCACCAGGGCTGCTGTCATCACCATGGTCCTCTAGGACACAGGCCTGGGGTCAGTGCCTCCTCCTTGATTCCAGAGGGCTGGGTCTGGGGCCGCCATGCTGGTGGGTCTGGAGGGCAGAACATGAAGCCAAAGAGGATTATTCCCAAGCCTTAAAATCTAATGGAATTTGCCCTGCTACTTTTCTTTCTTGCTTGGGACAACATAGTCCCTTTTTTCTCCTTCCAGTTACTCCCTTTTGGAATAGGAATGTGTATCCTTGTATCCTATGCCTGTTCCACAGTTGTATTTTGAATTTTTTTTTTCGACGTTTATTTATTTTTGGGACAGAGAGAGACAGAGCATGAACGGGGGAGGGGCAGAGAGAGAGGGAGACACAGAATCAGAAACAGGCTCCAGGCTCTGAGCCATCAGCCCTGAGCCTGACGCGGGGCTCGAACTCACGGACCGCGAGATCGTGACCTGGCTGAAGTCGGACGCTTAACCGACTGCGCCACCCAGGCACCCCCACAGTTGTATTTTGGAAGGAGATAACCAGTTGTCCAGTTTCACAGCTGGAGAATAATTTTGCTACAGGATGATTCTTACCCCAAGTCTTACCCATTACTGATTCGCATGATGTAGATGATGAGATTTGGGACTTTGAGTTGATGGTGGAATGATTAAGACTTGGGGAGATATAAGTGATGAGGTCAGTGTGTTTTCCACATGGGAAGGACATGAATTTGGGGCAGCAAGAGGATAGACAAGGTATGGGTTGAATTATGTCCCCCAAAAGATGCTGAAGTCCTAACTCCCCAGTACCTGTGGATATGAGCTTGTTTGGAAACAGGGTCTTTGCAGATTAAGTTAAGATGAAGTCATTAGGATGGGCCCTAATCCAGTATGACTGATGTCCTTATAAAGAGGGGCAGTCTGGACACAGAGGACATCCACTCAGGGAGAACACCATGTAAAGATGAAGGCAGACATCAGGGTGATGTATCAGAAGCCAAGGAACACCAGCAGTTTCCAGCAAACCACCAGAAGCTAGGAGAGGCAGGGAGGAGATTCTCCATCACAGCCCTTAGAAGGCATCAACCCTGCTGATCCCTGGACCCTGGACTTCTAGCCTCCAGAACTATGAGAAAACAAGTCTCTGCTGTTTATGTCCTGTGTTGTGGTACTTTGTTACAGTAGTTGTAGAAAATACAGTACTCCATCAGTTTCTTGTGGTTGCCAAAACAAATTATCATGATCTTGGTTGATTAAAACAGCAGAAATTTCTTCTCTTATAGTTTGGGAGGCCAGAAGTCCAAAATCAGTTTTCACTGGGCCAAAATCAAGATGTCAGCAGGTGGGTTCCTTCTACAGGCTCTAGGAGGGAATCTGTTCCTTGCCTCTTCCAGCTTCTGGTGGCTGCTGGTATTCCTTGGCTTTTGGCCCCATCCTTTCTATCTGCCTTAGCAGTCACTTTTCCTTCTTCTCTGTGCATTTGTTGAATTTCTCTCTGCCTCTCCCTTGTAAGAACATTTGTGATTTTATTCAGAGCCCACCCAGGTAATCCTGGACAATCTCATCTCAGAATCCTTACTGTCTTCAAAGACTGTTTTTCTAAATAAGGTAACATTTACAGGTTCTAGGAATTGGAGTTGATGATCTTTGGGGGCTGTTACCTGCTTACCATAGATCCTCTAGTACCAAGGTGGAGAGGTCCAGCGGTTAGTCAGATATGAGTCTGAAGTCCACAGGAGAGGAAATGACCACAACATATATGACAGTGAAAACCATCAGAAGTGGATATGACCACCTACAGGGAACCTGAGGGGGCCAAGGACAGAACTCTGGAGAATGTCCATGTTAAAGAGGTAGATGGAAAAACATGGATGATCCAGTAAAAATTTAGAGGTGGGAAGAGAATCAGGAAGGTATAGTGTCCCTGGAAGCTAAGTAAGGAATTAAAAAAAAAAAAAAAAAAAAAAAAAAGGTCGTTCATGCTACAACATGAGTGAACCTTGAGGACATGATGCTAAATGAAATAAGCTAGTCACAAGAGGACAAGTACTGCATGATGTCACTTAGAGTTACATAGAGTAGTCAAAATCACAGGGACAAATAGTTGAATGGTGGTTGCCAGGGACTGGAGACAGGGCAGTGGGAAGTTGTTGTTTTATGGGTACAGAGTTTCAGTTTTGCAAGATGAAAGGAGTTCTGGAAATTGGTTGAACAACAACATGTCCTTAACACTACTGAACTTTATACCTAAAAATGGTTAAGATGGTAAATTCTATGTGTATTTTGCCACAGTGAATAAAGAGAAAGTTCTTGTATTTTATTAATACTTTGTTCGATGTCAACATTCTCCCTTTAAGTAGATGTTTCCTAATGCAAGTGAAGGCAATCTGTGCCTAATTTTTTCACTAAATATTTTATTAATAAATGATTTACCTAGCATACATATTTGACATGATAATAAAAGACAAAATGAAATTATATAAGTGAAAATTGTTTAAAATCATAAGAAATATCTCAATGAAAGTTTTTTAGTCATATTTTTATTACTGATAACAATATTATTTTTGAAATGTTATGTAATTTCTGGGGACACAATTGTTTTTAAAAAGAAGAATGTTTCCTGGCTATGTCTAAACCAGAGTTAGTATCAAGTTTCTAGGAACTGCTTTGCAATAGAGAGGGGAAGCCAGGTCTGAGCGGGAGAGCACAAGGTGTTTGGATGATG
The DNA here is from genome assembly GCF_018350175.1 of Felis catus. Lineage (NCBI taxonomy): Eukaryota > Metazoa > Chordata > Mammalia > Carnivora > Felidae > Felis > Felis catus. The sequence continues at coordinate 43,442,431 of NC_058379.1, forward strand.
TGTCCCAGACATTCTGTTCTCATTTAAAGATCTGTGTGTATACTACAGGTATCCCAGGGCTGGCTCAGCTCCCATTTTTCTCACAAGAATGTAGGTTGGAGCCTAAGGTGTCTACATTTATTTGAGTCCGCTGGAAGGCACATGCCAACACAGAATTAATTGGTGGAAATGTCTTGTGAAGGATAATGGAGTGAAGAAGCTAGAATAACCAGAGAGAGCCTTCAGACTGTACGGGTCTGACACCTTTGAAAAGAGAGGAGGAAGGAAGGAGGACTGGGTAGGAGAAGCCTCAGACTACAGTGCAGCCAGGGATGGGATCAGTTGGCCTGATGGGGAGCCCCAGAGCAGAGGCTGCCTGTTCAGAAGCATCCCATGTTGAGAACTGACCTAGATCTAGTGTTTCTGCTATGCCCAGTCATTGACTGGGAGCAGACCCAGGACAGTGTGGCCTCAGCAGGAACATTGTTGGAGATCCCAAAAGTATAGTAGCTGGCAGTCACAGCAAGTACTGTCTTGACGGCAGATCTGAGAGGCACACCTCCATGCCCTCCATGCCTGCATAGTGGTTTTTACCACATTCTAGAAAAGCATCTCAATATGGGAGCCCCTGTGTGAGTTTGCTGAGGAAGCTTCATTATGGTAGCTCATAAGGCAGCTAGTTAACAGCATTTCAGAGACTCCATGGCATTGCAGGTGGCCTTCAAGACAAGCTCTGATATTTGTATATTTCGACTGTAAACAACAGTGAGAAGAACATACTTTTCTTCAACTCCGCCTCAGAGAAAATCTCTCACACTGGAGTTATTTTTTTTAAGTGACAGGTTTTTTCTTATTAGTTTAGAAATGTGTATTTTAGAATGTAGAGGTCTGCTGTAACACTCCATCCCCAAAAGACAATCATTGTTTTTAAAAAGGTGTATGTTCTATATTTAAAAAAAAAATGTTAATGCAGTTGACCCTTGAAAAACCTGGGTTTAAACTGCATGGGTCCACTTACATGTGGATTTTTTATAGTACAGCAGTATAAATTTATTTTCTTTTCCTTGTGATTTTCTTAATAACATCTTTTCTCTACCTTCCTTTATTGTGAGGATACAGTATATAGTGCAGGTAACATACAAAATAGGTGTTAATTGACTGTTTATGTCATCGGTAAGGCTTCTGGTCACGAGGAGGCTATTAGGGGGCACCTGGATGGCTCACTTGGCTAAGTGTCTAACTCTTGATTTTGGCTCAGGTTATGATCCCAGGGTTGTGAGTTGGAGCCCCACATTGGACTCTGCACAGAGCTTGGAGCCTGCTTAGGATTCTCTCTCTCTCTCTCTCTCTCTCTCTCTCTCTCTCTCTCTCTGCATCTCTCCCTCTCTCCCTCTCTCCCTCCCCTCCTCTAAACATTAAAAAATTTTTTTTCTCTCCCTCTGCCCTTCCCCCCCATTGAAAAAAGAGTAGGGTATCAGTAGTTAAGTTTTTGTGGAGTCAGAAATTATATATGGCCTTTTTTTTTTTTTTTTTTTTTTTTACTGTTTGTGGGGTCAGTGTCTCTAAGTGCATTGTTCAAGTGTCAACTGTATATAGACTTCAGTATGATTTCAATGAAACACATGAATTCAAGTAAGGGCACCTGGGTGGCTCAGTTGGTTAAGCGTCTGACTTTGGCTCAGGTCATGATCTCGCGGTTCGTGGGTTCGAGCCCGCACGTTGGGCTCTGTGCTGACAGCTCAGAACCTGGAGTCTGCTTCAGATTCTGTGTCTCCCTCCTTGTCTGCCGTTCCCTTGCTCATTCTCTGTCTCTGTCTCTCAGCAATAAATAAATGTTAAAAACAAAAAAAGACATGAATTCAAGTAAACAATAATTATTCCCCCCCCCCCCCACAGGTGTCATTTCTGTAGGAGCAGAAAAATGACCTTGTTTTGTGTATCTGGCCATTAATTCTTTTTTATTGTTTGTGAACATACTGAGTGTACATCAGTCATTGAATGAAAATTACTTTTTAAAAGAAACCATAGTATCGATTCCTTTGTACGCTACAACAGAAGGCACTGCTTTATTGTCATTAAATTTATGTATAATACAGTAGTTTTTTTTTAAATCTTTTAAACTCATCAGGAAGGGTTTTGTGTAATGGAAACAGCATCAGTTAAAAAGATTTTTCCCCACAAATTTCTATTAGTCATTTTTGTTTAGTTAATTGTTCTAATTTATGCATATTTTTGGCCACTGACAACCATAATGGCCTCACACACATCTCATTTTATTCAAAGTCCCTCAGTAGTTAAAAACCATCTCCCTTTTGGATTCCATAGGAATTTGGACAATAACTGTGAAGTTTTTGGTACAGGAGTAGGGCTTGGGCTGCCCATATATTATGAAAAATAGAGAAGAGAAACATTACTTTTCAAGTAAATTTGGTTTTCCATAGAAGAGTCTGCGCTTAAGCATTCATTCACCACAGACCCATTGAGGGCTTTAGGAAGTCAGTCTGTTTACACTGTATCTTAAGTCAAGGGTCCTATTTTTACATAAGGTTTGCCAAACCGAGTTATACTACAGTAATGTTCTGCCAAGACAAAGATTACAGGATCAGGTCCTTTGTGAGCAATTGTTTGCCAAACAGTCAGTCATGTTTTATCTAGACAACCCCAGCCTCCCAGATTCATTTTGGAAACTCAATTGTGTTTATCCCACGATGATGACAAAGTGGTTAAAATAAAGATTACTACACAAAGTAATATTTTCAGGAGACACAAAAGGTATCGATGCAGACAGGCTTTAGAGAAAGACAGACTTTGTGGCCACCACTTGGGTATTTGAAAGCAGCAGAATTACTGTTTTTCATTTGCAGTTGGTGCTGCATTCCACATTGAGCTTTTTAGATACATATTTTCATACATACTGTTCCCCAAAGTCAGATTTCCATGCCCCTACACCCTCAAATTACCATTTACCTTGACTGTTGACAATTTTTGGAAAGAGTTCTAAAATATTTGATAATTATAGAAATGAAGGGTGGAGTTTTTCTCCCCATAAGATTATTTTATTGATGTATTCTGCTAGAGGAAAACAAAGTGATCAGTACATTTATACTTAATAAAATCAGGGATGACAGGATCTGCTTTTGCAGTTTTACTTGTATATTTACTACATTAGTGAAAGATGCAAGCATTAGAAACGGCTTCTTCATAATGTTGTCAAGTATATGTGAAGGGGTGAATTCCACAAAAGGAGAAGCTGGGTTGTACCCCCAACTTTTGACAGTGCCCATAAAGAGCAGTACACCAGTTTCTCAGCACTCCGAGGTTACGCTCTGCTGTTTTTCCTGGAGTGCTTCTATGGTGGATCTGTTTCACTTGGTCTGGTGAAGTCATCAGATTCTATTGAAGAAGACAGACTGGGTGGCCGCCATTCAGCATGCTAGGAAGAACTCTGGTGAATTTCGAGAAGTGGTAGGCTACTCCGCTTTGCCTCAACCCCCATGAGAAATGGAGAACATTCATGCTGCCCAGGGGAGGTTGAGTGGAGATCTGATTGCCTTCTGATGAAGTCAGATCCTGCTCAGAAGAGCAAGGTATGTCTCCATATAGGAAGTTACCACTGATCCAAGTATTTCTTAGACGGTACAACCATGGCTGACCCCAAATTACGAATAGAAAAAGTATTTACTAAAATATAACCATTTTTTGTTGGTTAACAAAGGCCATAAGCCAAGGAGAAAGCCTGAATGCATGTGTTATCTATACAGTGTGAAAAGTCTTTCATAAAGAGGGATTCAGCATGTTTTAATCTAACTTAATGGGCATGTAATTCTCAGCAGGAAGTCACTCTGTCCAATCACATGAGCTAGAAGAGCCCATCAATAGTCAGTATCTTGAACATGGGAAGATAAACCAATACTTATGATCAAGAATAACTATGAAGGTGGTCCTGAGCACTCAAAGCATACTGTCAAAGATAATCGCATACTTTTTTTGGAAGCCTATTAATGTGCATATGCACTCAAAGATCTTATATTCTAAAGAAAAATGGCTAAAATAATTCACAATGATTAGGGAGAAGTCAAATGGAAAATGTGAATTAAATTAAGGCTTTTGATTGCTTTTATGGTTGCTTAATACAAATAAATGGCTGACAGAATGTTGCAATATACATTAATATCAACTGAAAGTGCTCTAAGAAGATGATAATTTGCCAGTAACATAGTAAAAATTTTATGCAAATAGTCCTGAAATGTTGAAAGGTTGGAAATTATTTTAGAAAAGGGGCAGAATATTCCTTTTTTTCTTTTTGCATTTCACATTTGATTTTGTTTACAAAACTTGTTTACATCAACAAGAAGGTAAGTGTCTGGTAGTTTCTCAAAAGATTGGACATAGAGTTTTTATATGGCTCAGCCATTCAGCCCCTAGATATGAAATGAAAACATGTCCACCTAAAATTTGCACACAAATGCGTATAGTAGCGTTATTCATAATAGCCAAAAAGGAGAAACAACCCAAGTGTTATTAACTGATGAATAGATAAATAAAATGTAGTATAATCCATAAAATGGAATAATATTCAGTTATAAAAAGGAAGTACTGGTACATGCTTCAGCATAGATGAACCTTGATCATATTATGTTAACAGAAGAAATCATACACAAAATGATTCTTTTCATGTGAAGTGTCAGAACAGGAAAATCTATAGCAACAGAAAGTAGAGTGGTTGCTAGGGATGGGGTGGGGTGGGGCAGGAGCTGGAGGATGCTAATGGGTATTTGGTTTCTTTCTTGGGTGATGAAAATGTTCTCAAATTGCTTATTGTGACGGTTGCACAGCTATACTAAAAACCCTTGAATTGAACACTTGAAATGAGTGAATTATATGGTATGTGACTATATCTCAACAAAGCTCTTCTATTAAAAAAAAAGTTAAATGTCAGTCCATCCCTATTAGAACTTTCACAGATATGAATAATTGGCATTGAAATGAGTAAGAGCGGACATACAACATAGGCAACATCTACCACTTAAAAGGAGCAAGGCTGAGAAATGTAGCTTTAACTTAGGAGAGACTGATAAGGTTTTTCCCCAGGTGCTCTGAAATCCACACTAGCTGGAATCTGCTGATGCATACTTTATGCCACATTGAAAGAACAAGTGCATGTTGCTGTATGATCTGGCACTTTTTCCCTGGCATTCTGTTCTCCATATGAAAATTGTTGTCCCGGTCAGGTTTGATTACTTTATTATATGTTCCCCTCGGAGTGCAAACATCACGTGGGAAAAACATTTCCAACTGGAAGAAACAAACTGTGAATGTCGTAAGAAGAGGGCAACAAGTCAGAGTTGACTTCTGTTTTAAAGTCATATGTAAAAAAAAAAAAAAAAGTATCTTAATGAGTAAAAGTAGCTTAAATGGGCAAAATAAAAACAAAACATAACAAATCAAGCAGTAAGTATTTGCCTAGATCTCGAAAAGTGTTGTACATGTTCCCGCTTGGAGAATTGCATTTATTGTGAGTATGAGACCTGGTGAGATGCTTTCAGGATATTGTTCCTGACAATGCTAAATTTCTTGCTTTAAGGCAATATGGAAATATCATATGTATATCTCATTTATATAGAGATATATAATTTTTAAAATAAAAGTTATTTCCACGGGTGCCTGGTTGGCTTAGTCAGTTAAGCGTCCGACTTCGGCTCAGGTCATGATCTCATGGTTTGGGAGTTCGAGCCCCATGTCAGGCTCTGTGCAGACAGCTCAGAGCCTAGAGCCTGCTTCAGATTCTGTGTCTCCCTCTCCCTCTGCCCTCCCCTGCTTGCATCCTGCCTCTCTCTCTCAAAAGTAAATAAACATTAAAAATTTTTTTAAGTTGTTTTCACATGGGAGAAAAATAGTTTTCTTGTTTTTCATACCTGTACTTGTATTTTAACTTTATCTTTCCCTGTTCTATCCGATCTCCTGCTTCCCCTCTACCAAACAAAACAAAACAACACGAAGAAGCAAAACATATATATATATATATTGCTTCAGAAAGAGTTGAGAGTGTCAGGACTATAAGCCACTTCTGGGAATATCATGTCTCAAAAATAAATTAATTTCATATCAAGACTACTTCTGATGTTTTATGTTTACACTGCAGTGTAAATATGGGCTCAGGGTTCTATCTGCATGGCTTTGTTATTATATTTTTTATATTTTCTATCTCTTTGCTGAAGTTCTCACTGATTTCTTCCACTCTCCTCTCCAGCCTGATGAGCATCTTTTTTTATTATTATTAGTTTTTATATTAGAAAGAGAGAGAGAGCACATGAGTGGGGCAAGAAGGGCAGAGGGAGGGAGAGAGAATCCTAAGCAGGCTCCACATTCAGCATAGAGCCTGATGCTGGGCTGAGCCACCTAAGTGCCTCAGCCTGCTAAGCATCTTTACAATCATTATTTTAAACTCTTTGTCAGGTGTATTGCTTATCTCTGTTTCATTTAGTTCTTTTTCTGAGGTTTTGTCTTACTCTTTATTTTGGAGTATATTCCTCTGTCTCCCCCTTTTACCTGACTTTCTGTGTTTGTTTCTATGATTTAGGCTGAATAGCTACTTCTAAACTTGAAGGAATGATCTTGTGGATGGTTGTCCCTTATGTAGACCATGTGTACTTGGTGAATTTGGCTGGCTGGTTGGGGCTATGGCTGGTGTGGGCTGGGGGTCCTGGGGTACACTGTGCTGAGGCTGCCCTGGTGGGATGGCTGGAGGTGAAGTGGGTGTGGGCCAGGGCAGTCCTGAGGCTCTTTGCACAGAGGGTGTTCTGGCAGGACCGTTGAAGCTGAAGTGGGAGCATGGCTTTATTAGCTGTGCACATGTCATGTTGTTTCAATTATGTCAGCATTTTCACCCACCGTAGCCTTTGCACTGGACCAGCTCTTAGCTATGGAGTCTAGACTTTATACCAGTGATCTACAAAGTGCAGTATGAACGTGGTTGATTTTTATTTGACAAAAGAAAAGGACATTTAAACTGTAATACTATTTAATATGGACAAACATAGTGGGTGTGTATATATACACATATATATGTATGTATGTGTGTGTGTGTGTGTGTATACCTATATACACGCCTATATGCACACACACACACATATATAAAATAAATATACTGAAGGACATTTTCTCATTACTTTGTTTCTGATAAGGATGTTTGAACAAAAGTTTGGAGCATGTTCCTTTCTTTGCTTTCTCTTTCCCATCATAGTCTAACCCTTATTCTTATGCTCCAGCCTCCATGATTCATTTCCAGTGGTTCCCCTTCCCCTCACCCTGCACCATTAAGCACCATTAAGGGCACACAGGCACATATTGGGAACCAAGAGTACCTCAGAGTTCGCCAACAGATGCACATTCCCATGAAAACCTGAGGACAGCCACACTTCCAGAGCCAACTGTTCTTAACCACCATTTCAATAGAAGGCCCAAGAGGATATTTAAATAAAAGGAATGGTTTTATTTTACTAACTGAAAGACATGAAAGTGAGATACAAGCTAACTGAGTTTCTTCCAGGTTTGACCCATGGTTTCTTTCAGCCATGAAAAATTAATGCGTCCATTTTTCCAGATTTGGAGATTTTGACCAATAATTTAACTCCAATCTGAAGATACTTAAAAGTCAGTTCAGTACTCAAGTACGTACGTTGTTTTAGGTGCTATGGGAAATATTAGAGAAGTACTTGTTCTTGGAGAGTTCATGCATTAGTTGGAAAGAGAATATGCATGTACAGAATACATATTTTTCATATACTATATATATATATTCCATGTTAACACACATATAGAAAATTAGTGAACACTATGGATTGTATATGAGACAGCCTCGGGTGATCAGTAAAAAGAGGTAACTCTCCAGCCAGCAAGTGACTGGACCAAATGAACTCTTGACAGTGACTTCTAGATTTCCGAGAGATGGCTCTAGGATTATGAAAAGAGCTGGAAGTAAAGGTCCTGGGAGTTTGGAAAAAGCAGAAGTCATTCTGGGCCAGAGTACTTGAAGAAAGTTTCACAAGCAAGGTGATACTTGAAGTCACTTTGGAGAGGCAGGATATGCAAAGAACAAAGGGCAGGAACATAGAAAACCTAGGAAGTAAGCCTTTCTTACTTCTGGGGCTATACGTTGGCATGAGATTTTTATTCAGTCCTAGCAGGCTCAGCTATTTGCCCAAGGTCATGGCAATCAAGTGCCAGAGGCAAGCTTCTGCCTCTGCTCCAATCCAGTATGTCGGTAACCTGCCATGAGTGAGAGTAGGAGGTCATTGCAGATCAGCTTAGAAAGTTTGCATGCTGTCACGTAGTGGAAGGCATACTACAAACCTCTGTTTTAGGAGCATTTGTATATGCTAGTGTATAAAATGGGTTAAAAGAAAGGAAAGATTGGAATCAGGAACACTTGTGAGGTAATCTGTTGCTGTTACCTAATTTGAGGTAAACAACGTGAGGTCACGGTAAGATTTTAAAGGAGAAGTATCCACAAAGAGGTGGATCCATCCACTGAGCTCAGGAGAGAAGTCATGGCTGCAGATAAATATTCAAATGCCCTCTATGTAGATGTCACAATCGAAGACTTGAATTTTATAATCCATCTCTATAGGAAATATTGTGGTGATGGAAAATCAGAGAGCCACAGCATGAATATGAAGGAAGGGAAATGCCAGTCTACATTTCACACTTGGTAACCTCTTCTTCATTCTTTGCATCCTTGTCTGACTGACTCCTTAGACATCCCCAGCATTGAGGAGAATAGCACTGGCTCACAGGCTCAGAATCCCTGTGTGTAACACTTCCCATTTCCTAATGATGGTCATCAGAGGCAATATTTTGTTATTAGATTCCAGAACTTCATTTTAAGAGAAAGAAATGGCAAAGGAAATCAGAATGATAATGCTGAGAGAGACTTTACATTCTTTTATTATGGCATTCACTGTATCACATGGTAGTTTTGATATGCTTGTCTGTTTTTTTTAATGTTTTTTTTAATGTTTTTTTTAATGTTTATTTATTTATTTTTGAGAGAGAGCACAAGCAAGGGAGGGGCAGAGACAGACAGACAGACAGAATCCAAAGCAGGCTCCAGGCTATGAGCTGTCAGCACAGAGCCAGATGTGGGGCTCGAACTTACAAACTGAGAGAGCATGACCTTAGCCGAAGTCGGGTGCTTAAGAAATGTTGGGAGAATCCAGTGCATTAACATATTGAAAATGCTTTTATGTAAAACTCTATTTAAATGTAAGGTATTAGCAGTATTTCCTAATTATTATTACTGCATGTGCTATTCTCCAAATAGATGGTATGTGAATTATATTTTGATACACATTGTTAGGTAGGTAGAGAGAGAGAGAGAGAAAGTTGGAAAAATGAAAAAACTTCATACTTCTGGAAACCATGAGGTTCAGAAAATTTGAATTGTTGTGGCTGTGAGGGTATTCTTCTCTGTGTTCTAGGTTTTCTCTCCCTTGCCAGCCTAATTACCTCTTTCCATTTGCTTGTTCATTCATTCATTCATTCATTTATGCAACAAATACTATTAAGCTCATCTTCAGATGAGCTACTTTTTTGGTTGGTATAGGCATACGGACAGTGCCTATGAAGGAAACAAAAAAAAATCTCTTTTTTAAGTTCATGGTTTTGAGGAAAAGGCAGACATGGAAACAAATAATTATAAAACAGTGAAGAATGTGCCATTGTGGAAGTATTTACAAAGAATGAGGAGATGCCCTTGATTTCTCAGAGCAAGGGCACTGTCAGAGGAAGGTAGAGAAGTTTGAGTTAATTCTGGAAAAAGTTTCCCAGATAGCTGAGGCATGTTAATAGGAACAGCCAGTTCCTATCCAAAATTATAAGTCCTGCTTCCTTTATTTATTATTCTTTCCTGCCAGCTGCTTCTTTAACTTCCCATAATTATGGCCTTGCCCCCAGACTTCTAGTCTGTTCTTTCTTCTGTTCTTTCTGTGACTATTCAGAGAGATTCAGTGAAAGTTTGTAGATGTGGGGTGCTTGGGATTTTGTGGAATGAGAGTTTTTGATCTTGCATTGTATCTCTTCTTTTTTTATAAAGCACAGCTAAACTTGATGTGTAAATTTTTAAAGTATTGCAGATAAAATGACATATGTTCACTTAAGATTTTAATGTGTTTAAAAATAATAGTTGGCAGAAATATTGAGTATATTAAAATTTAGAATGAATTTTAGCTCCATGATATAGTACAATTTTATATTTGAGGCTAAGCTATCAACTTGGAAGAAAGGAGTTAGGAAAAGTAAGTTATTAATTTATTTGTCAGCCCGGGTTGTAAGAGAGTAAGGTTTATGCTGGCATTCTGAGTACAACATCTGAAATCACTCGTGTCTACTTTTCTAGATCCAACAGTATCTCTATGGCCAAATTAATTTCTTTTTTACATTCATTTAAGAATATGGCTTTTACTTTACAATCTAGCACATATGTCATCTTACCCCTTTTATCATTTTTTTAAAAGTTAAACTCAAAATATATCCCAGAGTTCAAAGCTGAATTATACTCAACTATATACATGTACCATGTGTACATAGACTATAAATTTCTAAAAATTATATTTCTTCAGAAATATGTGTGCTTTGGGATGACAGGTCAAAGCTTTAAATTCTACTTTCCTTAGTCTATTTTATTAGTTGCTAGAGAAATACTGGAGACTTGTTTTAAAACCCATTTTTGTAGCTCAAATAGTCCATTAAGTGAATTAATAGATGCAAAAGAGCTTAGGAGAAAGTGCCTGGCATCTGGTAAGGGCTCAGTAAATGCAAGCTCTTGTCATTCCTATTATTTCTCCAAAGACTTTTCTTTTTAGTCACATGCTGTGACATGAAGTATCACCATCTGGGTTGACTCAAACCACTTACCCAAATCAGAATAAAACTTTTAGCCCTGGAGTCATTTCCTGTCCTTTCTAATTGTACTTAGGAATATAGTAAAGAAAGATAACTCAACCAGCTATCAACTGAGCAAATGATGCAAGTGCCTCATTCCATGTGTGTGCACATACACCACCAATGCAATGAAAACCAACTCGAGAGTATGAGAGAAAAGAGACTACGGAAATAGACTTTAAAAAAAATTCGGTTTAAGTGGAGAGTCATGGGACAGGTCAAAATGGGCAGGGGAAAGAATTTGAGAGAAATAAAAATGTGGTGCAGGTGGCCACCCTGAAGCTAATTTAACTTGGGTCATCTATGATCTCTTCCAGCTGTGAACATGTGCATGTGGCCCAGTGGCCCAGATGTTCTTCCTCGGTCTTTATGTTGCATAGCCCATAAAATTAAAACAGGATTGGAATTTAATTCTAGGGCTTTCAGAGTCCAATCATCAATATTTAATGGAGCTGTTCTCTGAAAATATAGAGTCCTGGTTAGAGAGTCCCTGGTTTGGGCCAAGACAGCCTACTGTAATTTTTGTAATTTCTCCTTAGTGACTGCTGACTCCCTTCCTCCACTGCCCCCCACCCCCTCCATCTTCAATTTTATTCTACTCAGGGAATGCTTTTCACCTCAGAAGCTGCTGGATCATATAAATATGTGGTTATTTCTAGTCATGAGCTAGAAATCTCTGAAAGACACAAGTAGTGTGCTACTTCCTATAGCAAAATCAATTAGTTCAAGATATTTAATGAGCTTGTGCTATATATTTCAACACTGGCGACTCTGTCGGCCATGTGAGGAATACAAACAAAACATAAAACATGGAACCTGGCCTCAGGAAACATGCAGTCTGGTTGTGAAGGAAAGATGAACACATGTAAGATCATCAAAGAACAACATAAAACTCTTCTATGGCTCTTTAGAGGAAATCTACATGCTTCCTTGTGATGGCTACCTCTGGTTGTGACTTTTGATTCAGGTGACTCCCAGATAAACTGGAAGTAAGGCCTGAAAATCCCAGTTGAACACAGAAGAGATCTATGAGATGTCTGTACCAAACTACATTTACACCGTAGAGTCCCACATCTAAATTCCTGAAAGCCACCCTTTCTTTTTTCCTTTGTTACCTGTAAAATAAACAGATCTCTAGCTGAGAAAGACCCCTTTGTCTAGTTAGTCCTGTGGCAGAGCAGGGCCTATTTGAGCAGTATTTTAATCACTAAGTAGTGTTTTTTCATGCAGTCTAGTAACTTGACCAAGAAGCAACAAAGAGTTGATGGCTGGCTAGCTGGAGCTTATTTCGTAGCAATAGTCTGGCTGACATACTATGCACATTAGTCACGGATTCTGACTTAAATTCTCTCCAGAGACGACACAGACACATGGAAGACCAGAGGGGAAAGGTGAACAGTTATTAAGAATATCTGACTGCCAGAAACACAATCAGAGTCTTTTGTGGACAGTTGCTGTGAACAGAAGATGAAGAGTCTAGATTTCAGTCCAGATTTCTGTTGTGTGTTATCAGAAACAAGAGTGCAAAGTTCCAGGAAATTCTTTAGCCTAACCCATCAAAATAATAGTCATTATATTTGGACACTTGTTGTGTTTTGAGAACAAATAAGTGTCTTCAACTTATGTGTAGGAGGCTATTCAGTATAATGCAATATTCAGATTTTAGATATCCAGAAGGATTCTTATCGAGCAGGCAAAATTCTGAATGCTTTGTCTACCTCAGAATATTCAGGAAAAAGCTATGTATAAAAAGAGACTTCAGATATATGTCAGCCATATATTTCTATGAATTTAACTTCTCATCCTTTCTCTTTTATAAGTTCAGCCTAATTACATTTAGTGAATATTAATAGTGTTCATTATGTGCAAGAGAGTGTGCTGGGTGCTAAAATCTTTAACAAATTCAGAATCCAGCTAGGGAAGTGTAAGTGAAGAGAATTACAGTATCAGGACTAAGTACTAAATAACACCAGAAAGCTGCTAGTCAACCTAGGCTGAGCATTGGCCTGGAGCAGGGGCCATGTAGGACACTTCTGTGAATGGCAAGTGTTTTGGCTCAACTGGGGAATGTAGGGATGGCCAGGATGGGAGATGAAGCAGGAGAAGATAGTTTAGGCCAGAACAGTGGGGTGCAGTGGAGATGATGTTTGCACTAAAACCCATCGAAAGACTTCTGTAAGGAAAAGGTAGCCATTGTGTGATTGCAGAAGAGAAAGTAAGCTTCAAATATGAATTTTGGGAAGATAATTTTGATGGCTGTGTGAGTAGGGAAGTGATAAGAGAGGAGGTACCTCAGATAGGGGTTTGAGTTTGACAACCATTGCATCCCACTTGGCATGAGATGGTGGTAGCCTGAGCTGATCAGGACAGTGAGGAAGAGTGGCCGGGAGAGGCCTTGTGGAGGAAGAATAAGCTAGATGTGGCTGCTCAGACAATATAGAAACATGGGTGATAGAAACCTAGTGCAAGGTTGGTTGTGAAAGCAAGTCACCACCAATTATGGAGATTTGTCATGGAAATAGCGTGTATCACATTTATCTCTCTGGGTCATTATCAACCATTATCAGTTTATGTATTTTTAAAACATCTTCAGTTTTAAGCACTGTGTATCTTCCCTTATTTCTTCCATTTTCAAATGATGCTTTGAACCACTTTTCAGTGGTTGGCATGTTCTTTCACAGTTTTACATCATCAGTGGAAAGCATGTATTCTAATAATTCCTGTTCCTTTTTCCCAACCAGTAAGAATGGCTTAATGATATATGGATAATAGTTCAGTAGTGTTATAGTATTAGTAGTAATAAGATGGCATCCTATGATTGTGTAATGACTCCCTCTTGGGATATGAGTTTGATTTTTATGGACAATCTTGCAGGGTACTTAACCTTCCTTCTTTTTAAAACAATTTTTTTTTTAATGTTTATTTATTTTTGAGAGGGAGAGAGAGAGACAGCACAAGCAGGTGAGGAGCAGAGAGAGAGGGAGACATAGAATCTGAAGCAGGTTCCAGGCTGTGTGCTGTCAGCACAGAGCCCAGTGCAGGGCTCGAACCCACAAACTGTGAGATCATGACCTGAGCTGAAGTTGGACGCTCAACCAACTGAATCACCCAGGCACCCCTAAACTTCCTTCTTTCTTCTCTTTTTTCCCATGATTATATTCAGAAGATTACCACCTGCCACAGCAGATCTCTTCTCCAGCCTTTTAAGAAACAGAGCAGACCTAGATTTAGGAGGTGATGATCAGGACCGGCCTCTAAAACCTTGTGTTGTCTTCCACAAGTGGTGACTCCTAGAGCTGATCGGCTTCTGGGCTAAGCAATAACTTGACTTCAGGGCCTCCTCGGGATGCCAGAATCTCGTAAGAAGCCAGCTGTTCAGTTGCCATAGGAGTCTCAGAGAAAAAACTGGCAGCCACACGCCAGTAATCTTCTGACTATATTAAGTTTCTTGGGCCCATACCAGTCCTACCTTAAATGAAGCCCCAAGCATCCTTGATTGTGTAGGAAACCAAGGGCCAGCCTTTCTAAAGTGCTGAATTTTCAAATGTAAGGAAGTAGGTGCTTTTCCTGAGGGAGTAGCAAAATGGACAGCAAATGTGTGGTCATTTAAATGGTATGACTTGGTCCTTTTTTCCCTTATAGGGGGGAAGAAACAAGTTCATACTTAAATTCTTTTTATTTTCAGCCTCCTGTTGATGTGATTCAGCATGTTAAGATTTGTTTAAAGGACTATCAAAGGTAAACATTCAATCTAGGAATGACATAGTGAAGTTTTGCAGAACTGAACATTAAATTTAAGCATGATCCGAGTACAGTCAGTTCTGCTATCATGCAGCATATTGCCTTCCTAAAAACCACTGCACTATGCAAAATCATGTGATAAAAACCACAGGCTAATGGGAAACGTAGGGTAAGGGGCACAGGGCACAACACTCAGAGACTTCACCAGTGACATATGTTTTTTAAAAAAGATAAGATTCTGTAAAAAGATTAGCACAGTTTTATACACATTAAAGAAACACATGTTAAGAAGCATGTAAATACTATGGTAAATGTGGCACTTTATGTTGAAAAGTTTCTTTGAGGAGGTAGATACTGAAAGGGTTGTAGCTTGTGAATTTTGTGAAAGGGTGGAAGGAAGGTTATCTGATATCAGATAGAAAGTTCTAACACCAGATGTGAATGGGAATGGCTCACAACACACAGGGAACCGAGGTAGCTGGGTGGTGTTTAAAATGTGTGTGGGGGGGGCGGGGGGAGGCACGCACACACACTGCGCATTTTGTGTATTTGCACATGGCTCAATTCAGCTGGATGACGTTTTCTGCATTCACTTAGTGTTTGTCACAGAAGAAATTTTGCATTAGCAACAAAGTGAAATTCATGTTATGCTCAAATTGTTTTCTAATATATCAAATGGTTCGGAAACAATTTGTATCTTCACACTGGCAATACAGCAGAACTCCCCCTTAGCTTCTATGTAAGGAGTCTGAGACCCAGCCAAGCTAAATGAGGTTTCCTAGTCAGATTAGCAGTTAGCTGAGCTGAGTGTGAATTCTTGGACACCCAGGCTCCTTTTGTAGTAGGAATGTCTATGTCGTCTGTTGCTTCTTTTACTGTTATATCTTTGATTTTTATTGTTAGTGATAACATTATTTTAGTACTTGTTTTAATGTAGGTGTAAGCACTTAACATAGTATGTGGAACTGAATAAATACTTGTCAGTAAATGAATTAATAAATTAATGAGGTTAGTGAATGGCCATAATCAAGCCCAGGTTCATTGTGGAAACAGTTCCAGACCTGCGTGTAGAGGAACAAATAGAAAAGATATGTAGAGTTCAGGATGGCAGTACTCTCCTTATATACTCTTCAAGGTTTCTTGGGTTTGTTTGGATTTTTGTAAAATAATTAAGGTATAGGCTTGTGACAACAGACAAGCTATTCAACCTCCCTAGATAATACCAGAACTACCTCATTGGGTTTCTGTAACAGTTAGATAAAATCATGTATATAAACTCTTAGCATAATGCCTGGTACATGGCAATGGTTCATTAAGTGTTAGCATGTATCATCATCATCACTACTACTACTGTTGCTGCTGTTTTTCTAGCATAACCCTCTGTACGTTGGAAAGAAGCAAGAACCAATGAATGTGAGAGAAGGCGCTCTGGTACTTTTCCTGAGCTGTGGCCCAGTTTTTCCAATTACTCACTGGATACCCCAACCCAGAGATACAATAGCACTTCAAACTCAACACATCCAAAGTCAAACTCATTAGCTTGCTCCCAGTAGACTCCTCCTCATGAGTTCCCACTTTCCTCAATTTACCCAAGCTAGACACCTCAGTGGTCCTTTATTCTCTCCTTCCTCCTCCACATTCCATGGGTCACTCATTCATTCAATTAAGATTTTATTGAACACCAAGTGTGTACGAGGCACTCTCCAAAGTGCCTCAAGAAATAAACGTGAATAAGGCATGATTCTCGTCCTGAAGAATCTTCAGTATAAGACAAGATGCAGAGAATGAAGCGCTGAATGCAAATCCCACATAGTAAGCCTGTCAAGATAAAATGTATTGACCAGCTGTAAGAGGCCACATGATGTGATCATGGTTCCTATATGTTGCCACTCAAATACAAAGTGGACAACCGTTTACATGGAAAGATGATGAAGGGTACCATCAGGGGATCATTCTGTATTTTAAAAATTTTGGTCCTTTTGGTTAGCAAAACACTTGTCAGGAAAACTAGTGTTTGTTTATTTGTTTTGGTTTGGTTGTTTTTTGTTTTTGTTTTTGTTTTTTGTTTTTTTTTTTGAGAGAGAGAGGAAGACAGAGGGAGAGAGTACACAGGAGCAGGGGAGGAGGAGGGGCAGAGGAGAGAGAGAATCCCAAGCAGGCTCCATGCTCAGCACAGAGCCCATCTTGGGGCTTCTCTACCTCAGAACCCTGAGATCATGACCTGAGCCAAAAGTAAGAGTCAGACCCTTAACCAACTGAGCCACCCAGGCACCCCTGGGAAAACTAGTTTTATTACTTGTTCTCCATTTTGGGTCCTAAAAATATTCTTTCACATGATGATGACTTTACAGTAAAAGTTTTCCCTTTTTTAGAATATTCAGTTCTTTTTTTTAATGTTTATTATTATTAGTTTATTATTATTTTGAGAAAGAGAACACAAGGAGGGGAGGGGCAGAGAGAGAGAGACAGAGAATCTGAAGCAGGCTCCAGGCTCCGAGCTGTCAGCACAGAGCCTGATGCAAGGCTTGAACTCATGAACCGTGAGATCATGACCTGAGCTGAAGTCGGATGTTTAACCAACTAAGCCACCCAGGTGCCCCTAGAATATTCAGATCTTCAGGTGGACCTGTGTCTGTACGGTAATTGTTTTTTGTGGTGATATGAAGGTAGGTTGAAAATAATTTAAAGTCGACTATTTAAAAATTTTTTTAATTTAAAGAAGTTTTAAATTTAAATTAAAGAATTTAAATTTCTACTTTTTATATACTCAGTTGGATTAATAAATTGAGCTTAGCCCATTTATTCTCATATTCTTAGCAGTTTTGTTGTACAAATAAAACCTTAGAGATTTTTAATTCACTGTAAGCTTCAAATGTAACATGTAAGTGAAAGGGAACATTATCTTTCAAATGCACTATAAATAATTTATTCACTAGTAAGTAATTAGGCAGTTAGGAAAGAGCTCTGGAAAAATAAAAGTTTTTAAAATAGGGGTAATTAATAAGCAAAGTTATCTAGGTACAGAGTCTGTAGTTCTCCAAAGGATTTATTTATTGATAACTTCCATGTGCCAGGTCCTGTTCCGGGAGCTGGGGATGCAGCAGTGAGCAAACCAGAACCCAGCCCTGAGACAGTTTACATTCTACTGAGAGAGACAGGAAATAAACTAATAAACAATAGACCTGTGATGCCAGGCAGTGATAAGAGCTATGAATTAAAATAGGGGCAATAAGGGCAGCGCACACGCATTCAAGCCAGAAGCACAAGTTGGGACTGGAAAAATTCTTCCGAGGATGGAGGCACAGTGCGCCAGGGCTGAGGACAGCTTCACCCAGGCCAGCCGCCAGGATGGCCCAGGGGCCCAGGGAAACAGCAGCCCATGGACAAGGCGGGCAGAGGCCCGGCCGCGGGGAGGCCCGGTTTCCCACCCCTCTCTGGCCGTGGATTCCTAGGTGGGAAAGAAGAAACAAGGAAAATTCCAGTCCCAGCTAACAGATACATGCCATTAAAAGAGAACGGATGCAGAGATTTACTCCTATTGTAGAACATTTGCGACTTCAGATACGCTTTACCTTGAAATTCAGGAATGTGGAATCAGGACTTGTAAAGAAACCAAGGACTTTAGTATTTTGACAAAAGCAGCTGATTTTGTGAAAGCCTTTCTCTTGGGTTTCAGGTGGAGGACATACTTGCCCTCATTAGGTTGGGTGACCTTTTCCTAGAGTCTTTTGAAATTACAGATGTGATAACCCTAAAGGGAGACCACCTGTGTGGGGCAATAGGAAGAATCACTGGCAAAGGAGGAACCACCCAAATTCACCACAGAGAGTGTGACATGGACAAGGATAATTTTGGCTGATGTGAGGGTTCACATCCTTGGCTCTTTACAAAATATCAAGATGGCAAGAACTGCCATTTGCAACCTCCTACTGGGGAATCCTCCATCAGAGGTTTATGGCAATACTCAAGCCATGGTTAGTGGAGCAGCAGATCCATTCTGATTCCAAATCACAGACATTTTATCTTGTCTTTGGACTCTACAGAAAAAGACTTTGCCCTCCACTCATGGTCACAAGAAACCGTGTGAAGGATTTTTCCATTTCTTTAAGTCTCCATCATTTGTTTCGTTCTCAGCCAGAAGCATTAATAGAAAGAAAAGGTTTGATTATTCACATCCAGCAGCTTTGAGGGTAATTTCCATATCTAAATTTAGTACCGTTATTATACTTATACATTATTTATAATTTATCACTTCATTTTAAGGAAAAGATATGCATAAATTCTCTTATTGGAGGAAAACTTATTGTTTAAACAGTCCTTTATGAATTCATAAATTTATTTATAAATGTATAACTTATAAATTGATAAACATTTCTTGTCTATGGAGTATAATTAAAAGAATCATCTCCCTAAAGAAAATAAGGGCAATAAGGATTAGCGAGTAAAGAGTGCTTAGATGCAATAGATAAGGTGATGGGAAATCACTCATAGATTGTAGGGCTTCTCTCCCTATTTGGTTGTTCACTAAGATTTCATTATTCACATTGGCCTAAATCAGACATTCGAATTGACATCTACCATCACACAGTCCTACCTTCCCTTTCACTCTGGTGCATATTCTCTGCTAGCTTGTGTTGGTAATGAATTGCATAAGAAAATGGTTTGCGTTGTTTATCAAATCTGCCATGTATAGAGGTTGTCTCTTGTGGCACACATTATTCTAACAATAGTGTAAATACTTTGAAATCTGCATCCTTACTAGTGGGGAGACAAAATGCTTTCATTAAGAAAACACATACATGAAGCAGATGGCTAACTAACAGCATCTTGATGTGAGCAAATTTTAGTCTCAAATTCTATGGCTTCATAATCTCAGAGGGATTTTCCTTCTTACTGTTAAGGAAAACTTACTCCCCACTGCATTTTAAAGAATTAAAAGTCACATTTGTATGTTAAGAATATTCACTTTGGCCTATTAAAAAAATTATGATTGCCCCCCAAAAGGGGGCTTTTATGACCTTTTACATTTTTAAAGTAAAGCCTTCCATCTGGCTAAAAAATATCTAAAAAAAAATTCTTTTACTGTGTTTGTCTTTCCTAGTAAATGTTACATTCATTCCTTAGAAAATTTGCTCTAGGGCAAGTTCATTTTGGCCTGATGTAATTTAATCCAAAGGGAGAAAAACATTAAGTTAATGAAATCTTAATGGAAAGCCATTATATATAGTGTGGTGTCTTAATTATTATTCTCCCAAATTATATTGGCTTATAATTTTTAATTTAGGTCTAAAAAAAAGATGCAGTGTTTAGTTACCTAATTAAATGCAATGCTCATTCATTAGGGGAATAATACATTATTTAATTCCTTTTAAATGAGCTCCCACAGACATGTGTCTGTATGTATCAATTGGATATCATTTCTAATCAGTCACTTTTTTAGCCATGATAATAGATTGCTGAGCAATCCGTGGCATCTGTTCTGACCACTTGGAGTTATTCAATGAGTAACTTGAAGTAACCAATTATTTTTAATTATTTTTAACAAAAAGATCAGATTTCTGTATTCTCTGAAAATGGGAACTACCACAGAATCATATGAAAATCAACCTTCTTTGCCATCATTTAACTTGATCTGAAGAGATATAAAAAGTGTGAGTTTTTATTGCTTAGGTTATTTTATTTTATCTTTGAAACTCAAGACAAGATTTCTAACAATTTTTTAAGGTTTCCTAGTATAATATAAGTTTGCAAACCACATATCCAGTAAAGGACTAATATCCAAAATACACAAGGGACTCATCCAACTCAATAGCAAAACACCCAAATAACCCAATTAAAAATATTTTCTTTCATTCCATAGTTACCTTTTTATTTTGTTGGTGATTTCCTTTGCCTTGCAGAAGCTTTTTAGTTTGAAGTAGTCCTACGTATTCATTTTTGTTTTTCTGCCTTTGCTTTCAGTGTCAAATCCAGGAAATCATTGCTAAGACCAATGTCAAGGAGCTTATACCCTGTGTTTTCTCCTAGAGGTTTTATGGCTTCAGGTCTTATGTTCAAGTCTTTAATCCAATTTGAGTTGACTTTGTATATGGTCTAAGATAGGGGTTCAGTTTCATTCTTTTGCATGTGACTGTCAGTTTTCCCAAGGCCATTTATTGAAGAGGCTATTCTTCTCCCATTGTATATTCTTGGCTCCTTTGTCATAAATTAATTGATCATATCATTGTGGGCCTATTTCTAGGCCCTCTAATCTATTTCACTGCTCAGTGTGGGTGTTTTTATGCCAATACCATACATTTTGATCACCATGACTTCATGACATAGTTTGAAATCAGGGAGCCTGATGCCTCCAGCTTTGTTCTTTCTGATGATTGTTTGACAAGCGGGCTTTTGTGGTTCCGTACACATTTTAGTATTGTTTGCTTTGTTTCTGTGAAAATGCCATTGGAACTTTGATGGGAATTTGCAGGGACGCTGTAGATTGCTTTGGGTAGTATGGATATTTTAACAATATTCTTTCAATCCATGAACACAAAATATCTTTCCGTTTATTTGTGTCATCTTCAGTTTTCCATAAATGTCTTACAGTTTTCAGTGTACAGGTCTTTCACCTCCTTGGTTAGATTTATTCCCAGGTTGTTTTATTCTTTTTGATGCAATTTTAAATGGGACTTTTTTCTTAATTTTTTTTCTGATAGTTCATTGTTAATATATAGAAATGCAACTGATTTTTGTATATTGATTTTGTATATTGATTTTGTATCCTGCAACTACTAAATTTGTTGACTAGTCAAACCATTTTTTGGTGTGGTCTTTAGGATTTTCCTTTTTAAAAAATTTTTTTTAAATGTTTATTTATTTTTGAGAGAGAGAGAGAGCATAAGCAGGGAAGGGGCAGAGAGAGAGGGAGACACAGAATCTGAAGCAGGCTCCAAGCTCTGAGCTGTCAGCACAGAGCCTGACGCAGGGCTCAAACTCATGAACGTGATGAGATCACGACCTGAGCTGAAGTCGGACGCTTAAACGACTGAGTCACCCAGGCACCCCAAGGGTTTTCTATGTATGGTATCATTTCATCTGCAAATAGAGACAATTTTACTTCTCTCTTTATAATTTGGATGCCTTTTAAAAAGTTTTCTTTTAGCTTCATCTGTTTCCTCCCAACATTGTCTCACTTTAAAATGAACATAAACTCTGTGGGAGGAAAGACTTTCTCCATTTTAATCCAGCACACAGAACATAGCATAACCCATGGCAAACATTCAGTCAGCATTTGTTGGGAAAATGTCATTACTTTTTATTCTTTTAAGTTTTTAATTTGTTTTGAGAGAGAGAGAGTATGTGCATGAGTGGGAAAGGGGTAGAGAGAGAAGCCCAAGCAGGCTCTGCACTGTCATCGCACGGAGACCCATGCAGGGCTCAAACTCATGAACCGTGAGATTATGACTTGAGCTGAAACCAAGAGTCGAATGCTTAACCAACTGAGCCACCCAGGTGACCCAGGAAAATGTCATTAAGTAGGCCCTCCATGAGGGCAGATAACAGTTCATGTAGAATTGTGCACTTTTAAAAGACAATAGTTTAACACCAAAGACAACTTTGAAAGGAGAAAATAATATCTCCCAAAGACAGCCAGAGAGGAAAGTGGAATCCAGGGAGCATGTCCCACATGAACGTGGTACGGTGGGCTTGGCATCTCCTTCATTTGGGATAATACCAAGCATGTGGTAGATGTCTAATAAATGTTCGTTGTATTAATTATTTAACTAGCTATGGGCTTATCTTCAGTTATATTCAGTGAACATTTGAGGATTAGTTATGAGCTGTGTCAATCACTGGGCAGACACAAAGATGAATAAGAAAAGATCTTTTTCCTCTAGAGATTAGTAATTACATAGATAAGCCTCAGTCTTGTTAGTCCCAGCCATAGAGTTTCACTTTTCTTCCAAGAGGGCTGCATCCCTGAGTTACCCCCAGAGATCCACTGAAGAGGCTTCCAAAGGGCTCAGCCTTGTGGGGATCACCCAGGACAGTTCTGCCCATGGGGACAAGAGATAGAACGCTTCCACCTATGTGTACTGGATGACCTGCAATTCTTGCTTCTTTACCAGTTTTTAAATGAGGATTTTCTCCTCCCCGGAGGCCCAGATTTAAGTACTGAAAGGGCAGGGACCCACGTACGTTACTCCATGCACATTGTCTTTGTTAGCATTGTGGGCATAACTGAATTTGTCCTCCTCCTTGACCATCTTGTCCATCTGCTCTTCATTACTTTAGACTAACCAGAAAAATTTTGTCTTGTCTAGGGTGACACTGCTTTTCAGTAGCTGAGCCAGGGCAGGAATGCACCTCTTCTTTTGTTTTTTTTTTTTTTTTTAATTTTTTTTAATGTTTATTTTTGAGAGAGACAGAGACAGAATGTGAGTGGGTTGGGACAGAGAGAGAGGGAGACACAGAATCTGAAACAGGCTCCAGGCTCTGAGCTGTCAGCACAGAGCCCGATGTGGGGCTTGAACTCACGAGCTGCGAGATCATGACCTGAGCTGAAGTTGGACGCTCAACTGACTGAGCCACCCAGGCGCCCCACAAATGTACCTCTTCTAACTATGGGGCCAGTGCTGTATCCAGGACACTACCTTCCCTCAACTCATGCTGCGTGAGAGACAGATGACATTGAGTACACGTTACGTGTGGGAAAGTACTTTGGAAATTGTCTATCAGTAGGATGTTGATCAACAACCAGAATGAGAATGACTTTAACTTCATGGTGCATGAACTGCAGACCACCATGCACAATTGCTCCAGAGGAACTCACATGCCCACCCCTGTTGAGGACCCTTGCTGCCCTAATTATTTAGTTCCAGATACTGTAGACCCCAAGGAAAAATCAATAGCAGTGGCCTCAGAGAGAAGTGATTCCCTCTTTTACTGACTCTGGGACCTTGAGCAAGCTATCTAATCTTTCTAAACCTCTATCTTCTCATCTAGAAAATGGAGATTATGAGTGCCTGCCTTCTGATGGCTGTGAGAATCCAGTGTATGTAAAGCCCTTAGTAAGGGCTTCTAGTAAGTGCTTAAGAAGTGTTAGCCATTGTTAAAGGGTGATTATTTTAAAAGGGTAAATGATGACTCTCAGATATCAAATGAACACGTGTCAAGGATTTATTTAATTTGCTCATTAATGAGATAATCAGTAGGTTGTTACAATCAGGTACCTGGAAGGCTGCACCACACAATGCCTAGTTTTCTGCTGATAACACCCATTAATCATTCTGATCCATTTCAGAATTTTTCACAATTATTTTCTGGATTTTTTTTCTTATTGCTAGTTCCTTATTTGCATGCTAGGAATGTTTTGAGGACCAATAAGATAATAGGAAAATTTGCCATATAAGCTGTGATATATTTTGCAAATAGTAGAGTACAAAAGAGACAGGTGAGGCCAACCTGCATTTCAGGCCAACCTCTGATACTTCCTGTGATACTGTGATCTTGAGCAAGTCACAGAACACCTCTTTGCCTATCTTTCCTTAGCTGTAAGTTAGTGTATTTAAGATTCACTGCACAAGGCTATGGTGAGAATTAGATGAAGTTACGTGTGGGAAAGTACTTTGGAAAATAAAAAGAATGCTATAGAAAGATGGGATGTGATGTTATTGCTCTCAGCTTAGATTTGGTCCATTTTTCTTTAAGAAGAGACTTTAGAATAAGAGATGGAGTGGTGAGTTCTTAAACTCACCAGGTCATTATTACTGCAAGTTGTAAATCACATGGAGAGGTCTTTAACTCAGTAACAGTGATTTATGGCACTACTGTTGATCCAAAAGCACCTCTCCAATATTCACCCACATGTCCTGATGGCTCCAGAGAGAAGTTCATGGTGCCAGCAGTGGTAATGTTGATGCCCATGGGGCCATGTGTCCTTAATTAAACCTGTAAGAACGGTATTTTACTCTCCTCAACCTCTTCCCCCAGTGCTGTCATCCCAGAGTCTCCCCTGGTTATCCTGTAAAAAGAGATTCATTTAACCAGCCTGTGGAGACTCTCAGGAATTTGCAGGAATTGGGAAGGAAAAGTCTTTGGCCCAGCACACTCCTTTCCTGGCCCAGTTCTGGGTTTTGTAATTGAGAAGGGATAAGGAGGGTTTGGAGTGAGTCCAGGACCCGACACTGAAAGCATTGAGAGGAGTTGAGCGAGCTCTGGTGGGAGGGGCCAGGACTGCTTCGCCTGGAAAGGAGCAGGCCACAGCGGGACTCTATGGGCAGATGCTTCCACAGAGGCAGTCTTTCCACCATGCCTGCTGCAGAAGAGAGTGACTTTACCTCAAGGGTTATAGTTATGGAGACTGAAGAACTGTCTGCCTAAGCTAGTGAATGCTGTGGACACATTTATGAAGGTTCTACCAAGTTCTTCTCTAGAGATTTTGAAGAACAAGATTGGGTCTCTCTTAATCTGAAATATTACAGAACATGTCTCCCCCGCTGCCCCGCCGAGGCAGAGGCTTGATTCAGATACGAAGAAGGGAAAAGCTGAGACAAGGGATCCATACCTGATTGTCCTACCTTGTCTATTGTGACTAATAGAAACAGGTGAAGGTGGGAGAGAGATTGAGTAACTGAGCTGACTTCCCTGTTTACCTTCCCTTCCGTGTGCCCTGTGAGAGGACCCCATCATTTGTGACAGCGTTTATCACACTTACTTCCTCTCCTTAGACTGAGCTCTTCAAAGGCAGAGCCTTGGTCTTCACCCCTGTGTCTCCAGCCCCTAACATAATACCTGACACGTAGTAGGGCTCAGCAAATATTTGTTGAATGAGTGCACAGATATGAATAACTCCTTTGACAGGCAGAGGTCAAGTCAACAGAAACCTCAATGCTGGAGACACTGACAGAAACCCCATTTAAAAGCCAGTTGACCAGCCCAACCTGTGAGTGCTATTGAACTGTTCACCATAAAATAGTAAGGGAAGCCTGAGTTCAAACTTCAGCATTCGTAGTGAGACTATTTTCAGCTTTCTCAGAGACAGCATCTGTAAATAATCAGGCAGAAGCCTTTTATAAAACAACACAGAAAAACCTCAAAGACTATTCTAAGGCTGCAACATTTAAACAAGATTTTAACCCATGGGGACGCCAAGATCAACACGGAGCTTCCTGAACATAAAAGCCTGGAATGTCATAGCAGTGTGGGGGCAAAAGCTATGATCGCATTTCCCCTTTTCTAAATTATATACTGCTTAGTGTTAATGTGAGCGGAGGGCTGGGACAGAGACGGCCCTGTGGGTTACGTAAGTAAATCTCCTTGCACCCTCCATCTCAGCTGTAATGCAGCATCCATGGTGACAGTGGTTGGAGGGAGTCACCAGGCTGGCTGGACTGACGGAAGGCAAAAGGTCACTTGTAGGTCATGCCATGATTTAAGTACTTGATGTAATTTATAACTGGGCTTTTGCCCTATGTAGAAAAATGATCAGGGACATTTGTTGTGTAATTTCTTCTCTCACTAGAAGATGTTGTTCTTAAAACTGAGTTTAGTGGCAGCTATGAAAGACCATCTGTAGCACATTCCAAAATCACTTTCTTTTCCTTCCCAATTGGAAAGAGGGACAAGAAACCAAATGAACCCTTTAGCTCTCTCAACCTGCATGATTGTCGCCTGAGGAGGAGAGACAGGTCTCTAGGTCACATCTTTCCCTGTCCCTGTATTAGGGACCACATCAGCCAACCTCAATTATAAACAAGTGAAAACAGAGTGCTCCTAAACCAATCTTACTATCAACCTTACTATGTGTGTGGCCAGTATGATATAAAAATCTGCCCATTTCTCAAGTTACCTGCAACGTTACTTCTTAAGGCTCTTCCAGGGAGACCTGCACTAATAATGAGTCGTCATGTCTTGTTACCTGGGCAAGCTAATATTTGAACAACTATCATAACACCTGACAGTTGATACAACTAACTTTAATTCCTTAAATCATTTTAATTCTTTAAATCCAAAAGGATTTTTGAGGTTATTTTCTTAAAAAATAAGAACATTATTTGGAAAAATAGTACACATATTCATTTTAATTCGTGTGTTCTGGACTTGAGGATAAGGCTACATCTTCATTTTTGTACTCCTAGTTGGTGTAGTGTTTGGAAGATGGTCTAAGCCCAATAAATATTTTTTGAATCACTGAGTGAGAGGAATATTTACAGAGCAGAAGCCTCTGTGCTGGTTGGCTGTGAGTCCAGTGGTGTCTTCTTTCTGCAAACTCTGAAAATGTGTATAAACAAAAAGATCAGAGTGAGAATTTAAAAAGAACATTTATTATAATTTTCAATAATATGTACTTTTTAAGCTCATGAATACCATATCTGAAATTGTTCATGGACACACATACACCCCCAACACTTCCCATAGGTACATGCTTAGACTGTCACGCACAGACTGTGTGTGAGTGCATGTATATATATCAATGTTTTTTTTTAAAAGATACTGAAAATATAGTTAACAGTAGTTATCTCTAAAGAAGGAGTAAATTTGGGAAAGATAAAGGGTACTTTCACAATTTAGCTTATATGTTTCTCATTTTCAAATTCTTCCTATGAGTATGCATTTGTATATCTCAGTTCTTAACACGTGGTCTGGCACTTAGCAAACATTAAATCAATGTTAAACACACACATAAAGTGAATCAGTGAATGGAGTGACATGTAAATTATACTCAAAACATTTGACTTTGAGAGAGTTAGGAGTAGAATGGTGATAAGGAAATTGAACTGAAGAGAGGGCATCATCTGGGTCTATCAACGAAAGAAGCCATCAGAAATATAGGAATAGTTTTGGGTTGCTATTGATAAATATATTTTCCAATTAAAAAAAACCAAAATGGCCCCAAATTTACTGTCCACTATTAGCAAATAATATAGTATTATGTAGAGTAACATGGTATTACACATAATTGTATGTGTTCCTCTGGGCTTATATATTGCCTGAACAAAGGCCAATGGCCTGGCAAGAAGGCCACTAACTTTGGTGATCTGTTAACCTGATAGGGCTGGACAGGCATGGCTTCCTGAAAGGCCTTTGTACTCACAGTCCTGTTCAGGTAATGCTGGTTTGCCGCATCAAATAAAGAACTAATGAGACCATCTGGGGAAGGAGACAGCAATCTAGTGGTTCAAGCATCAGTCATTTGGCCCGTCCATGAGCTTGATGTCCAGAAACTGACATGATGCGTGAGAATGTTTAACCCCAATCCAGCTGGCATGACCCCAATGCAAGAAACCCTTTCTTGGCCCCTCATCTAGGAAATGAGTTGGCAGTATTTAAAAATGCTTGAATGGCAGCTTGGAGTCTATTTGAAGAAGCTGGTAGAAAGATCCCAATGGCAGGAATGTCCAGATAAGATTACCACCAGTAGTCGGTTGCTGAAATCACTTAAGTGTTTTGATCAGGTGAAAAAAGTGCCACTTAGCTTCAGTCTGGGTGGCAGAGAGTCCTTTTAAATGTAGCTGCAGCACAGACGTTCTGTGCATTACTCATGCTGTGAAGTACGTGATTTAAGCCACTGACTTCCTAAATTAAAGACACAAAAAGGCAGACATGTAATTCTTTTAATTACACCTCCAAATTTCTCCTACATTCCTTTGAGTTTGTCTCCTGTTTGTCCGTGTTTGCCTGTTTGATCAACCTACCAGCAGAAGATGAGCAGCGGTGAAGGTAGAGGATCTGTAAGAGCATAAAAGACTTGACTTAATTTGTTTTCACTATAGGAAAATGAAGGCAGTGTTTTCGGAAGTTGAGAAGATAAGAAATCTGATTTCTGCTGATAGAGCATTTCAAGGCAGAACTGAGACATGTTTGTATGTTTTTTTGGTATCTGCTGTCCACTAACATGGATTATTAATAAAACATATTTGACTTATATCACCAGGCAAGAAGGTTCAATTTTATCTTGTATTTCTAGTAAAGTACAGCCTTCTAACCTTAACATGTAGTTTTCATAACTCAGCAATAGAGACAGGCTGCACTTTCAGAAGGTTTGTAGTCATGAACAACTTAAAGCTGTGTGTACTTTTTAAAACTATGCAACCATTTAGATATTTATTTGTAGGAACTAATTGAAGTAGGTACTTAGAAAGCCATGTAAGTTTGTTTTCTGCTAGATGACATGAGAAACTGAATTTTGGAATTAAGCAGTTAAGTTTCTCTCCTCTTTCTCACCTGTTCCCCTTTGTAAGGAAGGGGACATGATGACTTCTTTTACTGTCACAGTTTCTGGGTTGGTTTTCTGATTATAATGGGAGACGTGCTAACCCATCTGTACTCCCAGACTAGGCCTCACTGACATCAGTGCACCAGTCTGAAGGTTGTTAGGTCTCTGTGCCAAGAAAAGCCTCTCTGTAATCCCACGGTCATTAAACTAGTGTAACCTCACCCACCCCAGATTTCTCCCCCAGGTACACTTGACCTCAGCTAAGTCTTTGAACATGTAACCCTTTGAGTGATGTTCTAAGAATGTCCGTGTTGGATATGGCCTGGTAAGAGAAGGCTACAATCTTTATTGGGGTTTCTGAGGGAAAGGAAGGGCAGAGCAAGATAAATAGGATTGGCTAGTTTGAATAATTTCTGAGGGATTTTGGCAATGGGGATGGTCTCTAGTTGCCTGGTACCTGGCCCTGGGATGATTAAGGCAGAGGAACATTGTATCCGGGGTGAAGGGAACAGAATGAGGAAGTCTGGCTCTGGATTGGTTAGTTTGCATATCAAAGGCATGCTCCCAGCCGGGCCCTTTGCTATCTCCAAGAATTGGCTATCCCCAGGGGAGGGGGCAGTCTCTTTTCAGCTAGAAAGGGTTTTTTTAAGGTGTCAAAACATCATAATGTACAGAAAATAAAAAAAATACATACAATACAAATGAGTTTAACATATCTGTCTGAATCTTTCTTAGTTACCTTTTGTGGGTTTGCATGAGTATTTGCCAAATTATGTTATAAAGTGATTTGCCTTTAGTGGTCTACACGATTTCGAATGAATGGTACGGTATTTATACAGCCCTAAGTTACTGTCCAATACCAACTTTAACCTCGACTGTGGCAGGCAATCCAGAGCCCTTTTCCCCTCACCCAGAAACTTTTTGAGGGCTCTTATTAATTAGCCTTTTAGACTTCTTTTTTTTTTCTTTTTCTTTTTTTTCAGATTTCTGCAGAAGAGATTTTAGCCTACATAGATTTTGTTGCTTTACAAAACTTAATGAGGCTTTTCCCCTTTTCACCGTACTTGGAAATACTGAGGACTCATTCCAGTTACCCATAATTTCTCAGACACCCACTGGCAGCTAGCCATAGGAAAATGTTTTCCTGTTCTAGGACTGAGGCAACTGTGGGGCTGAAGTTTCATTTTGGTGACACACACACTCATAAATAACCATCAGATATTTTATCATTTCATGTTTGGATGATTTTCCAGTTATCTATTTTATCTATTGCTGTGAAACAAACCACTCCAAAACCTAGTGGCGTAAAGCAGTTTATTACTCTTATATCTCTGGTCTGTGGGTTCAGGATTCTGTGCAGCTCGCCTCTGCAGCACCACCCTGGGGTTTCAGCTGGGATCATAGGAATGGCTGGAACTGGAAAACTTGGGGGCAGCAGGGCAGGTCTCTCTCCTCATATGGTCTCTCCAAGTGACTAAGTGCAAGCTTCCTCACAGAACAGCAGCCTCAGGGTAGCCTTCTGACATGGTTGCTCTGGGCTCCAAAAACAATTCTTCAGGAATCAGAAGGGGGAAGCTGCTGGTCTCTTAAGGCTGAGCCTGGAAATTGGCAGGCTACAGCATTCTTTCTGCCATATTGGTTAGGTTGGTTAAGTTTTCACAGAGACACCCACACCCCACCCTGCAGATTCCAGGGCAGAGGACAGACTTCACCTCTCAGTTGGAAGATTAGCAAAGAATCTGTGGTTATCTCTACTCTACCGCATGGCGTTTAGCATATCGACAAAAAGAAGATTATTTTTATCTCACTCTGTACCTACCTTAGAAAAGTAGATATTCAGCTGTAGCTCATTTCAGAGTTCTCTCTCTATGAAGATTGTTGACTGTTTGATGGAAAAATTTTGACTTCAAACTCAAATTATGACTTGGTAATCATCTAAACTATATACAGTGTATAGTAGGATATCCAAATGTATATCCTTGCACTTATTGGATATTTTCCAAAGAATTTTAAGATGTGTTAAATGATTCTTACATCTGTGCTTGAGTATTACTGTCTTCATTTTGTTCATGAGGAAGTGGAGGCTCTGAGTAGTTAAGTGTCCCACATTACATGGCTACTCATGGTGGCAGAGACAGGACCAGAATTAGGTTAGCTGTATACTTTTCACTGATGGCATCTTTGTATTCCTAAATATAGATAAAAGGAAGTCAACGACCATGATAAGAACGTTTAATAAATTTCATCATTTTGGGTGTTAATTTCCTGAAATGAAGAAAAGATCTTTGGTTTCAAGTACATGCTTAGTGTTTGACAGCTCTTAGAGACTTTGTCCCACATGCTGATGTCATGAGAGGTATTGTTAAAGCACCATTTTTCAGATGAGGAATCAGAAGTACAGAGAGGTTAAGTAAACTGCTTGTGGATTGGTCACATGGCTGACTGGTAGAGCTAGTGCCCACGCCCAGAACTTGAAACTCTGAATCTTGTCATGTCTACCTCTTGAATCCCCACTCCCCCACACCCGTACACCCTGTTTCTTGGCCTTGGAAGTCTTAGGACAGCATACAAATGGCTCAGTTGTGTAGACCAGGACCAGCCTTCTCAGGGACAAAAATGGAGGCCTCAGAGGACTGAAAGAGCAGTGAGAGAAAGGCACAAAGAACAGGGCAGCACTGGCATTATTAGAGGAAATGGGGAACACTCTAATTGCAGGCAGTTTCAACTTTGACTGTTTCCAGGAAAAGCTAATACTGTTATGATTTCTCCTGATGCATGTGAAATCAGTTGCTATAGCAATGACCAGTGTTTGTTGGAACTTGCTGACAGCAGCAGGCCTTAGGAGTAAAATCTCTCTGTTAATCATGCTTCTGATGCTGATAGTAATGAACTTGGATCCACCATCTCAGCCCCTCTACCATGTCCATTTCCCACCATGATCTCCTGGCCAGAAGGAAGGGCAAGACAAGTCTCTGCTCATGTCACTAGATAGACATGTTGACAATGGCCTTGGGAACATGGTTCAGCTGTGGCCATGTTCTAGGGAAGGGGAGCCAGGCTGATGATAGGGAAAATGAGGAGTTTGGAGCCCAAGTCTGAACCGATCTTGGTAAATGTTTGGGTAGATCCAATATCGTCCATACATCTGTAGATGTCGCAAAGAGACTAGGAAATAAATTATTTTGTTATTTGTTCAAGCTGAAACAACATTAGCAAACATTTCCATTTTTCCATTGAGATGTAAGCAGATGTTGGCAGTAAGCTACAGGACACATTTCCCGGTTCCACATTCCTTCCCCACTGCCACAGCGGCCCTCTTTCACTCCTCAAGCTTCTACTTGCGTTGGGATCTCTGCAGTAGCTACTCCCTCTCCCCAGTGATCTTGTATGACTAGCTCCTTGTTATTCAGAGCTCTGCTTAATAACCACTTCCTGACTTAGTTTTAAGTTACTGTTATTGATTTAGGGGTTTTTTAGGTATAATTGACATACGACATTATATTCATTACAGGTATACAACTTAATCATTTGATATCTGTATACATTGGGAAATGATCACCACAAATGAACTAGTTTACATCCATCACCTTATGTAGCGACATTTTTTTTTCTTGTGATGAGAACTTTTCAGGTTTACTCTCTTAGCAACTTCCAAATATGCAATACAATATTGTTAACTATAGTCATTGTACTATACATTACATCCCCATAATGTATTTATTTTATAACTAGAATTTTGTACTCCCTGCCTCTGGAAATCACTGGTCTATTCTCTAATTCTATGAGCTTGATTTTTTGTTTGTTTGTTTTTTAGATTCCTTATAAGTAAGATCATATGGTATTTGACTTTCTTTGACTTATTATACTTAGCATAATGCCCTCAAGGTCCATCCAAGTCGTTGCAAATGGCAAGATTTCATTCTTTTTTCTGATTGAATAATAATATGTATGTGTGTGTGTGTACACACACACACACACACACACACACACACACACACAAGTAGAATTGCTGGATCATATGGTACTTCTATTTTTAATTTTTTGAGGAACCTCTATACCATTTTCCATAGTGGTGCACCAATTTACATTCCTACCACCAGTGCACAAGAGTCCTTTTTCTCTACATCTTTACCAACACTTGTTATTTTTTGTCTTTTTGAATATAGCCATTTTAACAGATGTGGGGTGTTTTATCTCATTGCAATTTTGATTTGTATTTCCTTGAGGATATCTGGTATCCATCTTTATATCTTCTTTGGAAAAATATCTATTTAGATCCTCTGCCTATTCTTTTTTTTTTTTTTAATTTTTTTTTCAACATTTATTTATTTTTGGGACAGAGAGAGACAGAGCATGAATGGGGGAGGGGCAGAGAGAGAGAGGGAGACACAGAATCGGAAACAGGCTCCAGGCTCTGAGCCATCAGCCCAGAGCCCGACGCGGGGTCGAACTCACGGACCGCGAGATCGTGACCTGGCTGAAGTCGGACGCTCAACCGACTGCGCCACCCAGGCGCCCCCCTCTGCCTATTCTTTAAACAGATTTTTTTGAGTTTTTGTTCGTTTCTTTGTTTTGCTATTGAGTTAAAGGAGTTCTTTATATATTTTGGATATTAACCCCTTACCAGATATATGATTTGCAAATATTTTCTCCCATTTCATAGGTTGCCCTTTTATTTTGTTGATGATTTCCTTCACTGTGCAAAGGTTTTTAATTTGGTGTAGTCCTACTTGCTTATTTGTGCTTTTTTTTTTTTTAAACATTTATTTATTTTTGAGAGACAGATAGAGACAGAGCATGAGCAGGGGAGGAATGGAGAGAGAGGGAGACACAGAATCCGAAGCAGGCTCCAGGCTCCGAGCTGTCAGCACAGAGTCCCACGCGGGGCTTGAACTCATGAACTGTGAGATCATGACCTGAGCCGAAATCGAGTTGGACGCTAACCGACTGAGCCACCCAGGTGCCCCAGCTTATTTTTGCTTTTGTTGTCAGATTAAAAAAACAAAACCTATGTCAAGGAGCTTATACCAGTGTTTTCTTCAAGGAATTTTATGGTTTCAGATCTTACATTCAAGGTTTTAGTTCATTCTGAGTTAATTTTTGTGTATTGTGTAAGATACTTTCTAGTTCCATTCTTTTGCATATGGCTGTTCAGTTTGTCCAGTTATCCATCCATCCATCCAATTATTTATTGAAGAGATTGCCCTTCCTCATTGCATATTCTTAGTTTCTTTGTCATAATTGACTATATATGTGCAGGTTTATTTCTGGTCACTCTGATCTGGTCTTTTGATGTGTGTCAGTTTTATGTCAATACCATACTGTTTTGATTACTGTGGCTTCAAAATATAGTCTGAAATCAGGGAGCATGATGCCTCTAGGTTTCTTCTTCTTTTTAAATTTGCTTTGGATATTCGCATCTTTTGTGGTTCCACACAAATTTTAGTATTGTTTATTTCTGTGAAAAATGCCATTGGGATTGCATTGACTCTATAGATTGCTTTGGGTAGTATGGGTTATTTTATTTTATTTTATTTTATTTTATTTTATTTTATATGGACATTATAACAACATTAACTCATTGAATCCATGAACACAGAATATTTTTCTATTTATTTATTTCCATTAATTTCTTTCATTAATGTCTTAAAGTTTTCAGTGTCCAACTCTTTCACCTACTTGGTTAAATTTATTCTTAAGTATTTTGTTCTTTTTGATGCCGTTGTAAAGGGGATTGTTTTCTTAATCTTTTTCTGATAGTTTGTGATTACTGTATAGAAATGGAACAGATTTTTGTATCGTGCAATCTTACTGAATTCATCCATTAGTTCTAACACTTTTTTGGTGGAGTTTGGTGTTTTCTATATATAATATCACATCATCTGCAAATGACAATTTTCTTCTTCCTTTCCAATTTGGATGTCTCTTATTTCCTCTTCTTGCCTAATTGCCCTGGCTTGGATTTCCAATGTTATGTTGAATAAAAGTAGTCAGAGTATACATTCTTATCTTATTCCTGATCTTAGAGGAAAAGCTTTCAGCATTTTACCATTGAGTATAATGTTAGCTGTGGGCTTGTCATATGTGGCCTTTATTATGTTGATATACTTTCCCTCTATACATACTGTTGAGAGTTTTTTATTGTTGAATTTTCTCAAATACTTTTCTGCATCTATTGAGATGATCATGTGATTTTTATCCTTCATTTTATTATGTGATGTATCATAATGATTGA
This sequence comes from Felis catus, assembly GCF_018350175.1. Taxonomy (NCBI): domain Eukaryota; kingdom Metazoa; phylum Chordata; class Mammalia; order Carnivora; family Felidae; genus Felis; species Felis catus. The sequence continues at coordinate 43,477,527 of NC_058379.1, forward strand.
TTTTTGTGGAGTTGAACCATTGTGCATCCCTGGAATAAATCTTACTTGATTATGGTGTATGATCCTTTTGATATATTATTGAATTCAGTTTGCTAATATTTTATTGGAGATTTTTACATTTATGTTCATTAAGGATATTGATGTGTGATTTTTTTTTTTTTTTTTTTTTTTTTTTTTGGTGCCATACATGTCTGGTTTTGGTATCAGGGTAATGTTGGCCTTATAAAATGAGTTTGAAAGAACTCTCTCTTCTTCTATTTTTTTGGAAGAGCTTAAGAAGGATTGGTATTCTTTGGATGTTTGGTAGAATCACTAGTGAAGCCATCTGGTCCTGGACTTTTGTTTGTTGGCAGGTTTTTGATTACTGATTCAGTTCCTTACTAGTAACCATTCTTTTCAGATTTTCTGTTTCTTCATGATTCTCTCTTGGCAAGTTATATGTTTCTAGGAATTTATTCATTTCTTCTAGGTTGTCAGGTAGTAGTCTCTTATAGTCCTCTGTTATTACCGTGGTAGCAGTTGTAATGTCTTCTTCATTTCTGATTTATTTATTTGAGTTTTCTCTCTTTTTTCTTGGTGAGCCTAGCAAAAGGCTTGTCAATTTTATCTTTTCAGTGGACCAACTCTTAGTTTCATTGATCTTTTCTATTATCTTTTTAGTATCTATTTTATTCATTTCAGCTCTGATATTTATTTCTTTTCTTCTACCAACTTGTACTTTGTTTTTCTTTATCTATTTCTTTGAGGTATAAAGTTAGGTTGAGATTTTTGCTTGTTTTTTTTTTTTTGAAATAGTATTCATTGCTATGAATGTCTCTCTTAGAACTGCTTTTACTGTATCTCATAAATTTTGGTTTGTTGTATTTGCATTTTTATTTGTCTCAAGGAATTTTTAAATTTCTTCTTCAACCCATCAGTAGCATGTTGTTTAATCTTCACATAGTTGTGAATTTTCCAGTTTTCTTGTAATTAATTTCTACTTTTACACCATTGTGGTCAGTAAAGATGCTTGATATTATTTCAGTTCTTCTTAAATTTATTAACACTTGACCTAAGATATGATCTATCCTGAACATAGTGAGTGTTCCATGTGCCCTTAGGAAGAGTGTGTGTTCTATTGCTTTTGGAGAGAATGTTCTGTATATATAGGTTAGGCCCATCTGGTCTAACATGTTGTTAAGGCAGATGTTTCCTTGTTGACTTTTCTGCCTAGATGATCTGTTAGCCTCCTGATTTCTGAAGGACCCAATGTAAAGTAGCCACTTTGATTCTCAGTGTAATACTATTTGAAATTTTCATGTTATTTTATTTGTTTATTTTGCGTCTCTTCCCAACCCCCATACTCTGTCTCAGAGGCAGGTTCATGGAGAAGGGACCTTGTCTGTTGGTCACCACTAGAACCCGGAGAACAATGCCTGGCCCAGGTCTCAACAAATACATGTAAAATTAATGAACTCTTCCTAGTTACTGCAGTTCTTTAAACCAGGTATACTTTCCCACACATCAATACCTTTGCACATGCTGGACCCTCTACCTGGAGTGCCCTTTTCCTCCCTTCTTCTTTTTCTATAACCCCCCAATTTGTTTACCAAACTTTATCTTGTGCTGTCCAGAATGTGGGTAAGATGAATGTTCTAATTTTAATTTTATTATTACTATTACTATTACTATTACTATTACTATTATTATTATTATTTACATACTTTAGGTGAAGAGATCTGTCACTCTGATTGTTAGAGCAAAAGATCTATCCTCTGATTAAGGACTTCAGTCTTCACTAGAGCTGGTACTTTCCCATGACACATTCAAGAGAAGCATGTGAACAGTGCCTGCACAGCAGGTCATGGAAGAGACCCAAAGCCTCATTGTGTGGATGGAAATTTGAAGTTATCTCCCTGCTCTTAACAGGAGAGATTCCCTACTAGAGAGGAGGCACAGAAGCCACTTTCAATGGCTTGTGAAGTTCTTGTAGGATATAATAACAAGATACTTAAATAAAATGTTGGGAGAGCAGTTAGAGATGTATAACTCCTAGATATTGTGACAGTGTCTCTCAGTACATCCCTTTTCAACCTCTGACTTTATTCATCTTTCTTTTCTTTTTTTCCTCTACATCAGATAATCTCATGAAACTCAGTTCTGCTTAATGTTGGAATCATCTACAATAACCAGCATGTGATAAGTACTTCACTAGATATTCCTGGCTGCTCTTTGTTAGCTTTTGCTTTTTCCTTAAACAGTTCTCAAACTGAATTTTTTGTGGGTCAGTACAGGTAACATGTTCATTTTGAAATTTGATCTGTTGGACCTTCTTGTTTCTTTAACAGCAAAAAAGGAACTGGAGAATCTAGAAAGAGTTTTAAAAGTCATCTCTCCACCCTAAAAATATTTCACCCACATCTCCTAGCATGATGATAACTCAGTTGAGGGCAGTGAAAATCAGTAGCCTGACCAGGAACTAGTGCTGTTGATTGTCATTTCTTATTTATTTTTCTTCAGTCCAACTTATTTTAAGCCTAACGTATTCAACACCAGAGTATTGAGTAGTTGAAGAAAGACAGATGTGAATTACAACATAATTAGGTTCATATGTCAGGATGATAGGCAACTGAATAAACCTCCATGTTATTGCACATTTATCCAGAAAAGCTGTGCTAATTATTCTATTTTTCTGGGCCTCCACTTCTTATCTTCAGATTAATAGATCAAACTAGTTGATAATTAAAAGTTCTCCTACCTCTAAGGGTCAGCGTTTGCATGAGTGTTTATTTTTTGCTTGTTTTGTTTTGCTTTTGCTTACTTTCCTTACTAGTTTGCAAGTCACCTCTGAAGCATTAAATTTTAACTTAAATTTTGTTTTGAAATCATTGTAAATTCTTATGCAGTTGTAGGAAATAATACAGAGTAAGCTTGTGTATCCTTTACCCAGTTTCCCCCAGTGGTAACATCTTGCAGAACTATAGGACACTATCACAACCAGGATTTTGGCAATGGTAGAGTCAAGATACAGAAAATGTCCTTTGTCACAAGGTACCCACACATTTCCCTTATATAGATAGCTTTACTAACTTCCTTCCCTTCCACCTTCTCGTAATCCCTGGCAGTCACTAATCAGTAGTCCATTTCTATAATTCTGTCATTTCAAGAAATGTATAAATAGGATTGTACTATATGTAACCTTCCATGGTTGACTTCCCCCTCCACACACACACACTGAGCATTCTGTGTAGCCTCATTAAGATTGTTGTGTGTATCAGTACTTCCTTCCTTTTTTATTGTTGAGTAATATTCCATGGGATAGTCATTCATTCACTGAAGGACATCTGATTTGTTTCCAGTTTGTGGCTATTATGAATAAATCTGCTATAAACATTCATTTACAGATTTTTTTTGTGAACGTAAGTCTTCCTTTTTTTCTGGGATAAATGCCAAAGGAATGCAATTCCTGGATCATTATAGTATTTGCATATTTAGTTGTTTAAGAAACTCTCAACTTTTTTTCAGAGTGACTGCACTATTTTACATTCCATTCACATTCTAGAGTGATCTAGTTTTTCCACACCCTCACGAGCATTGGTGGTGTCACTATTTTTTATTTTAGCTATTTTGATAGATGTGTAGTGGTATATATTATTGTGGTTTTAATGTACATTACCGTCATGGCTAGTGATGGTGGATATCTAATGGCTGATGATGTTGGATATCTTGTAATTTACATGACTCTAATGGCTGCTGATGTTGGTTTTAATTTACATCATTCTAATGGCAGGTGATGTTGGATGTGCTTATTTGCCATCTGTCTATCTTTTTGGCAAAATGTCTCTTCATGTTCCTTTGAATGTCTCTTCATGTTTGCCTATGTTCCAATTGAAAAATTTTGGGTTTTTTTTGTTGTTGTTGTTCTTGAGTTTCCGAAAATGCCTTATACATTCTATATTAGTTCTTTGTTTGAATATATGGTTTGCAAATATTTTCTCCCTCTCTCTAGCTTGTCTTTTCAGCTTCTTAGATAACAGGACTTTTTTCCAAAGGCAAAGGTTTTAATTTTGGTGAAGTTCAACTTACCAGGTTTTTTTTTTTTTTTTTTTTTTTTTTTTAATTTTTTTTAATGTGTATTTATTTTTGAGACAGAGAGAGACAGAGCATGAACGGGGGAGGGTCAGAGAGAGGGAGATACAGAATCTGAAACAGGCTCCAGGCTCTGAGCTGCCAGCACAGAGCCCGACGTGGGGCTCGAACTCACGGACAGCGAGATCATGACCTGAGCTGAAGTCGGCCGCCCAACCGACTGAGCCACCCAGGAGCCCCTTTACCAGGTTTTTTTAATGTATTTTGCTTTTCGTGTAAAGTCTAAGAACTCTTTACCTAACTAAAGAGCCTAAAAATGTTCTTCTATTACTTTTTCTTTATAAGTCTTTTGTTTTATGTTTAAGTCTGTGATGCATTCAAGTTAAGTTTTATATCAGGTGTGAGAATTGCTTGTCAATATCCAATTGCTTCAGCATAGTTTGTTGGAAATGCTAAATTTCCTCTATTGAATGGCTTTTGTGCCTTTGTCAAAAATCAGGTGGGCATGTTTGGGGTCTGTTTCTGGGTTCTCTGTTCTGAATCACGTATGCAGTACAATCTTGATTACTGTAGTTATATAAAGCTTTGAAATAGGGTAAATTGATTCCTCTGATTTGATGATTCCTTTTCAAAATTGTTTTAGCTATTTCAATTCCTCCACTCCTTCTTGGGAGCTTTTAAATTATGAATTCATGGGGTGCCTAGGTGGCTCAGTTGGTTGAGTGGGTGACTTTGGCTCAGGTCATGATCTCACAGTTTGTGAGTTCAAGCCCTGTGTTGGGCTCTGTGCTGACAGTGCAGAGCCTGGTTTGGATTTTCTGTTTCCCTCTCTCTCTGTCCCTCCCCTGCTTGCACTCACTCTCTCTCTCAAAAGTGAACAAACATTTAAAAAATAAATAAATTAGGGGCTCCTGGGTGGCTCAGTCAGTTAAGTGTCCGACTTCAGCTCAGGTCATGACCTCAGCATTCGTGAGTTTGAGCCCGTGCCCCACATCAGTCTCAGTGCTGACAGCTTAAATCCTGGAGCCTGCTTCCAATTTTGTGTGTGTCTCTTTCTCTGCTCCTCCCCAGCTTGCACTCTGTGTCTCAGAAATAAGTAAACATAAAAATTTAAATAAATAAATAAATAAATAATAATAAATTCATTTTCCTCAATACATATAGGAATACATATATTATTTCATGTTAAGTGGGTTGTGGTAGTTTGGGTTTCTTTGAGGAATTTGTTCATTTCATAGAAGTTGTCAAATTTATTCATGTAGAATTGTTCTTAATATTGCTTTATTATCCTTTTGATGTCTGCTGGGTCTGTAGTGATATCCCATTTTTTTCCTGATACTGTTGGTAGTTTACATATATATTTTTTGTCAATCCTACTGAAGTGAATTTTTTGTCACTTTTATTATCTTGGCAAAGAACCAGCTCTTCAGTTTACTATTTTCTCTACTGTTTTTGCATTTTAATATTCATTGGTTTCTGCTCTTATCTTGATTATTTCCTTCCTTCTGCTTGCTTTGGGTTTATTTTGTTTCTTTGTAGGTTCTTGAGCAGGGAGCTTAGATTATTGATTTCAGACTTTTCTTCTTCTTTTTTAGTTTATTTATCTATTTTGAGAGAGAGAGAGAGAGCGAGCGAGCATGAACTAGAAGGGGTAGAGAGAGAGGGAGAGAGAGAATCTCAAGCAGGCTCTGTGCTCTCAGCATGGAGCCTGATGCGGGGCTCAATCCCACAAACTGAGAGACCATGACCTAAGCTGATACGAAGAGTTAGATGCTCAACCAACTAAACCACTCAGGTGACCTCCTCCTTTCTAATGTACTTATTTAGTGCTGTATATTTTCCTCTCAGCACTGATTTAATTGTGTCCCACAAATGTTGATATGTTGTATTTTCATTTTCATCAGTTCAATGTATTTATTTCACTGAAATTTCCTTTTGACACATGGATTACTTAGCAGATTGTTATTTAGTGTCAGTGTTTGGAAATTTTACTGTTATCTTTCTGTTACTGATTTCTAGTTTGATTCCATTGTGATCAGAGAACACACTTTGTATGATTTCAACTCTTTTAAATTGATGATGTTTGTATTATAACTCAGGATTTGGTCTATCTTGATATACGTGCTGTGGGCACTTGTAAAGAATGTATATCCTGCAGTTGTTGGGCAGAGTGTTCTAGAAATTATAATTAGATCCTGTTGGTTGTCGATGGTGTTGAGTTCTTCTATGTCCTGCTGATTTGCCGTTGAAAATCATTTTCGAGGCGCCTGGGTAGTTTGGTGGGTTAAGCGTCTGACTTCAGCTCAGGTCATGATGTCATGGTCTGTGGGTTCGAGCCCTGCATTGGGCTCTGTGTTGACAGCTCAGATCCTGGAGCCTGCTTTGGATTCTGTGTGTGTCTCTCTCTCTGCCCCACCCCCACTCACTCTCTGTCTCTCAAAAAATAAATAAATAAACATTAAAAAAAAACTTAAAAGAAAATCAATTTCAACCAATTGTTGAAAGAATGGTGTTAAATTTCTCAACCATAATTCTTAAGTTGTTTATTTCTCCTTTCAATTTTATCAGTTTTTGCTTCACATATTCTGCAGTTCTGGTGTTTGGTGCACATACGCTTAGGATTTCCAAGTCTTGTTGGAGTGACCCTGTTATCATTATGTAGTATCCCTCTCTGTCTCTGGTCATTTTATTTTCTCTGAAGTCTATGTTATCGGATATTAATATAACCACTCCTGCTTTCCTTTGATAATATTTGTCTGATGTATCTTCTTCCATCCTCTTACTTGAATATACCTTCCTATATTGCTATATTTGAAATGAGTTTCTTGTAGATAACATATTCTTAAGTAACACTTTTAAATATGTTCTGCCATTCACTATCTTCTAATTGGTTTATTTAGATTGTTTGCACTTAATGGATTTATTGATATGTTAGGGCTTACGTCAACTGTTTTTTTTTTTTTTTTTGTCATTATTCTCTGTTTTCTTTTGTTTTTTGTTTTTTGTTTTTTCTTTTTTTTTTTTTTTTTTTTTTTTGCTTTTCAGTGGGTTATCTGAACATTTTTTAGAATTCCATTTTGACTTATTCATAATGTTTTTGGGTGTATCTTTTTGTATAGCTTTCTTTTGGTGGTTGCTCTAAATACTATATTGTGTATCTACATAGTTTATCACAGCCTACTGCTATTTTCTTTTTACCAATTCAAATGAAGTGTAGAAACCTTACCTCCCTTTACCTTTCTCCATTTATAATATACTTGTCTTAAATAGTTCATCTACATACATTTGGAACCAAATCAAACAGTCCTGTTAATTTTGCTTCACCATCAAACATAATTTAGAAAACTCCAAAGGAAGATAAAAGTCTATTGCATTTATCTTTTTTTTGTTTGTTTACTGTCTCTTCCTTCTTGATGTTCCACAGTTTCTTTTATGTTTAGAGAACTTTCTTTAGCTGTTCTTTCAGAGTGGGTCTTTTAGCTACAACTTTTCTTGGTTTTCCTTCTTCTGAGAGTGTCTTCATTTCTCCATTCCTTCCTAAAGTATGTTTTTTCAAGGTACAGGATTCTGTATTCACAGTTGTTTTCTCTCGGCACTTGAAAAATCTTGTTCCCTCTTCCATATTCTCAGATGAGAAAACCACTGTTGTGTGAATTGCTTTTCCCCTGTAGGTAAAGTGTTGTTTCTCTCTTGCTGCTTTCAAAATATTTTCTTGTCTTTTGTTTTCAGAAGTTTAATGATGATGTGTGTTGGCATAGATTTCTTTGGCTTTATCCTGGTTGGGGTTCACTCAGCTTCTGAACTTGTAGGTTCTGTCTCTTGCCAAATTTGAGAAGTTTTCTCAGCCATTATTTCTTCAAGTACTTTTCTAGTTCCTCCTTCTTTCTCTTTTCCTTCAAGACTCTGCTGACATGAATGTTAGATTTTTCTAACAGGTTCCTGAGGTTCTCTTCATTTTCTTTTTAATCTATTTTCTCTCTATTCAGATGGGTAGCTTTTATTCTTCTGTCTTCCAGTTCACTGTTTCTTTCCTCTGTTCCATCCATTCTGCTGTGGAGCCCTTCCAATGAGCTTTTTATTGTAGTTATTACATTTTTGTTTGTTTGAAGTTGCCATTTCATTTTTCTTTAGGTCATCTGGTTTTACACTTAAACTTTCTTTTTCTTTTCTAACTTTATAACTTGTTTCATTTGAAATGTATTCATAATTGCAATACAAGAAGCAATTTATAGAAGCAATTTATAATGGCTGCTTTAAAATCTTTGTCAGGTAATCCTAAAATCTCTTGTCATCTCATTACTGGCAGCTGTTGATTGTTATTTTTTACTGAGTTTGAGATTTCTCTGCTTATTGGTATGACAAGTCATTTCAATTGAAACTCAGTTATTTTCATATTATTTTATGAGACTCTGGATTTTACTGAAACCCTGTTTTAAACTGGCTTTCTTGGGCCTTCGGAAGAAGAAGGTGTGAGCATTGCCTCATTACTGTTTAGGTGGAGGCAGACATGCAGGTCCCCTACTCAGCCTGTGTTGACACTTGAGGGGTGTCATTCTTCTTCACTATTATCATTGCTCATTATTAAGCATTATTGCTGGACAGGGGTGGAGGTTCTCCTTTGACACCACAGGCAGGGTGGCCTCATTATCACTAGGCTATAATGAAAGTCCTGACACCACCACCACCCCACTGCGGGTATTTGGGCACCTTATTACAGCCTCACAAGGGTGGAAGTCTAGGCTCCCCACCTGGGAGGTTGGGTCACATTTTTTGTGTGTGCAATGTTTAGCTGGAGCACAGTGGTTTGTTTTGTTTTAATTTTTTTTAATGTTTATTTATTTTTGAGACAGAGAGAGACACAGCATGAGCAGGGAAGGGACAGAGAGAGAGAGGGAGACACAGAATGTGAAGCAGGCTCCAGGCTCTGAGCTGTCAGCACAGAGCCCGACGCGGGGCTCGAACTCATGAACCGTGAGATCATGACCTGAGCCGAAGTCGGACGCTTAACCGACTGAGCCACCCAGGCGCCCCTGGAGCACAGTGTTTATTAATTTAAAAGTTTACTACCTTGCAAGGCTGCCCCTTTCCAAAGCAGGCTTTTGTTGGGGGTATTCGACATACAAAGAAATAAGAACAACTCACCACTGTGTTGTTCCATGTGTCCTGAGTTTTCTAACTAGTCTGCCTTCTCCTTCCTCTCACAGTGTCACATTTGTTTAATATCTGACGTCCAGGGTTTCATTTTTACTTAGTAGGAAAAACGAGAGTAAGTGCATCCACTTCATCTTCCTGGAAGCTGGAAGTCCTGGAGCTTTAGTTTTAGTCAGCTTGGTTTTCAAGCTCAAAATTGTACGAACACGCAGTACCACTTAACAAACCAGAAGGACACCAAACCACCTGCAGGAAACATTTGTTTCTTGGGTTTATGCAAGAGGAAAAGTGTCTACCACGTGCTTGGTACTTTATGCATAATTTCACTTAATCCTCAAAAATAATGCTACAGGGAGGGTATTATTAACCCTATTTTGCAGAGGTGAGAACTGAAGTTTAGAGAAATTAAGTAACTTGTTCCAGATCGCACAATTTAGTAATTTGCTGACATTTTCCTTCCACCACATGCCTCACTCAGCTTGTTAACTCAGCCAGGACAGAGATGATCTTTCCTGCTTCTTTTGCTTGTGCATACCTAATAAATCCCATGCAACTCCACATCAGTTTTCAGTTAGGTGAACCGTATTCTTATAGGTGTGGTTTTTGTGTATAAATATAAATACACCTGCATAGTTAGAGAGGAGTCCTATACTAACAGTAGGAAACTAATAAATACCTATTGGATCAAATCAATGAGAGAACTCACCATGTTAGTGTGTTCCAGTATTGCTATGTAAGTTGTGCCTGCAATGTAATAGACTGATTTCATAAGTAAATACATATGTAAAAAATCATAAGTAAAAGAAGGCATTGCCACTTTTTATAGGAATGCTCACATTTTGGGGAAAGGAAACATTTCTTTAAGAACTTAAAAACATTTGTCTGCTAGCAGAATATCCAAATGATATTCTTTTGGTTTTGAAGAATCATTGCTCTATTTAAGGTTGATAAGCTGATAATAATTGTGAAACACGATCATTTCTGAGTTAGGTATTGCAAGCCTTATTTTAGTGTGAATTAATTTGTGGCAAAATTATTTTTTGAGGGGCTTTGGACACATTACTGATTTTAGACCTATTTCCTGTCTCTGAAATTTGACTTAAATCATCTTCATCTCTTTCTTCCCTTTTATTTTCCCCACTTTTTCCCTCAATATTTGGCAATACTTGAATTCCTTGGAGAGTTTCAACTTTGAGACAGCTATGAATAATTCAAGTTTAATCTTGCATTCATACCTTTTCAAGTTCAAAATCTGACATCTTTTTTTTTCCTGTTTATGAACCACAGGAGTTTTTGGTACAAGATAGTGATTGAAAAGAAAGACTGCTAAAAGAGATGTGGTATATGATGTATTATTTATGTATTGAAAACATAGATGGGATTACATGTATGATGGTAACGTTTTCGGTTCTCAAGTTTTAATAATACTTGATCCCTGCTGAGTTTAGAGGAAGAGAATGGCCTTTGCTGGTATCCTGTCAGGGTCGGGCATTGTGCTGACCTTCTAAGAGTGTCGACTCAGCCATCATTATCCCTAGTTTACCAGTTAGGAAATGGGGGTTGCCGGGGATTTGTGAGAGGCTAAATAACTCTGTGGTAGAGCTGGGATTGAACCTAAGTCTTTCAGACCCTGAAACCCATACACTTTCCAGGATACATTCCCCACGCCAAGCTGGAAAATCCTCTTATGCTGAAAACCAAAGAAATTGACTTAACCTCTTGCATTCTGAAGAAGACCTACTAAAAATTCATCTCCTAGGCTAGTGCCAGCAACTGGATTCCATCTGTTCATCATTTCTCCAACCATTTATTGTATTCCTTTTAGTCCAGAGCTTTGCAATTATGACCACATATCAGACCATTGGGCAGGTGTTTTTGTTTTTGGGTTTTTTTAAATTATGTCAGGCTCCATTTCACAGAGGTTCTGATTTTTGGCCCGAGATGGGGCCCAGACAGCTATTTCTAAAGTCCCCAGGTGACTCTGATATGCAGCCAGGATTGACACCTTGCGGTCTCCTTGCTCCCTGTAATCTGTAAGGTCACTTTCTGTGATGGTCAAATCTCATGTGTCTATTTGATTGGGCTGTGAGCTGCCCAGACATTTGGTCAAGTATTTATTCTAGGTGTGTTTGTAAGAGTGTTTCGGAATGAGATTAACATTTGAATCAGTGGACTGAATAAAGCAGATTGCCCTCCCTGATATGAGTGGCCATCTACAATTAGTCAAAGACCTGAATAGAAGAAAAAGGCTGACCCTCTTGGGAGTAACTGGGTCCTTCTGTCTGACTGCCTTGAGCTGGAACCTTGGTCTCTTCCTGCCTTTGACTGAACTGAAACACTGGTGTTTCTTGGGTCTCAACTGGCTTTCAGTCTAACATCATCAGCTCTCCTGGGTTATAGCTTGCCAAAGGCCAGTCTTGGGACTTCTCAGCCTCTATAATTACACAAGCCAATTCCTTATAATAAATCTCTCTATACACATATGCATATCATATTTTAACTAAGACATCTTGACACCTTTTCCGTCTCTGAGATTTTTCATACTTTATGTCCTTCTAGATATCATAAGGAGAGCTTTTTTGAAATGGGGTTGGATGGACATTTCTTTAACATTCTTTAACATTCCACCTCAATATTGATGCTGGGGATGCAGTTCAGCCACAGGAAACTCACATTCCTGCCCCTGTGCTTCCCTCAACCAGCTTGATCTGATTCTTGGCCTCTACACTTATGTTCTTCCAGCAGAAGCAGCTGTGAAATCAAGGAACACAATACTTTGCTATCAAAACACAGCCTAGGTAAAGTGGCCTCAACACAGGAAGAGCAGCCTGGGGGATAAAGGCACCTTATGGTACCTATTGTGTTTTTTTTTTTTTTATTGTTCATTTGTTTCTTAAATATAATTTATTGTCAAATTGGTTTCCATACAACACCCAGTGCTCATCCCAACAGGTGTCCTCCTCAATGCCCATCACCCACTTTCCCCTCTCCCCCAACCCTCATCAACCCTCAGTTATGGTACCCGTTGTTAACGCACACTAGTTGTCCCTCCTGGTGGTCTGGATCAGTCTGCTCAGAGTGTTGGCCAGATGCCCAAAGCTGAACTTGGCATCTAGAGTCCAACACTGAGTGGGGAGGTGACTACCCAGAGATACAAGAGCAAAATGAACCAAAGAGGGGTACAGGCCAATCCTAGAGAGCACTGAGGGCCAGCCAGGCTAGTGTCCCATGCCAGTCCAAGGAGCAAGCAGGGAGCCAGAGAGGGAAGAAAAGTCGAAGGTCAGAGCCCAGTAGATGTAGCCAGAGGAGAATAGGATGGGGTGGGGTGAGAGGGAGATGGGAAGGTAAACCAGATGTTCCCATCATTGCATATCTGATTCATTCATATTGACTGCCAGCCATATGGCCATGCATAAATCAGTTTGGTTGAAAGTCCTGTGTTGGAATGGCTATTTTTTTTAAGTTTTTATTTTGGAAGAGAGAGAGTGAGTGAGTGCAAAATGGAGGAGGGGCAGAAGGAGAGGGAGAGAGAGAATCCCAAGCAGGCTCCTTCAGCGCGGAGCCTGATGTGGAGCTTGATCTCATGAACCATGAGATCATGACCTGAGCGAAAACCAAGAGTCAGATGCTTAACTGACTGATGCTCAGGCGCTCCTGAGTGGCTACTTTTTCATTCAATTTTTACAGCCCCATCCTTAGTTCCACTTTATATTAAGATGTGGCTCCATCTGTCTTTTGAATATTTCATTTTATTCAGTAACACAAGTTCATGACTTGGTCAAAAAAAAAAGCCTTGGTTTATAACACCATAAGCCAGTGCCTCATAAATTTCTATCACACTGATCATATCTTTAAATATATGAAAGGCACTTTGGGATTCCATATTGTTAGAGTAAATTTTAATTTATTTTAGTATCTTGTAAATCGCTGGCAGAAGAGTGATATTCTTGTTTTATCATTTGCTTCCCCCCCCCCCCCCCACTTTTTCCAAACTTTGAAAAACAATTGCTAATAAACAGAGCCATAGGAATTATTCTGGTTCAAGGGAATAAATGGATTTTGAGAGATCAGAAGTCACCGAAGTTTATCTAGGGCTGCTTTCATGACTATATCCTACCAGCACATCAGGGCTGCCGTGTGTGAAGAGAAAAGCATCAGAGTTTCCATTCCGTGCTTAATTTTCAGATGGTTTTGCTATTCTCATTTTACCTAAAGTAAATTTAAAAACCCAACTAGGAATACATTTGGGGAAAAAAAGGAAGATGCCCTGGGTTGGATCTTGGAGTCCTTCCAATTCTATAGCAGCAAAAGAAAACCTCTTCCAACCCCTCCCCCCCTTTTTTTTAGAACCATAGGTATGTGAGAACAAAATGTAACCATCCCTTTTTCATGTTTGCTTGGCTTCAGGGGAATGAGAAGGCTGCCCAGGGACCTGAAAAAATTGGGACCATAGAGAGTATGGACATTTTAGATTTGAAAAGATAACTTGTCTTTTAGTTTTGTCCAAGCTGGATACTTTTGTCAGCTCCCCACTTTGGTTAGCTAATGGAAATACAACTTTTTAATCTTTTTGTCTCCATTTAACTTTTGGATTGAAATTTCCAGCAGAAATTAGATTGATAGGTTTTCATTCCAAGCTGTTTTTTCAGAAATTTGGATAGTAAAGAGTCACTGAAGGCAAAAGAAAATACTCTTTGCTTCATATTCTGTTGTTTTATGCATTTTTATAAGTGGTATTAGCACGCGCAGTGCTGTATTGGAAGGTTTGGCAAATGGGTGCTGTTAGTCTGGATTTTCCCACTCTGGGCATCAGAATCTTGTCTTTTATAGGCACCTGTGTCTACCCAGGTCATATGTTTATTTACAACAACCTCTGAAAGGTTGTTTTTTTTTTTTTTTTTTTTTTTTTAAACTCAGGGTCTGTATGAAGACAACAAAGGAATTTCTTGGGAGTGATTAAAAACACACCCTCTGATAAGTAAGGACCTTATGCAACTTGTGTAGACACCACAAACCATAAAGAAGAGAATGGGTTTTGCTATCAGTTGCTGGTTCCATATCCCTGAGGATTTGGTCACCCTTAGTGGGGCTCTGCTCCCGTCTGAGTCCTTTCTATCATGATCTTGTCTCACTTGGTCTGGTTTGCACTTCTTACCTCAAGGTCTTTCATAAGCTGGTTACACATAGCTGTTAGTCTTTGTTTCTTAAAGTTTAGCTCTTAAGAAGCAAGTATTTAAAAGTCCTCCAAGGATTAGCATTCTTCTGAATGCTAAGGCTACAGATGGGGAGTTGAAAAGTCCTTTTGAAGGGCAGGGTAACTTAACCCTTAAAGAAGTGAACATGGACTGCTCATTGTCAGAAGCACCAACACTATTTAACACTATAGACTCTCCCCCAAATTGGCAACTCAGGCCATAGCTGTTTAATCACTTTGTGCCCAGTACACGTTTCCTGCTTTTGTGCACACCTAATCCACCAAGTTCTCCCACGCACACACCCAAAAGCAAGGAACAAACGTTCACTGCTGCCCATGGTGGGGGATGGGGGTGGCAGTGGAATTGTGTCAGCCATGGAAATAGCCCTAATTCAACTACTGCTAAGATGGCAACTACTTTATTGTGTGAAAGTAGAAGTTCTGGATCTTTTAGATTAGACAGGAGACGAGACATGGGCATCTTCTTCTTTTTTTTTTTTTTTAATTTTTTTAACGTTTATTTATTTTTGAGACAGAGACAGAGCATGAACAGGGGAGGGGCAGAGAGAGAGGGAGACACAGAATCCGAAACAGGCTCCAGGCTCCGAGCTGTCAGCCCAGAGCCCGACGCGGGGCTCGAACTCATGGACCGTGAGATCATGACCTGAGCTGAAGTCGGACGCCTAACCGACCAAGCCACCCAGGTGCCCCGAGACATGGGCATCTTCTATACCTCACTTCTGGTTCATCTTTGTGTCATCTGGCCAGGCTATCATAAGTTCCCTCTTTCATACAGTTACATTGCAGCTTTGCTCCACCACAGTCTGCTAGGACATGATTCTGACTAGAATGGAATTACAGAATCACGCAACAAATCTGAAGGTGTCCTGAAGGTTGTTGAATATCCAACTCTCATTGTATAGGTGAGGAAACCATGAAGTGCGGTAAAGCAGCAGTTGGACTCAGAATGTATTAACTGTGCTTTCCAGTGTTTAGTTCTTTCTGCTGGTGTAATGTAGAGGAGGACTTTGTCAGAGCTAAGTGTTGAGTCTTTCAAGAAGCCACCCATCCCTTTCAGGCCACCTCGGGTCCTCTGAGTTCCAGACCATCATGTAACACAGCTAGTTTTCAGCCTTCCTGTCCCTGGACCCTGAAGAAAGAAGGTTTGAAGCCTGCTGTGAAGTCTTATGCAATATGATGTGGCCAGTGCCATGCCTCCAGGAATTATACAGAAGCAAGTATTTGAGCGTATTCCTTTGAGGTACTTTGTGGAGTATCTGTAAAGGATAAGATGGCCCAGTTTCATAAACAAGAACATTGAGATGCCAAGAGGATGCACAGTGGAGCTAAGCCAAGTGCTAGCATTGGCCCCACCCACGACACCTGGAGACTTTTGATCTGAGATCACAAAACACTGAGGACAAGTCCTTGGTGACAATTAGAAAGTATCTTTTCTGTTGATAATAATTGTACTTTCATGAGCAGCTAAGGCGCCAAGGACCATTTGGCTTTTTGAAAACCTGGTCTGTTTCCCTTGGAATAGGGGTTGAATCCCTGTAAGGAAGCCAAAGGTAACTGCATTGCTTTGAGTGGCGGAGTTACTGGAGATTTTACAGAGGAATTATTTAAAAGGCCTGCTGGTGTGAGCTGGTTACAGATCTGAAGGACTATAATGCAAATACAAATATTTTATTTCACTCATGAATAACTAATTTTAGATACCTAAATACTAAGAAGGTTGAAGCAAGCCTGAGTGCAGATAGTATTGAAAAAAAGCACATGTTTGTGGCTCCTAGGTAAGAATTGTTGTTTCATGATTAGAAGACATTCTTGTGCAAGATAGTCTACATTCCATTAGCCCCTACCTCCAGAGGCTCTAATGAGATTGATGTTCCCATGTAGATAAATTTCAAGGAAATAAAATTCCATTAACTAATCTAGTCTTGGTTTCACTAGGAATAAAGAATTCATCTTAACAAAATAAGAAAGGAAAGTTTATTTTTCAGGAAGCTGAAACCATATGTTCCCAGATGCTGCCTTGCTACAAAACTTGGGGAAAGAAGGTTGAGGCTATTTCTTTGGGCGGGGGGGGGGGGGGGGGGGGGGGGGGGAACACTCAAATTGTTATTTCTTAAAACAGAGCAACAAGCCCTCAAAAATAGTAAATGTTACCAGAACAATAATAAATAATGGCACAAATGCCCATCTTAAGAAACATGGTCAGTCACGTCTTCCATTGCGCAACAGACAGCCATGTGCTCAGGCATTTCTGTGATGATTGAAGACACATTCCGACAGTTATAAACATCCATCACAGATTCAAGTATGCAGCTCAGGATTCCAGAACCACAGTCTGCCAGTTGTTGACCGTTAGTGACATACCAAATATTACTGAGATCTCTGCAAGATATCTGGGTTTGCACGAAACAGCTGAAATACTACTCAGAATAAGAAAGTACCTGGGGTGAAATAACCCTTCAGGAAGCCTAATAAAAGAAGAAAGGAAATGTGCCATTTAAAGCTAAAATTGCTTTCCTGAAGCATGGTCAAATCATACATGAAACACAATGGCCTTTCCATGCCAGAGGAGTAATAGCTCATTTCCCCTGCATGCCCTGGACTCTCTTTTCCCTTAAGTTTTATTACATGTTTAACTATACATTATTGGTTATTCCAAGTGCACGAACTTATGACAGATCAGAAGGATGTATTCATTCTAGAAACTGTTGAACATTCAGTTGGCGTGATTTAAACTGAAAGTTGCTCCACTCGTAGAGCACACCAGTGCTTCATTATCCAGTACCCAGAGATTATCCAGATTAGACTTTATGTGTGCCCTTTCCAGCTTCTAGATATCCACTTGCCACTGTCTTTTTGCAGTTTTACTCCTCCCAAGCACTACCAAGCACTACCTCAGTCTGCACTGAGGACGCAGATGGAGATGAAAAGGGTTAACCACTTACACAAAGAGAGAGCTGAAAGTCTAGCTAAAACTGTGTCTTGGGACTTTCTATAGACTCTGAATAAATATAGCCTCTCCAGTCATTGCCCGCCCCCCCCCATGTACACCCTTTAACAAGGGTTGTCTGAGGACTGAGCCAAGAACCAGGGTCTGTTATAGGTTGGGCTAGTCCCAAGCAAACTGTGAAACAGATGAAAATTAATTTCCCAAGTGCTCTACCATGGTTCCCACCACACATCTGCCCCAGTGCTTCCTTCCAGGTACTCAGTATCAGTCTGAATTTCAAAACCCTGCTTAACTAACAACTGGCAACAGCCAAGTCTAATTCTGCCCCACAGTGTCTACATGTTAACCAGGATTAAAACTCAAGCAAACAGCCTGCCAGAGAGACTTAGAGAAAGCTCCAAATGAAGGTAGAGGCCATGTGTGTTCCATTCATGGGTATATCCCCAGGACTTGACCCTTAGGAGGAATTGAATAAATATTTGCTAAATGGACAAATAAATTAGTAAATGACATGACATGGATGGCAGAGCATGGCCTGCCATTGGGGAGAGTTTGACAGAAAGGACTCCCAACTAGTAGGAACAGCTACAAGGACACAGAGCTGCCCACCTGGGACTGAGAAGTACCTTTCCTTCCTTCCTTCCTTCCTTCCTTCCTTCCTTCCTTCCTTCCTTCCTTCCTTCCTTCCTTCCTTCCTTCCTTCCTTTTCTCTCTCTCTCTCTCTTTCTTTCTTTCTTTCTTTCTTTCTTTCTAATGTTTATTTTTGAGAGAGAGAGAGAGAGAGAGAGAGAGAATGAGCGAGCATGAGTGGGGGAGGGACAGAGAGATAGGGAGACACAGAATCTGAAGCAGTCTCCAGGCTCTGAGCTGTCCACACAGAGCCTGACGCAGGGCCCCAACTCACGGACCACAAGATCATGACCTGAGCTGAAGTCGGATGCTTAACCGCCTGAGCCACCCGGGTCCCCCGAGAAGTATCTTTTCAACTAAGTTGCTCTCCTGGCTCATTTCCCTGTCACATACCCCAGGTCTCTAGTGCTGGTGGTCCCCACCCCAGTCATCTGAAATTCAGTCCTGAGACAGGGTGGAAAGTGTCCTCAACCTCAGACTCCATTGTGCATTTTCTGGGATGGCATTTTGGGTTTGTTTTTGTGTGTTGTCTTTTGTTGGTTTATTTGGTTGGTTTTGCTTTTTTATAAATAGTGCCTCGAGCTGCTGATAAAGTAGCCTGGTATACATGGGTGGCCCTCAACTGCTTGGCATTATTTGGACCTGCTTTGTTTGCTTACATTGATCTTAACAAGATCAGACGAATTTGGATATGTTTGGGTTAGGATTTAGGTCTGGATACTACATATAGGCCAGCTTTTTATTCCTTCTTTTCTTCTTGTATTAAGTCCATGGGCACTTAGAATCCCCTAGTGCAAAAAGAGGCAGCACGTAGAACTTGAGGTCAAAGCTGTCAGCTTACATGTTCCCCCCATTCCAGAAAAGACTAGAGATTCTGGATGTCTCAATCCATAGCCTCAGTTGGCTTCAGTGCTGGTTTTCTTCTTGTTCTTTATAATAACTGACTTCTTTGAACTTCATTACAGATGCCAGTGAATCAGAGAGTTCATTGGAGAAGCTAACTTAGAGTTAACTTATGGTTAACTAACTCCTCTAACTCTTGCACAGTTTGGATCTGCTTTTCCCATCGATAGAATTTTCCTGTGACTGACCCTGCTAAGTTGCTAAGTCAGCTTCCCCACCCTTCCCCCAGACTCCCTGTCTTGTATCAGGCCCACTGAATGCACAGAGATGCTTCTGCCGTCAGAGAGAGAGGCTTGTGCACAGAGGGGAGACCTGGCTCAGAAGGGCCAGTATTCAAGCATTGGAGAAAAGTCTTCACTGGCAACATTGGAGAAATGCGCTGATCTTGTGTTTTTACCATAGAAGTGGGTGGAAAGGGGAATTTGTGGCTAGTTCCTTTCATCTTGTTGGTGGTTGCTTTTCTTGGATAAAGTAGCAACATTCCTCAAAAACTAGAAATCACGACCCTTCGGATTGAAAATGTATATAGCAGCTCTAATTTTTCAAACCTAGAATGGGGTGACAAAATCAATTTACGGAAGGTGTTAAGACTGTAGGTGTTATTATTGCAGAAGGTAAGGCAATGTGGGCTAATGGAAGGAGGAACAGCATGCCTTTTGCTGCTGTCTTGTAGCTCCCATGCCTTTTTTGAAGTGCCCATGGAGGAAAGATGAGTGAAGACAGACCCTGTTTTTTTGTTTTGTTTTCTTTGTTTGTTTTAAGCCTAGAAAGTTAGGTCGTATACTTTACCTGCTTCCCTTTGGAGGCATTTAAGACATTTGGACATACATGGTATCTGTAACTTCCTTTCTCTTGCTAGGAAGTGCTCTGAACCAGAAATGATGTAGATGTGGAGTCAGCTGTGAAATTCTCATGTTTCTGGTGGCTGTAAAACCCACTGCATTTTTTCCTGGCTGGGTGACATGGTATTAACCCTAAGTGAAAGAGTGGGCCAATCTTTAGACTTTTGTCTCCAAGTCCTCAAAGGCAGAGAGTACTCCATGCTTGGTTACTGGTACCTAGTTGAATGGGTTTAACAGTTGTATTGTCTAGTTTTAACCTCCACGAAATGAACATATGACTTTAAAAGACCCCCGTAGGGGCTTCTGGGTGGCTCAGTCAGTTAAGTGTCTGACTTCGAATCAGGTCATGATCTCACAGTTCATGGGTTTGGGGCCCACGTCAAGCTCTATGCTGACAGGTTATGTGGAGCCTGCTTTGGATTCTTTGTCTTCTTCTCTCTCTCTACTCCTCCCCTGCCCATATGCTTGCACATGCTCTCGCTCTCTCGCTCTCTCTCTCTCTCTCTCTCTCAAAAATAAACATTAAAAAAATAAATAAAAATAAAAGACTCCTATAAAGGAACCATGGATTAAAGATAGCATTCTATCAGTACATCCCTGAGAGAACCAAATAGACAAAAATTGAATACAGGAAACACTTCTCCTATGCCTCCCAAAAATGGTTTGCCGATCACATTATAAGGTGACAGTGTTACAGGGTAGACGCAGTGACAGTCTCTTGTGATTTGCCAAGCATTAGCCAGAAAACCATCAAAATTATTAAAATGTCACTGGGGGATATGGATGAAAATTTACATGTGTAATTGTTACGATAGCTTTCACTCTAAGTGTATTTTGAACTATTAAGTAGTGATGTGATAGCCTGCATCGATAATTTATCAGTTAACAAAGAATAAATAAAGTAATGAAGTTGGGGGTTCTATGTTCGAATGCTTGGAACCCACTGAACTAGGAAATAGCACCTACTAAAGTTGGTGGTCAGAGTTTGGTGGTCTGTTCAAAGATAGAGTGGCCACAGTGGACAGGCCTGCCTGCAAAATCTGAGGGATGATAGAGGCCACTGACAAGAAGTGGGAAGGCATATACAAACCAGGAGGACAGGAAATCTCCCTGTCATTCCAGAGGTATGCAGAACTAAGGACGCAGCTTAAGAAAATGGACACAAACTCACCAAAGCAACAAGTTCTGTCTGGCAGCTGGTTCTTGGGCAAACTGAGGATTATCAGCTCATCTGGCCAGATGGAGGCCCATGGGGTATGGCTAACTCATGCCAGCCTTGCCATCCAGCCCTCTGTGGGACTCAGCATTCAGCAAACACAAATAAAAGTATATGGTAGGGTTTTGTGTGTGTGTGTGTGTGTGTTTTTAATGCTTGTTTTTGAGAGACAGAGCGTGTGAGCAGGGGAGGGGCAGAGAGAGAGAAAATCCCAAGCAAACTCCACACTGTTAGCACAGAGCCCGATTCAGGGCTGAAACCCATGAACCGTGAGATCATGACCTGAGCCAAAGGTGGTCGCTTAACTGAGCCATCCAGATGCCCCATGGTAGGTTTTGATTAGAACCTTTGACCTCTTGCATTTAATCATCCTAGTGTGGCTTTTCCAGTTAAAGCAAATAACCTTCAGAGTTTCTGTCACTTTTTAAGGTCTCTGGAAAGAAAAGGCCTAGGAAAAGCTCTTGCCAGGGCTGCTGTAGTCACTTGTGCAGGTTTGGCTCTGCAGAAGGGTTTCCAGAAGGGCTGATCTGCCTGGAGGGGCACCTTTTCCTAAGTCATGCAAAGACACTTATGTTGTCCTGCCATGGCTTTGCAGTCAATTTTGGCAGAATAGAGCCAAAAATCAGAAAAAAAGATCCAACAGGCAAAACTCTAAGTCTAACGAATTTTCATCCTTCATCCCAGAGTGTGGCTTTATGTAGGCCCAGGTAACGTAGGTTCACGTTGCCATCATCTTCAGTGTTGTTAGAGAAGCCACTTGAATTCAGATTAGGTGGTGCAGAGAAGCCCAGTGTGAGAATTGTATTGCAGTCACCAGGAGCCACCCCAAAGACAGCAGGGATAAAAAAAAAAAAAAAAAAAAAAGAAGAGCACGTAGATTTTGTTTTGTGACCAAGACTTTTTGAGTTGCTGCACAAATGCCATTAGTTTCCAACAATTAACAAGCTGTGTGTTTCTCATTCTCATTAACTGCTGCTACTCTTTCCCGGACACACTTGCTTTAAGGTCTTCACCCACTGTGTGACTAAGAAGGGGAGTTAGTTGTGACCCAGACTAGAAGTGAAAGAGAGCTCACCGGAGGATGGGAAGGTGTTCTCTCCACATACAAAGCTGGGAGCCATGTAATCAAACCAAGCAGCACTGAGAGCCCAGCCCGCCTCCCTGGCAGCTCTTTTCATCACAGTGTGCTCTGGGTTACAGAAGACCTGTAAAACTGCATAGTAATGGCTGATTCCTCAGCAGGAATAAACATGTGCTTTGAGTTTTCCAAATGAGTCAGACGCACGCTGTGAGATAAATACTGATAGCAAGCAGATGTGACGTGTGCTTTTCAAGAGGGACAGAGAGGGATCATGTGTTGGCATCTCCCACACTTTCTGAGATGATGGACTGACACTTAATGGGGTCTGGTCCCTTAACAAGAAACATTGGGTGATTTTCCCCCCTCATTCTTTCTTTCTGTAAGAAGAATCTACATTTTAAGCCTTAAATGTAAACGTGTCCTGGCTCCAATTTGTCGGCTGACTCTAATCGCCTCGGAACTTATATAAACTCTAGGTGAGTAATTTCCCCAAGTACAGTGCCCCCTTGGAATGTGTGTGCTGTGAACTCAGATTAAACTTTTAACCTCACATTTTTCTGGGAAGGATTATGATCCATGTTTTTATTGTTTAAAAAAGGCAATCAGAAACTCAAAAAAGTCTAGTGCCCTTCCCGTGGTTGAGTCGGTACATCCTAACATGAGCCTTTGCCTTGTGCTGTGCGTGCCCAGGGACTGTGGACACATGTGGCCCCCTAAAATTGGGATATTGTGCCAGAATTGAAACCAGAAGGCACCAGCACTCTTGTGTTCCTTATGGCACTTCCAACTGAATTGTGAACTGTTTGTAGAGCCCTGTGCCCTCCCAGCTCAACTGCAGAAACCCTGAGTGTCTTTTTGCTGATGCACGCCATGTCCCAGTTGCCAAGTGACATACATAACACATTCGTCAGCAGAGTAGGAGATCTGAGACCAAGATTTCTGCTGCATTCTTGCACACCCTGCTTTCATTCACCTCCTCTCCTTCTTCCAACACTTGGGTCAGCAGATGCTAGGCTCTCCCCAAGTGTTTACAGAATCAGTCCCAGATGCCAAGCTCGAAGATAGAACATTTCTTTGCAACCTTGTCCCTGTCCCTGTACACATTAATCACTTGCTCAGATGTTTAACTGAGTCTGTTAGCCCTTTAATAGAGGGCTTTTTTTTTTTTTTCTTTTAACTGAGTTGGCGTTAATGTAGAAACAAGTGGGTTGGTTTATTCTCCCAGGAGTTTCTGGTTATTTGTACTTAATTTTTGTCTGAGGACTACCAGGAGGCAGCTGGCATGAGATCCTGGGAGCAACAGTGGTCTGAGTTTCAAGCTTGGTTCTGCTGCCAGTTCATTGTGTAGCATTGGACAACTCAGTGTATCTGACAGGGCCTCGGCTTGCCCACTTGTAAAATGGAGGTGTTGGACTCTGTGGTCTTCCTGTTGAAACTGTAGTAGTCCTATTAGTTTTACTGTGAGGTTTCCAGGAAAGCAAACACCAAGCAAAAGGCAAAAATGGGAAAGCTCCAAGGCAGAAAGTTACTGCTTACTATATTAAAATTGCTATGCAGTGCCCTTTGAATGTGTTTTGGTGCAAGACTCTTCTGTAAACAGTGTGATGCTATTTTCATGTTCTGTTTCATCATCCAGTGGATATTTTGGATTCTTGAACAAATGAGAAGTTATGCTGGCACTGGAAGGACAGGGGAGGCTGGGGTAGCATCATTTCCATCCCAGGGTTTGGAAAATTGATTGAATCATTGGTTGCTGGTGTTAGCTTTCCTCAACATTCATATGCATGCGTGCACCCTTGAGGCCCCCAGTATACCAGACTGCTTCCTACCTGCTTCCTTTACCTGGGCCCCTCTTCTCTGTCCTGTGGAATCAAAAAGCAGAATCAGGTGTAGCTTTTTTTATATTTTGGGTTTGATGTTGTGGTGTTAGCATCACCAATGCCAAACAGCTGGAATTTGACCAGGTAGCAAATGCCATAGGCAAGAGTCGTGGGGGGAAAAAAGCATCCCTGTATTCCTGTCTCCAGAAGAAATTTGGAGGATTGGGGTTTGCTCTGAGGAAAGACTGATGTAGCCAGTTATCTCAAACTCTGGAAGATACCAGCATGTGTACCTGTGCCTCCAGCAGCCACCACTGTGAAGCCCATGTGAATACTGAAATGCAGCTTGTTATCAAACTTCATTACGAGTCTCTCAGGGGTCCCAGTTCTGGTTCTGGAGTATTCATTGACTTGTTACTTTTACAAACATTTGTTGAGCACTTATTATATATATATCTATATAGATATATAGATATATAGATATAGATATAGATATAGATATGGAGCTGTGGTGAGGCGCTGGAGATACAAAGATAAATGCAAATTGCCTTCAAGGAGTTTATGATCTAGCAAAGGACCCAGGTGTATACCTAGTGTACTGGAGATAATATAAATGCTATCCTGGTGGCATGGATGAAAAGCCATACAGGAACAAAGACAGAAACTATGAGTTCTGCCAGGATTTCACTTGACTAAGAAACAGGCAAAGGGTCTTCCAGGCAGAGGAATCTGCATAGACAGATGGAGAACAACACAGAAGGGCACAGCATAGTCAAGGCATGATGCAGGTCAGTGTGACTGGGTCACAGAGTCATGGTAGAAAATGGCAAAAGACAAGGCATGGAAAGGCAGATGTGATCTGGCAGAGCCTTTTCAGGGCCCACAAGTTAAATGCACATTTGTTCTCCAAAAATTTAGGAGAGTTTACAGAAATACACATAATAAACACATTAAGAAGAAATTAAACAGTAGAAAGTATGAGGGATGAGGATGGAAAAGACCATGAAAGTTAGTTGTTCATATACAGTTTATGTACAGTTAGTTGTTAGAGGTAGCACAAAAATTTGACTCTGTGCTTCCTAAAACCACAGCAAAAAGGGAAATAGGCACTTTCCTGTGCCCATATCAAGAAAGCCAGAGAAACAGGTTTGTGCTGGAACTAAGACCCAAGGGACGTTTCTCCACTGATTCTCATCAAATGCTCAATGTGGAGATACAGTGGAAATATCTTCAACAACATTCTTACACTAGCAGTTTTTATAGAACTGTTTCTTATAATGTCCCTCACTGCAAGCCAATGGCATACTGCCAAAGTGTAATTCAGTAAAAGCAGCTCTACACAGGGCCAGAGCGGTTCAGCCTAAGCCTGCTGCTTTTTTGATCGTTTGGCTTGATGTGCGGATACGATTTTGGGTATATAAAGGGATAGAAGTTCTTCGTATCTTTTAGGCAATCATCCATGAATATTATTTCTTACAACAGGACTCTTAAAAAGTATTGGACAGCAGGCAGTGAACTTAAGCTTCTATTCATTGTCAAAGAACTCAAGAACAAAAGAGTTTGAACCTTGGGTTATGTAACACAGAAATCCTTTCCAAAGATGTTTAATCATAGAAGGAAAGTAACTGTCATCCTGGACTAATAGTGTAATCCATGGCTCAGCTCCAGCTGACCTGGAATTAGGACTGGGTTGCTAAAGTGAGTTCCCTGACCTGACAGCACGTGTCTTGCTGTGAACTCTAGGTTGAAGGTAGATGTATAAAGAGCCCTTACATTATACAAGTCAAGCTGTGAGCTGAGCATCTTCTGACATTAGCCCTTTTCCTTAGCAGCTGAAGCAATAGTGTGAAGCATAAACATAGATCCAACAGGCTGGTGTGTGTGTGGCATTCACCAAATAGCATGTAAACTAAAAGAGTGTAAATTTTACCACATATAAAACACACTTTCCACATATTTATGCAACATTGTACAATTTATAAAGTAGATTTCCATCATTCCGACCCAGCATCTAATTTGAATTGCATAAAACTTTGAGCAGGACTGGTATGATTATCCCATAATACAGATGAGAAAACTAAAGGCTTGACCAAGTTGATATGGACATGGGGGAGGAGAACAAGGGTCATAACCTGGGTCTTTTATTTTTTTCTTTCTTCCAAGATGTATCTGACTTATCCAAAAGAATAGTGAATTGTAGGTTATGATAACTGTGCTCAGCAGCCACCAGGCTATATACTTGCCAATTGGAAAAAATTCCATGCACTGTAAGGATAGAAGGCTCCCTGCAGTTTAACCCAGAAAAAAATATCAACTCCTTAGGCAGAAATGCTAAAGCCATGTACTTCCTATTTCCTGTGCTCCCTGGATGGTCCCAGGTACTCATGGGCCAGAGACCATCCAAGGATTTGTTCTTTCAGTCTTCTATTTACTAAACATACAAAGTTTATTGCCACACATGAGTGTGTGGATGTGCATGTTCTCAGTATAATGTAAGATTAGTTCCAAAAACATTGTATAAACTTTAAGTAATCTTATCTGTTGATATTAAATGACGAGATCTTCCCAAAGGTACTTACTCACTATAGATGTAAGGATGAACTTGAACTCTGTATATTGTAATAATTGGTTTTCTGAGTACTCTACTTAAGTAAAAATAAACTCTTGCTGCCTCCTACCTACTTTTTCATTGAACATCCAAAGAGCTAACTTGTATCTAGTTACTTTGGTGTGCAGCAGGGAATTTGTGGTTGTAGGCTGTTTTCTCTTGGTCCCCCCCAAAAATACAAATAGGAAGTAAAATTCAGATATCGATGGCACAGTGCACTAATTATAAACTACTGTCCCAAAAGACAGAATCTCCTCCCGATCAACAAGAGTTCTTACAAGAGAGCCACAGGCACTCAAAAAGGTGATCTCAAGATAGCACTAAATATCTCCAGTTTATTGCCCAAGAGGAGATGGCAGATCTTAATATGGCATACTGCCTGTTAACTTATAACATGTTGTGTATTTGCTGAAAAATGGAGACACTTTTGCTGCAGTTACTTGCCAAAGATACCCCAAAGTAACCCCTCCCCAAATCAATCAGGGTAAAACATTCCATAACGTCTTTCCCTATTCTCTTCTCTGTTTGGGCACACACATTACCACGCACCCCTTTCCATTTGGCATCCAGTTGGTACATACTCTTCAAATGAGAGAATGTATCATCTCCTAAGTCTTTTTCAGTTCAAAACATTGGGAGTCTACAAGATGAAAGTAGGTACATACCCAAAGAGCTTTCTTCTCTCCAGCCTCCCAAGTTGTTAGAGATGGAGTTCATGTTAAGTCGGTGGAAACAAGACTCTGTGATATCCAAACCTGAGACTGGTTTGGAAAAAGCCATTAAATGGCTCTGCAGTGAAACTGGAAATTCACATGAGAAAGAAAGGAAGGAAGGAAGAGAGAAAGAGTGGAACCAGTTCCCCATCAACACACAGCTTCCCTCAGCCACCTGCATGGTTACTTCCTAACAGATCCCAGTTTGCTGCTGTGGGGATGATGTCTGACCCACCAGTGTAGCAGGCAAGGACTGTCCTTGTGTCTTTGTGACCTGCTGCTGTACTGTGACCAGGGCATTAGGAAAACAGGGCCTTCTTAAGTCTTTAGGATTATAATTCATGCACCAAAGGAGCCTTTGCCTTTGTTACCTTTTTAACCTTTAAGTACAGTAAAGATCATTTGCTAAATGATCTTTTGTGCCTTGAAATAGTTAATGGAACATTTCTGAAAATATCTGGGTCCTGGAAAGTAGTTTCTGCTTTGAAAGATTCTAATTCAACTTACTCATCTTGCCTCTTTTCCAAAAATAGCTCACAGGACAACAGGCGTAGGCCTGTTCCGTAACAAACCACCGTTTGTGCAGCAGGACTGGCTTCCCTTCCCAGATTTTGAGAGCATCTGAGGCCTGCTCTTGGGAAATGCAGATGTGATTTGGAGCACTCTAGCCCCTTGCTGGGCAAAGCACTTACGGGTCCTGGGATAGGCCTCGGGTTGACATGGCATCCTGTGAAATTAGAGTCTGACATTGTGTTTGCTGTATGTTTTTATTTATTTGTGCGTTTTTTAAAGGTTTACTTATTTTAGAGAGGGGCAAGGGCAGAGGATCTGAAGCAGGCTGTGCACTGACAGCAGAGAGCCCCACATGGGGCTTGCACCCACGAACCGTGAGATCATGACCTGAGCCAAAGTTAGGCACTTAACTGACTGAGCCACCCAGGTGCCCCTTTGTGCTTTTAATGTTAAGGAAAAATTCCATCAGGATCTTATTGTTGGCCTTTCAATTAGAATGAAGCCAGTCATCAGAAAGCTGTAGATGAGGTCTATGGATACCATGGCAGAAAATGGATTTGCATCTGTGGCCTGATCTGTGAGTGTGATTTTGACCACAGATGAGATTTCCACATCCATTGGCCAGGGTCAGGGCTGAACAATTTTTCAGAGGTGCTGTGCCAGGTTTTCAGCTCTGTTCTTCAGGCTTGAGTCTGTGGGTGGCAGTTTGAGTGAGCTTGATTCTCTCGGGGAATAGGTGGAGCAGAGGGGATGATTATTCTGAAATAGTGGGAGAAGACCAGTGATGACCTTATTTTTGACCTTGTGGTTGGATTAAAGAATCCCCAAAGGGGCTTGCTGTTACAGTACCTTGGAGAGTTTCCACTTAAGTATATATGGCACTATGTCATTTTAAAAAATTGCTGCATAGTATTGTACAGCATGGCTGTGTGTGTGTGAAATGGATATAGGTATCTTTTCAAACATCCTTTCCTTATTCTGCCTGAAACAGCTTCCTTTTCAAAGTTACACTGGTTGGAAGTCTATCAATGATAAATTCAATATTGTCAATAAGCTCATCCTTTCAATTGTTAATACCCTTGGGAGAGTTGTGGCTAGTTGTTCTATTTTCACAATAAATTGTGAATCATACAGACAAGTTGTTTCTTTCTAACACCTGGCTTACATACTCACCAGGAGAGGAAATGTTTGTTATAGAAGGAAGAGGTCATCAGAATCCAGGGGCATTGGAGAGGGCAGCAAGGGAGGAAATGCCACTAGCTGATAGGCACAGTGAGTTCACCAGGAGCCGGGAGACAGGTAGATGGCATTCGGGAGAAAGAAGAGCAATGCAGAGATGGGGACAGGAGGACTCCAAAGTGATGGGGACAGGAGGACTCCAAACTTCTCCCTATGTTGAAAGTGTAAAGCAGACCCTGGCTTGGGACGAAAGGTGTGTGATCTCCCAAGTGTTCCTTGGCCTGAAGGAAAGGGAGCAGTAATGGTGAGTGAGAATTTTATAAGCACAGTCAGTTATTACAAGTACTGATGTGCCTGCTCCTCTTCAAGTGTCCCTGGGACTCTGATTTTGTGACAAAAGCTGGCTTCAGGGTCACATTAATTAGTTGGTAGCCCATCATTGCCAGGAATACCTCCCGTTGTTTCTCCAGTGTTATCTCTATTTAGTCCATCCCTGTGACATACTGGCTCTTGGACATTGGCTGGCCACAAGTAGTTAATCAGTTCAGTAAGTTAAAGTTGAGGTTTACCACCTTCACTGGATGTATGCTTGGCATTTGGGGAGACCCACATACATATGTTTGAGTGAATCTCTTCATAAAAAGGCGGGTGGGGGTGCCTGGGTGGCCCAGTCAGTTAAGCATCTGACTTTAGTTCAGGTCATGACCCCTTGGTTCATGAGTTTGAGTATCGCATTGGGTGAGCTCAAGCCCCACTTCAGGTGAGCATGAGTCCCACTATGGGTGATCCCTGCTTCTCTCTCTCTCCCTCCCCCCTTCTCCCCCCTTCCCCCCCCCCCCCCCGCCTCTAGTGGGATTCTTTCTCTGTGTGTGTGTCTCTCTTTCCCTCCCTCTCTCTCTGTGTGGGATTCTCTCTCTCTGTGTGTCTCTCCCTCCCTCTCTTGCTCTGCACCCCCACACATGCACTCTCTCTCAAAAAAAAAAAAAAGGTAGGTGGCTAATGCTAGCTGCTACTTGGAAGGCATGTGAGTGTGTGCAGTATTGATGGCGCCATGCTAATTAAGACTAATGGCCAAAAGAGCCATTGCTGATGACCCAATTAGGCAGATTTAGTTAGAGATTATACAGATAACTCTGGTTAAGACATCAATCTAGTTCAATTTTACAAGGCTTCCATTTAAAATGAGGTGGTATTTGACTATAATAAAATAGTATAATAAGTAGTTTACTGTGTCTTGCCATTGTGGAAGCTGAGTGCTACTAACAGCCTTAAAAATTACCATTTTAGCTTGATTTTTTTCATGTACCAATTATGTAGATGGCTTATTACCAAGTTCTTTTTGCTCATTATCCCTCCTGTTGTCCAGCTGAGATTGTTTTACAGTTCCCTAGCCCCTTGACAAGAAGGTAGACATGAAGAAGGTGAAGCTCACATCTATCTGCCTAGCAGCAAATCTAGTAAAACATTTTGTGGGGAAGATACTGAAACTATTGGCTGAAAACAGACCTATGTGTTCCCGCATGGATTACATTTTCCTTTGATTCCCTTAGATCCCCAGTGTTGGAAAGAGCTAACAATTGGCTGAACTGAGTATTTCTTGGTAGGATAAAAAGTAAACTCAGCAGGATTCTGCTTTATATGGCATTAATTTTGTTACATGTAAGGAAAAACAGTGATAAATCCAACAGGATTTTGAAGATTTTCAAATTACACATGATTTGTACAGTGATTACAGTCATCAAAACAGTTTTTGCCTAATTCTGTAAATACTGTCAACAAAGTTTCTGAATTTTCTTAGAGTACATTATTCTTAAGAGCTATAAAAATACAGTCATTTATAGTTGTATCTGAATCAATGGTGCTGAGATTGATAGTTCTCAAATATTGCATAAGAAAATATCACCGAGGGATTGCCCTATGGCTTAGAAGCCTTCAAACATTTCTTATGTTTTTGTTTTTTAATTTTTACTTTTGAGAGAGAAACAGAGCATGGGCAGGGAGGGACAGAGAGAGAGGGAGACACAGAATCCAAAGCAGGCTCCAGGCTCCAAGCCATCAGCACAGAGCCCAATGCAGGGCTTGAACCCACGAACTGTGAGATCATGACCTGAGCTGAAGTCAGCGCTCAACTGACTGAGCCACCCAGGTGCCCCACTTCAAACATTTCTTAAATGGGGAGAGGGAAATCACAATATTATACCAGTAGAAATTTTATCATGGGGCTTAAACTGGATGCAGAAGTTTTTCTGCCTCTTGCCTTTAAGCACGGGTTTGGTGGGGAGGAGAAAGGGGGGAGTGAGAGGATTGAGAAAAGGAAAAAGGCTAGTAGAAGGGTATTCCAGCCTCTGCTAGTTTATTGCTTTCTCTAACGCTCCTAGTCACTGCCATATGATAAATGCCTCAGTGCACCCTTCAGTTTCTTGCCCTGATGCAAGAAAACACCAGCTAAAGAAGGACATATGTTACCCCCCTTGGAAAAAGAAATAACAAATAATTAAGACCACAGCTCAGAGGGACCCACATTTATTGGCAATAAAAGGCAGCTGTGCTGACAACTCTACCAATTAATCTGCCAAAAGCGAGCTTGTCACTGTGTTAGAAAACAGCACTGGAAACATCCAGGGATCTATATAAAGCTTGGACAGCAGTCTTAAAGAACATGGGCAGCAGTGTGGTACCCCACCCTTCAGCAGATGAAGTAGAGTTCTCCATTCTTGCCCAACAAAACTCCTCACCACGTGGAGAGCCCCTGAAACCTCAGTGAGGAGTGCAGCTGGCCCCTTTCAGAGGTTCTGTGCCTCTGGAAGGTACCAATAGGAACAATAACTTTTTGGAAGTTACATTTTTGTGGACCTTGAGCTCTTTCAGGTGTTTCACTAAATCTTCACAATTATGCTACTAGGCAAGTATTAGCATCATAGTGGCCACAGGTGAGGAAACTGAGGCACAGAGCTTCCAAATTCAGGTCTCCCTGGCTTCCATATTCATTATTTTCCCATAACAACATATGTTTCCAGATGAAGCAGCAAGAAATGTGTGTTCTGGGCCTGGCTTCCATGAATTTATGGTGTGACTTTGGGCAAGTCTTTTAACTTCTCTGGGCCTCGGCTCTGTAGCTAAGAAATGAAAGGTTATTCTTGTAAAACTAAACATACTCTTACCATACAATCCAGCGATCATACTCTTTGACATTTACTCAAAGGAGATGAAAACTTATGTCTACACTAAAATCTGTGCACAGATGTTTATAGCAGCTTTATTCATAATTGCCAAAACTTATAAGCCACCAAGATGTCCTTCAGTAGGTGAATGGATAAACTATAATGCATCCAGATTATGGAATATAATTTAGCATTAGAAATAAAGAAGCTATCAGGCCATGAAAATACATGGAGGAGACATAAATGCATATTACTAAGTGAAGGAAGCCAGTCTGAAAAGGCTACATATTGTATAATTCCAACTGTGTGACATTCTGGAAAAGGCAAAACTATGGAGACAGTAAAAATGTCAGTGATTGTCAGGCGTAATGGGGAGGGAGGGATGAATACATGGAGCACAGAGTTTTTTAGGGCAATGAATCTACTGTGTGTGATGCTATAATGGTGAATACACGTTATTATACATTTATCTAAACCCACAAGATGTGCAACATCAGGAATGAACTCTAATGTGAACTGTGGACTTTGGGTGATCATGATGTGTCCATGTAGGTGTGTCACCTATAACAAATGTGCCCCTCTGATGGGGGATGTGGATAATGGGGGAGACTGTGCAAGTGGGTAGGCAGGAAGTACATGGGAAATCTAGTACCTTCCCCTCAATTTTGCTGCAAACCTAAAACTGCCTTAAAAATAGTCTTTTTTTTTTTTTAAATGGGAGGATAGAAATTCTAAGGTCTCTTACCAAAGTGCTTCTCCAGCTTTAATGAGCCAAAGGAATCACTTAAGGATCTTGTTAAAATGCGGATTCTGATTCAGTAGGTCTGGGGGGAGGCCTGACGTTCTGCTGCTGAGAAGCTTCCATCCAGGTGATGCTATTGCTGCTGGTGCACAGATAGCACTTTGAGTGTGGAGGTCTTTTATTTTTTAATTTTTTTTTAACTTTTATTCATTTTTGAGAGACAGAGAGCGACAGAGCATGAGCAGGGAAGGGGCAGAGAGAGGGAGACACAGAATCCGAAGCAGGCTCCAGGCTCTGAGCTGTCAGCACAGAGCCTGACGCGGGGCTTGAACTCACGAACCGTGACCTGAGCTGAAGTCGGATGCTCAACCGACTGAGCCACCCAGGCACCCTGAGTGTGGAGGTCTTAATAGCATTATCCTCCTGAGACTCGAAGATGGCAGCAGGCATGTCTTAGTCTTCCCATCATTGCTGTATGCTCACGTTTGGTTAGATGCCTTGCATGTAATAACGTTAGACATGTTGGGTCTAGTTAGTACAGAAAAGTGGCTCAAAGGGACATAGATGGATGGGAGTTTGTAACTTTAGCTGCTCAGTGATTCTGTAGTCCTCTAAAGGTTCCATTCCTCCAGGACCAAACCAAGACTGTCCTTATTCCCATCCCCACCCACAGCAGGTTTCCTATTAATCCTTTCTCCCAGGTGGGCATACCCACCCTAACTCTATCCTCAGTTCACTCTGACTGACTTGATCCAAAATGAGATGACCTTAAAGTACATCTTAATCGTAGATGACATTAGGAAACACCTACCCTTCCAGAGATTTTATTTTGCATGTTAAATCACATCCTCCCCCACATGCATTGTTACATATAAAGTTTCTTCCTCCAGTCCAACACCGCTCTTTGCTCTGGTAATCAATACCTGCACTTTATTAGCTGTCTATGGTAGTACCATGCATTTTTCCTTGTTCAGTGGAAGTGACTACTCTTAGGAATGGTTGCAGAAACCGGAAGTCAGCTTTTCATTATCTCTATGGGGAAACGTATTCATAATCTCAGGACAACAAGATGGCATGAATTCAAAATTTCTTTTCTTTTTTAAAAAAAATCCCATTATAAACTACTTGTTTAGAGTTAGGTTTAATTAGAGTACTTTACAAATAAGGGCTTACTGTGTTGAACCTATAAAGAAGTAGATGCTATTTTTTTAACCTGATCTTTTCTTATAATGCCCAGAAGGATAACACTATGTATTTTTGTATGACTATCAAGGGACAGAGGCAGCTCCAAACATTTGACCTAGATAAACAGATTACCATTCACTTCATCTGAAAATATAGGGATAATTAACTTGGACAGCCATATAAACAGCAGGGAGCTCCTCCAGAGTGTCTGCCTTCTCAAATCAGATAGCTCCTGGAGAGCTGCTGCAGAGAGGGCATTCAGCGTAGCTGCCTTTCACTGCTGTATTTTGAATTGTTCTAATGAACTGTATGGTATTGTGGAAAGAGCTCTGGGGCATTTTAGTCTTCTTGGGTTTGTTCCTACATCCCAGCCCACTCATGTTTACCCATTAGGTAAGGGTTATTAATGGATTTGTTTTCCTGAGTTAAACGAAATTTTTTTCTTCATCATGTAAAGTTGATAACTTAGTCCATTACTAGCATCAAGCCCCGGAAATCACAGAGCTGCACCAGACCTGAAAAGCTGTCCAGTCTGATCCTCCATCTGATGCCTGATTTCCCATTATAGAATCTCTGGCCTCTGGGGCCTCACACCAGTCTGCGCTCATTCACGTCCAGCTGTGGGTTGTGCGTTCCCTCAGGGCCTCTTCATCTTGGAAGAGTTCTCCTTCTAAGAAAGTTCTTCCTGAGATTGAACTGAAATCATTTCCCTCTAGTTTCCATCCTTTGATAGTCATGCAGGGAGAACAAAACAATTTTTTTCCTACACTTGACAGGGCTCCAGGTATTTTATTTTTATTTATTTATTTTTTCATTAAAAAATTTTTTTTTAATTTTTCCTGAAGTTTGAAATATACATTTATAACTGACCCATCTCTGTTTTCACTTAACACTTTTTATTTTATTTTATTTTATTTTATTTTATTTTATTTTATTTTATTTCTAATTTATATCCAAATTAGTTAGCATATAGTGCAACAATGATTTCAGGAGTAGATTCCTTAGTGCCCCTTACCCATTTAGCCCATCCCCCCTCCCTCACCCCTTCCAGTAACCCTCAGTTTGTTCTCCATATTTATGAGTCTCTTATGTTTTGTTCCCCTCCCTGTTTTTATATTATTTTTGTTTCCCTTCCCTTATGTTCATCTGTTTTGTCTTTAAAGTCCTCATATGAGTGAAGTCATGATTTTTGTCTTTCTCTGACTAATTTCATTTAGCATAATACCCTCCAGTGCCATTCACATAGTTGCAAATGGCAAGATTTCATTCTTTTTGATTGCCGAGTAATACTCCATTGTATATATATATATACCACATCTTCTTTATGCATTCATCCATTGATGGACATTTGGGGTCTTTCCATACTTTGGCTATTGTCGATAGTGCTGCTATAAACATTGGGGTGTATGTGTCCCTTCGAAACAGCACACCTGTATCCCTTGGATTGATACCTAGTAGTGCAATTGCTGGGTCGTAGGGTAGTTCTATTTTTAGTTTTTTGAAGAGCCTCCATACCGTTTTCCAGAGTGGCTGCACCAGCTTGCATTCCCACCAGCAGTGCAAAAGGGATCCTCTTTCTCCACATCCTTGCCAACATCTGTTGTTGCCTGAGTTGTTAATGTTAGCCATTCTGACAGGTGTGAGGTGGTATCTCAGTTTGTATTTCCCTGATGATGAGTGATGTGGAGCATTTTTTCATGTGTCGGTTGGCCACCTAGATGTCTTCTTTGGAGAAGACATATTCATGTCTTTCGCCCATTTCTTCACTGGATTATTTGTTTTTGGGGTGTTGAGTTTGATAAGTTCTTTATAGATTTTGGATCCTAACCCTTTATCTGATATGTCATTTGCAAATATCTTCTCCCATTCTGTCAGTTGCCTTTTAGTTTTGCTGATTGTTTCCTTTGCTGTGCAGAAGCTTTTTTATTTTGATGAGGTCCCAGTAGTTCATATTTGCTTTTGTTTACCTTGCCTCCTGAGACATGTTTAGTAAGAAGCTGCTGCGGCTAAGATCAAAGAGGTTTTTGCCTGCTTTCTCCTCGAGGATTTTGATGGATTCCTGTCTTACATTTAGGTCTTTCATCCATTTTGAGTTTATTTTTGTGTATGGTGTAAGAAAGTGGTCCAGGTTCGTTCTTCTGCATGTCGCTGCCCAGTTTTCCGAGCATCACTTGCTGAAGAGACTGTCTTTATTCCATGGATATTCTTTCCTGCTTTGTCAAAGATTAATTGACCATATGTTTGTGGGTCCATTTCTGGGTTCTCTATTCTGTTCCATTGATCTGTGTGTCTGTTCTTGTGCCAGTACCATACTGTCTTGATGATTACAGCTTTGTAGTATAGCCTGAAATCCAGAGTTATGATGCCTCCTGCTTTGGTTTTCTTTTTCAAGATTTCTTTGACTATTTGGGATCTTTTCTGGTTCCCTACAAATTTTAGGATTATTTGTTCTAGTTCTGTGAATAATGCTGGTGTTATTTTGATAGGAATTGCACTGAATATGTAGATTGCTTTGGGTAGTATCAACTCCACGTATGTTAAGTATCGATTATACACCCCCTGAGTATATTCTCCTCATCTCCATGTCCCTTGCCAGTTGTCCTTCTGTCACTATCCTGGTCATTCTCATTTGAACAGGCTCCCATCTCTCTCCAATCTTCCTCAAGTTTGTGGACCAGAACTGGTACCATCCTCTGGGTTCAAGTGGGACCAGCATTCTAGAGCAGTGGTTCTTGACCTTGACTGTGCATTGGAATCACCTGGACTTCACTGACCTGGGTTCAAGATTTGTACAGACTTCTGGGGTATAGCATGCAACTGAGGCTGAGAACCACTACTGTAGAGTCTTTACTGATCAAAGGCATTCCTGGGTGCATGGGCTGAGTGTGGAGAAGGGATGGGGAGGGTGGTTAGGGTGGAGGAGAAGCTATAACCTGTTGTTGAATTGGTAGGTTTCTCCTTAAGATGGAACTAAGGTTACTTGGTTTTTAGGTTTTAATCTTGAATTATGTTGCATTAATACAAAACCAATATAATCATAACTTAAGTTTCACGGCTTAGCTAGGTAAGCTCATGTTTTCATGTTCCACATTTTATCATGTTTCTGGCAGGTATTTTGTTTTGCTATGGGATGTTATGACAAGGCATTTTGGGAGTTGGGATATGGGGACATACAGTCTCCCTCCTGAGGTATCACTCCCCTCCATACCTCTATCACACTACATATTATACATTAGCTACACCAGATCCCTAACTTATGTTGAATTTGCTACTCACCTAAACTCCTAGTCTTTTTTCCCTCATGCTACTACTAAGCCATTACCCCATCTTATATTTCAGCAGATGCTTTTTTTTATTAATTAAAAAATTCACCTTTAATACTGATAAAAGCTAGGTAGGAGGATGTGGCTTAGGTGTACCACAGCAATGAGCTTCCCAATCCTGGACTCTAGAATTAGCTGGACTTTCCCACAGGGAATACTAGAAAACCACAGACTTCTTATGTGGGGACTGTCTTGTAAAACGTACTGCGTGGAGGCACAGACCATAAAGTGTGTTCTCTGTCTGCAGGCATACACCCCAAAAAGGGAATTACATTTTACGAGGAAAGAAGAGGTAACTATGATGCATTGGCCCAATATGTACCACATTTACCATATTCATTGTAAATGCATGATTTCACTTAATCTGTACAATAATTTTGTGATGTGCATGTAATTATGCCCACATTACAGAGAAGAAAGCTAGTGCTCAGAGGGGCAGAGTGCTAATAAGTGGAGTGTCAGGAGCGAAATGTGTGTCATGCCCTTTCCACCACACCATCCGCTAAGGTAAGGGAGGCACTTCATCTGTATTGAATTTCATTGTATTGGGTTCACTCCAGAATTCCAGGCTGTCAGTCTTTCTGGGTCCTATTTCTGCATGGCGTACATTTGCTAGGTTACAAAAACCTGCTCCACTGTGATGAAATGCAGAACAATTAGGAGATACTCTACCTTCCTTGGAGCAACTTGCTGTATAAAGTAGTAAGTCAGACTATACACTTGTGAAACTAATTGATCCTATATTCTTGACTCTGCATGAAAAGTAGAAGAGGGGATTTTTTTTTTCATCAGTGTGTCTGAATGATTTATACAGGTAGTTCCTAACTTGGAACAGGCAAAGTAATTTGTAAGGCAGATGTTTGATCATTTAAAGATACATTTCTCTCTAGAAATAATGTTTTACCTTCTGATCATCTGCAATGCCTGTTTAACCCCCTGTGTACCTGGTATGTATGGTGAAAATACTATTCCAACTCCACCATGAATATATTATGGATTATTATAGCAGTGTATTCCTAATTCCTAGTAAAACTCCTGTCTCCCCTGTGGTGGCAGTAGCAGTTTTTAGATCTCTAGAAGATCACAGGCTTGGTATGCTTGTTTAACGTGCCCAAATAATGAGTTCTTGACATTTGTAAATCCAGCAGTTTATTTCCTGATGAGAGGTGAGCACACCTACAAGCTACCAACTACACCCAGTTTCAGAAGTGCAGAATATTC
Organism: Felis catus; assembly: GCF_018350175.1. NCBI lineage: Eukaryota > Metazoa > Chordata > Mammalia > Carnivora > Felidae > Felis > Felis catus. Next base: position 43,516,045 of record NC_058379.1, read on the forward strand.
CAGATTTAGACACCCCTTTCTTCTCCTGTCAGTTTCATGCCAGACTTCTTGAAAATTGAGGTTTTGGAGCAGAATTATATCTCTGTACAATGAACTATTTCAAAAATTCCTTTGTACATAAATACCCACTTCTGTACTTTTCTACACTTTTCTGCACATGCTTTGGAATGCAAGGGGTCCCTTCCTGCATTTACCTGACTTTCTCGGAGTCTGGCTCCACTGCCTTTGACATTTACAAAAGTCTCAAGTGCTTACCTCAGCATCTTTGACATTCTGTGGTTCTTGGGAAAAGGCTAGTTAAAATGGATGGAAATAATAAATGACTCTTTATATAGAGCCACTAGCCAGGGGCCATTTGCCCAGGAGGCTGGAAGGGGGGGGACCAGGAGTGAGACTCTGCACAAGACCCTGTACCCCCTCTGTCTGCTCTCACTCACTTTGATTTACAACCTCCCTACCCCCCACGTGCAAACATTTATACTCTGAGTTGAAGGCTAAGGACTGTGGATAGGAAATACTTCTAAGCATTTGAAGCCATTCATTTCCAGGTTTCAAACTTGATTTCAGATAGACCACTCACTCTGTTCATCACATCACATCTGTCCCAACCTTGGGGCCCTGGTCAAAAACTTCTAACCAGTGTCCTAACTAGAACCCACAACCCTAGAGAGATGCAGGAGGTGATGACTCTGTGTGTGTGTGTGTGTGTGTGTGTGTGTGTGTGTGTGTGTGTGTAATTAAATATGTATACATGTAGAATTGAAACAAATGATATCTGAATATTCTGAATATGTTTGGGGCACTGCCTGTGTGCTAGGTACTGGTTGCAAAAAGATGGAAAGATACAGCTCTAGTCTCTATTATGGTAAAAAAATAATTAGTAGAATGGAAACACATTCAAGTTCTGTGGGCATCCAGGAGAGGGAACGCCTTAGAAGTCAGGATTCACAGAGGAGCTGGAGTTTTAGATGGGTTATAGCGGATGAGTAAAATTTGGTCAGGAAGGCAAGCAAGCAGGAGAAAGTGTTCGAAGCAGAGGGAAAATCATGAGACACTGTAATGTGTTCTGGAAGGTGCAAGTCCTCTGAAGTCTGAGCTGAGAATGCGGGAAGAAGACAAGAAGTGTTAGGCAGAGGTCTCTTCGTGATGGCCTTTGGTGCCATGCGGTGGAGTTTACGTTTTACGCTCTAGGCAGTGGGAAGCTACTGAAAAGTTTCAGGCAGGGGAAGAGAGACATGGCCAGACGTGTTGGGCATCAAAGCTGAGGCATGTATGCTAAAAATAATTCAAATCAGAGGGAAGTAGAATTCTTTCTTCATCACTGGAAAAAAAAATAATAAAATAAAGCTCTTACCTCAGCTTTGGGTAGAAGTCTTTGCTTTTTCCTCCGGAAATACAGCTCCATCTTCTCCTTTGTGGTTTCTGGGCTAGTGCTTTCTTAATCTGGTCTTGCAAGCAAAGCTACCAGATGGCTCCTGTCCCTTCTGCCGTCCTGGGCATGCCCGCCTGTCAGGGTTGATGGATGGACTCCTCCCTTGTATTTCTGACCTTTGCATTGCCACCTTTCCAACTGTGTGACTCCAGACTCTCTCGATCTAACCGTCATGCATGGAGATTCATGAGCCCCCTTGGGAGCAGACCACTTGTCTTAAATCACTTGTCAGAGGCACTGAGAGGCTGCTACTTAGTGGAACATTAAAAACAGTTTTAGTATTTTGAACCTTGACCTGTATCCAGTGTGATCACTCTGAAATTGAGTCTCTCTCTCCTGCTCTTTATTCCTTTTATTTCTTCCTTTTATCCTCCAATTTTCCTTTTTTGCTTTAACAGAATTTTTAGGCTGCATGGATCTGGGCTGGGAGTAAGTGACCTGTTCTAACTTTTTCTCCTAGTGAAGATCTAGTTTGTGATAAAAGAGTGAGCAGTCCATCCAGCTCTGGCCTACCAGAAGGAATCCTGGGCTGGTGGGGGCATGTTGTTGGAAACCATCCTTCACATTTCTACCTTGCCCCACTCCATCCTCAGTCACAAGCACTCGGGGTTCTTTCTGGTGGTCCAGATGTAAGGTTCTTGAAGGCACTGTTGGAAAGAAAGAAATAGAGCTGCTAAGAATCAAAGAGACTGCCATGGAGAACTGGTTCTAGGGAAAGAAGGAAAAGAAAGGTGAGAATGGAGAAGGTAGCGATCCACTAGGAGTGAGGAGGAGAAGGGAAAATAGATTGGGAAGAAAAACACTGTGTCAGAAGAGTCCTGAAAGGACAAAACAGGGGCACCTGAATCATCTGACTCTTAATTTTGGCTCAGGTCCTGATCATTATAGTTCGTGAGTTCGAGCCTCACATTGGGCTCTGTGCTGATAGTATGGGGCGGGGCCTGCTTGGGATCTCTCTCCCTCCCTCCCTCCCTCCCTCCCTCCCTCTCTCACTGCACCCCCCCTACTCTGTCTCTTAAAATAAATAAATAAATAAATCAATAAGACAAAACAAACTGTGGTTCTGTCAGTATCTCCTTTAGCACTTACAGTCTTTCCCTGCTGAGTAGTGACAGACTGCTGCATGGAAGGAGCCTAGTTATCTACAACTATGACAGTAATTGCAAAGACTTCGATTGTAAGTTTCTGGAGGCTGGGCACTGGGTGCTGTTTGCTTCTTTCTTTCTCCCTCCCTAGCCATGCCCTTCGGGACTTGATGTGGGTCTTCCTGCTGAAGGACCTGTGGCAATCACATCTGAGTTTTTTCATTCACAAAGCAATACACTTGGGGTTTTTACGCAATTTGACAGGAATGGAAGAATTTTCTCCAAGCCCTGGCACCTGTCCTCACAGCTCCTTTCCCAAAACAGTGGAGCAACTTAAAATAGCCATTCATCGTCTACTTTTATAACAGTTCTTGTTTTTAATTCACAACTGGGGCACGCAGTCCATCTTCTGATGTACCATTGAGCTCTGTGTGGCCAGGTGACCATGGAGCAGGGCGCCCTCCAGGCAAAGTTCCAGGCAGTGAGAGCTGCATGTCAACAGTGGAAAGTGTTGGCTGCTCTGGGATATTCCACCCACAAGTAATTGCTGTGGTATTTTTAAAACATCTCTGTCAGGATATAGGTAGGGCTGATGCTCAGCAGGGAGCACCATGGTATATTCCGTCTGATTGATCAGTGCCCATGCCAAAGCATTTATTAAATATTTGGACAATCACCCCTAGATATGGGGTTGGGGCTGACGTGCACAATCACATATTTTCCTTTTGGTTGAACTGGTATTTGGGATATGGGATGTTTTAATGTCTGAATTAAACCTCAGTCCTCTCAGTGGGGAAGGATGTAGCCCCCCCAAACCCCGCTTTTTGCCAGGCTAGAGCCAAAGAGTAGGGCTTAAAGGTGCCCAATGAGGGGCGCTCCTTGAATCTTCTTTCCGCGTGCTGCTCATTGGCTTCCCTATCTTTCTTTGAAAGGCAAATGCTCCAAGTTCAGGCTCTGAATAGACAGAGGATTAAAGGCTTTTGAAGTCAAAAATAGGTCTTCAAAGCTGCCAGCAGTGGTCAAGGATTCCCTCCACTCTAGCATGGGCCCGAAAACCCAGCCCAGCACACATCTCCCAAATGCTTTGGGAAGCTCATTTCCTTTGTGCAACAAGACCTGTGTTGTCTGTGAGCCTCAGACTTGGATGCTGGGGAGCAAGCATTGCTGGAGGAGGGAGGGAGGTGACTTCTGTGCTGACTGATCCAGTACTGGAATAGTACAGTCCAGCCAGGGGATCCAAGTTTGCTGGGGGTCCATTTCTAGTTCATGTAGGTTCTTTATGAGTGTGGGCCACCAGCCCTGCTGATGGGCATCAGATCCCTTGGGCTCACTTGTGCTGAGTGCATCATGTGCTGGTTGTTCTCCCGCCATCTGGAAATCATTAGCATTGAAATGGTTTCAGCCACTGTGTACTTGGTGTGTCACGGGAGGCGCAGCCCAGCACAGCCCCAGTTCTAGGAACCAGGAGCCTTTTGCTTCCTGTAGGATTTCCAGTTTAAAAGCCAGTGAAGCCCTAGCCTCCAGGCCATCATCAGGTCCCCTTCTGTCTCTTCCCTTTCCTCTCCTTTTGGAGCCCAAGAGTAACGACATTTGCAGGGAGATTCTGACATCTATCTTTCTGTCATTTCTTGCCTACCTTGTAGGTTAGAAGGGGTGGGGTGTGCAGGTAAGTCACTCTTTAAAAAGCCCTCAGGAGAGGATTTGCATTTTACATCCTCTGCTATGTGCATTTTGCAAAGTGGAATGTCTCAAACGAACCCTCAGAGGAAATTGGGACTCAAGCCTCTAGCCACCTAAAAATCATCATAAAAACTATATTATAATAATAGCTGCTGGCGGTGCCTGGTAACATGCTAGGAGTGACGTCTGCCTTCCTTACTCCTCACATAGCCCTGTGGACGAGGACCCTGAGTCTCAGAGTGCTGCACAGCTAATAAAAGAAACAGTGGATTCTAACCATGATCTTTGTGAATCCAAAGCCTACGCTCTTTCTGCTCTACAAGCTCATGACCTGGTTAGGCCTGGGCAGGGTGGAAGCCCCAGGAGGACAGAGGAGCAAAGGAGGAACAAACATCTGCAATTCACACTAGATAGTCCAGTCATGGGTTTCTCTAAGGAAGCAAAATGATCTTTTGAAAGGAAACTCACGCAGTCCATCAGCTTCTTGCCAACATTAGGACGGTACAACTTGCCAAAAACAGCCAAACCTTGTTTTGGGTATGAAAGCAGCTGTTATAATAAACTCCTCTCTCTACCTCTTTTTCCTGTTATGGTAGAATGACTGTTTAAAGTAAATGTCTCCAATACATGGATTTTCTGGGGTCATGAAAACATTTTTTAATTGGCAGGCTCTTCTACATTTTTCGGTGAAGTTAGGAAGTAAACAGAATGCCACACGCCATTTCAGATTCACGCAATACAAAGGTCTCTGGATTCGAGAAACTTTATTCCCTGCCCTCCACTCCCTTGGGCTGGAGCCTTCTCAGGCTTTGTGGGCTTGTTCCAGAATGAATGGATTGCTGCCTCTCTTCTGTGCTGGGAATTACAAAGCAGAGTGAGGGGAATGAGCACATAGAACTTAGAGTCAGATCTGGGTTTGAATCCTGGTTCTGCCAGTTGCTAATATGTCACCTCAAGTGAGTTACTCTGAGCTTCAGTCTCCTCATATGTAAAATGGCATAGTAGTAATTACTCATTAGGTGGTCATGAAGTTTAAAACAAAATTCAAAATGGGGCCCTGGGTGGCTCAGTCAGTTGAGCGTCCAACTTTGACTCGGGTCATGATCTCGTGGTTCGCGTGTTCGAGCCTGGAGCCTGCTTCGGATTCTGTGTCTCCCTCTCTCCCCCCACCCCCCTGCTCATACTCTCTCTCTCAAAAATAAACATTTTTTAAAAATAATAAAACAAAATTCACATAATATCCAACATTTACATAATTCTTGTTATATGCTCTGTGCTGTTAGGTTTGACATGACTCATTTAATCTTCTCAACAACCCCGTGGGGTAGGCACCATACTAGCCATATTCTAGCCCTTGGGGATATAGTAGTGAGTTGCAAGTGACTGACAAAAATCTCTGCCTGCATGAAACCTACATTCTTTTTGAGGAAAGACAAAAGTAAAATAAGTAGCATGTTAAGTGGTGCTTAGTGCTATGGAGAAAGATAAAACAGGAATGGAGAATGGTGAGGGATGGGTAGTGTTGTTATTTCTCAAAAGAATGATCAGGGAAAGCCTCTCTGACAAGATGATATTTGAGTAAAGACTTTAAGGGAGAGAGGGAGCCATGAGGATATCCCAGAGAGAGAGAGTCTGGGTAGAGGAAAAGACAAATGCAAAGGCCCTGTAGAAACATGTCTAGTGTATCCAAGGTGCAGCAAGGAGACCAGTGTGGCTGGAGTAGAAAGAGCAGATGAGGTCAGAGAGGTCAGGGTTGGGGCACAGACTGTGTAGGGCTTTTCGGGCCTTAGCTCTTTGTCTCTGTGAGATGAGAAGCTACCAGAAGAACTTGAGCAGAGGAGGGGCATGAAGATGAAGCCAGATGTGTAGAAAGGACACTTCTGATTCATTCACTACAGCTGCTGCCCCTGCTGTTGGTTCCCACAAGGACAGCTGCCAACTTTTTGAGACCGTTTAAGTAGGAAATTTCTTAACAGGACATCTGGGCCTCCACTGTCAACATTGTACTTGTTGATTTTGACAGCAGATGAGCTTTCCCCAACTTCCCCTCTATCTGGGTCCAGCCTCCCTTCTGGATGATTCTGTCCTTTGCTGCCTCTCTGCACTGGATTGTCTCGATGATACTGCTAATGTGGCCTATACTTGTGATTCGTAATGTGTTGCTGCGTTTGCATTAGTTATGGGGACCGGGGACTCACAGATAAATATTGCTTTGGCTGGGCAACCAAGAGAACCAGTGGAGACCAAGGATGTGGAAAGCCATGTTTGTCAATGAACTTGCCCCCTGCAGTGTGGCAGACAGAGAACTCACTAGCACCTATAAATTCCTTTGGGAAAAGATTATGATATCCTTATATTCCTGTGAGGGGCCAGGCATCACAAACTCTGAGCCTTAGGTATGGCGAGCTTCTAGAGCCCAGAGATCTCCTGAAATAATGTCCAGTGTACATCCAGGTACATTTTTCTGGGGAGAGGTCATAACCTTTTTTTTTTTTTAATTTTTTTTTCAACGTTTTTTTATTTATTTTTGGGACAGAGAGAGACAGAGCATGAACGGGGGAGGGGCAGAGAGAGAGGGAGACACAGAATCGGAAACAGGCTCCAGGCTCCGAGCCATCAGCCCAGAGCCTGACGCGGGGCTCGAACTCACGGACCGCGAGATCGTGACCTGGCTGATGTCAGACGCTTAACCGACTGCACCACCCGGGCGCCCCAAGGTCATAACTTTCATGTTGCTTGTTCCTTGAATGATTCATCACAATTGCAGGCCATACTTACATATGGATATGCTAGTGCACTAACCTATATGCCAGCATGTGGCAATATACACATTTCAAAAAGGGGCTTAAAGGGATCTTTTAGTTTCCTAATATTAAGAATCTGTAAAATTTCTATTTAACAAATATTACTTGTAGGATTTCTAAGATAGAAAGATAAATCATGGTCTCTAGGAAGGCATGGAATGTATTTTTGAGGACATCAAGGTGTGTTATCACACAAGGTCTGTTTTGCCTCCATGCTCAGTGACTAAACTGCTAGGAATTCACCCGCTGTATTAGATCACTTATTCTCATATGCTCCTCATTGCCTTTGAAACACCTCCAACTTTAGCAATGCTTTACAGACATGCACATGAGCCAAATGGTTTAAAACAACAACCTAGGCCTTAGGTATTTGGAAGCACCCGCATCCCCTTGGGTCCTTAGTGGAACAGAGCTCACACACAACATGAGGTCTAAGCTGCAAAGGGGAAAAGAGAGGAAAATTTAATAGGGAAGCATAGTGACTTCGCAGCAGTGCAGTGATAGAAATAGACGTTCCTAAAGTCGTGCTGGCACATCCTGACGTGTTCCTGTACTGCAGGCAGGCTATGCACCTGGCATATCTATTGGTTGCCGCTCATCTGCAGATGTACCCGAAGCACACCAGGCGGAATTTGGTGGGTTGCTGCTTCCCCTGGGCACATTAGTCCATGGGGCCCAGTGCAGAGAAGCCCTCAAGGGGTTCTTAGCTGGGACTTAGAGAAGTCAACAAAAGGATTTGTTGAGAATGACTGATCCCACGCCCTGGAATGCAAACCCTGCACAGTTTATGGTACATAATTATATACAATAAACTATAAAGGACATACAGTGGGTTTTGATATCAGGTTCCAGCTCCTCCTCACTAAAGGAACTGGTAAAAACCCTTCATCATTGTGGCTAAGGAAATAGTTCTGGTCCTGTCTGAATCTGCTTCCATAGGTCCACCCTGCTCTTCCCCCACTGTTTAGTCTCACTGACTAAAGAGATGTCTGCTTCTCACGTCAGGGTCAGGAACATCCATAAGCCTTCCTATTTTTTTCTGTGGAGGGGAAAAACTAGGACCATCAGAAACATGGTCAAATATGATTAAGCTTGTGTTTGATAACTGGAGAAGATCCATGATACACATTATGAAACAGAAGCCTTTTTATTTTGTTCTTCAATTGCATAGAAATTTCACATTTTTTATTGAGATGAGAACTTTAAAAAGGAAAACTATGAAAACGTTTGCTACCGGTTCAGTCTGTGTTTCTGTCCACCAACACGAGCAACATTTCAGTTTTATCCTGGCCACAGGGAACCCTAGTCTCTGTTCCTCTCTAACTTGAAAATCCTGTCAGAAGATAAAGTGAGGCATGTTAAGAATTTTAAGAGTTTAAGCAAACATCTGTTCAAATTGGAGCAGGCAAACCGGAAGTGGTTAGGAGCCACGGGAAAGACTTAAAGAGAAGGTGTGGAAGCAAGGAAAGGAAAATATTTGATTGGCTAATGCTTAGGCCTAGTTGGCTGTTTGTGATTGGCTACTCTTGGGTTGGGATTTTGTAACCTTAAGGCATTTACAGACTTAGGCTTTGGTTTGATTATGTAGGCTGCCAGGGCATGAGAGCCACCTCAGTCTAATGGCTCCTGATTTAATTAATTTAACAATACCAGTCTCTCAAAAAGATTCATTATCTTTTGCTACAAAGCTGTAATCTCTGTTTCCTGGGAAGATGGGAGGAGGTTTAACCTCTTTGGCCAGAACCTTTTTTCTGCTGGAAGATCAGACCAAAAACTGGATCCCCTATTTGGGAGGTATCACTACACTTCCTGTGTCACGTTACATGTCCACTTGTCAGAAAGTGCTTTGCCAAAAGTGCTGCTGCCCAGTGTCAGTAAATAACACTTATAGGTATACCCTACAAGATGATAGAGCTGGGAAATTATTTTGCTCCCACTTCTGCACCATCTTAAGGGTTGGACTAGTTTGCTCCCAGCTGTGGCTCAGAGACTTCAGAACTGTAGTACTTACTAGAAATGAGATAGTGCAGTAAAAATAGAGTCAGTTTGGTCTCTTCAGTTGATTACCTGTTTCATGAGGGTGGGTAGAGGAAAAATAATTGAGGTTGAGGAAGAACTCTGAAATGGGTCTACTAAAAAAGAATGCTTTCATTGTCTAGACATAGCACCCCAAGTAGGGAGCACCCGACCTGTGTGCTGAGCCACGGTGTTTGGGTCCCAGTGGGGGCCACACAAGAGCACCTGGCCATGATGTCCGTGGTGGGAGGAGTGGTGAGGGTTGAGTGGAAGCCGAAGTCTCACCCTACTCTGAGGACCAGGTGTGCAGCTATAAAACCTTAGTATTGGCCATTTGGGAACTTAAGAATCACTGCATTTTAACAGTAGGAGCTCCATTGGTACGCATTTCTTTACCTAACAGACTTACTTGATTATGCCCTAGATGTCCAAGTAATTTTCTATGACTTGTGCAGATACATGTATCATGCTCTAGTTTGTTTTCTCTTTACTTTCTAGAACCCACTCTTCATTACTAACAGAAATAATCTATATCATCTCTATGTTCCAGTGCATGGAGCACAGACATTCCACCTCAGGATTTCCCCGCTTGTTGGGACACAAATGACTCAGTGATATCAACCTTCCTTATAGTGTCTTTCAAGGCCTTTTGTTGCTTATTTTCATTCCTCTGTTGCTACAGCTCTCCCCTTTCTTTTGTTATTTCTAGATACTCACAAATCTTTGCTCTTCTAAAAAACTTTTTTTTGGTTATTTCCGTCTCCTACTCTGAGATCCTTTCCTTCCTACTCTAAGCCTGTACAGCTGAAGCCCTTGAGAGGAGTGCTCCCTGAGCCCCTGACTCTCCCAGCCCCACTTGAACAAACATTTCCATTAGGTGATTTGTGCCCACTTGTTTTGTGTGCCTGGGAAGTAAGCAAGAGTAGATGGAAACCGACAGATCTTCCCACCCAGCTCAAAGCCAAGAAGATTTACTTCTACACGCTAGTCCCATAGATACAATTGAGTAAATCTACAATCACATAGTCATTGGGGGCTCTGTATACCCTAGTAAATTAGTGCTTCTAATTTTATAAGGACTGTCATAACCACAGTTGTAAGTGGGATTTTTCCTTTTACTGTAGTATATGTTCCTGTGCTTTACTAGGTGTTGTTTATTAGGTGTTGTTTCCCCTAAGTGCTATATAAAGTGACAGATTGTTTCAAGGCAACCAGTAGACTGTATTTACAGGTGGTTGGTTGTCTTTACTAGCTTTACTGCTACAACACAACTGCTTTCTGGCAGGAGGGAACATCACATACTAGCTGGAGTTATTAAGTCCAGACTTTATTCTATTCCTCATTTAGGAATGGATGTTCTGTGAATCACTGAATCCTTGTTTAGTTCCTCTTCAGGGCCATCCGTGACGTCAAAGTAATGAAATAGCACTGTCTTTTGATTGTAGGATCACACTGCCGGACTGTTAGCAATAGGGTGAGAGCTTTTCCAACACTTCCAAGACTTCATGGGGAAGTCTTGCCGCTCAAGGAAGGAAGATCCCTGCTTAGGCCCTGGTTTGTTGTTGTTGTTTTTAAGTTTGTTTGTTTATTTATTTATTTTGAGACGGGGGCAGGGGGGCAGTGGGCAAAGAATCCCCAAGCAGGCTCCACACTGTCAGCAGAGCCCAATGTGAAACTCAGACCCACAAACTGTGAGATCAGTACCTGAACCAAAATCAAGAGTCGGGCATTTAACCAACTGAGCCACCCAGGTGCCCCAGGCCCTGTTCCAGAAGGGGTGTGTGTCCTTGGTCTGCTGAGCCAAGCCAGGCCTGTCCCTCGCATCCCACTGTGCAGTGACCACTCAAGACAAGTACTTCTTTACTGGAAGGGACCAGAGGATATTTTAAAGAATAATAAGCAATGAACTCACACTATATTCCAAACTATATCTAGCTTACTAGGAATTAATGTAAATAAATATGTGCTACAAATTAGAAATGAAATACATGAATGACTCACTAGTGGGTGATTCTGATACAAATTTCAAATTCCACATTCACTGGCATAGTGGAGAAAACCCTGACTTGGGTGAGGGTTAGACAGCATTGTTAAGAACTTGTCCTAAACCTCTTCTTTCCATCTGTTTAACCAGTTTACTGATGTAATTAAAAGCTGTTTGACCATTTGGGCAATAAAATGCATTTTGTGGAGCATGGAGTAGAATTAAGTGATTTGACCCTAAGAAGTTCATATTGGTGAAATTGTGTGTATACTGTCTGCATCTCTGATCTCCATTGAATAATGAACCAGAGCTAATGTGGCCCTGACCAAATTTTGCAATTTTCTGCTACAAGAGGTCAAGTTCAAAAGGTATTCTGCCTCCACTGTTTGCAGCTCAGCTGGTGTATTTCTGATGTTTTCCTGTTTCTGTCTGTCTCTGGGTCTGATGGATGCTGTCACAGATATTTGTGCATCTCATGAATGTATCGAGATCTTATGCTCCTTTGGACTCTTGGACATTTTTAATTTTTAAAATGTATTATTATTATTATTATTATTATTATTATTATTATTATTTGGCCTAGCAGGTGGTGTTTTAATTCCTTCAGAATTTTAGGAGGCAAAGAGAATGTCTTCCAGACTGAGGCTTGTCATTTGATGTGCCCTCCACAACTCTCTGTCCTTAGACTGATTCATCTATGCTCCACCTCTTTGCTGCACTAACTTCATGTAGGTGACAGACTAGGCCAACGCTTCTGCACATCATCTCCAAAGCGAGAAGAAAATTCACTTTCAGGCTGGTTGGTCAGAATTAAGTCAAACTTGTATCCATGGTATGAAGTTAACAGACATGTGGGAATTGAATCCTAAACATTGTCAGTTTCACTAGGAATTGAAGATTATTGTACCCCATAGAGATTATGAATTTGAAATGTATTAAGTATCCCTGGAAATTTTGAATTCAAAACATCTCATGTGCACAAATTCACTAATAAGAATACGCATCTGATCTCTATAACCTGGAGGGGGAGAGAAGAAACAAAGGTCCAGTGTTATCTTCACTCTGTCCAACGATCCCGAACTTCTCAAGTGATTACTCCAGATGGGCAGAGCAGTTTGATTTGTTTAAATGTGATGGGTCAATTGAACCAGGCTGAGTAGTGTGCTGGCAGATGTTTAACAACCAGCTTTCCAGGGGACAAAAGCCCTGATTTGTAGCATTTGCTGATTTTTTTTGGTGTAAATACTCCCAGTGTGACCAGTTCCAAGCTGTCAATGTAAAGTCACTGAACGTAGAGTTGTGAAGAGATACAAATACTTGGTTCTCACCAGTCAGTGTCAGCTGGCTCAGGCACACACCCGAGGAATCCATGGGAAATTGTGAATTTGGATTTTGACTTAGAGATCCATTTTTCAAACATTTCTACTGTCAAGAAAGTCACTTTGTGTGTGTGTTCATATGTATGCAAGTGTGTGCACTTATCCATTTTTTTTATGTAGTTATTTCAGTTTTAGATAATTTCCTAAATTTAACTCTGCGAACTCTTTACAAAGTCATGGGAAATTTAATAAGCATACATCTTCCCATTTATTTTATGTTCAATTATAATTCATTGCATGCCTTCTGACTCTCTTGTGTAGTGGGTTTCCATTTTTATATTCTTTTGACCTCTACAACCATAGCTGCCTGCCCCGTGGAAACATTTCTTCCTCTCTCTGTCCTTTGTCCGCCCTTAATAACAAGTAAGAATAACAAGCTGGTGAATGGGATGCTCTTCACCGAATCTGGGGACCTCATTCTTCTCACCGCTGGGCCATAGTCTGTAAAATAGATCCCCCCCCGCCAATTCCCTCATTATTTATTTGCCAACTCTTCCTCATTTGGGTCATTTCAAGTTGATTGACTCCTTTCTCATCAAGGTTCAGAACTGGGGCTACATTCAATGCAGAGTAGATAATTACTTTAAAACACCAACAGTAAAATTTGTTGCTCTGTCTTGGCTCACTTTTCCCTTAATTTAAGTGTCCTCAACTACAGTGTTCACTTGAAGAAAGTAAAAAACACATATTCATAAAGGAATGAGGAATGTCTGTCAGGCTGATTGATATTTTCATTTACATCAAGGCCCCTTTTTTCCCATCAAAACACTAGTTCTGTTGGTTTGAAAAAATCAAGTAGGTATGTGAGAGAGTGGATTAGTCTCTTTTTTATGCCAGCACCTGCTCCACAGCATAATTTCCACATGTCCCAACACTGTTTCAGTGATAAACAGCAAATACACTATCATTAGCTGAGACTCACTCCCCCTTGGCTCAGCAGGGTTCCCATCATCATGATATTAGCTCCTCTGCTGCCCCCCAAATAACACTTTTTAAAGCAAAAGCACTCTGGGGCACCTGGGTGGCTCAGTTAAGGGTCTACCTCTTGATTTCAGCTCAGGTCATGATCTCACGGTTCCTGGGTTCAAGTCCCATGTCAGGCTCTGCACTCACATTGCGGAGCCTGCTTGGGATTCTCTGTCTCCCCCTCTCTCTCTGTTCCTCCCCCACTTGTGTGAGAACACTCTCTGTCTCAAAAATAAATAAACTTTTAAATAAATAAATCTTTAAAAAAAATAAAGCAACAACACTCAAGGCAGATGTTGGATTGCGGGTTCACTTTTCTCATCTTTGCCCTACTGGATTTAGTTTTGTGAGTACTGAGGGACAAAAAACATAGAAATGCTGCTGCATGCCCCACATTAGATCTTGGGATTCATTTCAGGCTGGGCTGGGGTCTAAAGAACGCCTTGAGTTTCTTTGGTCAGTAAACCCCACTGCACTCCCCACCTCCCGTGGTGAAAAAGAAAACTCTTCCTTTCAGGCTGTGGGCTCCTGATTGTTCCAGGCAGTGTTGTTATGAATGTCTGCATTTTGACTGTCAGGCCTCTGAGCTGAATGCCTCTCCCAGGATGGCTTCATACATCCTGGCCCGCAAGTGAGATCAGCATGTCACTCATCAGGTAGAAGGCAAGATGGGAGAAAAGGTTGTGAAATCCCAGCACCTGAGAGCTGAGGGAAGTGGCCACTTCCGGTTTGTGTGAGAGACCTTCACTGAGGGAGTGACAGAGACTGCTTTTCTCACTTTGTTAAACGGCTTGATGTGTAGGGTTCTAGAGAGAAATAACTGGTTTGTTTAGAGATATCCAAAAGCAATCATGCAGAGAAATAAAAATCCCACACCTACAAGAGGTGGTAGCCATACATATGGCCTTCAAAAACCCAAATGAGTATAGATTTATACACTGTAAACCACACAGGTACTAAAGGGGTTCAGGCCCAGCTGGGCATGGGGTAGGGCTAATTTTACGAAAGGATTCACAAATGTGTGAGTAAAGTTTTAAAAGAAGTCATTTGATGGAGAGGAAACGTTTTGCAGGGAGAAGGAGGACAGATCTCAAGACCTGGAGAAGGAATGAGCACATGTTTGGGGAATGTTTGGGGCGTGCAGTGTGAGCTCCACACAGGTACCCTGGTGCTCTTTCCCACATTCCCCCAAGCTGTTGCTTCAGTGTTACTCTCTGAAGCCTTCTCTGACCACGCTATTTAAATTGCCATCCAGGGGTGCCTGGGTGGCTCAGTCGGTTGAGCGGCCGACTTCAGCTCAGGTCATGATCTCTCGGCCCGTGAGCTTGAGCCCCGAGTCAGGCTCTGTGCTGACAGCTCAGAGCCTGGAGCCTGTTTCATATTCTGTGTCTCCCTCTCTGTGACCCTCCCCCCTTCATGCTCTGTCTTTCTCTGTCTCAAAAATAAATAAACGTTAAAAAAAAATTTTTTTTTAAATAAAAAATAAAAAAAAATAAATTGCCATCCATCTCCTCTCTCACAAGCCCTTTGCCCATTCCTGGCTTGATTTTTCTCCATAGTGTTTATCACCTTCCAACACCTTACTGTATCTTCCTACTGGTGTGTAAGTTCCATAAGAGCCAAGATTTGTTGTCTGTTTTATTGACCATTATACCCAGTGCCTGGTACATAGTTGGTGCTCCATATTTATTTCTTGAATAAATGAATAAATGGGATGTAACAAGAAAGAAGCATAAGGAGGTGGGCAGGGTTTGGGGGTCTAGATTAGAATTCTGGCAGAGAATCGGGAAGCCTGAATCCTAAAGACAGGGCTGGCCCGTGGAATGGGGCAGATAGTGGAGTTCACTGGGCTGTAGTTTCCTCACTGTAAGACGGATGTTGGCCTAGATGACAACTGATTCTCCTCCTGGCCCTGAGGTTCTTCAGACCTGTGTGGTTAGAGGAGGCTAGCTGGCGTGCATCTCGGAATCTACTTTGAGCCACCTGGAACTTACTATGGCAGTGGAGAACACCATGGGTTTCTGAAGCATTGGGTCAAGCTGGTATTTGTGAAAAGGTTTTCCCAATATACTCAAGCAGATTTTTTGTTTGAGGGGTGGTTAAGAGGCTACAGATAAATTATTTTATCACCATTTAATTAATCCTTCTTGCACCTCCTTCTTTCCACTAACTTATCTCACCCAACTTCTGCAGGTGTGAACCTCCTGTTAAATGGTCCATTGGAGACTGGCTTTTGTGGCTACTGTGTCATGTACTAGAAGTTCAGAAGAAAACTCCTTAGGAGCAACCAACTTGCTTTGGTTCCAAGCTTAAACTGTGCAAGCCCCCTGCACATCTCATAGTTTGCCTTGAAATTATAAAGCTGCCTTCTCTTCCTGGCCCACCCCATTCCAAAAATTCCATCACCATTGGTGGATGATTCCCCTGAAAGGCCAATAGACCTTACCAGCCAACCTTCAAGACAGTCCTGACCTCTCACAGAGATAATGAGCATTTATTTAGGGTGGAATTAACTTGCTTTTCAGTATGTCACCACAGAAGAGTCAGAGAGAAATTACAGTCAGTAGAAGCCCCAGGCCTGTAATAGTTAACTTACTGGAGACTGAATTTTACTGCTCATTTCTGAGAAAGGCTTATCTATCAACGTTTGAAAAGATGTTTCTACACCGCTTTATTTTGACAGAGTGCTTCTAGGAGTCTAACCTGTCAGTTTTCTACAGTTTATCTTGTTAGGCATCCTTAATCTCACTTTGTTTTGCTTTCCACTTCTGGAAGTCAGTGAGCTTGGAGAAGCAGCATATGATAACTATGAGTTCAGCTCACAGTTCAGCCGCTCACTGGTTTGGATAGTCAAACTCTTTGATGCCCACTTTCCCAAACTCTGTAACATCAGGGTCAGAATTCCTACTTTGCAGAATTGTGAAAGGGATCGTAAGTAACTAGGAGAGGGTGCCTGGCACCTATCAGGGCCTCAGGAAGAGCAGCCGTCCTCAGCAGTGCCTCTTTGCCTTAGCAGCAACGGCAGACTCTCACCCACTAAACAAATGTTCAGTGGCCTTCCTCCAGATACCTGTGCAGTGTATGTGTCTGGCTCAGTTATACAACAGACTCTGATGGCCTGAGCTGGAGCTGCATTTTCATAAGTCCTTTTCATTAAAAGATTCAGTGCCTAATCACAGAAGGACATTGTTTGGTAGTGCCAGATAATGAAGTAGTCAGGGCTGCTGAAATGTATCAACAGGATTGTTGACAGCTCACTCTGTGTCCATAGGATAAAATGAACAGGACTGGAGCCAAGAGGAGGGGGGCCAGCAAGGAGGGACAAATGCAGGAGATGTGATGGTTGAGCTCCCTGATGAGCCCGGATTCCGTTCCTCAGAATCGAAAGCATTTGTGTACGGTTCATATAATAAAGGATTTCTTATTTTAAAAGCCACAAAGAGAAAATAATGGTGTTCTGTCGAGACAGTATATATTCTGGCAGACACTATATACTCTGAGTGGCTCATTACATCTGGCTTTTTCCTACAGCAGTTCTTTTTTAGTAGGCAGGGCACTAATGATAAATTTTAAACAAATAACACATACTCTTTTTTAAAACATTAAACCCAAACCAGAACTGACTGCCATATATATATAAATATATATACTTATTTATAAATATATATATATAAATATATATACTTATTTATAAATAAGTATATATATTTATATATATATGGCAGTTCTGGTATATATATTTATATATATATATATATAATTGTTTTAATGAAAAAAACTATACCCTTGTTAAATGTGCAGAATATTAATATAAGCTCAGAAGGAGTACTGAAGATTTCAAACTCTCCTTTAAATAATTTTCCTGGTTTGAATATACTTTTATGAATGCAGAAATGCTGTAAGGCTTCATTTATTTTGTGCGGAAAGTTATTTCATTCCCAAGTCTTGTCCTTCCGTTTTCATGATTCTCCACATCGTTTAGGAAACTTGGCATAATAAGGTGTCCAGGGCTGGGATTTATATTTGGGGGACTAAATTACTCATTAATAAAAAAAATTTTTGCTAACTAAATCCATATTCCACCATTTAGTAAATGGCCTTTATAATAAGCAAAAAAACTAATTATTTGTGGGATAAAGTGTTTCATGTATTTAACTTTTGTTCTAATGATATTGCATAATATCCAAATAACTAACCAGGATGTTAACTCTTACTGTTTTGTTGTTTTTGAGGGCATTTTAATTGTAGGAGTTTATTTGAATCATCAGTTTTACTGTTAGAGCCAAATCATTCTCATGGGCTTATGGGAATATATGCCACCAGCGGTAGATTAATAACTATAAAAAAACCACATGAAAAGGTCACTGCAAATCTGGGATCAAAACCTGTGGTTTTCTGGATTTTGCAACCCACCAGCTTTTTGAAGCTCCTCTCTGGTAATATGATTTTTATGACAACACCACAGAGCTTTTATAGACACTTGTGATAATTAGGACAGACCAGGAGTACTCCACACTTGCCCACAGTGCCAGGCTTCTTCACCTGACAAGGAAGGACATTGATCAGCACAAGTCTGTTTCAAAAGACAAGCCATCCTTGTGATGGCAGAAAAGTACGATAGTGAATGAAGGAGACCCTTTTGTTCTCCAAACAGATTGGGAAAACAGACTGGATTGGAGCCTGGACCGCAGCACTTGGGAGGGCTCTTTATGGAGAACCACAGCAGAAAGGAATTCTCTGCTGGAGAATTCTGGCCCTTTGCACTGTCATTCCTGCAGTGTTGCAGTTATTCTCTCCAACCAGCTAACCGCCAGCCCCCTGATCAGCGGCCCCACCCGCCCCCCATCCTTCTTACTTTAAACATGTGTTATTGGAAACAGGGCAACACGAGGAACTTTGAGTTTGGGCCCTGGGGATCATATTGTCAGTCTATTCTGAACTTCCGTGTGATACCCAAGGACTTAACTGGGAGTGATTCTGATTTCACTGGGCCCGCAAACTTACTTTTGCATACGAAAGACTAGGACCCTGGAAAACCCATTTAAAACATGAGCCAAGAATCAAGTTCAGTGGGAGCTAGTTTAAGAGGGATAACCAACAGAAAAGCATGGATCCTTCAGGCACGTTCTGTCTGTGGCCTGCTGAATCACAAATGTGCTATTTGGGCCAGGTTTTTTGATCCGCTGAGTGTCCTGGTGGTACAGGGGCAAAACTGCTTCATTTCCTGAACTAGAATGCCTTATCTCCAGCGCTCTGCAGACTGATTCCCTTGCCCTTCCTTCCACCCCCAGCCCCTCCAACAGGAACAAAGTCCCCAGTCTCTGGAAAGTAATGCTGAGAAAACAAACAGTACAAAGGCTGGTAACAGGGGGATATCTCTCTCGAATGTTTTTTGTGACCATCTAGGCTCAAGGAGGAGGGGTCCCCCAGCTACGTGAGCCAGCAGGATCTCTTTGTAGTAGGCATCTGTATGTTTGGCCAGGTGTCCTCCCAGCAGAGGGCAGAGAGGGAAAGATAAAACAGAATTCTTATTAAAAATAAGTCTCTGGGGAGAGAAAAAACAAGACACAGAAAGTGTGTCAAGTGGAAAGGGAGGCCAGGCGGTGCCATCTGATATTGATTAAATGCTTGATTAGGCCAGCAGGGAGAAAGGCACATCACGAGGAAATGACCCTGCTCTTCAGAATATGAACCAGTGACAGCGGTCTGGGAGCAGGTCTGCATGAATACCATATGCACAAGATGTCCGGTGGTAAACACAGTCCTAGCACACATGGCCAGAATGGGAGGGAAAGACCCTTTCCCTGAGAGTGAGGACGCGTGGCTCCTGATTTGCTTTACCTCGCCGGCCTCACTTTCCCCATCAATAACACAATGACACTTGACCAGATGACCCCTAAGCAACTTCCTCGCCCTAGATTCTGTTATCTATCCTAACCTCTCTGGTGACCAACTCTTCTGAGGCTCTGCTAATGGAATGCAAGAAATAGCCCTGGAGAGACATAAAGAGCTCACCCACCACAGTCCTAAAATCCAAAAGGAATGAACCCCCTCCCCCATCAGTCATAAAAATGTCATCCAGTCTTTCCAAGGGAGGTTGGTCCAGCATTGCTGTGTCTATCATCTTTCTGTGTTTATAGTTGCCACCAAAGCAAGTTTATGGTTTCTGAACATGAGATGTGGCATATTTGTGGGTCTATTTACACTTCCCCCCTCTCCCAATTCCAAAAATACTTTCATTCTGACTGATGTAAGGGCTCTTTGTTTTGTTTTAAGCTGCCAAATTGTAGAGAATCTAAGAGCTGATGGGTGTGTGTGTGTGTGTGTGTGTGTGTGTGTTCATCCTTTATTCAAGGATGAGCTATTGAAGTGTTTTTGTTTTTTTCTCTTTGGCATTGTCATGAGGACAACAGCATCTGAGTACAGGGTGGGGCCGGATTCCAGTGGGAATGGAAGTAGAAGCTCCCACTGAGATGAAGGGCCAGTGAAATCGAGATGAAGGGATGACCAGAGAGAGTCACCATGGCAAAGTGAGATCATGGCATTTGAAGTTGGGCAGACCCAGGTTTGAATCCTGGCTGTGATGTCTATGGGATGTCATTTCAGCTCTCACTGCCATGCCTCCTTGAAGGGTGATTACAAATAAAGGTGCTGTGTGGAAAGTACCTAGCTCAGAACCTGGTACAGTGTAGGCAGTAAATGAACAGCAAGAAACTATAGATGAGATAATAGTGATAAAAATATCCCCAGGGAGGATTCGCAGAGCCTGGCAACTGAGTGAATTAAAGAATAAGTACAAAAGAAGACTTGAGTGTGTCTTTGAGTGAGGGACTCAGATAGTGGTACTATTTAGGTTGGATGGAAATACGGACATTGGTGGAAGTTAGAGATCTGGTTTGGTGAAGATGGTACTGAGGTAGTTTTGGACAGGAGAGGTGGTGTGGAGACATACAGGTGGCAATTAAAGAAGGAGGATGAAAAGGAAACAGAGTGAAAGAAATAGGAAAACTGATAACAAGTTGATTTTCTCTAGGTCTGTTTGACCATTGAGTCTGACTTTACAGCTTCACCTTCAAGGGATTGGCTACCCAAAGGTTGATCCGGCATCATCATCTTCTCAGTAAACCTTAGCTCCTCATAATGTGTGTCTCCAACTAAGCATCTTCTAGACCTTGTTAGAAATGCAGAATCTTAGCTCCTACTTCAGACCTGCTAAATCAGAATCTGCATTTGATAGTGTGTTTTGTAAGCACTTTATAGTTTGAGAAGCACTGTTGTAAAGCAGGTGGCCAGACTAGCAGTGTCAGCATCCCCTGGGAACTTATTAGAAATCCAAATTCTCAGGCACCTTCTCAGGCCTCCTGAATTAGAAAGGCTGTATTTTGGCGACTCCGATGTACCCTAGAGCTTGAGAATCACCGCTCTAAGTCATGGAACAGATGGATTGAACCCCCTCCCCTTGGGTCTGTAGCACAGAACACCAGAGGGATTGGTTAAACCCTGAAAGTTAAAATGGAGTCATTGTTCTATGCTGTTTCTCTCATCATTTTGCATTAAACACAGCTGAAGAACTCTTTTCACTGAAGAAGGGCACTATGCGTAAAATTGCAAACCAGAAGGGGGGAGCTTTGGCTGAAGCTTAATCCTCACGACTTACCCATCAAAAGTTATTGAGCACAATTATAGGAGATCAGTACTTTATGTGCTGTTGCTCCTGTGGGACACTATTAGTAAGACACACATAGGAAAACAAGGAATCTCCCGATATTTCTTACAATGTGATTTTCACATTTAAATGTCCACCGTTTTTGTCTTCTGTGATTCTAATCAATTTAATGGAAAGTTCCCTTTTTATAGGTTAGTTTCTGGAGTCACTTGCAGAAGTGATGGTGGTTTACCACTTAGACTAGAATGCTTTTCAAAAAGTTGAACTGTAAGCAGTAAAAATTTACCTCCTTTCATCAAAAATGTCTGGTTTTTCTAGTTTCCTAGTCGTTATTCAAGTCACTGTGATAACGTAAATAAGGGTCAGTGTCTGTTTTCTGTATACATATAATGTACAACAATAGTTATATATTGAGCATTTTAATCATGAAGTTACCTATATTTTCTGCTGCAGGTTATAGTACATTATAGCCAGTGGCATAGTAAACCAGTTCGGTGTTGGGAGGGTGGGGGGGATGAATGCATGTCACAGTTTATGGTGGTTGCTAATTTCCATGGTGTAAACACTCCCTCCTGGGCCGACTTCAAGCTACCAACAGTTTAACAACCAGCTACCCAGATTCCCACACACTTAACAGCTGACTCTTGTAAAGCCAGTAGGAACTAGCTCGAGTATACCACTGAACAAACATTAAGGGACAGGCCACAGTTTTTTTGATTGGTGTGTTTGAATTGTGATAGGTCCAATAGTAGCTGAAACAAGTAGCTTTGGGTGTTTAAAATCTTCTGTCATGTAGAGATTTTTATTGAAATTATAATTATTTTTTTGTCATGTAGAGATTTTTATTATAATTATGGAATTTGATCTGAAATTATTCTGAGACAAAGTTATATGCAAATGCCCAATCTCATTAAATACAACAACATTAAATTACAACATAATGGCATTATTCAAAGTCTTTGTGTTGCTAAAGTGGTATGTTTAATTTTAAAATACCATTCATTCTGGGGCACCTGGGTGGCTCAGTCAGTTAAGCATCTAACTCTTGGTTTCGGCTCAGGTCATGATCTTTTATGATCATGCGGGTTATGAGTTCGAGCCCCATGTTGGGCTCTGCACTGCCAGTGCAGAGTGTGCTTGGGATTCTCTCTCTCTGCCCCTCCCCTGCATGCACGCGTTCTCTCTCTCTCTCTCTCTCTCTCTCTCTCTCTCAAAATAAATAAACTTAAAAAAAATACCACTCATCCTATAGTAAGGCATGTGGAAAAATTACTTTTTTTTTTTAAAGTAGGCTCCATACCCAGCATGGAGCCCAACCCAGGGCTTGAACTCAACTCAAGACCCTGAGATCAAGACCTAAGCTGAGATCACGAGTTCGATGCTTAACCAACTGAGCCAGCCAGGCGCCCTAGAAAAATTATTCCTAATCATAGTGTTTGAAGCAACATGCAGAAAGATAGTTTTCAAAATGAGATCTCTGGTTACTATTATTAAAATTTGACTTCTCTTACAGGTATCCAGGAAGGAACACAGTGTACCAAATGTAAAAATAACTGGGCACTGAAGTTTTCTATCATATTATTATACATTTTGTGTGCCTTGCTAACAATCACAGTAGCCATTTTGGGATACAAAGGTAAGTACTCTTTCCTTTTTCCTTCCAAATGGCAGGTTTCTCTTTATGACTTTAAACATGAAAAAAAAAAAAAAGACACCCCTGTTTGCAAGTATGAAGTATTTCATTAATTCAGCTCAAACGCACAAGTAAGCAACATGATAAACTTTGTGTCTTGAGCCTCTTGTAGCTGTGGGATCAGAATCCTTTTGACTCATTTCAACAATAAGAAAGGTCCTCTATGACTTATAAAAATTTTTCTCACTGGTGCATTTTCCTACCTGTTTCTAGTTCCACCCTCTTTTTTCATCTTCTCTCTAAGAGGTGCTATGGAAACCCTGAGTAAGCACACAGGAAAATTGTACTGACACAGGGTAAGCCAAACACAGTCTCCAGAGATACGACTTACTTTACTCAGGGACTGGGCAGCCAGTTCCCTTTTTTCCTCTTCAGCACATTTACTGTGACCACTGTTGTTTATATAGCTCCATAAAAATATTGCCCTGCAGAAGTTAAACACAGAGGGAGCACTGCCACCTCAACAATACTTTATAGGATGTTAGGTATTCTTTCAATGTGTCTGGTTTCAGGTCAGTGGAGAATTATTGCCTCAGACTTGCAGACAAAGCGGGTTCACCACCATCACCACCACACCCATTCTAGATACTGCAGGTAAAAGGTGTCATGATTCAGAATCACAAGCTACATAAACCTTTTTACAGAAAACAGCCGTAGAAGCCTTTCCATCAAAGATATGTGAGACAGGCATGTCATCTGGTTTTAGCAAGAGGCAGACGTGGGGTCTGCTAATCTTCAAAACCTTCACTCAGCAGTCATCTCGGCTGCCTTCCCTCAGAACTGACAGATTAACAGTGGAGAATTCCCATGGGTTCTTAGTTCATAGATTTACTCTCCTTGGGGAGAGAAAGATTCAAAGTGAATTCCCCCCAAGCTGTAACTTCTGTCTCCTCTCTCGCAGTGTCTAGAAGCTTCCTGAGGAAACCCAATGTGTTGAAATGAGAATGGGCTTTGGAGCCAGATGGTCAAGTTCATTCTTGATTCTGCTGTTTGTAATACAATTAATGTTTATTAAGTGCTTGTTGATATTCTAGGCATCATGCTAAGTCCTCTGCATGGTTGTGTAACCTGGGTATGAAGCATAACTTCTTTGAGTTTACTGTTTCTTAAAATGGCAATTAATAATGCCATTTTTCAAGGTGATTGAGATGAGCAAAGATGATGTCATTGAACCACCTGTCCATCTCGTCCTACTAGATAGTGGCCATATTTCTGTGTTTCCTCTTCATAACTGCATTTATACAGCTATAGCCATTAGAATGGCAAAATGTTAAAAATACTCAATATAGGTGAGGCTTGGAAGTCTCATCTCTGAGGTCACACACGGAGAAAATTATGTGTGTCCTATAGTGTGTTGACTGATGAATTTGAGCACAGTGGAAATTTGGAAAATTACCATGTAATTTTATCCATTTGTGATTAGTTAATCCAACTTAGTATTAACAAAGTAAGTGTTAAGAAAGGTTATTAAACTGTGGTAAGGCAGGACAAGGAGTAGGGAGGGATCCTAGTGAGGAAAAGGAGGGTCTTTTATGTCCCAGGTAATTCAGACTGGCTCTCCTCCTTTACCAAGTTATTTAGGTCACTGCTCACTTCTCCTTGACTGTTTCCAGCAAACTCAGATAAAGGAGAAACTTGGCAAATGGCCATTTAATAAGTACCTTTAGGTCTTAGTACTATGTGATACCATGAAAGCAAACATTTACTACTGAAAGAGAGATGACAAAGGTTTGAAGAGCATACCACCATATGGGATTTTGTAATTCTTACCACTGCAAAGAAGTAAGATCTGGATCTTGATGCCTTTAGAATGGTACAGAAAGATCTAAATTTAGAGGAGGGTTTTTTTTCCTTTGTTTTTAAAGTACAGATGTTTCCTCCATTTTTATGACATTCGAAAGCCCTTCTCAGCTCTGGCATGTTTTGCGTGTGCTGGTCCATTTGCCTGGAACACCTTTTCTCTGCTCTCTACCTAAAATGACACCTTCTTTCCCTTCATGTTTCACTCAGACATACATCCTGCAAGAACCCCCTGAAGGCTGAGTTAGGTGCCCCTGTCACACTGTATCATTATGACAAGTGGGCTTGTCTGTCTTACCACCCAAACTATAAGTTCCATGAAGACAAGAGACTCCTATCTTTAGTTTGTTATATCTCCCATCTAGCATCTAGCCTCATGGTACTTATTAGGCACCAAGTGAAGTTACTGAATAAATTAATGAGAGAATGGATGGATGGATGGACGGACGGACTGTAGATCAGGGCTGACTTCTGTAAAGACAATCAGGTGGTGCCCAGGGACTCTAAAACCATTCTGCACTTAGGGATCTAAGTGGTAGCAATGCCTTACCTGTAAGCCTAAAATCCTGAAGATCAGCATGGCCTTCTCCGTGGGTGTCATCTGTCCAGGATGAAGTGGGGAGAGGTTGAGAGAACCAAGTACAAGTGGACACAAGATGATCGTCTTGCCCCTTTTTCCTCCTTCAGGGACCCCCATCTCTCAGGCATCTACTTAGAAATATAAGATAATACAACATGCAGTTTTGGTTTCCAAACATAGTCTTCATAAACTAAAGTGTGGATATTTTCCAGGTGTGTTTTCTCTTGTACAGTGATTCTTCTTTCTTGCTAATAAGATTCTAGTAATCGCACATTGTAAGAGGCAGAAAGATAAGACCTAGTTCTCCCCTCCCATGTCTCCCTTTGAAGTCTAGAGAAACTCTGTCCATTGCAAAAAAGAAAGGAAGAAAAAGAAATATTCAGACAAAGAAGATGTTTCTCTGAAGGAGAAGTTAGAAAGGAAAGAAAATAGAAACTGCTTTATGTATCAGAGTTAGCAAAGGCAACTCCATACTGTTTTTCTCAAAATTGTGTTTTTACTTCTCCTTTTATGTCACTCAGACAGCTACAAGTTGGGATATAACTTAGTTCCTTCTAGAGAATTTGCTGCACAAGTCAGGGAACTGCTGAGTCACCCACACAGGTCTGTACTGTGGCTGTGACCATGACACTCATGAGCTACTTTATAGAAAGCGTGTTCCTGGACAGTTTCAGCTTGGGTTATTCTCTGCTTGGGTTTTTTATCCTCAGTCATGGAGCTTCCGTGGCAGAAGCCATCTTTTAATTTCAGTGAGTTGTGTTTCCTCCAGAACATTCCCTGAACGGGGAAATTGTACTCAGTTGTCCTTCCCAGCAGTCATCCATCTTAAGGTAATGAGGATAAAGAAGAAAGACAGAAGTCTGAATATTTCTCAAGAAGAATCTCCTATAACTCAACATTCCTAGTCACAGAAGGTCTACCTTGCTGCTAAGCTCTCCTAACCTAGCAGTTATGTCCATCAAATCACACTGAGTTGGCTACGTTAGAAGCCAGGGTAACACCATACAACCATATCTCCTAAGTGTTGTAATGAAACCTGAAATAGTGTTCAAGGTAGAAATGTCTTTATTGCATTCCAGGGGAGTGCAGCTGGTATTCCCAGAAGTCCCAGGTACCAATGCAGGGGTATCTCCACCCTCACCCAATCCCCCATTCAGCCTGGGACAGACACTCATGAGCACCAAGCAGGAGCTCTGTGCCTTGCTGCTGTTCCTTTCCTCAGGGACTGGACCATGAGCTATGCCTCTTGTGGGAGGAAACCATATTTAGGAAAAAGAAATAGTAAATTAGAAGCAATGTGAAGTTATAGAGAAGGCATGGGGTTTGGAATTAGATCTCCTGGCCTGTAAGCCCCCTTGTCATTTACAAGCTGTGTAATTTTGGGCAAGCTACTGAACATCTCTGAGCCTCAATTTCTTCATCTGTAAAATAGCAGTTTTAAGGATTAACTGCAGTGATGGCACAGTGCACCTGTCAAAGAGTAGGCCCTCAATAAAGAGAGGCTGTTACTGGTGTTATCATTGGTGTGGTGTGGAATCCGATCATCTGGGAAGGCTGAGCATAGTTGGGGTGGTCATCTTGGAGTGGACCCTGAAGGATGGGTGGCATTAAGAGAGAAGGAGGTTGATGGTCCAGGCCAAGGGATGGTACCAAAATGCTTTTGTAGAAAAGGGATTATTGTCAGATTATCCAAGGGAATTAGGCTTTGGGTACTTGAAGAGGGCTGACCCTTTAGCTATAATATCTGAAGCAGCAATATTCTAAAGAAAACTTCTCTGTTAAACAGTTTCTAGTAAAGTGGAGCCCATGAAAAAAACAGACTGCTAGGAACTCTTCTGTTTCATGTTCATTTTCCTCATAGGAGAGGGATCTACAGACAGAGGTCTGCATCGATAGACTGAGTTTCTAGTCTAAGAGAGGATGGCTCTGCCACCGTTTTCCTGGTTAACAACTTGTGCTGATAAGAGTAAAAATTGACGAAAATGCTGTGTGCTATTACAGCAAGTGTTGGTTCTGGATGTCCATCAGCTGGGTATTTTTATGTAATACCAAGCTGCCAGCTTTGCAGCCCTGAAGTTTGCAGCTTTATACCCAGATCCTATTTTTAAACACAGACGCACACACCCCAGTGCATGTAAGCAGTTCATTAGCATTTGTGGTCGGGGCAAATAGCTTCCTTGCTGAGCGGAAGAGAAACCTAACAGTTTGTTATTTGTTTGTAACAAATGTATTCATTCCCTTTGCGCAAACCTGAATTATCTGTCCATGAAAGTTCTGTGTTTTTTTAAACTAAAATGGAAGAAAAATTAGAGAGGGTAGAAAAATGACTGCCTGTCAGCATATTTAGAGGTTTTTTCGGCTTCCGGGGGAAAAAAGGGCAGGACTTAAAATCCTGTATGTGGTTTGAGGACAGACTGAGGCATGTGTTTTGATTTGAGGATCAAAACTGAATCTTAACTCATAAACATTTTACACTTTATTTTTTAAAAGTTTAATTTTGCTTAAATGCAGATGAAACATTTTGTTCAGTTTCAGGGATTTATGAATGTGCATGCCTATCTAACAATCCTAAGGTACAGATTACTGTAACTGTACCTCTCGTCTATATAGTCACTTACCAAAAAAACAATCATCATTCAACTGGATGTTGTACTCATTGCTAGTGCTGAGGCTTCCCTGGGGCGTCTGGTTTGTATGTTTGTTTGCATGACCTCTGTCTAGCTCAGCCAGTTTTTCACAGGCCTCAGTAGCCAGCAGGCAGACTCTCATTTATTTAAATAAATAGCATTATAAACAAATATGTGTTGAATGCCTACTAAGTGCCACACACTAAGAGGTACTGATAAAACTGCGTACACGTTTTCCTGCCTTAAAGGATCTAATAGTAAACAAGCCATGATAACACACTGAAGGAAGTCCTACAGTAGGGAAAGGACTGCTTGCCAAAAGAATTCTGCAAGATGCCCGGCAGCAAAGATTTCCCACAGGAAGTAATGAGCTGAGTCTTGAAGAGCAAGTAGGGCTTAGCGTGGTGAAGAGTCCAGGGAAGAACATTCTAGGTAGAAAGAACACATGGAAGGGCTTGGGTGGGAAGGTATTTGGTACAGTGACAGCGTGGCAAGGTTCTCCAGGGAAGGTGCTAGGCACCACAGGGCTGGGTCAGTTTAGGTCATACAGACACATGGGAGCATACTTCTGCTTCCTGATAGGAGCCAGGGGAATCTTCTCACACGGCCTTGCATGGGTGGGACACTTGATAAATAAAAACAAACTGGCTCCATTACCTCACAATTAACATACAAAACATATTCATGCTTAAAAAAAATAAAGTCTGTATTTTCAGAAAGCCGTTGATACCAAGAAAGACTGCATCTCAAGCTGCTGGAGGCTGGATCTCACAGGAGTCACTTCTGGAGAAATACACTCTTAATAGATATTTTAGAAAGAAACCATATTCACAACCATAGAGAATGACTGCCTTCTGGGAACAAAGAGAACAGAAGCTTTTACTTAACATTGTATCACTAACTCTTTCCCTATCGCGTACAATCAAGAAAATGCTAAGAAAAAAAAAAAAAAAAAGGAAAAGTCTTCGTAAATCATTGTTTGGAAACCTACTTAGGCATCTCCTTGGGAACTGATAAACTACAGATTCACTTGTCACTAAGGAGAACCAAATTTTTCAGGCCTCCTGAAAGAGAACGGCAAACACTGTTTCCCTTTCACGAAGACTGTTTATAGAATTAAGCTAGGTGTTCTTTGCTGTGGACTCTGCTTCCAGATAAGTGAGTACCACCTTCCAGGAATAGTAGGGAGTCTGATGAATGATGAGATTTTGTAAATGATCTACCTATGGAAGTTCCTATAGAAAATAATACAGATCAAAAGCTTATATAATACATAAAAATTAAAAATTAGTTTCAAACAAGGTCTGGAACATCTGAGGCAATACAGAATCATAAGAACATACAGTTCTCAACCAAATAAACTATCACTGGGTTTTGTGACAAGTTATTTTTCTACGAGAATGGCTTATTCCTCATATTTGATTTCATTTATACTCTTTTTGTGTCAATCTGTTTCCTGTATTCTGTAATAAAATGGTCTTTTGTTGAAACTGAAAAATAAATTATGAGCAGGTGTGTGTACTAATCTTTAGTTTCCAAATCTTAGTTGTAGAAAAAATGGACAATGTTACAGGTGGCATGGAGACATCTCGCCAAACCTATGATGACAAGCTCACAGCAGTGGAAAGCGACCTGAAAAAATTAGGTAATCTGCAACAAGAATGACCCATTAAACTAAATCCTCTAATTCTACATTAAAAGACCATAGCTCTTTAGAATGACATTGCTATAAACTCACATCCACCCAGAAGGACATTAATTTTTGTGTTGTGTGTTGAGTTTTTCCTCACAATTTAAAGGCATCTACGTTTTAAAGTTAAAGATCAATCTTAGAGTTGGATTCTCCCCACCCCCAAAAACTACTCCATATGCCAGTTAAAATCTGAAGACCAGGCACGCCTGGGTGGCTCAGTCAGCTAAGCATCCAACATCAGCTCAGGTCATGATCTCACAGTTCATGAGTTCAGGGCCCACGTCAGGCTCTGTGCTGACAGCTAAGAGCCTGGAGTCTGCTTTGGATTTCGTGTTTCCCTCTCTCTCTGCTCCTCCCCTGCTTGTGCTCACTTGCGCGCGCTCGCTCTCTCTCTCTCTCTCTCTCTCTCTCTCTCTCTCTCTCTCTCTCTCAAAAATAAATAAGCATTTGAAAATCTGAAGACTGGGGCGCCGGGGTGGCTCAGTCGGTTAAGCGTCCTACTTCAGCTCAGGTCATGACCTCACAGCTCGTGAGTTCAAGCCCCGCATCGGGCTCTGTGCCGACAGCTCGGAGCCTGGAGCCTGATTCGGATTCTGTGTCCCTCTCTCGCTCTGCTGGTCCCCTGCTCGTGCTCTGTCTGTCTCTCCCTCTCTCTCAAAAATAAATAAACTTTAAAAAAATGCTTATAAAAATCTGAAGACCAATCCTGATCAAAAAGTACCACAAATACACTTTAATAAAAGCTCTTTTATAAAATTTCCAGTCAATTCCTATTTGAAATATTCTAAACTGCATTGAAGAATTATGAAAATTAATTTTTTTAAATGAAAGATTCCAGTTCTATCCCTGAATTTTTGTTTCCATTTTTTTAGAAGGAATTAATGGTAAATTTAATAAAGTTTATTGCCTTCTTGACACCTTGCCCAGTGCTCTAGAATCTGGTAGAATTCCCTCCTTGTTTGAGAAAAGCACTTACAAACTTAGTACCCTTTCCACTTTTCCAGGACCCAGTTTTAATAGACACGTGGGTTTTACTAACGTAGACCATTCTGCATATATCACAGATTTTATATCTGAAATATGCAGTGCATACCAATTAAGTCTCTTTGAGATCTTTGACCTCACGTGAACATTTCTTCGTATCACTAAGTAACAAAACATGTCTTATTGCAGGGGACCAAACTGGGAAGAAAGCTATAAGCACCAACTCAGAACTCTCTACCTTCAGATCAGACATACTGGATCTTCGTCAGCAGCTTCGTGAGATTACAGAGAAAACCAGCAAGAACAAAGACACGCTGGAGAAGTTACAGGCAAGTGGGGATGCGCTGGTGGACAGGCAGAGTCACCTGAAGGAAACTTTGGAGAATAACTCTTTCCTCATCACCACTGTAAACAAAACCCTCCAAGCGTATAATGGCTATGTCACCAATCTACAGCAAGACACCAGCGTGCTGCAGGGCAATCTGCAGAGCCAGATGTACTCTCATAACGTGGTTATTATGAACCTCAACAACCTGAACCTGACCCAGGTGCAGCAGAGGAACCTCATCACTAATTTGCAGCGGTCTGTGGATGACACGAGCCAGGCCATCCAGCGAATCAAGAACGACTTCCAAAATCTGCAGCAGGTTTTCCTTCAAGCCAAGAAGGACACTGATTGGCTGAAGGAGAAAGTGCAGAGTTTACAGACGCTGGCTGCCAATAACTCTGCCTTGGCCAAAGCTAACAACGACACCCTGGAGGATATGAACAGCCAGCTCAGTTCATTCACAGGTCAGATGGACAACATCACCACAGCCTCACAAGCCAATGAGCAGAACCTGAAAGACCTGCAGGACGTACACAAGGATGCGGAGAACAGAACAGCCATCAAGTTCAGCCAGTTGGAGAAACGCTTCCAGCTCTTTGAGACGGATATTGTGAACATCATTAGCAACATCAGTTACACTGCCCACTACCTGCGGACGCTGACCAGCAATCTGAATGAAGTCAGGACGACTTGCACAGATACGCTGACCAAACACACAGACGACCTGACCTCCTTGAATAACACACTGGCCAACATCCGTTTGGATTCTGTTTCTCTCAGGATGCAACAAGACATGATGAGGTCAAGGTTAGATACTGAAGTAGCCAACTTATCAGTAATTATGGAAGAAATGAAGCTGGTAGACTCCAAGCATGGTCAGCTCATCAAGAATTTTACAATACTACAAGGTAAGTGAAAATTCCGAATTTATTTGTGTTAGTTATTGATTGCTGTATAACAAACGACCCTAAAAGCTGGCAACTTAAAACAATAAACACTTGCTATCTCACCATTTCTGTAGGTTAGGAATTCAGGAGTGGCTTAGCTGGGTGATTCTCACTCAGTATCTTTCATAAGGTTGTGTCAAAATATTGGCAAGGGCTGCAGTCATCTCAAAACCTTAACTGGGGCTGAGAATCTGCTTTCAAGATGACTCAAGTACATGGTTTTTGGCAGGAGGCCTCAGTTCCTCACAACGTGAAGTTGCTTGAGTGTCCTCACAATATGGCAGCTGGCTGCCTCCAGAGCAGGTGATCCAAGAGAAAGCACAAAGAGAAGTCACATGCCTTTTATGACCTAGCCTCAGAAGTCACATATCATCACTTCCACCATAATCTGATAAATCACTAAGTCCAACCCGGGGAGATTAAGCTCCACATCTTGAAAAGAGTTTTAACTATGAATTTGTGGTCAGTGGTCAAAGATAGTCCATTAAATATTTGTTGAATTTGGACTTTGTCAGTGCCTAGCTCTTTCAAGTCTTTATAAATTGGGCTCATTTGAAAGCAAGATTAATTTTTTTAGGTCACAGATATTCCTAATTTTTTTAAGTTTATTTATTTTTAGAGAGAGAGAGAGAGAGAGAGAGAGAGAGTGTGTGTGCGCGCACGCGCACAAACATGACAGGGGAGGGGCAGAGAATCCCAAGCGGGCTCTGTGCTGTCATTGCAGAGCTTGATGTGGGGCTGTATCTCATGAACTATGAGATCATGACCTGACCCAAAATCAAGAGTCAGATGCTTAAATGACTGAGCCACCCAGGCACCTCAGAGATTCCTATTCCTAAGTGTCATGAGCAGATGGATGGATGGCCATCCCAGTAACCATAAGGCCACAGAGGAGAGAAAGAATGTAACTTGCATATAAAATCTGAGTTTTACTTTCATCCAGGTCATCCATGTAAATTGAAAATATTTGGCTCAAATTAAGTCTCCTTCTGAGATTTGCAGCAATCGTGTAATAATAGTATTTTTTAGTCATAAACTATCTTCACAGGTTTTAAGTTGAAAGTACTATGTGAAAGATGCTGTGCTGAGCCCTCTGAGGTATGCAGAGAAGCCCAGGTGGTCTCTGCCCTCAGGTAGCTCAAATCAATAGAAGGTCAGGGGCACCTGGGCAGCTGGTCGGTTAAGTGTCCAACTTTGGCTCAAGTCACAGTCTCACGGTTCGAGACTTCAAGCCCCGCATCAGGCTTTCTGCTGACAGTGTGGAGTCCATTTCTGATCCTCTGTCTCCCTCTGTCTCTGCCCCTCCCTCACTCATGCTCGCTCTCTCAAAAATAAGTAAACCTTTAAAAAAAAAATCAAGAGATTTAGAGTATCAGGAGACTACCTGTTAAGCAAAATAATCCTGATTTTCAAAAAGAGGATATAGGTGGATTCTACACACTGTGTAGAATGGGAATTTGTCTTCAAGCCTGAGAAGAGGATAATTTGTGAACCTTCAGGAAAGCAGCAATCATCACAAGGAGTTCATTAAGAAAGCAGGTGATGGGGCGCCTGGGTGGCTCAGTCGGTTGAGTGTCCGACTTCAGCTTAGGTCATGATCTCACGGTCTGTGAGTTCGAGCCCCGCGTCGGGCTCTGTGCTGACAGCTCAGAGCCTGGAGCCTGTTTCAGATTCTGTGTCTCCCTCTCTCTCTGCCCCTCCCCTCTTCACGCTCTGTCTCTCTCTGTCTCAAAAGTAAAAATAAACGTTAAAAAAATTAAAAAAAAAAAAACAGGTGAACCTAAACTTATTTCTGCATATTAACAGAGTTATTCGATTGTTTAAACTAGGAGAATGAAAAATAGCATATCTGGATTTTACCAAGGCATTTGTCACTAATGCTGTTAAGAGCAAGATGGTAAAAATAGCTACTGGATTATAGCACAGTTAGATGGGTTTATGGGTTACGTTGGTTTTCTGTGCTATGTAACAAATTACAAACTCAGCAGCTTGAGACAACACCCATTTCTTTCTTTTTTTTTAGTTTATTTTTTATTTTGAGAGAGAGCAAGCAGGGCAGGGGCAGAGGGAGAGAGAGAATCTGAAGTGGGCTCCATGCTGTCAGCAAAGAACCTGACAAGGGTTTGAACTCACAAACTATGAGATCATGAACTGAGCTGAAATCAAGAGTTGGATGCTTAACTGAGCCACCCAGGTGACACCCATTTCTTATCTCACAATATCTGTGGGTTAGGAGTCTGGGCAAGGCTTGGGTCCTCTGCTTAGGGTCTCTCACCAGGGTGCAGTGTCACTGAGGGGCTGAGGTTTCATCAGAGGCTTGACTGGGGAAAGATCCGTTTCCATGCTCCCTCAGGTGCTTGACAGAATTCATGTCCTTGCAAATGTGAGATTGAGGTTCCTGGGGGATTTCAGGGGAGTAAGGGGTACTGGCCTAGAGACCACCTACAGTTCCTTGCCATGTGACCATCTGACAACACTGCAGCTTCTTCAGAGCTGGCAAGGGAGTCTCTCGCTCCAGTCTGCTGAGACTGTGTTATGTAATGTCATCTCATCTAATGTAAGTCAAGGGGGTGACATGCCATCATCTTTGCCATGTTCTGTTGGTTAGAAGCAAGTCACAGGTTCTACACTCAAGGGGAAGGGATTACACGAGGGTATGAGTCATTGGAGATGACCCCAGGGTGTGTCTACCACAGAATGGGTCTAAAGAATGGTAGTTAATGAGCCCCTGTGAGGCTGGCAGCAAGTCTGGATGGCAGATGGCAGGGGCCCATTCAACAGCTTTGTCCGTGACTAGCATGAGGATATGGATGACCTGGTAATCCAATACTTGTATGACATGAAACTATATATACTAGCCCATGGATGACAGAATCATAATCCAAAATGACCTGGAGAGGCTAGAATCATAAAAAGATTCCAACAAATGAAGGAGATAGGGAATACATGTAAAATCCTGCTGGTAGGTGGAAAAAAACAAATAGAACAATGTTGATGGGAGAGCATGGCTTGAAGTATGCATGAAAAGCATGGTGGTTTTAGTTGATTGTAAGCAAGTCACTGTGTCTGCCAGTGAATCTAATGTGATCTTTGACTATATCAATAGAAATATGTCCAAAATGAAGGAGGTGATATCTTACTCCATTCAGTGTGGCAAGACTACCCCTGGAGGATGGTGTGTACTTTGGAGGGGTCCCTTTCAAGAGGGACGTTCACAGAGCAGCATGTTCAGAAAAATTTGCCCAGGATTATGCAGTCTAGATGTGCTCAAGGAAAGATTGAAAGACCTGGGAACTTTAACCTGTAGGAGAGACTGCTTAGTGGGAGACAAGGCTGCTATCTATAGCTATTTAAAGACTGTCACATGGAAGAGATTTTAAATGACATCTGAGGAGGGTGAAACAAAGACTAATGAGTATTCATTAATAGAAAACATTTTGGTTTTATATGATGTTGCTTATAAAAATTGGCATTGCCTGTAAATATAATGGCTTCCCTGAGAAATATGGGTGTCCCAACTGGGGGATGGACAGTTGTAGGGACACTGTGGGTGTAAGTCATACTCTGAATAAGGGACAGGTTTTCAAATGATAAAAAAGGTATTAGGGGACTAGTTTTTCCCTGTTTTTTCTCAAATTCAGAATGAGGGCATATCTCAATAGATAATGCAACCACATGAAATAAGAGCTTGCTAAATTTCCCTGGGCATTGTAAAACCTTAGAAAATCCTATTGCAGTTTTCTGGCCATTTTCCAGCTATAAGTTTTATGGTTTTATTATTCCATTAGTCCAATTGCTAGCTTGTCTTCTACAAGTAAACTTCTGACATATTTAGTGTGTATAGACAGTGTGACTTGTCAGCTAGGGAAGTGTGTGAAAAGCTTATAGTTGAACATTCAGACCCTGGCTTTAAATTAATGTTTCCATTATTGTGATTATTTTTATTGGCTAATGTTGAATGTGAGTATACTGAGTGCTTTACACAAGCTCTGTAGGATAGGAACTTATAAGATCATAACCAGTTTACAGATGAGGAAACTAAGGTTTAGAGAGGTGTTTAAGGAAACTGCTCAAATTTACAGAGATGGTAAATAGCTAAATAGTATCAAGTCCAGGCTTCCTGGTGCCAGAGCCCATGCTGCCAACCCCATCAGTAATCACTGAAAGTGAGTGACCCTCCTCTACAGTCCCCAGCTGCCCCTGAAGTAGTCTGTGAGGGCAGGGAGCTGGGATTTCGTTCTAAGTGCGACAGGGAGGTTTTAAGCAAGGTGGTGACATGGTCTGATTTATATTTTTAAAAGGTCATTCTGGGTGCAGGGTCAGGGGGTGAGGTGGGAGAAGAATAGATTACAGGGGAGCAAGCAGGGTGACGGGGGTCCAGTGAGGAGCTATGGGCCAGATATGAGTGACATGGATATAAGAGAAATGGGTCTCATCATTGAGGAGGAGTCTTGTAGGCAGACTCAAGGGCAGCCTTACCCTTCCGTGGTCAACAGGGCCCTGCTGTAGAAGCCCTGACTGGCTTCCTCTGGCTGTACTCTGCCGAGGGGGAGGAGTCTCCAGGTTCAAGGGGCTGCGAGTATTCAGAGCTCACATCAACCTGTTCTTGACCCCATTTGATGCCCAAGACCCTAGAATTTCCTACGCAAAGTGTCCGAAGCCCAGAGGAGCAGCCGTGAGACATGGTGTGTTGTAGGGGTGGTGGTGGAGGGGTGTGGACAGAAACTGAACACAGGGTCAGGGGCCAGTGTTTGTGGCTAGATGAGGCCGATGGGTGGATTGGCTGTGAGGGTGAGGGAAAGAGAGGAGCAGGATATCTCCTTAGTTTTTAGCTAAAGCAAGTAGGTAGATGGACAGACTGGGGAGGTTCAGGTTGAGAGGCCCGTTTAGACATATTTAAGTGGAACATATCTGTTAGAATGAGGTTTCTGACTCCGTGCTTCTGAAACACCTGAGATCCTGGTTTCTGAATGATTTTTTCCTTTTCACATATGCCTTTCCTATATTACTTTTATCCTTGGTCTTTTTATTACCTGCACTTTCTGTGAGGTAAATGAAACTTCTCAGGCCAAACAAACTGCCCCCATTCTATTCCATCTGTTCAACTTCCTCCAGAACAGGAATGCCCACGAGGTGTTCCCATGGAAGAAGAGACTGGGGGCAGAGCTCCATTTCCCCTTGCACTTCTCCAGTGCCTTTCCTCTGTCCCTCCCAGCAACTCTGGTTCCTGAGGATGAGGGAAAGATGAGATAAAGTAGGATGGAGCAGGATTGGATTAACTTTGGGTTATGTTGGGCTTGCCCCTGCAAGATTCAGAATACCCTGATGCTTCCAGGGAAATCCTTTGGACTCGCACTTAATGAGCCCTCACGCATATGGTGCATGGCGTTCAGTCACAGGAGACATTGGCCTCATTTCGAAGTAGAAGCTGAAGCTGCCTGCTTGCACGGAAGCTAGGTGATAACTGGAAATAGATTTTAAACCCCATGTTGAATCTCAGCAACAATTATCTCTTTATCCATAAACCAAAAATACTTTATTGGAAAAGCCTTGTTTTTGTTACAAATAATGTAAATATCTTTATGCTCATTGTGTATGTGGAGGACTTCACTCGTCATAACGTCACAGTGCACTCTTGGGTAGGAAGCAAAGAATGCAAGGTGCACCTTCCTAGCACAATCAGAGGGCTCCCTTCCTCCGTTCTTGTGAGAGAGGCAACAGATTTAGTGGGTAAGAACAAGAGCTCTGGAAATAGACCTGAACACAAATACCAAGTTCCTCATCCTCTCCCTGCCTCAGTTTCCTATTCTGCATCTACCTTTCGAGTTATGAGAACTTCATGAGATAATGTCAATAAAGCTCTTCGTACAGTGCCTAGCAGGCAGTTGGCTAATATTCATACTCAAATGTGAGTAAGTTCAGTGCCTACCCAGGATTTCTGCTGCAGCCCCAGCTGCTACGTCACAGTGCCAAACAACAGCTTCGTGTGCTCAAGGAATAAAATTGTACAGATGGGGTCAGTGTTGATTTGGTTCCAAAAGTACTTACTGCTGGCAGCCCAGTGCCTAGCCTTGGAGAGGACTCAGAGTCAGGTGATGCTGACAGCTAGCTTTCACTCACTTTCCAGTCCGTTGTCTGCAGTGTGCCAGTCATACTACTGAGCACTTGGTTAATTTGTCTGTTTTCCTTGTTCCATCTCTTTAAGGTAGGAATTACCAGCATTCCGCATTTGCAGGGCTGGGAACCATGGCACAGAGCCTGAGTAACTTATCCAAGGTCAAGGAGCTAGTAATGTCAGAGAGTACTAACCCTGGATCTAATTCCCAAACTGATGCTTCTACATGAGTCCCTGCTGCCATGCAACGATGTCAGAGAAAAGATGGCATGTTTGGGAAGTTGAAATGTGGAAGAGTTTGTTTTCAGTAGAACAGTCGGTTGAGGTGTAAGAGATTGACATTTGACCTGGACCTTGACAGATACGTAGGAAGGCTGAATGGATCAGGCAGGAGGCCTCAATTTCTCTCATTGCCAACTGCCATTCTTGTCATGCTTCCTCAAAGAAGACTGCTTGTCTGAGGACCTTTGAGAGCAGGCATTTGAGGGCATAGAAACAGAACTGTGGCCAGTTGGTGAGAAATGATGGCTTAAATATACCCTGTGGACAAGGGTATATTTGTGGAGAGGGAGCTTCCGTGGCTTTCCAGAAGCCTGTCTTAAACATGAGGTTAAGAATCAAATTATTTTTCAAAATTATTGCCAAATAATATCTTTTAAATTTCCTCAAAAAGTACTTTTAAAGCACGTCAGTGAGAACAAACTGAGGGTTGATGGGGGGTGGGGGAAAGTGGGTGATGGGCATTGAGGAGGGCACCTATTGGGATGAGCACTGGGGGCTGTATGGAAACCAACTGGAAAATAAATTTCATATTTTAAAAAAATGAGAAGAAAAAATGTCTCAGATTATACGACTAGTTTTCTCTATCTTCTAACCTTACCACTAGAGGTTCTAAAATGAAGTCTCCAAAATCTTGCAGGTCAGTAAGAATAGAAGTGGTTTCTCTACTTTCTGCTTTATTGGAAAACAAATTGGAAACTTCTCTCAGGGGTAGGACACAGGGCTGGTCCTCCTCAGGGCCTGCAGTTTGGTTTCCAAAGCAGAAACAGCAAAGTGATGTAAATTTACTCTGTCCTCTTTAAACTGTTTTGGGGGGCCTGGGTGGCTCAGTCAGTTGGGCGTCTGACTTCGGCTCAGGTCATGATCTCGCGGTCCGTGAGTTCAAGCCCCGTGTCAGCTGTGCTGTGCTGTGCTGTGCTGACAGCCCAGAGCCTGGAGCCCGCTTCGGATTCTGTGTCTCCGTCTCTCTGACCCTCTCCCGTTCATGCTCTGTCTCTCTCTGTCTCAAAAATGAATAAACATTAAAAAAAAAAAATTAAACTGTTTAGAGGATTCAGGTGTTCAAGGCTCCCAATTCTGGAGGGTGGGGAACAGGGAGGATGTTTTGCTGGCAGTAAAACACAGGCTGCTCAAAGATCTGGTCTAGGTCATATTCAGGCATTTCTGGAGCTTACAATGGCTTTACCAGCAACCTGGGTATTCTGGCATTTCAGAATCTTAAACCAGGGAGCCACTCACTTGGTCTTGAAAGCAAATCTCAAATTTGCTCCTGAAGGGGGACATCACATCTGCTTCCACATGTAGCATTTACCACATTCTCGACTCTGAACACAAGTTGTTACTGCCCAAGCTCATAAATAATCCTGGGTCATTTATCTCACTGTTGCGGTTTTAAGGCACTAGGGGTGACTTGTCTTTTATTTCATCTTCTTTTCATTTCAGCAGCTGCCCAATTAAAGATTCAAGTAAGACCTAAAAGCTTGGGATCGTCCAGATACTAATATTTGATGCTAGCATCCCAGGTCCTAGAAGAAGATATACCCCTGGCATTAATAATCTATTTTTTACGGGTAGCCAGTATGGCTATTTTACAGGTAGCCAGTGGTTTTAGCTTTTTTTCCTCAGTAATTTTTAAAAAGAAACAAGTTGGAAATTTCTAGTTCTTAGTGAGCAAAGTACAGTCTTACTGAATACTTAAGTATATGAATGAATCCTCTTACATATGGGACACATAGAGTACATTTTTACTTAGCCCAGCATTGGAAGGTAGAGTGCCAGCTTCCTGCTCTAGTGTCATGATGGTTTTCTCCCAAGGCTGGGGCAGCTATGGATGAAGAAATCGATAACACTGTGCTTGTCAGGAGTTTATCCACAGTCATTGATATTCAACCTTGTCTTATTAAGAGAGATGTAGCAATTCCTGTAAAAACTTCAGTTTTCATTCTAATCCAGCTGGGAAATGCATCACAAATAAGATTTTCAAGGTGCCTGGGTGGCTTAGTTAGTTAAGCATCCAACTCTTGATCTTGGCTCAGGTCTTGTTCTCACGGTTTCATGAGGTCAAGCTCCACATCAGGCTCTGCGCCGACAGCACGGAGCCTGCTTGGGACTCTCTCTCCCTCGCTCTCTGCCCCTCCCCCACACTCTCAAATAAATTAAAAATAAAATTAAAAAATTTGGAGGTGCCTGGGTGCTTCAGTTGGTCGAGCATCTGACTTTAGCTCAGGTCATGATCTCAAGGTTCATGGGTTTAAGCCCCGTGTCAGACTCTTTACTGACAGCTCGGAGCCTGGAGCCTGTTTCAGAATCTGTGGCTTCCTCTCTGTCTCTGCCCCTCCCCCATTCATGCTCTATCTCTCTCAAAAATAAATATTTTTAAAAAAGAGATTTTCGACCTTTATATCAGAGGCAAAACCTTGCATACTGACATCTTTTCCCTTTCTTCCCAAGATCTAGAAGTTAGCACCTGCTGATATTTTGCACTGACTGTGGGATCCATGTTTGATGCCATTCTTAAAATAAGCCACAACTTTTGTGTGGAGTGAGTGGGGACATTTGAGAAGCACTTCAGAGGGAAATAGCTAAACACCATAATAAACCCACCCAACCTCAGAGAGAAATAAGATTAATGAAAAGCTGTCATCCTACGTAAGGAAGGTCTCGGATTCATACCCGGAGAGGAGTAAAGAGTTGTGTGTCTTCGGAGTTCTGTTAGAAACAAGAGGAAGGTGTTCTGGAAGAAATATAACTCCCTGTCATGTCAGGAAGACAAGTCCCAGAATAGTCACTATTCCATGGGCATGGGTAAACCCATTTCCCATAACCTGCAAGTATAGTACCAAACCCAGTTGTGAGTAATTGAGAAACACTAATTGTTGGCAAAACCCATAAGGAGAATAAGGAATAAAGAATAAAGAATCTAAAGCACTTGAATTTCCCCCCCAAAAAACCTCTTCATTATTTGGATTTCTAAAGTCTAAACATAGACCATAAAAAGAAACAGGTGAGAAGAAAAGCTATTTTTATTTTTGCTATTATTCTAACTAAATTAGAATTTTGTTGTTGTTGTCTTGGCCTATTTGTCAGTATTGTTCCACTAGAACCTTCCATAATACTACATCCATTATGGAGGAATGAATGCACACACCACCATCCCCACTATTAATCTCTAGGGCACTATTTCTCAACCACACAAAGGAACTAAGATACTTTTTTACAGAAGATCGATTTGACAATGAAAATCCACCTTCTCTATCTTTACTAATACATTCCAAGAGCCTCCTCAGCTTAAAAAGAAAAAAAAAAAACCTCAGATTGCAGATGAAGAGACTACTGGATCAATTCTTAAATGTGTGTAGAGTCAAGAAAGATCTCCCCAGGACCATTCCATAGCAGCAGCCAGGAGCATCCTGATACATAGACTAGTGGAGCTTTACTTCTTAGAAAGGTAAGGGGCACCAAGCAAATCGCTGCTCCCCCCAAATCTCTCCCTTCTGGTCTCTCCTGGGGCCCAAACTGTTGGCATCAGCATGCTAGGCATTTAGATCTGTGATGCGCATTGGTTTGATAAACACTGTCTGAATAAGGACTATACACCAGACACTGCTAGCTGCTAGATGGAGAAGTGTTCTCAAAGAACAAACAAGTACTAAAAGATTAGAGAAAGAGGAAAAACTTCCACCTGGGAGGATTACGTGGTAGGTGGATGACAGTTCTCCAGATGGATATGAGCAGAGGCAATTTTAAGAGAAGAGATATGCAGAAGTGCAGAGGAGGATGGACTAAAGACATGTTAGACCAGGTCATGAAAACCCTGATTTAATACCACATGACCAGGTAGTGGGGACAAAATATTTTAGGGCAAGTGGAGATCAGAGCTGTGGGACAAATGTGGGAAAGATACAGAGTGGAATGAATGGAGAGGAATCAAAGGTAGGAGGAGCAGTTACTATAGAGGATACTATAAAAATCTGCCAAAAAGAGAACCTGCACACTGGGTCATGATGAAGGACAGAGGGGAGAGGTGGTTGTGATGATGTAGGATGAGGGATGATGGAAGAAGGGCATAAACAATAAAGAGGTGATAAGGTCAGTTTTAGACATGTCAGGTTGGAGGTGCTGGCAGGACATCCCAGAGATAATGGACTGTCCAACTATGAGATGGAAATAAGGGCCAGGAGAGCTAGTGATGGAGAGCAGCCAATAGGAGCTGGTGGGCAAAAGTCAGTGAGTTGGGTTTGGAGAGAAAATTCTTCATTACAAAGTCTTCTCAAGCAGATGAGAAAGACCCCTAGAAAGGGTTCTCAAAAAAAAAAAAAAAAAAAAAAAAAAAACGCTGAAGCTAGTCCTAACCATTAGCATGAACTCTGTTACAGCTTGGTAGTAGGTCTGCCAGTCAATCCAGGGCAACATCATGAGTAACGTAAATGAGGAAAGCTGAGTCCAGAGCCAAGGTTCTTGCTACGGGAGAACAGAGATGGGTGGGCTAGTTAGGGCCATGGATAATATGAGGGTACAGTGGACATCCATCAAGGCCTAGAGAGGGGAGTGGGGCAGAGAGACGCCCCCTCCCCATTGAGGCGGGAAGGCCTGCTTCAGTGTTCTGTCCTGACCAGCTGGTGGGGGAGGAGTAGGGTAAGGGGATCAAGAAAAACATAGGGTGGGAGGCCTATCTACTCTCCCTCTCCCCAGCACTTCTGCCCGTCCAGTCTGAAAGGCTTTCCACTTCTATGGAAAGAACGAGTGTGGATCTCTTTTACTTATTCACATAGAGAACAATGAGATCTCAGACACTCAAAAGTTCCGGGGAGTAGAATATTTGAGAATAGTGTCCTCCTAGATACAGTCATTGCAATGAGAAGACAGGAATTACCATCCCAGCTCCACCACTAGACTGTAACTGTTCATGTCTCATTCTCCTGGATAGATCTGTCTTGAAGAGCTAGCATGGAATAAGAGCTTGGTGTCTCTGGCCCTACACGTCCTCAAATGTGCTCTGGGAATATAATCTCATAGATACAGTTCAGATGACATAATGTATGTGAAACTAGCTCAAAAACTGTCAAGTCACCATATGAATCCTGGTTGTGGTATGTTTGTGTGCAGTTCCCTGTCACCTCTAAGAATTTACAGAAAACAAAACAATCCCAGGTTGTGTGAGCATCTCTAGGATGGCAAGGGATGAGCAGGTATTTGCCTTCTTCCTTTGGGGGAAAAATGTTGTTGTTGTTTTTCCTCTCCCTTGCCCAATTAGATGGTCGCCTATTTTTTTCTGTAGCCCACAGCCCTATTTGCATTATTAGACTAACAAACTGGGGAAAATGACACTTAGCCCAACTCGTAGAACACTTTCCCCCAGAGACCCTCTGAGCTGTTCCACAGGTGAGCAAGGCTCAGCCTCAAGGGCAGCAGCGTCCCTGCAGCACT
This sequence comes from Felis catus, assembly GCF_018350175.1. Lineage (NCBI taxonomy): Eukaryota > Metazoa > Chordata > Mammalia > Carnivora > Felidae > Felis > Felis catus. The sequence goes on from NC_058379.1 coordinate 43,559,530, forward strand.
GGCAGAGGGGCCAGGAGGGCGGGAGTGAGGTGTCAGAGGAGAGGCTGCCACTTGGTGAGGATGAATTAGCAGAATGGTGCCTCTCAACATTGGATGGGATATTTCATTCAACTCTAAGAAGAGGAAATAGTAGGAGAGAATCCCCATCCCAACTTGCACCGCTTTTCTCCTGGTGATGGAACAGTCCCAGACGACTAAGGGAGCCCAGGTGAATGGTGTGAGTCACTGCTGTGGTTGTTGGCGTGAAGCTGTCCCTCCCCCTAAAACATCAGTGGATACCGGAGGGTTGTGTGCCGTTAAGATATATTCTAAATGCAGGGCGCTTGGGTGACTCAGTCGGTCTGGCATCCGACTTTAGCTCAGGTCATGATCTCATGGTTCATTGCTTTGAGCCCCACGTCAGGCTCTGGGCTGACAGCATGGAGCTTGCTTGGGATTCTCTCTCTCCCTGTCTCTCTGCCCCTCCCCTGTGCGCTTGCTTGCTCTCTCTCAAAAACAGGAAAAAAAAAACAACATTAAAAAAAACATATTCTAAATGCTTGGAGCAGAAAGGGTGAGCTTAGTTAAGAAACCTTTTTGTTTGAAAAAAATACTATCGACAACAGTATACTGAAACAAGAAGCAGTCCTTTAATGAATATGTTTTATATGTCTAGATTTTTTTTAATTAGAGATTTTATAAGATAAATTCTTCACTATCACTCACAATGGATTTTTGTTCACGCCATGTACATTTTTTTTATGTTTTAGGTCCTCCTGGCCCCAGGGGTCCAAAAGGCGACAGAGGACAGCAGGGACCCCCTGGTCCCACTGGCAACAAAGGACAAAAAGGAGAGAAGGGAGAGCCTGGTCCACCCGGTCCCGCTGGTGAGAGGGGCCCAATTGGGCCAGTTGGCCCCCCTGGAGAGCGTGGCGGCAAAGGCTCCAAAGGCTTGCAGGGCCCCAAAGGCTCCCGTGGATCCCCTGGGAAGCCTGGCCCTCAGGGCCCCAGCGGAGACCCAGGCCCCGCAGGCCCACCAGGCAAGGATGGACTCCCTGGCCCTCAGGGCCCTCCTGGCTTCCAGGGATTGCAGGGCACCGTGGGAGAGCCAGGGGTGCCTGGACCTCGGGGGCTGCCAGGCTTGCCTGGGGTGCCAGGCATGCCAGGCCCGAAGGGCCCCCCTGGCCCCCCAGGCCCATCAGGGGCAGCGATGCCCCTGGCCCTACAGAATGAGCCAACCTCTGCACCTGAGGCCAATGGTAAGTCTGAGCCTTCCCTCACAATCAGGGTCAAGGGCACTGTGTGGGGTTGTGCCCAGCCCCCAGCATGCAGCCCATATGCTACCCACACCCCACTTCTCTTGGCATTGAAGGCACCACGTGGGGAGGCATGGACCCTGTTGCTCTCATAGGTCTCTACACCAGGCAGTGTCACTCAGGCACATGTGTTTCTCTCTAAACACTATCAGGTTCTCTAGCACTTGTTTGTTTAGCTAAGTCAAGCTCTCAGGGACAGATGCGTCCCCAGACATTTCCTTTGTGACAGTCTGAGGCTGGCTACCCCCGACCCATTTGGTTCTCATTTTATGCCCTTCAATCTGGGGGATAGACATCCCTCAGTAACTACGTAGATGGAATTTTGTTACTAAAGCCCAGATTTCATTGTTTCGAGAAGGTGTTATGGTGCTTCTAGTTTTTTTATAATTATTAAATTTGCTTACTAAATTTTGATAACTTGGCAAAACCCTCAGTGTTTTGTTATCAACCAAGCCTATTTTTCTCTCCTTTGAATCACACCCAGTTCCACCTGATTTCCTTAAGCATGACTCTGGTCATCCTTGTAGCTCCACAAGCCCAGTTTTGGTTCTGGGTGCTCCCATCTAGTTACTGATTAGTTCCATGTGACTCCAGACTGATGTGGAACATCTGCATTGCCTTTTGTTGTTGTTTCTGTCACTGTAAATACTAATCCAGACACAGAGGAACTAAGACCCAGCAAAAATAATTTTCCAGGCTACATAGGTTTGACTACTGTGTGCTCTGTGGCCTGCCCTCCTGGACCAGTCTTAGCTCCCAAGGTGTCTGTCAAGGGCAGTCACAGGCTCACACACAGATGCTGGAACTGCTCACTCCTGGCCTGTGAGGGAAGTGAGGCCAAAGCCATGGCCTCTGACATATAACTGAAGAAAGGCATAGTGCTTCGTGTGTGTGTTTGTGTTTTCATTAATATTTTTAAAATTTTTTTTTAACGTTCATTCATTTTTTGAGAGAGAGACAGAGCATGAGCTAGGGAGGGGCAGAGGGGGAGGGAGACACAGAATCCAAAGCAGGCTCCAGGCTCTGAGCTGTCAGCACAGAGCCCAAAGCGGGGCTTGAACTCACGACCTGCAAGGTCATGACCCAAGCTGAAGTCGGCCACTTAACTGACTGAGCCACCCAGGCGCCCCTAATTAATAATCTTAAACATTTGCATTCCTAGGCTGCCCACCTCACTGGAAGAACTTCACAGACAAATGCTACTATTTTTCGGTTGAGAAAGACATTTTCGAGGATGCAAAACTTTTCTGTGAAGACAAGTCTTCACATCTTGTTTTCATAAACACAAGAGAGGAACAGGTATGTTTGCAGCATACTTGGAGAAAACTATAAGGATAGTTTAGATCTGGAAATTGCATGCTTACTGGGAATTCGAAGATATCAAGAATCTATAGTCACATAAACACAGAAGGCCGCATTCTGGAGATTTGGGCTTTATCCAGTGACAAGAAGCATTCATGGCATGGGAATTCTGTCCTCTTGCTTCATACCTGGAAGATACTGCGTTATTAAGCCAGAGATCTGTGGCTCCCCCCAAACCCCGCCTCTGGTGGCTGTCAAAAGAGCCGTAATGTGGAAAAGAAACCTGCAGGCTGGCATCAAACGCCTGTGGAGAGAGAAACAAAGGGGCATGAACACTGTAGGGGTGGGTGCAAGGGACCAGATCTGTGGCTTCAGCAGGGTCAGGAAGAGCAGAGAAGACCACGGGGTAGAGCCCATACATAACGATGTTGACTACTCCCTAGGCCCCTACTGTGTGCCAGGCACGGTACAAGGCATTTCTCCTTTACACCTCACAACAACCTTAGAACCTAGGGGTATTATTATCCCCTTTTTACAGATAAGAAAACTGAGGCCCCACAAGGTTCAATGGCTTTATTTATGGGATTAAAAAGTAATGCAGAGCTGAGACTGAAACTGAGGTCCCTCTAGCAACCATGCCAATGGGCTTTGGTGCCACACTGTTCCAGTGGCCTCCTTCCTTTTCTCTAAGTATCTCCAGCAGACACAACCCTGAAAACAGATGTTTCCTGCAATAACTGGCCAGGAATGAGCATCCAGTCAGGTGCCTGGGCTTTAGACTGTGTAGACTTGGGTCTAATCTCAGCCCAGCCACTTACTATCTTGGTTACATAGGTTGCTGTGAAGGCTTAGAGACATGTGGCATGTGACACACTGGACATGGGACGTGGCCAAAGGAAGAGCTCAATAATGCCACGGTTGTTAGTAGTATTAAAACATGGGAGCGACAGCTGATGGAGAGGGATGGAGCCTGGTGGGATTCATTGAGTTGTCTGGGTGATTTACCAGAGGAAAAGCGTCCCATAAACGTTACTTACAAACTTATAAGAGGAGAAAGTGTCAAAGCCCCAAAGCACTGCAAAACAAAACAGGTGCAGTAAAAAAGAGAGCAGAAGCATGTGTGTGCTCTAACAAACATCCTCTTTTAAATGTCCTTTTTTCCCCCAAATGCTGCAGGGGACAGGGGAATTCCCCCACGTATGTGTGACCCCAAAATAATAACACATTGTCACTGTTTTGTTTTTCAGCAATGGATAAAAAAGCAGATAGTAGGAAGAGACAGCCACTGGATCGGCCTCACAGACTCGGAGCACGAAAATGAATGGAAGTGGCTGGATGGGACGTCTCCAGAGTACAAGTGAGTGCTCAGAGCCTTCCAGATCCCTGGGAAGACTTGGGCTGCTCTTGTTTTTCACCTTTTGCCTGACCCCCTGCAGTTTCTTCTTTAACCACCGATGCCCTAGATGCCCCTCACACTGAGGCTTCTGGTACAAGTGTTGTGTATTTCCGCGTGTGCTTGAGAATCACTGTGCTATAACATAAGGTTCCTTTTTCTTTTCATGGAGTGAATTTTTTTCATTTATATGGGGAAAAAAAAATCAGAGACTCATAAAAGCTCACAGTATGGTACTTGGACTGAGGTGTTCTCCTTAAATGGTGCTCTGAAGGATAAGGAAGCCCAGACTACTTCAGGCACAATCAGAACTTGCCCCAGCCCTGTTCCTGACAAGAGCTGGGAGTTCCCTTAAGGATAGCACCATCACTGCCCCTGACCCCAGCGGGGCTTCTGGCCAGTGTGTGATTATGAACTACAAGTTTATGACAGGTGCACCGTGAACAAAGGTGTGTGTTGTAAGTCCAGTGTGACCTGAGTTCTGTAAAGGCAAAGACAAAGAATGGAAGCCCTTTATAAAACCTGCTCAGACTCCCAGGCTCATGGGGACTTCTGTGCCCCTAATTCAATCCCGGGGCTGTCATGTCAGCTCCTTCCCTAATCCTGCCCAAGGGTCATATGGTGGCTGAATTGTACCAATCTGAATTTCACTTCTTCCAACTCCTGTCTTGCCTCTAATGGATGTGAAAATAGGCAACAAGCTGCACCACATGGAGCAGAATTTATGCAAACTCACCTCCGAATAACCAGCCTTTCCTGTGCTGGAGAAGAGAAGGCAGACCTGCAGAGGCTCAAGCAGGCGTGGTTTGGAGACAGCAGTGACCACGGCACCCAGGAAGGAGACAGTGAGGTGTTTCAGGACTAAGATGGTGTCGGAGGTATTGAGGCAGAGCCTGTAGCTGTCAAGGAGGAGAAGCAGGGGCCAGAGGCGGTGGAGAAGCCAGTGAGAGTTTTTAAAATGTTTCTGTGTGCCTGTGCACAGGTAGACAGACAGGCAGCTTAGCTTTGTACTTTTAAATCTTCCACGGGACGAGGATTAGAGGGTATAGGTAGAAACCTGAGTAAGGCCATTTCTTTACAAAACAGTGACCAAACATCAAGATGGAACATGAGAAGGTTTTAGGTCTGCTCCGAAGGCGAGCCTCACAGTGCCCACAGGGCAATTGGCTTTCTGCCTGCTGGCCTGACAGATATCCTGTCGGCTCCCTCTGCACCTGTCCTTGGGGGAGAGGAAGCTATGCCACACCCTGACGCTCGGGGAATTGGCTGACAGCCCACCCTGAGGACCCAGCGTGGCAGAGATGTACTCAGGAGACGCGAAACAGTTGGGAGGGTTGGCGGTGGAGATGGAAGGCATCTCCCTTTAGAGGATAAAGCATAAATCTTGTCTTCAACAGATAGGAGTGCCAGGATCTTTTGTTTTTTTTTTTTTTAAGGGTGGGCAAAGTTAGGGGCGCCTGGGTGGCTCAGTCAGTTAAGCACCCGACCTCAGCTCAGGTCATGATCTTGGGGTTCGTGAGTTTGAGCCCCACATTGAGCTCTGTGCTGACAGCTTGGAGCCTGGAGCCTGCTTCAGATTCTGTGTCTCCCTCTCTCTCTGTCCCTCCCCTGCTCACACTCTCTCTCTCTCAAAAATAAACAAACATTACAAAGGTGGGGCAAGCTTTAAAAAAAATCAGCCTTCTCCACTTTCCTCACAGCTATAAGTGCATAAAAGGTCTGGGTTAGACTCACTGAGAAATTCAATCTTAAGCCTTCCTCCAAGAAAAAAACTAGATTGGCCCATATGGGATGGATTGAGCTGAAGCATTATTGTCTGTGCCAACTCTCCCAAAGGGGAACTTTTCTCCTCTTCCCTGGGCTCCAGCAGGAATTTGGTGACTGGGAGGAGAGCACCAGTGTCAGTACCTGGGACCTGAGAGGGATTAGATGATCAGACACCTTGCTGGGAACTCCTCCCCAGCCACAGCCACCCTGGAGCCTCCTGAGAGCCTTGGCTTCTGACCCTAACCACAGCACACACTGCACTTCTCATTTTCCACCCAGAGGAACACATATGTAGTACGTGAAAAGTCCCCAGGATCAAGTTTTAAAAGCAAGAATAAATTAGGCAGACATATTATGAGGCCTCAATAATGGAAGGCTAATTTAATTTGACATAGAATAATAAACACTGCTCAAACTAGAAAAAGAGCCAATGCAGTGAGGTCTGGGTTCCAGGGTTTGACGTGGCATTCGTAGCTGCCATTTACTCCACCATGTGAAATCTCATGTCTTCACCTGGCAGTGAGTATTACAGAAGGACCTATGTTGGTATTGTGAAAATTAAATGAGATTATGTATATAAAGCGTTTAGTTCAGTACTTGGTTCATGGGAAGTGCTCAAGAAATGTCACCTACTAGTATCAGTATTATCACTATTATTGTCATAATTTCAACTATCTTCATACTAGTCAGTAATTGCAGAATAACACTACCTAGCATTTATGTATTTTACGGTATCCTTACTCAGATGCCACACATAATTATCTCACTCAGATCCCAACACCAGGTTGTGAAGGCACAACCTTGTGCCTTGCCCAGGCTGCAGAAGAATCAATCATGTCTCCTAGATGTCCTCTTACCATTTTCCTCCAACACACACAGCTTCACACCGACCCACACCCTCACTCTCACAGCCCTTTTGAAATTGTTTCAGGTGCTTGTGGTACTGTTGAAGTGGAAATAGACAAGAGATAAAAGGTTCTCCCTGCCTGTTGCCTACCCACCCCCCCCCACCTCCATTTTTATGCTGAGACCTAGTTGACAAAGACTGCTGGAAAAAAAAAAAAAAAGACAAAAAGCAAAGGTAATAACATGGAATGGATGCTAGATGCTAAAGGGTTGGGTCATACACACACCTGCACTAAGATTTATTTCTAATAAAATATATGACCTGCCTCAATCTGTGGTGGCTCAGGATGCTGCCCAGGACAGTTTCCCAGAGGCTTTGGGTCCACACTCATATATAATTCCAAGGGAAAGAATGGAGGGCTGAAATACATTGCCAACATTTTATTTGCCACTTAAGGACATGTTTTTTAAAAATTGCCTATCAACAAATCTTGGTATTAAAAAACCAAGTCTATAGTCCTTTCCAAGAAGACACTTGGCCATCTCTCTCTCTCTCTCTCTCTCTCTCTCTCTCTCTCTCTCTCTCTCTCACACACACACACACACACACACACACACACACACACAGTTGTCCTTTTCATTTCACCACAGAACTGTGAAAACTTCTTTCCTGGCCAGCATCAAACCCTGACTGGAGATTGGAATCCAGGGCCATAGTCCTATGTCAACATTCAGTGAATTATCCTGGTGAGTCCACTGTGAGCCAGCCTCTGTGCTGGCCTAGAGGATCTTTTCCAGAGTACAGAGGCAACAATGAGTGAGACATGTTGCTGCTCATGTAAAAAAAAAGTCTGATTTCCAGGACCATGTCACAATCAAGAAAATAGACACACCAACCCTAAATGTGGACACAGCAAAGAGTGGGGCTTCAAAGGAGATTTCAACATTCTCCTTATAGTAATTGATAGAGCAAATAAGTAGAAAAATCAGTAGGGATATGATGGACACTATTAACTAACTTGACTTAATTGATGTTTATGGACTGTTTCACCCAAGAGCTGTAAATGCACTCTTCTCAAGCACATTCGGTACATTCACCAAGATAAACTATATGCTGGGCCATCACACAAGTCTCAATACATTTAAAAAGAACTGAAATTATACAGAGTATGTTCTCTGACCAAAATTAAATTAGAAATCACAGCAAAAAAGATATCTGCAATATTGTCAAATATTTGTAAATTAAAGAACACACATCTTAATAACCCATGGATCAAAGAAGAAATCAGAGAGGAAACTTGCAAATGTTTCAAAGAAAATGAAAATACATCAAAATTTATACAGTTAAAACAGTGTTTAGACTCCTCTAAAGTACTTATGTTTTTTTAAAAAGTTTTTTATTTTTTTTAATGTTTATTTTTGAGAGAGAAGGAGCATGTGCGTGAGCTGTGTTAGAGCAGAGAGAGGGAGTCAGGATCCAAAGCGGGGTCTGCTCTGAAAGCAGACAGCCTGATGTGGGGCTCAAACTCACCAACCATGAGATCATGACCTGAGCTGAGTCAGGTCGTAATCAACTGAGCCACCAGGAGCCCTTGAAAAAAAGTTTTTAAGTTGAAAATCCATGATCTAAGCTTCCACTTTATGTGGGTAGAAGAAAAGCAAGTCAATCCCAAAATAAGTAGAAGGAAGGAAACAATAATGACTGGAAAGCAGTGAAACAGAACACAGACACATGAAAGAAAGGATCAGTGAGCCTAGGAACACATCAAAGCTGATCTTTCTACTCTGGATGTAATACATGCAAGTACGTTGTTTGGCAGAGATCATCACTGTTTACAGAGGCTGCCTGGTACGAGTGCAGGAATCAGACACAAGTGGCATGTCGGTTCTGCCCACTGACTTGGCCCAGAGCACAACCGAAAGGGAGCCTTGTAAGGCCTTTTCCAGCCCACTCTGCTTGCTGTTGTCCACCTTACTTAGATCACCAAAGATGTGAGTATCTTCCTGAGGGTTTCCCAAAACACACTTGAAGTTCCTCTATTCCTCTTGTCCACTTCTTAGTCCCCTGAGCAGAACCTCATTTGGTGGGAATATGCTGTTATGTGTAACACTGTCATCTCTGCATTGCAAAGATAAAACCTGGGTTGCCTCTGTCCATGTAGACTGTTCCGTTATAATATTACGTATTGTGTTTTTAGACTGTAGAGCCATAGAATGGTGGAGACCAGAAGGGAACCTTCAGAGTCATCTAATTCACTAAAAACTCACTCTGGTTGACGCTTCATGTTTCTGTCAGAGTGGCATTGGCTTAGGCCACCAGAGAGAAACCTATATAGACCCTGGTATTGGGAGAACATTCTATAGCAAAGTAATACTTCTCACTACTAAGATTTTCCTGTTTTGAGGCCAGGCTCTTACCAGCAGACGTTTCTTGGCCATGAGGCCTCAGTCTTGTGGTTGATGAGAAAGTATTAAGTCGTGAGTTTGGAAGGGGCTATTCCCAAGATTGAGACTTTGTGCTCTGCCACCATTAGGAGAAACCAAAACCCTGGGTGAGGGAGTTCACACCCACTAGCTGATGTGCTTGTGTGTTTCCAGCTGACAAGAGCAGTGAGTCCAAGTGCTTCCAAGGTCCCTGGAGTACTTAGAGAATGCTGTCCAGGTACAAATGTGTGTTGGGATATGTGTTGTAATATGAGATTCAGGGACTTGGGGCCCATCCTTCAGCCATCTTCTTTCCAGAATCTACCTGTAAAGGAAGTTAAGGCACAGTGTAACCTGAAATTCTTCTCTAAACTATATACACTCTCTTTATCTGACATGTTCTATTCTGTTTAATGACAAGCATGCAGGCTTGGGGGTTTTGCTACAAATCACTCCATGTGATTTGGCTTTTCCAAAGATATGTTTTGAGACTGGGTGAAAGACAAATTGCCCCCTGGAGCCTGGCTTCAGGTTACCCCACCGCCCATCCACACTAGTATCACCTAAGTCACACACTCATACCCACAGAACTGCATTCTACTTCTAGTCCCAAAGGAAAAACTTGAGTACCATATGCAGAGAATTCCAATGACTTAGAAAATAATGGAGAATGGTGATAAAGGTTATCTCTTTTTTGTAATTTTTTTAAGTTTGTTTATTTTGAGAGAGAGAGTGAGCGAGCACACAAGCGGGGGAGGGGCAGAGAGGAGAGAGGGCATCCCAATCAGGCACCATCGGCACAGAGCCTGTTGTGGGGCTTGAACTCAGGAACCAAACCATGAGATCATGACCTGAGCCAAGATCAAGAGTCAGAGGCTCAACCAACTGCGTCACCCAGGCACCATGATAAAGGCTGTCTCTTATCTTTAACTTATCTTTTGGTCTAGTCTATAAATCCCTTTTATCTATTTAACTTGAAGTAAATGCAGGGGAAAAATACTAAGCAGGTCTTCTTTCAGAACTCCTATTTATACAACTTCTCAATTAACTGAGATAAAGAATATCAAATGTCCCATCATTATACATTCAGGAATTACAGACCTCAAATTCTATAAACAAAATTGGAATAAAACCCCTTCATGTTACTGACAGAAATTAACCAAATATACACCAACAGGATCAAACTGCTCAGGCATTGTTGACATTGCTGAAGGGTCCTACAGGGTGGATGGAAATATACAAAAAAAGCAGAGGTGAAAGTAAACTATTTTTCCTTCTAGCTTCATCTGTCTTTGGCCCAATCACCGCGGCAGTCTGAGATTTTTAATTCACTTGTTTGTTGCCTATTACATAAGTTCTCCGAGGGAGGGAATTCTCCCTAACCCTAACCCAACCCTAACCCACATGCTGTGCTGCCATCATGTAGCATCATCCCTGGCACATAGTAGGTACTGTCTGGATATCTGTTGAGTGAATGTGTGAATGAATATTTCTAACACTCCCTCCTAAGTATCATCCCATTTTTATTCTTTTTAGTTGATGGTTTTGTCTAAATTATCTGTTTATCACTAGATTTATTTAAGTGAGGTCACTTTACATTTTTTAAAAATCCATGTATATATATATATATATATGGATCCATATATATGTCTGTGTACATACATATATTTTACATATATTTATATTATATATTATATACATTTACATATATATGAATTATATGGTGTGGGGAGTCAATTCTGCCTTGTTTCCCCACCTTTTAATTGTAAATTTCACCTGTCATTTCCCACTGCCCTCTAGTCTTACTGATCCTATTGTGAAAAGATGTAGAGCAATATGGGCTCTATCCTCAGATTACCCTAGGACACCCTGTGGCTGATGGGGTAGTGAGTCATTTATGGGAAGAGCCTTCTGCTGCACATGTTTTTTTAGACCCTCCACGCAAGGCAAGCTTGTCTTCTCAGGCAGTAACCACAAATTTCTATGCAAGAACCTGCTTCTTAGAGAAAATTGAGCTCTCAAGTTTTGAGTCCTGGAAGCACAACTAATTTATTGCACAGAAAGACAATCAAGAACAGTGAACTCTGACAAAGTGGTATTTTAAGCTGTGGCATCCAAGTTAACAAGCCCCCAGTGAACTCCTGAAGAAAATAATGTTTTTGAGAATTTCCCTCCCCAAAAAGGCAGTGAAATGTCTGAGTCATTTTCAGTAAGATTCAATTACTACTTCTTTCTAAAGCAGTCAACTATCTGCAGCTTAGCCAGACAACCCATAACCAAGGGTTTGTAATTGTAAATTCTCGTAAATGTGTATATTGGCGGTCCCTCACTTTCTCTGTGTGATGCTTTGACTTGTCAGAGGCAAGGAATCAAGATGCACAAGGATCCCTCTGGGCTCCCATAAGAGTGCGAGAGACTGTGTATGTGTGTATCATGTCCTCAGCGTGCATATATATTCACACACAGACATATTCACACACGCCCAGAAGTCAGCATTCCAGTACACACTGGAAAGTTACTCATCTAACTATGTTGCCGAAGGATTTACTCCTCAGCATTGCGATGAAGCAGCTCAATGAGTTGATTTCATTCAAAGATAACAAGCCCACAGGGAGATGCTGCATCACACACCACTCTGCAGAACAGCTGCTTTTTATTCTAAGAGCAGGCACAGCTTTTTAAACAGTGTATTTTTATTCCAGGACAAATGACATGGCTTCAGTTACGTTTTTTATATTTATATGCTGCTCTTGGGAAAAAAAAAAACTTCTGCATGACTTGCAAATAACACTCCATTTCTGTTTTGTTAAAAGAAATTGGAAAGCTGGGCAGCCAGATAACTGGGGTCATGGCCATGGGCCAGGAGAAGACTGTGCTGGGCTGATTTATGCTGGGCAGTGGAATGACTTCCAGTGTGAAGACATCAATAACTTCATTTGCGAAAAAGACAGAGAGACAGGTAAGCAGGGACTGAAGAGCGAGCTGCACAGCTTATATTCTGTCAAAGGGTGAGATGTGAGGAGTAGAAGGGCTCTGAATGCGGACTCTGCAGTCAGGTTCTACAGCCTGTGGTTCTGCCTCTTACCAGTGGGGCAGCTTGTTAGCCTTAGGGAAATAATAATAGTATCCTCTTCGTGGGGTTTTCATGAGAGTTTAAACAAGTTAATAAATGTGCCTAACTTCTAGGAAGTAAATATCAGATTAACTGTTCTAGGTCACTATCTCGTAATATTGTCAGTTAATAAATATGGTACCAGTGTTTTATCATCGGTTTTATAGTTTCATACGTGGACAATTTAGGTGACTAAGCATTCAATTTCATGCGTATTTACTGAGCATCTACTATGAGCCAGATGCGATGCCTGATAATAGAGGGAGATCAGCTTAGAAGCTTTTCGGGGGTATAGACTAAGAGCCTTTTGTGTATACGTTGTTTTTTTTTTTTTTTAATTACAAAAGATACCTATCTAAAGTTTCATTTAATACATGACCCTTTTCAGAATGGGTGTCTTAGTTTTCTTCATCAGACCTAGATTTAAACATTTATGGTGGGGGAAGGAGGGAATGAGGAGTGAATCCTCATGAGTATGGATTTCTTTTGGGGGTGATGATATGTTCTAAAATTAGATATTTCTAAATTTTACACATCTTTGAATATACTAAAAGCCACTGAATTGTATACTTTAGATGGGTAAAATTTATACATGAATTACATCTCATAAAGCCTTTATAAAAACGGTGGTGGTAAACAAAAACCTCAAACACATTTGCTCAAACCATTATTGACAGTAACCAGGACACAAGTTATCCATACATCCATTCAACATTTATTGAATACCAGGCACTAGTCTCCAGTGCCACAGGTCTTGAGACTCACAAAGAACTCCCAGCCTGGTCAGTTACAGGGGACAACTACAAATATCTAAACAAGAAATGACCCCTTGCAATTCATGATGGCATGTCCCACAAACACACCAAGTCTACAGCTACATATGGAATAACTGCCTCCGAAAAAAACTTAAAGCCTGGCCGAGCAACTGCTACACATGAGGCAAACAAGAACAAAAACCACATCGAAGCAGGTAGGAGAGGCGGGGACACAATCTTGCCATAAATCCCACCCTCCTGCACAGTGACACCTCAGTCAGAGGGGAGCTCAAAACCCAGAGCTTCTTCCGGAGGAGAACCCTACATCCGGTACCCCAAGTTTTAAGACTTGCACCTGAGAGACAAGCCCCCAAAACCTCAAGCTTTGAAAACCAAAGGGGCTTGTATCCATGAGACCCACAAGGCTATAGCAAACTAAGAAATGGGGTCTTAAAGGGCCTGCACACTTGGACTCACCCACCCCACGGCCCAACTCACAGGCAGTCAACTGCACCCAGAATTTACATGAAAGAAGCTTATTTGCTTATATTAAAGCATAGGCCTGGGGGCAGGCATCTAACTTAACATACGTATCTAGGAGCCTGGTGGAATACTTACTGTCTGAGACCTGACAGGCACCATCCTTACTCTCTCCCTCGGCCTTGCTCCACGGCACCAGTATCTCCTAGATAAATGTCTGGTGCCTTGGTTTTTGCCCGTGACACTGCCCTTGATCACCCAGCTCTGGAGGCCAGGGAGACTTGGGTTCCTGGGTTCTATGGGACTGTAGCAATCAGACCATTCTTGACAGACTACTGCCCCAGGACACTGCACAGACAGCAGGCTGCAAGACACCCTCAGTCATTCCGTGAAAGAAGCCTATTTGCTTGTCCAGGAGCCTAAGGAACAGGCCTCTGGTTTGGCACACATCTAGGAGCCTATACATATGTTCTTCAGGAACAGAGGCTGGTGGATTCAGTCTTTGCCCTCTCCCTCAGAGTCACTCAGATTCATCGGTGTCTCCCAAAGAGGAGCTTAGACCCTTGTCTGGTGCCCTAATTTTTGCAGCTGCCACCAGGGGACAGTTCTACATGACTTGGTATCAGTGGACATGGGTCCCACAGGACTATACCAACAGAGAAAGAGTTGTTAAACAGCGACCACCCCCAGGGCACAGCAACAGGTAACAGTCCCAGAAGCTCAGTCTATCTGTGAAAGATGCCTGTTAGCTTATCATCATGGCTGCAGCTGGAGGCACAGGCTTATAATTAAGCACGTATCTAAGGACTGATTGTAAGCATTTCCAGAGACCTCTCCTCAGAGGGCAGTCACTATCTCCATCCTCTCTGCTGTGCTCCAGAGCACCAGAATCTCCTGGTGGGCTAGGTACCCAGGACAGCTCTTACACATGTGTGGTGGACTAGGGAACCTATCAGGTTTGGCACACATCTGAGGTGCTCCTAGGGAACAGAGGCTGGGGGATACTTTGTACTCTCCCTGTGCCTCATGAAAGCCCACTGGTATCTCCCAGAAAGGAGCTTGTATACTCACGTAGAGCCTTGGTTTTTGCAACTGCCACTGAGGGTACACCTCCAGATCACCTGGCTCTGGTGGCCAGCAGACATTATACTCATGGTCCCACAGGACTGTATATATTTGCATATTTTAAACACTGTTGCCTGAATGTCTGACTTCCAATGTGTGTCTGCCTACACAAGGTAGAAAGCTTATGAAAGAAATTAAAGAAGACAAAAAGAAATGGAAAAACATTCCATGCTCATGGATTGGAAGAACAACTATTGTTAAAAGTTGATACTACCCAAAACAATCTACGCATTCAAAGCAATCCCTATCAAAATAACACCAGCATTTTTCACAGAGCTAGAAACAACAATCCTAAAATTTGTACGGAACCAGAAAAAATGTTGAAAAAGAAAAAGCTGGAGGGATCACAATTCCATACTTCAAGCTGTATTACAAAGCTGTAATCACCAAGACAGTATGGTACTGGCACAAAAACAGACACATAGATCAATAGGACAGAGTAGAACCCAGAAATGAACCCACAAACATATGGCCAACAATTCTTTGACAAAGCAGGAAAGAATATCCAATGGAATCAAGACAGTCTTTTCAGCAAATGGTGTTGGGAAAACTGGACAGTGACATGTAGAAGAATGAACCTGGACCACTTTCTTACACCATACACAAAAATAAACTCAAAATTGGTGAAAGACCTAAATGTAAGACAGGAAGCCAACAAAATCCTAGAGGAGAAAACAGGCAACAACCTCTGACCTTGGGTGCAGCAACTTCTTACGAGACATGTTTCTGGAGGCAAGAGAAACAAAAGCAAAAATGAACTATTGGGACCTCATCAAGATAAAAAGCTTCTGCACAGCAAAGGAAACAGTCAGCAAAACGAAGAGGCAACCGATGGAATGGAGAAGATATTTGCAAACAACGTATCAGATAAAGGGTTAGTATCCAAAGTCTATAAAGAACTTATCAAACTCAACACCCAAAAACAAATAATCCAGTGAAGAAATGGGCAAAAGACATGAATAGACACTTCTCCAAAGAAGACATCCAGATGGCCAACAGATACATGAAAAGATGCTCCATATCACTCATTCTTAGGGAAATAGGAATCAAAACCACAATGAGACAACACCTCACACCTGTCAGAATTGCTAAAATTAACAACTCAGGAAACAACAGATGTTGGCAAGGATGCAGAGAAAAGGGAATTTTCTTTTTCTTTTTGAACTGCTGGTGGGAATACAAACTGGTGCAGTCACTCTGGAAAACAGTATGGATGTTCCTCAAAAAATTAAAAACATAACTACCCTATGACCCAACCATTGCACTACTAGATATTTATCCAAAGGATACAAAAACGCTGATTCGAAGGGGCACATGCACCCCAAGGTTTCTAGTAGCACTATCACCAATAGCCAAAGTATGGAAAGAACCTAAATGTCCATCAACTGATGAATGGATAAAGATGTGCTACGTATATATACATACACACACACACACACACACACACACACACACACACACACACACAATGTAACATTACTCGGTGATCAAAAAAAGTGAAATCTTACCATTTGCAACAATGTAGATGGAACTAGAGTGTACTATGCTAAGCGAAATAAGTCAGAGAAAGCAAATATCATATGATTTCACTCATATGTGGAATTTAAGAAAGCAGATGAATATAGGGGAAGGGAGGCAAAAACAAGATAAAACCAGAGAGGGAGACAAACTGTGAGAGACTTTTTTTTTTATATGAAATTTATTGACAAATTGGTTTCCATACAACACCCAGTGCTCATCCCAAAAGGTGCCCTCCTCAATACCCATCACCCACCCTCTCCTCCCTCCCACCCCCCATCAACCCTCAGTTTGTTCTCAGTTTTTAAGAGTCTGTGAGAGACTCTTTAATACAGAGAACAAACAGGGTTGCTGGAAAGGAGTTCGGTGGGGGGATGAGCTAAATGGGTGATGGACATTAAGGAGGGCACTTGTTGGGATGAGCCTGTGTGCTCATGATGAATCACTAAATTCTGTTCCTGAAATCATGATGACACTATATGTGAACTAACTTGGATTTAAATTTTAAAAAAATTTTTTAACTTAAAAAAAGACTGGGAGAGGTGGTTGTTTCCTCTAATACATAGAAACCAACAGAGAGAGTCAAGCAAAATGAAGAAACAGAGGAAAATATTCCTAACAAAAGAACAAGATAAAACTTCAGGGGAAAGAAAACCTTCATAAAATGAAGATAAGTAATACACCTGATAAAGTGCTCATAGTAATGGTCATAAAGATGCTAACTGGAACACGGGGAAGATGGCAGAGTAGGAGGATCCTGAGTTCACCTTGTTGCAAGGACACACCAAGATAGCAGCTACCACCATGTGACTTAACTCTTAAAACAACCTGAAAAGTGGCAAAACAGACTTTTCATAACTAATCATAGGAGGCCACATCATAAAAGGTAGGAAGGACAGAGATGTAGTTGGAAACCAAACCCCGACTATGACTAACTGAAAATGGGAGGGACATCACATCAGTGGGGCTAAAACCCCAGGAAGCTGGAGGGCAATAGGAAACTGAATCCCCACCTTTAAAGAGCCAGAAAAGGAAACCATCAGTAAAACTAAAAGCCTAGTAAATGAGAGAAAATATTTGCAAATAATATATCTAAGGGGTTAATATACAAAAACTATAAAGAACTTATACAACTCAGCACCAAAAAAATTTTTTTTGACTAAGAAATGGATAGAGGACCTGAATAGACATTTTGCCAAAGAAGACATGCACATGGCCAGCAGACACATGAAAAGTTGTTCAACATCACTGATCATCAGGGAAATGCAAATCAAAACCATCAGGAGATGTCACATCACCCCAGTCAGAATAGCCAGGACTAGTATCAAAAAGACAAGAAATAGGGGCAACTGGGTGGCTCAGTTGGTTAAGCATCCACTGTCACCACAGAGCCCACTTCAGATCCTCAAACCCCCTCTCTTTCTCTGCCCCTCCCTGCTCTCATTCTCTCTCAAAAATAAACAGTAAAAAGATAAGAAATAACAAGTGTTGGTGAGAATGTGGAGAGAAGGGAACACTTGTGCACAGTGTTGGGAATGTAAATTGGTGCAACCACTGTGGAAAGCAGTGTGGAGATTCCTCAAGAAATGATAAACAGAATTACCATATGATCCAGCAATTCCACTACTATTTACCCAAAGAAAAAGAAAGCACTGACTAGAAAAAATATATGCACTCTCTATGTTTACTGCAGCATTGTTTATAATAGATAAAATATGGAAGCAACTCCGTGTCCATTGATAAACGGATTAAGATGTGTGTGTGTGCATGCATATATATATATAGAGAGAGAGAGAGACACACACACACACACATATGCACACAGAGGAATATTACTCAGCCATAAAAAATGAATGAAATCTTGCTGTTTGCAACAACATGGATGGACTTAGAGGGCATTACGTTAAGTGAAATAATTCAGAGAAGGACCAATAGCATATGATTTCATTTATATGGAATCTAAAAGACGAAGCAAATGAACAAAGAAAAACACTCTTAATTACAGAAAACAAATTGGTGGTTTGGAGGGATGGGCAAAATAGATAAAGAAGATTAAGAGGTACAAACTTACAATTATAATGTAAATAAGTCACCAAAATGAAAAGTACAGCATAGGGAATATAGCCAGTAACATTGTCAGAACATCATATGGTAACAGATGGGAAGTTTTCTGCCCATTTCTTCACTGGGTTATTTGTTTTTCGGGTGTGGAGTTTGGTGAGCTCTTTATAGATTTTGGATTCTAGCCCTTTGTCCGATATGTCATTTGCAAATATCTTTTCCCATTCTGTTGGTTGCCTTTTAGTTTTGTTGGTTGTTTCCTTTGCTGTGCAGAAGCTATTTATCTTCATAAGGTCCCAGTGGTTCATTTTTGCTTTTAATTCCCTTTAAAAAGCAACTTTTTAAATGGCAGTAAGTACACACCTATCAACAATTGCTTTAAATGGATTAAATTCTCCAATCAAAAGACACAAAGTGGCTGAATGGATAAGAAAACAAGACCCATGTATATGCTGCCAAAAAGAGACTCACTTCAGACATAAAGATACACACAGACTGAAAGTGAAGGGATGGAAAACGATACACCATGAAAACAAGCCAAAAGATGGGGTTGCTGTATTTATATCAGACCAAACAGACTTTAAACAGAGACTGTAGAAGAGACAAAGAAGGGCATTAGATAATAACAAAGGGGTCAATCCAACAAATGGATATAACATTTGTAAATATTTACGGACCCAATATAGAAGCCCTAAATATATGAAACACATATTAACAGACCTAAAGGGAGAAATAGGCAGCAATACAATAATAGCAGGGGACTTTAATACCCCACTTACATAAATAGATGGATCAGCCAGACAATAAAATCAATGAGGAATCATCAGCCTTAAGATCAGAAGGACTTAACCAACATATACAGAACACTCCATCCTAAAGCAACAGAACACATATTTTTCTCAACTGAACATGCAGCATTCTTCAGAATAGATCACATATTAGGCCACAAAACAGTAAATTTCAATAAATTTAAGGAGATTGCAATCCTACCAGACATCTTTTCTGACCATAAAGGTATGAAACTAGAAATCAGTTGTAAGAAAAAAACTGGGATATTCACCAATATGTGAAGATTAAACAACATGCTACTAAACTACCAATTACTCAAAGAAGAAATCAAAAGAAAGATCAAAAAATTCTTTGAGACAAATGAAAATGGAAATAGAACATACCAAAAGTTACAGGATGCAACAAAAGGAGTTCTAAGGGAAAAGTTCATAGCAATAAATGCCCACCTCCATAAACAAGAAAAAGTCAGATAACATAGTTTACACCTCAAGGAACTAGAAAATGAAGTCCAAAGTTAGTAGAAGGTAGGAAATAAAAAGCAAAACAGAAAGGAATAAAATACAGACTAAGAAGACAATATAAAAGCTCAGTGAAAATGAGAGTTCGTTAAAAGATAAAATCAACAAAACTTTATCTAGTTTCAAGAAAAAAAAAGAGTGGACTCACTTAAGGAAAATCAGAAATTAGAGATATTACAACTGATACCACAGAAATACAAGGATCATAAGAGACTATTATGAACAATTACTGACAACAAATTTGACAACCTAGAAAAAAATGGATAAATTCTTAGAAACATAAACCTACCAAGACTGAATAACAAAGAAAACAGAATATGTGAACTGACAGATTAGTAGTAAGATTGAATTAATAGTAAGGAGTATGGTATTGGCATAAGAACAGACACATAGATCAATGTAACAGAATAGACAGCCCACAGATAAACCTACAGATATATCATTAATTAACTGACAAAAAAGCCAACAATATACAACAGCAAAAGGACAGTCTCTTTAATAGTGTTAAGCAGACTGGTCAGCCATGTGCAAAAGAATGAAATGTACACAATACACAAAAGTTAACTCAAAATGGATTAAGAATTTAAGACCTGAAACCATAAAACCCCTAGAAGAAAACATAGTAATCTTCTTGGCATCAGTCTTGGTAATGACTTTTTTGAATCTAACACCAAAAGCAAAGGCAACAGAGGCAAAAATAAACAAATGGGACTACAGCAAACTAAATAGCTTCTGCACAGCAAAGAAAACCATCAAAAAAATGAAAAGGCAGCCCAAGCGTCCATTGATAGATGAATGGATAAAAAAGATGTGGTGTATATTTACGATTCAGCCATAAAAAAAAGAATGAAGCCTTGCCATTTGCAGTAACATGCATGGAGCAAGAAAATGTAATGCTTAGTGAAGTAAGTGAAGACAAATACCATATGATTATACTCATGTAGAATTTAAGAAACAAAACAAATGAACAAAGGGAAAAGAGAGAGAGACAAACCAAGGAACAGACTCTTTAATTATAGAGAACAAACTGATGGTTACCATAAGGGAGATGGGTTGGGGGATGGGTAAATAGAAGATAGGGATTACAGAGTATATTTATCATGATGAGCCCTGGGCAATGTATAGCATTATTGAATCACTATATTGTACACCTGAAACTAATATAACATTGTATGTTAACTATACGGGGATAAAAATAAATTTTTTAAAAAGATTTGAATAAAAACCATGAGGATAAAAAAAAAGGCCACCTGTGGAATGGTAGAAGATATTTTCAAATCATATGTCTGACAAGTTGTCAATACCCAATATACATAAGGGAATTCAAACAACTCATTAGCAAAAAGCCAAATAACCCAATTTAAAAGTGGTCAAAGGACCTGAATAAGATATTTTTCCAAAGAAGATATACAAATGGCCAACAGGTACATGAAAAGGTGCTCAACATCACAATCATTAGGGAAATGCAAATCAAAACCACAATGAGCTATCACTTCACACCTGTTAGAATGGCTGTGCTCAGAAAGAAATAAACAAGTGCTGGCAAGGATGTGGAAAACAGGAAATCCATGTACACTGTTGGTAGGAATATACCAGCCACTATGGGAAACAGCATAGAGGTTCCTAAAAAATTAAAAATACAATTACCATATTATCCAATAATTCCACTTCTGGCCACTTATCTGAAAAAAATGAAAACACTACCTCAGAAATACATATGCACCTCTATGTTTATTGCAGCATTATTTACAACAGCACCCCAAGTGTCCATTGATTAATGAATGGATAAATGTGCAGTATATATATAAATACAAAGGAATATTATTCAGCCATTAAAAACACTGAAATATTGGGGCGCCTGGGTGGCGCAGTCGGTTAAGCATCCGACTTCAGCCAGGTCACGATCTCGCGGTCCGTGAGTTCGAGCCCCACGTCAGGCTCTGGGCTGATGGCTCAGAGCCTGAAGCCTGTTTCCGATTCTGTGTCTCCCTCTCTCTCTGTCCCTCCCCCGTTCATGCTCTGTCTCTCTCTGTCCCAAAAATAAATAAACATTGAAAAAAAAACACAACACTGAAATATTGCCATTTGCAATGATATGGCTGGAGCTAGAGGATATAATGCTCAGAGAAATAAGTCAGAGAAGAATACCATATGATTGAACTCATATGTGAAATTTAAGAAACAAATGAAAGAAGGGAAAGAGAGAGAGAGAGAGAAAGCAAGAAACAGATTCTGAACTATAGAGAACTGATGGTTACCAGAGGGGAAGTTGGTGGTGGGAGGGTGAAATAGGTGATGGGGATTAAAGAGTGGACTTCTCATGATGGGCCCTGGGTGATGTACAGAATTGTTGAATCACTATACTATACACCTGCAACTAATGTAATACTATATGTTAACTGGAATTAAAATAAAAACTTAGGGGCACCTGAGTAGCTTGGTTGGTTAAGCATTGGACTCCTGATTTCGGCACATGTCATGATCTCACGATACAGGAGTTTGAGCCCCATATTGGGCTCTGCACTGACAGTGCAAAGACTGCTTGGGATTCTCTCTTTCCCTCTTTCTTCCCCCCCCCCCCCCCCGGCTTGTGCTCACTCTCTCTCTCTCTCAAAATAAATAAATAAACAAACATAAAAAAATAAAAAAGCCATCATAAAAAATTTTTTTCCCACCAAAAACCATAATATACCTAGGAATAAACCTAACCAAAGTGGTGAAAATCTATACATTGAAAACTATAGAAAGCTCATGAAAGAAATTGAAGAAGACAAAAAAATGCAAAAATTGTCCATGCTCATGGACTGGAAGAACAAATATTGTTAAAGGTCGATACTACCCAAAGCAATGTACATATTCAATGCAATCCCTATCAAAATAACATCAGCATTCTTCACAGAGCTTAAAAAAAAAACAAAACCTAAAATTTGTATGGAACCAGAAAAGACCCCAAATAGCCAAAGCAATCCTGCAAAAGAAAACAAAGGCTGGAGG
Organism: Felis catus; assembly: GCF_018350175.1. Taxonomy (NCBI): domain Eukaryota; kingdom Metazoa; phylum Chordata; class Mammalia; order Carnivora; family Felidae; genus Felis; species Felis catus. Next base: position 43,581,909 of record NC_058379.1, read on the forward strand.
AATCACAATTCCAGACTTTAAGATGTTTTACAAAGCTGTAATCACCAAGACAGTATGGTACTGGCACAAAAACAGACACACAGATCAATGGAACAGAATAGAGAACCCAGAAATGGACCCACAGACATATGGCCAACTAATCTTTGACAAAGCAGGAAAGACTATCCAATGGAATAAAGACAGTCTCTTCAGCAAATGGTGTTGGGAAAACTGGGCAGTGACATGCAGAAGAATGAACCTGGACCACTTTCTTACACGATACACAAAAATAAGCTCAAAATGGATGAAAGACCTAAATGTAAGACAAGAAGCCATCAAAATCCTCGAGGAGAAAGCAGGCAAAACCTCTTTGATCTTGGCCACAGCAACTTCTTACTCAACATGTCTCCAGAGGCAAGGGAAACAAAAGCAAAAATGAACTATTGGGACTTCATCAAGATAAAAAGCTTCTGCACAGCAAAGCTGTTTAATTAGCAAAAAGATAAAACCACTAGCAGAATGGGAGAAGATATTTGCAAACGACATATCAGATAAAGGGTTAGGATCCAAAATCTATAAAGAACTTATCAAACTCAACACCCCAAAAAAAAATCCAGTGAAGAAATGAGCAAAAGACATGAATATGTCTTCTCCAAAGAAGACATCCAGATGGCCAACCGACACATGAAAAAATGCTCCACATCACTCATCATCAGGGAAATACAAACTGAGATACCACCTCACACCTGTCAGAATGGCTAACATTAACAACTCAGGCAACAACAGATGTTGGTGAGGATGTGGAGAAAGAGGATCTCTTTTGCACTGCTGGTGGGGTGCAGCCACTCTGAAAAATGGTGTGGAGGTTCCTCAGCAAATGAAAAATAGAACTACCCTGGGCCACCTGAGTGGCTCAGTCGTTAAGTGTCCGACTTCAGCTCTGGTCATGATCTCACGGTTCGTGAGTTTGAGCCCTGCATCAAGCTCTGGGCTGACAGCTCAGAGCCTGGAGCCTGCTTTAGATTCTGTGTTTCCCTCTCTCTCTGCTCCTCCCCCACTCACACTCTCTCTCTCTCAAAAATAAATAAACATTAAAAAAATTTTTTTAGATTAAAAAAAAAAATAGAACTACCCTATGACACAGCTATTGCACTACTAGGTATTTATCCAAAGGATACAGGTATGCTGTTTCAAAGGGACACATGCACCCCAATGTTTATAGCGGCACTATCAACAATAGCCAAAGTATGGAAAGAACCCAAATGTCCATCAACAGATGAATGGATAAAGAAGATGTGGTATGTATGTATGTGTATATATGTATATATATGTATATATATATATGTATATATGTATATATATATATGTAAAGAAGATGTGGTATGTATGTATGTATATATATATATGTATATATATATATGTGTGTGTGTGTGTATGTATATATATATTACAAAATGGAGTATTAGCAGTCAAAAAGAATGAAATCTTGCCATTTGCAACAACATGAATGGAACTAGAGTATATTATGCGAAGTGAAATTAGAGAAAGATACTTATGACTTCACTCATACATGGAATTTAAGATACAAAACAGATGAACATAAGGGAAGAGAAGCAAAAATAATATAAAAACAGGGAGGGGCACAAAACGCAAGAGACTCTTAAATACAGAGAACAAACTGAGGGTTGCTGGAGGGGTTGTGGGTGGGGGGATGTGCTAAACGGGCAAGGGGCCTTAAGGAGAACACTCGTTGGGATGAATCACTGGATTCCACTCCTGAAATCATTATGGCACTATATGCTAACTAATTTGGATATAAATGAAAAGGTAATTTTTTTTTCCTGTGTGTGATGACAAATGTTAACTAGACTTATTATGGTGATCATTTCACAATGTATACAAATATCAAATCATATTACACACCCGAAACTAATATTGTATGTCAGTTATATTCAATTAAAAAAAAAAAGAATTACAGTAGAGGGTGAGAAGTGACCCAGGTTTGTCATTTGTTTGCCTTGTTTGGCCACTTGAGATTTAAGTTGAGCCCAGAATGGACTCCTTAAAGGAGACATTTACCTTTTAGTTAATCTGGATATGAACTTATAGGCATTTCTTGAAAAAAATAATTGATGTATTTTGGAATCTTTCCTATAAAAATATGTGCTCCTTTTTTTGAATTGTACATAGTTATTCTTTAAGAAAAACTAACGCCCATTATTTTTCCTCTTTTGTAGTACCACCATCTGCATTATAATGGACTGTGATGTAAGAACAAGAGATTTTCAGATGGTTCTCAAGGGCAAAGGATACTTCTTTCTGATTGCATCATCTTCTCACCAGATTGAAAAAAAAGCACTGAAAACAAATTACTGAAAAAATTGACAGCTAGTTATCTTTACCATCTTCCTTTACTCAAGGATTTCAGAACTAAAATGTTCCCCCCAGTATGATGTATTGATTTTCAGTATGCAAATGGACTGAATCACATAGATTTTTTTCAGCCAGTAACTGCACAGTTATGCAAATCACATCTTCCAAAGTATGGATTGCTCCAATCAGAAAAAAGACTATCATTGGTTGTTGAGCTTTAGGGAGAACTATACTGTGTAAACGTACCGTACATTTCTAAAATCCCAAATGTAAGAAAAATATGCAGACACACAGATATATAGGCCAACTCTTAGTAATGATATGAAATATACTTAAAGAGCTTTTAAAACTTTGTATTTTTGTACAAAATATTTGCCTTTTTACAATTTTTTCCTTTTCTTCTTTTTCTTTTTTTTGTCATCTTACCAATATAATACATGGAGCCAAAGAAAACAATAATGGTACTAATAAAAAAAACTCTTAGGGTTTCTTGTCAGACTTAATTCTACCCATTGGCAAAGAAATTTTTCAGTTGTGGTTTTAAAAAAATAATTAAATATGTGTGTATATATATATTTTTTTAATGTATCATTTTCTCAGAGGAGTCAATCACTTGAAATGTCTAAAAATATCCTTGCAGATTTTGCCAGGGTAGGTCAAGCCTGAGCATATACATGGCTCAGTCAAGTGGGCTGTGTTTTGAGCCCATCACCAGCCAACATTCTTACTATGTGCCTGGCCAGGCCCAGAGAAAGTGGTCAACTCAGGATGTGCTTCTACTTCATTTTGGTGGAGTTAGGGGTGGTGGAGAGGTATCTGTTGGGAAAGAATCTGGCTATCTAGAAAGCCCTATTTTATGGCTGAGTTATGAATGTGCTTCATATCAGACCAATAGCAGAGCCACTAGTGACTGTCAGCAAAGTATGGCATCTCATCAACCAAGGCAGAGATGCAAGCAAGATGGGGACAGCTATATGCTACCTGGAAACTTTGTGTTTTCTTAAGGCAGGTTCCAAAAAACATAACTCCAAGGTACACGTATGATGAAATGCAAGAGTAAACTTTTGGCCACTACATTGAACTGTTGCAAAGAACCTTTCCTCTGAGCCCATCTACCTTCTACACCTTGACTTGCCATCAAAAAGTCTAACATGAAATGTGCTGAAAATAGGCATTAGATAGAATTGATGCTCAAAGGTAAGATTTCCAACCAACAGATTCCCTCTCCTCCCCTTCCAAGGAGCTCCCCAGGCAGTGCTGCTACCTATCCCAAATAAAATGGTAAAAGAATAAAGACAGAGTTTGACTTTCACACCTGCAGCCGTGTGGACTATGTTGTCTTAACCCCTGGTCACCATTCATGCCATCTCTGTAGCTGAAAACGACCATCTCCTCACACCTTTATGCCCTGCTGTCCTGTTCACGTGGCCTGGTCAGGTTGGCAGCATTCACCGTCATCTGGGCCCTGTGACACAAGGCAAGCACTGGACTCCAGTATTTTCTCAGGTCAAGGCCTTCCACAGATTAAACCCAATCCCTCAAGACCTTTTATAGATTAAACCCAATCTGCTTTTTCATCCTCTTCCTGTTTTTTAAGTGTCAATTCATATTCATGCCCAGAAGCAACTTAAATGTGTGATGCCATCATCAGAAGGGAACAGTGCTAGCTCTCTCAGTTGAGATGGTTCTCTCCAGCCCTAAACAGTGCTGTCATTTGTCAGGTACTATGGGAAGTACTTCAGTCAGACCATCTCACGTCATCCTCCTAACAGCCCCATCGAGCAGGCCTTGCTACCCTCCCCATTGACAGAAAAGGGGAGGGTCTCAAGGAGGTGACACCACTTCCTAGGTCCCACCATCACTAAGGAGATAGGATTCTGACTTGAGCTCTGAAAATTCTGTTTTTGAGGAACAGGGGTCCTTCTTAATAACACACTGAATAAAATCAGATGAATATCACACATTATAAGATACCTTATGTACTTCTCTGTACATTTAGCTCTTTATACAACAGGTTTCTGTTCACCTACTCACAACTGATGCTCTTTTGGGAGGAGAATTTTAATGAGATATGATAAAGTCTGTTCAGGCACGTAACCTGATACACACTAGGAGAAGGAGAATGATTTTCTTTCTTCTTTTAAGTGTATTTATTTTGAGAGAAAATGCACATGCAGCAGGGAAGAGCAGAGACAGCAGGAGAGAGAATCCCAAGCAGATTCCACACTGTCAGCACAGAGCTTGATGCGGGGCTCTAACTCAAGAACCAAGAGATCATGACCTGATCTGAAATCAAGAGTTGGACACTTAACCAAGTGAGCCACCCAGGCACCCCACATTTTTCTTTCTAATGGTTCTTAAAAGAATGAATGCACAACCAGGAGGGGAAAAAACCCTTTCTTTTCTATTATCTTCTATTATAAATCTCCTCTCACCCTTCCAATTTGTAGGAGTTAAAATGTAAGCTAAAGTAGACAACAAATGGTAATAGCCACTCCCATTTTAAAAACCAGATATTTAAGGAAGTACAGAACTATATAAATCAGGTAACAATGCCAAGCATGTGTTTTTTGCCTCAGATGACAAAGCTGGTCTCTTCTTGAAAAAGTAAGCATATTAACTCATGACTCAGAGAAGTCACACAAGAATAATTGTTTAAATGTTTAGCATTTTCACATACATTATCTCCTCTAATCTTCATGCAAAACTGAGGAAACAGGATGATTGGAAGACTTGTCCCTAGCCCACACTGCTGTCATAGTTGCCTTCAAAAATTCAAATCTGATCAGGTTCCTCATTCTTAATTTAAAATCCAACTCTATCCTACCCCATATCTCTAGCCTAAAATCTTCAAAAGGACCCCAGGTTCCCAGCCACATGCCCAGCCTTCCCTCCAGCTGCAACCCTACCCTCCCTCACCCATGCACCAAAACAGCCTTCCAAGCCACCTGTACTTTCTCCCATGCTCTTTCTCACCGCCATACTCTACCTGGATTCCTTCCCTGTATTTTATACCTGGAGAGTACCTTCTTTAAGATTCAGCCCAAGCATCACTTCTTGTCTGAATTCTTTCCCAAAAAATGTAGAGCAGATCCCTCTTTCCATGCCAAATACTGTGATCTGAATGAAACAGAAGAAAACTCCTTCAATGTGTTAGATGATCTACAGATTAGATGAGAGACCTAAAAATTACTGAATTGAGAAGAGAGAAAGGTGAATGTGGCCAGTCAGTTATGAAATCTTAAAAGAACTGAAGAGTAGAAGAAGCCAAGCAAGAGAAATGAAGGGATTCATGTTGCTAAAAGTTGGTTATTATATATCCAGTATATTGGATGTATGCTTATTGTATTTGTATCAGTCCATCAACGTGAATGGAAGAGTGGAAAGAATCAGATGATAAAACAGATTCATTTTATTACCCAAGTATGGCCCTGAGTCAGGGAAAAACTTTAGAAACCTTTTCTAAATGGTAGTGTGATGGAGCATCTCTTTTCTTACCATTATACTCAACAATTTTACAAGTACAGATAGACTTTTCAGTCTTTTTGAGGTGTTTCTCTGTACAACAGTTCCATTTTCCTGAGAAGAATCCCTTAATGGCATGGTGTCATATTTATTTGATAAGTCACATAGCAGATGTTGAAAAGATTTTGCTTCACCTGTTCATCCTTTTTCCTCTCCTCCAAGATATCCTTGTTCAAATAAGTATATAGCATGCCCAGTTGAGCAAAAGTCCAGAAAAAAGCAGGCTTAAGAAAACTAACATTAATTCCCCAGAGACAGGACTCCTGGTTTTCATATTTTTCAATGAATGGTCTATGAATAAACTATCTCAGTCCACTCCAGCCTGCCATAGTCAGGATTGTGTCCCAGCCTCCAAACTCCGTCCAAGGACATTAGCCCTCAGTTTGCAAAGCAGGGTCACCTGTGCAACTTGAGCAGGAGGAAGCTGCCAGTGTAGAGACTTCTGCTAACAACTCATTCAGACAGGTCATAAAATGGGCATAACCAAGGGTCTCAATTTAGTCGTCTTGGCCAGGTATGGAGAATTGCCCTTTGACCAGTCTCCTAACCTTTGGTACCAGAGTTTTGTGTATTCTTTACATGTCACTAATTGCCAAGACTCACCAAATCATGGCTGGAAGCTGCAGGGAGTTACAAGCTTCTTAAAATTAATTCCTGTGCCATGAAGCAGGAGCGAGGCCAGGCCTGACATTAACAAGCACAAAGTGCTGGCTCTATAGTAGCACCTAGTATAGGTTAGGAACTTGACATATACTATTTCCAACCCTTATGCAAGAAAACTAAAGATTGGACTGATTAAATAATCTTCCAAGAACTGGGATTTGAACTCATGGCTGCCTAGCTTCCACCCCTCCATACTGTCTTCTGTACTCCCAACCAGGACCTTCCTGAGAGCCTAGGCTTTTCCCATTGTATTTTGTTCTTTGCCACAAGAAATCTCAAACCACCAAGATTACCCCTCTCTAACAGGACCAGAGAGAGAATGTAGGAATCCTGATTTGCACAGTTTAGATAAAAGTGCTAGACCATTGCCTTCAACGTCAATTAGCAAAGAGGCCCCCAATGCCATGGATGTCCAAAGAGGCTAGTTTGAAGAACCCACTCTAGATTCTAGAGTAGCTGGACCTCTCCCAGTTTTCTGATATAATTAGTGCCAAATGAAGAGAGATGGGCTTTGGAGCCAAATGGGCCCAAGTTGGAATCTTGCTCTCTACTTCCTGGTTATGACACATACTCAAGTGGCAAAGAGCTCTCTCCCCTCATTTCTCTCTTTGCCTGCCATGCCCTCCACTCACATATGGAACCAGCATTGTCCAGAACTGGTTCAGACCTGTCACTACCTGTCCCAATATCATTAGGGAAACTGCATCAGCAACTAGCTCACTGATAATGCATCCTTTCAAAATACTAGATAGGGATAACATGGTGAAAAACTAAAATTATGAGATCTCTTCTCCCTTATACCAGTAAGACTAAAAAAAAATAAAAACAAAAACAAAACTTGTACCTCTTTCTGTGTTATCCCTTCCATTGGGTATCAAAGGAATAGAGGTTTTGTGAATTTGTATTAATTACAGATTTGGCTGATGAAATAAAGACCCAAAATAGCAGCAGCCTTAAAAAGTTGGAGGCTTCTTTCCCTTGCACCTGACTATAGGTACATAAGCAGCCCGGGGAGCTGCCCTCCTGCAGTCTTCTTGCTCTGCCATCCTGAAGCAAGCATGATCTAAGAGGGCTCAGCAATACATCCACATTCCAGGAAGCAGGCTTGGGGGAGAGGGTGGGAAAAGAAGTTAATTAATCCCTTTAAGGGCAGAAACCGTATATACCACTTCTACTCACATCTCTTCACCCAGAACTTAGTCAAATAGCCTTACTTACTTGCAAGGAATGCTAGGAAAAACTGTCTTCAGCTGTGAAATACAGTCACGTGTCAAGCTAAAAATTCTATTATGATAAAAGGAAAGGAGGATGGATATGGTGGGGGTGGGAGTACAAATAGAAGTTGTACCACCCAAAGTGTTCACACTAATCCCCCTCCTGCACAATCCATTTTCCACCTCATCCTCTTAAGGGAAATTTTGATAGGCTGAATTACTGGTTCCACTTCTTCACACGCAACCTGGCAATTTCCCCATCTCTCTGAGAGGAGGGGACCTTCTTGCTCCTTGACTTGGGCTCAGCCACATGACTTGCTTTGGCCAATATTGGCAGATGTGACATGACCAACGGCTTGAGAAGTGTTAAAGTAATGGTCTGCCCTCTTGTACATCTGTCATCACCTCGAAGAGGGCCTCCCTGGCTTCCAATTGGTTTGGACAATGAGACGCACTGGGAGAAGAGAAAGAGCTAAATGGGGTATTTATTTCCCTCGTCTCTTCCTTGAAGGTCACCAGGAATAGGTGGGACCTCTCTACCAAAGGCCACACCTCCTCCCAGTTCTGTCCCTGGGTCCAGGAGTAGCAACTTCCTCTTACCCCTAGTAATGGCTTGCTGATACACTAGCTCCAAGATTCCACACTTTTATTGTTTTCCTTAAACCTGCTGCAGCTTTCTCAATCACCCCATCATTACACTCTCCTCAATACCCAGCTTGACTATGCCACCTTTTCCTTATTGGACCCTGAATGACACCCTTTCTGCCTCTACCCCAACTACCCCTCCAGGGCCTTTACTCATCCTATCTCTGTCCTTTACCTTGCCAAGAAGTGTGTCCCCCAACTCTCCTGGTTCAAACATGACTCCCTTTCAAGACATACCCATCTTCAAAACACTTCCTCCAAAGTCTCCAGCCCCAGTGAACTCTCCCTTCCCTTAATCCCCCACAAGATCCACCACCCAAACCACATCATCAATACTTTGCTTTATACCAAAGCACAGCAGTCTGTAAACTGTGCTCTGGGGAGCCAAGGGATCTTGTGAAGTTGTCACAGTAGTTGGGAGGTGGGTATTTGCAGAGCAAATGGAACTCCAGATCACTTTTCAGATGGCTATGTATTTATCTCATATATGAGGTTTCTTTTGAGGTTCACTGTTTTTTTTAGTGTTTACTTATTTATTTTTGAGAGAGTGTGTGCACGTGAGTGGGGGAGGGGCAGAAAGAGAGAGAGGGAGACAGAGAATCCCAAGCAGGCTCCACTCTGTCAGCCCAGAACCTGATGTGGGGCTCAAACCCATGAACCATGAGATCATGACCTGAGCTGAAATCAAGGGTTGGATGCTCAACTGACTGAACCACCCAGGTGCCTCGAGATTCACTGTTTAAAAAAAAGTTTGAAAACTTTGATGCAGTACACTAGCCTTTAACTTTTTATTCAATTGAATTATATCTCCCCAAAAGGAACAAAATCAATTCAAATATCTCCAAAATCAAGGAATTTGTGTTCCCCCTTGGCTATAGGGGCAAATGGATGATGGAGAAATGGATGATGTACTGACAGAAGGTTGGAAGCATAGATGGATGCATGGATGGACAGATGCATAGATAAACAGCATGGATGAATGAGTGGATACATGGATGGATGAATGAATGGATACATGGATGGATGAATGAGTGGATACATGGATGGATGAATGGATGCACGAATGCATGCATAGACAGATGATAGATAGATAGATAGATAGATAGATAGATAGATAGATAGATAAAGAAGGCTCTGGCCCCCAACATAAGCAGTTTCTTCACAGGCTCTACCCATTGCTCATAATCTATAGGAACATGGCTTTTTGCTCCTACACAAGTCCCCCTGGAAGTATCTCTCCTGCAACTTCAAACTCCAAGAGGTCACAACTAAAGAGGAGCTTAAAGGATATGTGCAATGGGCAAGGCTGGCTGAACTCAGCTGCACTAAGCAGCTCCAGATTGCACTGACGGAGACCTGGGGGGAAAGTGATGCTAGAAGAATGGCATAGAAGCCTGAGGCTATGGGAACTCCTGCTCACACATATTAAAAGTAAGTGCCCCCAGTAGACTGGCAAATCTACTCTATCATGATGCTCTTAAGTAGTTAAATGAATAAGGAAATCATTTTTCTTTTGCTTAATCAGCATATACAATGGTCAAATGTGTTGTACCACTCATACTACCTTGTTTTTTTATGGTGACAATTACTTGTTTCTAAATAACTATTTGCTATGCCTCCATTAGGACACTACCATATGAGAAGAAACTGCTTTTTTTTTTTTTTTCTCCAAAGGTATAGTCTGAGGCCCATTTTATATAATAGTCTGGATTTCAGGCTCTATAAGATGCCACCTAATAGACACTCTGCAAAGCGATAATCATTTTATACTGTAACTTCACTTATTTCAACCTTATATCTACAGCTTCACAGGATGAAATGTACCAAAAGTCCTGAATCAACAGTCACAAGGAATAGTGACCAGCATCTTCATACAGATCCTGACGTTTCTCAAATAGAAAAAAAAAAACCCACCTAGAATTAGATGATAGATGGATGGATAGATAGGAAGATACATACATACATACATACGTACATACATACATAGAATGGAAGGGAGAGAGAAAGAGAGATTGAGGGTTGGCTAGAAAAAAGTGGTTAGTTTTTAACCCAGAGTCCATTTGAAAGAGTTCTTTCAGTGGAAAAAGCACAGCCCTCCAGTCCATTGAAGTCCATCACCTGCTTCCATGCCTGAGTTTTAAATTATAATAGATAGGGGTGCCTGGGTGGCTTGGTTGGTTAAGCGTCCGACTTCGGCTCAGGTCATGATCTCACGGTCCATGAGTTCGAGCCCCGCGTCGGGCTCTGGCTGACAGCTCAGAGCCTGAAGCCTGTTTCAGATTCTGTGTCTCCCTCTCTCTCTGCTCCTCCCTTGTTCATGCTCTGTCTCTCTCTGTCTCAAAAATAAATAAACGTTAAAAAAAAATTTAAAAAAATAAATTATAATAGATAAGGAAAAGCTGGCTCTACTGCATATACCTTGCTGAAGGCATGAAAAAATCATGTGCCCCAAATCATTTTTGCTTACTTTTCAATACTCTATAGCTATAATATTTGGCAGTTATTTACAGACCTCCCCACCCCTCAGAAATTACCTTTCCCCGTTTTCATAACAGGCAACAAAACTACATGCATTGCATTCTCCAGTTTGCAGTAAGAATTGGTGCCTTGGTCAACTGGCCCTGGCATTTGGGATTGCTACATCCCTCCTCCTGCAAGGACAATTTACCTCCCTCTGTAATTCAGCTCAGTTAGTTGTACTGTGGAACAACAGGCACATAGGGAGACCAAAGCAGGAGAAGCCAGGAACCCAGTGTGTTATCCAAATACAGGTAGAAAATGAACCTCCCCAGGAGCAGATGCAACAGGGGCAGACTGGTCCCAACAACCTAAAACCCTCGTGGGAAGGTGCCTGGCACCAATGAAAAGCAGGCAAAGTTGATCGTCTGCTGTCACCTCTACTGTGTAAACCTTTAAATGAACTCCAGAGTTTCATCCTTTCTGGTCCAGCCCCTTTGCTATTTCTGAGTAATAATCTTATACTTAGTATTAGAGATTATATAAGAAAGAAAATACCACTTCTCATAGGAAAATAAACCAGTTCCCCAAGATTAGGATAATGTCTCAGACCACACAGCCTAATGTGTCCCCAAACTTCACATTCCCCTCAGGCCCACACTAATCCCTACAGTCATCATAGCGGGGAGGGGAGTGTTGCCCCTTCACACCCAAAAATGGACCAAATCTCTTCCTTTCAAATTCCCAAGGTTGGAAGATCTGCAGAAGGCTTTGCAATAAAAGCTAGCACACAATAAGAAGCAAATAGTCACAAAGAACAACCAATTGTTAGACTACCAGAGTTCACAGTCCACAGAAGATTCCAGGGCAAAGAGGTCTCACCTAGACTCCTCCTGTCTTAGCTCCAGCTTGCCTCCAGGCATCACCTTTAAAACCTTCCATCCAAGAGCACCTTGTAGGCATCCAGCCCCCTGAAGTGCTTTTCTCCTACTTGCACAGACCCATCCATCCACTAGTCTCAGACTGTTAACACAAAGGCAGACCTCAGCCTTCAGGCAAGATTTCAGCCTTTCTCTATAGCCATCTGCACCAGAATAAACAACCTCCCAATAAACCACTCAAACCATTAGTACAAGAAACAGAAGAAGGAGTAGGGAGGGAAAGGCAAACCTTGGTAAAAAGTCTAGGAAGGATGGCACAAAAACAGATACGCAGATCAATGGAACAGAATAGAGAACCCAGAAATGGACCCACAAATGTATGGCCAACTAATCTTTGACAAAGCAGGGAAGAATATCCAATGGAATAAAAACAGTCTCTTCAGCAAGTGGTGCTGGGAAAACTGGACAGCGACATGCAGAAGAATGAACCTGGACTACTTTCTTACACCATACACAAAAATAAGACTCAAAATGATGAAAGACCTAAATGTAAGACAGGAAGCCATCAAAATCCTTGAGGAGAAAGCAGGCAAAACCTCTTTGATCTTGGCCACAGCAACTTCTTACTCAACACATCTCCAGAGGCAAGGGAAACAAAAGCAAAAATTAACTATTGGGACCTCATCAAGATAAAAAGCTTCTGCACAACAAAGGAAATAATCAGCAAAACGAAGAGGCAACCGACATTATGGGAGGAGATATTTGCAAATGACATATCAGATAAAGGGTTAGGATCCAAAATCTATAAAGAACTTATCAAACTCAACACCCAAAAAAACAAATAATCCAGTGAAGAAATGGGCAAAAGACATGAATAGATACTTCTCCAAAGAAGACATCCAGATGGCCAACCGACACATGAAAAAATGCTCCACATCACTCACCATCAGGGAAATACAAATCAAAACCACAATGAGATACCACCTCACATCTGTCAGAATGGCTAACGTTAACTCAGGCAACAACAGATGTTGGCGAGGATGTGGAGAAAAAGGATCTCTTTTGCACTGCTGGTGGGAATGCAAACTGGTGCAGCCGCTCTGGAAAACAGTATGGAGGTTCCTCATCAAATTAAAAATAGAACTACCCTATGACCCAGCAATTGCACTACTAGGTATTTATCCAAGGTATACAGGTGTGCTGTTTCGAAGGGGCACATGCACCCAAATGTTTATAGCAGCACTATCAACAATAGCCAAAATATGGAAAGAGCCCAAATGTCCATCGATGGATGAATGGATAAAGAAGATGTGGTATATATATATGATGGAGTATTACTCGGCAATCAAAAAGAATGCAATCCTGCCATTTGCAACTACGTGGGTGGAACGAGAGGGTATTATGCTAAGCGAAGTTAGTCAGGTAAAAATAAATATCATATGACATCACTTATATGAGGACTTTAAGACACAGAACAGATGAACATAAGGGAAGGGAAGCAAAAATAATATAAAAACAGGGAGGGGGACAAAACAGAAGAGACTCTTAAATATGGAGAACAAACAGAGGGTTACTAGAGGGGTTGTGGGAGGGGGGATGGGCTAAATGGGTAAGAGGCATTAAGGAATCTACTCCTGAAATCACTGTTGCACTATATGCTAACTAATTTGAATGTAAATTAAAAAAATAAAATTAGAAAAAAAAAAAAAGTCTGGGAAGGGAGCACTTCACCCAAAGAATCATGTCTCCAAAGGTGGACTCAGTTATTGTGTAGAGGAATCTGGGAATAGGAAATAAAAACAGTGGGTGGGGGTGGAGGGTAGCAGCTGACATTTATACATGGACCTTGATTTTTTTTTATCTCTATGGGTATTACTTCTATGAGGCAGTTATAGACTTACAGAAAAATGGATCAGAAAATACAGCAAGTACATATCCCCCCTTGCTCCCTGTTCTCACTATGCATTTTGTATTGGTGTGGTACCTTTGTTACAGATGATGAACCAATACAGACGCATTATTAACTAAGTATTTTACATTAAGTTTCATTTTTTGTGTTTTATAGTTGTCAAAATCCATAGAAAGTACAATGACAGGTGTGAGAAATAAGCCCACTGACCCAGTTAAAGGAGGGATGCAGAGACTTGGAGCAAAGTGAAGAGAGGCTTTTAATCAACTTTCTTGCAAAAGCGGGTGTCTAATGGACAGGCACACTCAGGGCAGCTACAGCAGGCAATTTATCTCCTGGAGTGCAAGTCCCTCCCCTGATTCCTCATTGGCTGAGTACTACAGAGGTTACAGCCTTATTCGGAAGTTGCCTATGCCCATGGAAGAAAAAAGGTCTGATTAGAACAAATGCTCATTCCTGATGTGATGCAGAGACTTCAGTTCTTTGGCGCATGCTCATTGCAAAGCCCCTGAAAAATAAGCCTGCGAAATGAAGTGTCTACGGGTTTGGGACTCCATTGAGGGGGTGTGTATATATTTCCAATAGGCTGTAAACCTATTGTTAACTAGACAGCACAGCTTTTATTTGGTATTTATGAAAACGAATCATCTCACTTACTTCTCACAACAGGCATCCATCATCACTGGATCATACAGAAGTTCCACTGCCCTAAAAATCCCCTGTGCTTTCCCTATAAGTGAACCATGTTTGATGAACAAAATATCAGAATAGGGTATCTGACAAAGCGTTTTGCTAAAATCTGTGAAGTGAATGTGCATTGGGAAAAAAAAAAAAAAGCTTAAAAAGATCCCCCATTTCTCCTCCTCAAAAATCACATTTGGTCATTTGAATTCCCTTTTTACTCGGGAGACTGACATCACACAAACCCTAAACTCTCAAGGAAAGTTCAGGCCTGCGTGGTAGCTCGAGAGCCCCTCCCTCCACTTAAAGCCGGCCCTTGGAGGGTCCGGCTAGCATATCACTGTCTCAGGGGCGCTGGGCAGGGAAGAGAAGCCCCTGGGGGCAGAGAAGCAAAAGAAGCCACCAACTTTTTATTTCTCTCCCAAGATCAGACAACTCTGCAAAAGATCACCATGAAACAAGGAAGCAAAGATTTTTCACATTTTGTATCATCACATGGTGGTTTTCTTTAAGGACCTGCCTTTTACCACGGGAAGGCTGCATACCAAGCTGGTGTAAACAGAACAGATTAGAAGGAGTGGTTGAGAGCTGAAGGGAGAGAAGAGCGCCCTCTTTTTTTTTTTTTTTTTTTTGTCTTTGAGCTAGGACTCTGGGGCCCTGCTGTAATACTTTCCAAAGCTTTCAGATTAATCACATATCCTACATATTAATCACCAGATAAGTTCTCAAATCAGACATGTTCATATCACATCTTTGCAAAAGGAGGATGAGCGAACACTTGAAACACACTAGTGTGTTTATGAACGTGCACACACACTCCTACACGAAACCCAGCTGAGGATTCCCATGCCTACCTACAGTGGCATCTGAACTCACCTGCACACCATCACCCCTCAGCATCTGGTCTTCACTCTCTATGATACTCCCTGCATTGACTGTTAGAAAATTTTCCTGTGTGTTTTAGCCTCCAGTTCCTCCCTTTGCTAGTCTGCTAGGGCAGCCATAACAAAGTACCACTGGGTGGCTTAAATAGCAGAAATGAATTTTCTCACAATTCTGAAGGCTGGATGTCTAAGATGGAGGTACTGACAGGTTTCACCTGAGGCCTCTCTCCTTGGCTTGGAGATGGTTGTGAGCTCCCATGATCTTCCCTCTGTGTGCCTGGGTCCTCTTCTCTTCTTAGAATGGCACTTGTCATAGTAGGGTCCACCTTAATGACCTCATTTTACCTTAATCACTTCTTTAAGGACCCTATCTCCCATATAACCACCTTCTGAGGTATTAGGGGGTTAGGAGTTCAACATAGTAATTCTGGGGGACACAATACAGCCCTGTAACACTCTCCATGCCTCCTTCACTCTTAGTAAATGGCTGTTTCTGCCTCTTTATTAAAATGTTGAGGCCAATCAAAGTACACTCTTCTAGCTTCCTCATGCCCATTTTTTTAAATTCCCTTTATAGATTTCACCCATCCCCCTGCCCACTACTTCTCTGGCAACCACAAGTTTGTTCTCTGTTAAAACAGTTAAAAGTCTGTGGGGTTGTCACTTTTTTTGTTTCATTTCTTAAATTCCACATGTGAGCGAAGCCATATTGTCTTTCTCTGTCTTATTTCATTTCGGATTATACCCTCTATGTCTATCCATGTTGTTGCAAATGGCAAGATCGCATTCTTTTTCGTGGCTGAGTAATATTCCATTGTATGTGTGTGCACATGTATGCATATATATCATCTTCTTTATCCATTTGTCTATCAGTGGCCACTTGAGTTGCTTCCATAATTTGGCTATTGCAAATAATGCTACAATAAGCATAGAGGTGCATATATCTTTTTGAATTAGTGTTTTCATTTTCTTTGGGTAAATACCTGGTAGTGGAATTACTGGATCATGTGGTAATTCTGTGCTTAATTTTTTGAGGAAGCTCCATACCATTTTCCACAGTGGCTGTACCAATTTACATTCCAATCAACAGTGTATGAAGGTTATTTTTTCTCCACATTCTTACCAACACATTTGTATTTCTGGTGTCTTTGATTCTAGCCATTCTGACTGGTATAAGGTGATGTTTATGGTTTTGATTTGCATTTCCCTTATGATTAGTGATGTTGAGTATCTTTTCATTCATCTGTTGGCCATCTGTCGGTCTTCTTTAGAAAAATGTCTATTCAGGTTCTCTGCCCATTTTTAACTGGATTATTTGCAGGATGTTTTCTTTTTGGTGTTGAGTTGTATAAATTCTTTACATATTTTAGATATTAACCCCTTATCAGATATATCATTTGCAAATATTAATTTCTCCCATTCAGTTGGTTGACTTTTCATTTTGTTGCTTGTTTCCTTTGCTGTGCAAACACTTTTTACTTTGATGTAGTCCCAATAGTTTATATTTGCTTTTGTTTCCCTTGCCTGAGGGGACATATCTAGAAAAATATTTCTAGAAACAATGTCAAAGAAATTATTGCCTATGTTTCTTTTAGAAATTTTATGGATTAAGGTGTCATGTTTATGTCTTTAATTCCCTCCTGCCCATTTTAATATCTCTCTCTGCCTTCACCTTTTCATTCCCTTTGTTGAAGAGGAAGTCCCTCTCACCTGGGCCACAGCCCTCCTGTCTCCCTGTGCCCCTTGACTTCATCCACACCTATTTCCAGAACCAACTCACCACACCACTGGGAGGCACATCACATTGCGTACCCCAAGAATACATCACTCAAGAAACCCTTCTCTTGTATCTTCAGCCTACATGTCCCTGCCTCTCTTCTCTATCTCCTATCCCCCCACCACACACACCTAATTTTTTTTAATGAAAGGAAAAATATCAAAAGTGACTTTCTTCCTCTTTCTTAAACTGCTTCCCTTTCTCCCTCACTTCCTGTTAAAGACATTGCTTAGAATGACTTAGACCTGCAGACTCCACTTCCCTTCCATATTCTCACTCCTTTACCCCTTGCAGACCTGGCTCCCACTCCCACTGCCTTCTGGAAAAAATGCTCTCCAAGGTCACTAGTGACTGCCTCAGTTTGGGGGGTGGGATAGTTAGAAAATACAGGTTAGGACTTTAGAGCCCAGAATCTGGCCCATGTGAGTGTTCCTGGTTGTTATTACTCATGCACCAACCTGCCCCAGTGCGCTTCCCTTCTGTCACACTAACCTCATTTTTGTGCCTCCACCTGTGGAGATACTCCCAGTGACAGGGCCACCTCTAATTGTACAAAGAACCCAACTGTCCAGGCCTGAGCTCCTCAGGATTCAATGTATGTGCCAAATGGCCCTTCACCTATGGGCCCACTGATTGATGAGACAGTTAGGCCAAGAGGCAGAGGCACATAGCTACAGATATATTTAATGTTTATTTATTTTTGAGAGAGAGTGAGACAAATTGCAAGCAGGGGAAGGGAAGAGAGAGAGGGAGACACAGAATCTGAAGCAGGCTCCAGGCTCTGAGCTGTCAGCACAGAACCCAACACGGGGCTTGAACCCATGAACCATGAAATCATGACCTGAGCCGAGGTTGGGCACTTAACGGATGGACAGAGCCACCCAGGCTCCCCGATTTTTAAATATTTTTTAAAGTTTATTTACTTATTTTGAAAGAGAGAGAGAGCACAGGTGGGGGAGGAACAGAGGGAAGAGAGAGAATCCCAAGCAGGCTCCATGCTATCAATGTGGAGCCCAACACAGGGCTTGATCCCACAAACTGTGAGATCATGACCTGAGCCAATACCGAGAGTTGGGTGCTTAACTGACTGAGACACCCAGGCTCCCCTTGTCACCTCTTTCTTGTGAAGTTTGTTCTGCCCCCTCTTCTCTTCCCTTCCAAGACCTATTTTTTATCCTTTTTCTCAATATTAATTCCCATCTTTCCAGGAAAGCACTTTTGGTTTATTTCCATAATCAAGGTAGTTGGGAACTTTATACAATACTCAAGTCTCAGGCAGTCCTGGGAAAAAAGGCAGAGAAACAAACTGGGATCTGCTTTATATCAGGTGGCCTCAGGTCCACAGAGGAGCAAAAGCCCACAGTTTCTATATCCATGGCCAGCTTCCCTGGGTCGAATACTTTTTAGCCACACATCTATCCACCCAATGAACTCAGGCTCTCCTTACAAATTCTGCCTCAGATGCTATGTCCTCCATGAAGACCCCAACCAGAAATAATTTGTTTAACTCTCTTGTGCCTCTTTCTTCCTCTCTTAAGGCACTGACTTTCTGCCAGTTACCTGAATATTTGTCTACCTTCCTACCCCATAGGTGACAGACACCTCTTGAGGCAGGAGCTGGGACTTCATTTCACCTTTCTACAGCCACCTGCCACAGTGCCTTGTACATAGGAGGCACTGGATACACCGGAGTCAAACTGAATTAAGATAGGAACATGGGAGGAGGGGAAGTGGGGAGTTACTAATCAATAGGCATAAAGTTTCACTTAAGCCAGATAAGTAAGTTCTGGAGATCTGCTGGCCGACTTCAAGCCAAAAGTCAACAATACTACGCTATGCACTTAAAAAAGGTTAAGAAGTGGTGATAGGTATTAAGTATACCATTATGGTAACCATTTTACAATATTAAATCATTATGTTGTCCACCTAAAACTAACACAATGCTATATGTCAATTATATCTCAATAAAAAAATGTTTAGATGGTAGATCTCCTGTTAAGAGTTCTTCCCCACAATAAGTTTCAAAAAGAAATGGTTAAAAAAAAAAAAATGAAATGAACAGGATCCTAATTGAGCTCTATTTAATCTGAACTTCAGTTTTCCATAATGTTTGTTTCTAGAAGAAATGAAACAAGCAGCCAAGGGTTTGTCCTCACAGCAGAGGCCAGCCTTCCCCCACAGGCTGCCTCTTCCCGCCAGGCACACGCCATCCCCTCTCCCCCAGCCTGTCTCCACTCCTAATCTAGCACAAGACCACAAAGCCCATTGAAACTGCACAAGTGAAGCAAGGCACCTCGTTTGAGGTCCTGGAGGGGACAGGTCTCTGTGAGGCCATTTGCCTTGGAAACTTGGCTGTCACAAGGCATTTAGAAGGCAGGTTCAGAGAAGAAAAAAGAGAGAGAGAATTAAAATCTGTCCTCTAAGTTTCAGGTAGCAGCCAACCCTACCGAGGTAAGATGACAAAGACTCCACACGCTTAGCACACAGACAGTTGGGGGGGGGGGTGCGCAAACTGACATCATTTACTTAGAAGAGTTTGCAATAAGTTTTTAAATACAGAGAACAAACTGAGGGCTGCTGGTCAGGAGGTAGGGGAGGAGATGGGCTAAATCGGTGATGGACATTAAGGAGGACACTTGTTGGGATGAGCACTCGGTGTTATATGTAAGAGATGAATCACTAAATTCTACTCCTGAAACCCACTACACTATATGTTAACTAATTTGATTTAAATTTAAAAAAAGAAGAAGAAAAGAAAAAAAGAAAGAAAAGACAATGCCAGCTCCAGGAAAAAAAAAAAATTCTATTGTGGATGGCAATTGTTAGCCTATCTTTGGAGGGGCAGCCCTTTGGCCTCTTCTCTTTGGTGGAAAATTTGGGGGCACCCTCATGTCCTCACTCAAACCCTTTTATCTACTCCCTTCAACACCTTTTTCTATGTTCTTCAAATCAGCACCTTCCTCTACCCATGTATCTTGTGTAATGGTCAAGTACCCTACATCCTTGCTGACATTCTAGTCTTTAGAACCTCCCCCTCCTGGACACCCAGAATAAAACATTTTAAGGACGCACACTCCTTGGGAGCTCCTCACAGTCAGCAATACCTCAGTGGAGCACCTGGCCTCAGGACCAAGACTTCTGAGTCTGCAGTCTTGTGTTGGGGAACAGAGTCTGGCATAGAGCAAACCTCTCAGTGGTTATCTGAACATCTATCTCATTTGAAAAATCTCAGTCTTCATTCTTACCTCTCTGGGCCTCTCTGCAGCATTTGGACCTGCTGAAACTGAAAACTCCTTCCTTTAATAACTCTCCCCTCCCCCCACTTTGGGTTTGTTTTGGAATCAGGCAGGGCTGGCTGCTGACCTGGATTGGACCTCCACATCTTCCACTCTCTCTGGTGTGCCCTGGGCGAGTGGTCTAGCCTCTGGGGGCCTCCGTTTCCTCACGGGTGAGGATGCATGGATGATATTTTGAGATGCTATCCTAGGTTGCTCCTCCTCCTCCCTCCTTGTGCCCTTCCCTTGGCTTCCTCATTTAGACAAAGAAACAGAATCCTAAACTTATCTGTATTCAGTCGGTTCTTAAGCTTTTCATGTTTGTTTCCAGGAAAAAACAAACAAAATGAAAGCAGTTCTCTATGCATACTATTCTTAGGGGGAAGGCAAATGTGCTAAACTCAAAGAAATAATTGTTAACCTGTGAGTTCTGAATTAGACTCGTTAGAGCCTAGTGCAGAGATAGTATCTTGAAAACAAAGCTTTTTTGCTGCAGCAGGCAGGGGGTTTGAGAGAGAAAAATGTTTGTGACAGAAAATGTTGAACTAAGGAACTAGGATCCTTGAGGATTCTGCGTATTGTATACTATGAACTAAAGAACAGAAAAAATGTAGGGTGACATTAAAACATTTCTCTCTACTTGAAAAGACCAAAGATGGATTCAGTGACTGTGGGATAAAGAGTAAGCAGGGCAGGGGCGCCTGGGTGGCTTAGTCGGTTAAACGACTGACTTCGGCTCAGATCATGATCTCATGGTTCATGAGTTTGAGCCCCATGTCAGGCTCTGTGCCAACAGCTCAGAGCTCACAGCTCAGAGCCCGGAGCCTGCTTCAGATTCTGTCTCTCTCTCTCTCTCTCTCTCTCTCTCTCTCTCTCTCTCTCTCTGCCCCTCCCTGCTCACATACTCTCTCTCTCTAAAATAAAAAAAAATAAAAAAAATAAAACATTAAAAAAAATTTCAAGAGTAAATAGGACTATAGCCAATGTTTGGATCCCTAAGAAGCGCCCTGGGGCACCTGGGTGGCTCAGTCAGTTAAGCTCCCGACTTTGGTTCAGGTCATGATCTCACAGCTCAGGGGTTTGAGCCCCATGTCACTGTCAATACAGAGCCTGCTTCGGATTTTCTGTCTCCATCTCTCTGCCCCTCAACTCCCTTCTCTCTCAAAAATAAATAAATAAACATAAAAAAAAAATAGAAGTGCCCTGAACAATGGTCCCCTCTATGGACCCAAAACCTTGGACAGAAGGGGAGAGAGAAATCCCAGATAACCTTAAAGCATCTCCAGAGCCAAAGAGACCATTGTCTGGCTTCCCAGGAAGTAACTCGGAAGAATTCAGGTCTTGAGGAAAAGCCTCACATCCAAAATGGCCCCAGAGGGGTAGCCTGACAATGACTAAGGATATTTCCAGGTCAGATGAACTTCAGGGCAGCCTCATAGAACCATAAGCAAAAGGTTCCTGTGAGTTGCTGCACAAAAAGGAAAGTGACTGAGCACAAGCCACAGTCAAAAAGGAGCCAGGGTTTGGGACAAGAAGAGGGAGGAGTGTGTGATCCTCACAGACATGATAAGAAACCATGAGGACCACATGGACTAGAAAAGACACACTTTTTAGGAGAATACAGGAGACAGAGGCTGGTAACCACCTCTCCCCACCAGGATGTTATATAAACCAACACCCCAGAAACATAGCTCACCCCACCCCCAGACAAGGAGTGAAGGAGTAGAGGGGGGAACCTGCACTAATTGAGTAAAAACTACACTAAACTGTAAAAACGTATTAACTACATTTAAATCTAGAAGTGACTGTGTTACCTTGAGTTGACAACATGAAATTTCCTGCTCTCTGGAAACTGAGATGTCATGACTTCAGAAGAAATGTTTATACATGGAAAACTGAATGAACTAACTATAAAATTTAAACTTGTCAAATGTGAAATAAGTGTGCCAACACCTACCCTCACAGAATTATTGCAAGCTTTAAGTGAGTTCAAGGACAAAAAGCTCCTAGCACAGTGTCTGGTTCATATGATACAGGCAAAGATCTTGGTCTTTTTCCTTCCTGCGGTACTCTTCTAGTCTCTGGTTCAGCTAAAGAAATAACAGGGTTTCAGTCATCCCAGACACTTAATAATATGGCCCAGTGAGTGGGTGAGCAGTTTTATGGATAGACAAGTGTGGCAGTTCCTCCCGTAGCAGGTTAAGCTCCACCCACAGAGAAGATGGGACCCCAGGTAGAAAGCAGGGAAGCAGTTGTGTTTTCTAAATAGTTAGGCTGACAAGTTAGGCTCAACCCACCTAGAGACTTTGTAGTCTGTGAGTTAAGACTTTCAGGAAATGAGTGGATGTCCTCCTCAGCACTATATTTGGAAGAGACTTCAGAAGGAAAGAGGCAGAGAGTGGTTTGTGTCTTTCCACACTTACTCTAGACAAGGAGTCAGCATACTACAGCATACTACAGTGGGCCAAATACAGATCATTGTCTGTTTTTATAAATAAAATTTTATTGGAACACAGCTATGCTTATTGGTTTATTTGCTGTCTATGGCTGCTTTTGAACTGCACAGGGAGAGTTGAGTGTTGCAACAGAAACCAGTTAGCCTGCAAAGTTGAAAATAGTTACTATCTGTTCCTTTACAGAAAAAGTTTGTCAACGCCTATGCTAGACAGTAATAACATCCTTTTATAGAGCTTAGAAAGTATTTCACACATATAATTTCATTTATTTTAAACAAACATCTCAGTGGATTAGGATATTTTCTCCATCATAATATCACTGTGTTGCTGTATGTTTCCTGCCTTACAAAAATGAGGAAGCTGAGGCTTAAGGTGTTAATGGACTTGGTGCTGAGTAACAGAGTGGTCCTCAGACCCAGTGCAGTTTCCATCCCACTCTATCACCATGCTCCTTACACTAATAATGTCCTTAATATGACCTGATGAAAGTCTTAAGGGCACACAGAATCATCTTAAGGAGCTTTAAAAGCAAAGTAGTACTTTCAACAGACTCTCTTGTATATAACCACATAGCACCACTCATCAGAAATGCTCCCCTTGGCTCACCCTTAGAAGTGCTCACCCATCCCAAGGCCACATCAAGATCCATGCCTATGGAAATGAGGTGGGTAGCCAGTCTTGAGGTCCTACAGCATGTTCCCCAAGCCACAGAAGGAATATTTACATCATCCCAGAGGCATTTTATAAAAATAGCATGTCAGCATATGATTGCCAAGAGAGTAAAAACAATTCTCATGCAAATAATGGAGTGGGCACACGTTAATGAGGGAACTGGCAAGACAGAAAAACTCATTCAAAGGCATACACAAGAAGTGAATATATATAGTCAGTGAAAAAAAAAAGCAGTTTTATTCATAATGCTAAAAACCGGAAGGAACCAAGATGTCCTTCAATAAGTGAACGGATAAACAAACTGTGGTACATTGTGCAATGGAATATTAGTGACAAAAAGAGATGAGCTATCAAGCCACAAAAAAAAAAAAAAAAAAAAATGAAGAAAACTTAAATGCTCATTGCTAAGTAAGAGGCTACATACTGTATGATTCCAATTATTTGGCATTCTGGAGAAGGCAGAACTATGGAAATAGTAAAAGATCAGCAGTTGCCAGGAGGGAGGGGAGAGAGAAGAGAGAGGTGGATAGGCAGAGCACAAAGGATTTTTTTAGGACAGTAAAACTGTATGATGCTTGACATTATACATTTATTAAAGCCCATAGAACTTTCCAGCACCCTAATGTGTGGGGGAAACCTTTTAAATCATTTAGAGCTTGAGGGATCCCAGGATGGAATGCTAACTGTGATATGAGAATCTGGCCATATCACAAATGTATGAAACGACCTTACTGGAGAGGGAGGGGGTGGGTGCTGACCTCAGTAACTCTGGAGATGAGTGGAGTCTACAGACTAAAGGCAGAAGGAGCTGGGCATAAGCACTGTCCCCCAGCAGATAAAGTGGTTTCCCAGGGGGGCATAGATTAACAGTTATTACAGTGCTTTACACAAGTCCTGGAATTGAACAATTAAGTGAATGGATGGTGGGTGGTAAAAATCAGCCTTCTTACTCCTGAAGTGAAAATTACAGGGAAGCCAGGGAAGGAGGCTAGAATGATGCATGTAGTTGGAGTTGGAGACATCAGTAAGAACTCATGTGTAGCTTACGATAGCTACAGACAGCTACATATAGAAATAGCCACAGACATGTATGTACACACAGATTAATATACATACACAGATTTCCCTGCTGCAGCTGACAGGACCCAGGAGGAACAACACCCCATCAGCAACAAGTATACCCAGTGCCCAGTAGCCAGGAACACATATAAATATGATATAAATACATGATTCAATAAGTTAATAAGTGGGGGAGAAGAAACAAATATCCCATGAAGAAGAATTCCAAGCAATTTATGTAGATCTTCCACCCTCAAGGAGGTAGAGCAAAACTCTCCAATCTGTAGGAATGAACTGCATACAGTGGCTTCCTTCCAGAGAGAGGACAGAGTGGAATAGGGGAAGAAAAGAGTACATGCACAGTAGAGAAACGTGACAAACACTACCTCTGCCAGGTGCTCTGGGCCAACCTGAGTAGTCATATACCATATTGATATATGTTATATCAATGTGTGTCATATACATACACATATATGTATGTATATGACACACATTGATATAACATATATATATAGGTTATATACCTGTGATATGATGTAATGAAAATGGCACTTTATCTCCATGGTCTTTTTCCCAAAAGCCCATAAAAACAGTCTAATCATGAGAAAACACTGGACACATTCCCACAGAGGAACATCCTATAAAATATCTGAGCAGTACTCCTCAAAACTATCAAGGTCATCAAAAGCAATCAAAAACGTAGAAACTGCCATAGCCAAGAAGAGCCCATGCAGACCTGACCACTACATGTAATGCGGTATCCTGGTGGGATCCTAGGACAGAAAAGGATATCAGGTCAAAACTAAGGGAATCTGAGTCAAGTATGGAGTCTAATAATAATGTATTGACTGGTTCACTACGTAAAACACATGTACCACATTAATATAAGATGTTAAAAATAAGGAAAAGTGCAAAAGAGATCCTCTTTCCCCGCATCCTCACCAACATCTGTTGTTGCCTGAGTTGTTAATGTTAGCCATTCTGACAGGTGTAAGGTGGTATCTCATTGTGGTTTTGATTTGTATTTCCCTGATGATGAGTGATATGGAGCATTTTTTCATGTGTCAGTTGGCCATCTGGATGTCTTCCTTGGAGAAGTGTCTATTCATGTCTTTTGCCCATTTCTTCACTGGATTATTTGCAGCCACTCTGGAAAACAGT
This sequence comes from Felis catus, assembly GCF_018350175.1. NCBI lineage: Eukaryota > Metazoa > Chordata > Mammalia > Carnivora > Felidae > Felis > Felis catus. The sequence continues at coordinate 43,607,520 of NC_058379.1, forward strand.
ATGGAGGTTCCTCAAAAAACTAAAAATAGAACTACCCTACCACCCAGTAATTGCACTACTAGGCATTTATCCACAGGATACAGGTGTGCTGTTTCAAAGGGACACATGCACCCCCATGTTTATAGCAGCACTATCAACAACAGCCAAAGTATGGAAAGAGCCCAAAAGTCCCTCGATGGATGAATGGATAAAGATGTGGTATCTATATACAATGGAGTATTACTCAGCAATCAAAAAGAATGAAATCTTGCCATTTGCATCTACGTGGGTAGAACTGGAGGGTACTATGCTAAGTGAAATTAGTCAGAGAAAGACAAAAATCATATGACTTCATTCATATGAGGACTTTAAGAGACAAAACAGATGAATATAAGGAAAGGGAAACAAAAATAATATAAAAACAGGGAGGGGGACAAAACAGAAGAGACTCAAATATGGAGAACAAACTGAGGGTTGCTGGAGGGGTTGTGGGAGGGGGGGATGTGTTAAATTGGTAAGGGGCATTAAGGAATCTACTCCTGAAATCATTGTTGCACTATATGCTAACTAACTTGGATGTAAATTTTAAAAAATTAAAAATTAAATTAAAAAAAAATAAGGAAAATGGGTCAGGGCATAAGGAAACCAACCCTCTGTACTCTCTTCTCAATTTTACTGTAAATCTAAAACTGTTCTAAAAATCATTGGCAGCTTATCAATTATCTTCATTAACATCTAGCTTTACAGGTCTGACCCATACTTGACATATTGTCCCAGTGTCATTCTCCTAGAGGTCTTGATGGCCCTTAGATGGGTTTGTTGGTCAATTTGACAGATGACATTTACATGTATATATACATTCATCCTTCTACTTTATTTCCGAGTTTTGGATAATTTTCTCTTAACAAAAGTAACACAGACTGTTTTCTTCACAGAAATCACCACTACCAGCTAGATCCATGGTTCTAACTGGTAGGTCACATATAGGACTGTGGCATCTCACAAACCCATTGCTAACACACAGCCAAATATTTCACAAGGTATAAATTTTATTTGGGGCACAACTAGAGTACTTCCTGTTACAGAGCTATCCAAAAGATGAAACACAGAGGTGAGAAGGTTGTGAAAAGTAATGACCAGCAGTGTGAAACTTACAGGAAGGCAATAAAATGTAGATTTTTACCAATCCAGTACTAAAAGCAAATTTTACAATAACTTAAACATGTGAACAAAAGGCCAGGGCAGTGAAAAGGTCACCTCAAACAACAACATAGGCCTGAAAAACTGCCAGGTGAATGAAGTAATAATTGTGGATGCTTTGTAGACACCACAAGAAAGCATTATACCTAGCAGTGATCACATGGGAATTTATTGCTTGTTTACTGCTGAGCATTTCAGTCTCTTCAAGTATGCCACCAAAATTCTCAAATAGGAGAATGGTCTAGAAACATTAAGAGTTGAGAGTCATGAACCAGATTCCAAAATGTCAAAACGTAGAGAGAGCAAAAAAAGTGGGGAAGAGGGTGAAAAGCTGATAGATTTCTGACCTTATTCAAAGTCTTCCACAATTAGGCAAAACACTTCCAGGTCCACCCAGGCTTATGATTACATTTCAGAAGATGGCTCATATGTTGGAGAATTCATCTCCCACCAACCGATCCCAGGAGAGAGAAATGAAGGGGTGGAGGGAAAGCAATTTTTCATCCAGCTAAGCCTCAGACCACTGTCAACACTGTAATTATACTACGCTTGCAGTTTATTTTGGTAATTTATCAGGGTAAGGTACATGGGGTAATTGAAAAACTAAATTCATTCAGTCACTTACAAAAACATTCAACTAGTTTATGTGTGGAGCAATAAAGTGGGAAAGTGACACAGCATCCAAATTGTAGCCATGTGTGACTTGGCTTTTTCACTTGGGGGAAAGAAAATGGTTAAGCCTGAAGGATTGTATTTCTCTCTGTCGCTCCGACTCTGAAGGAATAATGAGTTCCTGCTGGTGACACAGTGGCTTGGGGAGGCAAGCAGAGAGGTGGTTTGGTGCATTTCCAAAGCTGTGTGTGAGCCTTCACCATGAGACCCTGGTTCTGCGGGAGGGGCAGTTAGCGAACCTTGCTGAAACTGGCTGGGAGTGCCACATGCCACAATACAGACTTTGCCCCAAGACCCCTAAGCACATCTCAAACGTAAATTAACTTGAGGACCTTTACCATAGAGCACAAGGCAGTTGCACAATCATACATTCACCAAAGACGTTCATATGGTCAACCACACGGGGCCTCCCTGCTTTGTTCCAGATCCTGTGCCAGGTGCTAGGGATCTTTCTTCTTGAGTTCCCTGGGAAGTAGATCGTGGGACAAAGACTCTATTTCCCTCCTCTACCACCCATTCTAATTTCAGTCACCCTTGGCCAGTGCTCCAGACAGCCAAGGCTGCCTGCCCAATGGGCTGATCCAGGACCTCAGCCTTGAGTCTTGAACTGCCTTGCCGTCATCAAACCATAGCTCTTGAAGTTGCCCGTTTACTGTTATCCCTGGCATAGAAGCACCAAGAGACACCCAAGCAAGTTCTCTGGGTTCTAGTCTACTCCTCCATGCTTTTATTATGTAGAAGCAACCCATTCCTCACAGTAATTGGGGTCAATTTTGCCCACCAATGCAGCGATTCTTTTCTTTGTCAGTTCTTCCACGGACATGAGGCGACTTAAATGACCTAGCAGTAGCCACAGCTTCAAGTCCAATTACTGCCTGGTGTTTCCCTTGTGGGAATCAGGACCTTTAATATGGCAGAGCCTGAAGTTGCAAGCTTGAGAAGCAGTGTCTATGAGAGGCTCCACACATACTCCTTCCCCTCGGTTCCTGTATCTGTGAATTCTAGGTATTGGGAACATAGCACTATAGCCACTGATTTAGTGCATATACTACACACTGAAGAACAGCAGCACCCCAACCCTATAGGTTATTGCCCCGAGGCTAGCACCCAAGCTGAGCCTTCAAGACTCTTTCCACTGTCCCATTAGCCTAGCTACTCCTGGTTACTCAAATATCTGATAAGACCAGTAGATCTCATGGTCATGTACCCATTGCAACAGTGTTGTGCAGGATGGCTTGTCAATAGATCAGGATGTCAACAGCACCCTTGGATGGTGGTGCTAACAGAGACACGGAGGCAATGTAGGTATCAACTCTGGTAAGGACAAGTTGAAATTGAAATCACTCTGCCCCCAGGTGGTCTGGTGTCCTCAAGGCTCATCACTAGTTGTCTACAGCCACAAAATAAGACCTCTTATTGACCTCATTGTTGACCGCTTGCTCTGCAGTGGAAGTTCTCTGGTGGGCATTAATGTAGGATACAAGAAACACACACTTTGGGCCCACAACCTCATCCCTCTCCCCCAGATTACCCTATCATGGACCTTCCAATCTGGTTCCTCCATGGCCCTGACCAAACAGCCAAGCCATTCACCCTTGTCCTCCAGTTCATAATAATCTGTATCTCAAGCCACTTCTCCCTCTTTATAAAGTGAGCCTCCAAGTATGCGGTTTGTATCTCTGCCCACTGGAACAATTGCTGTCACCACTTTCTGTTAAGGCCACCATGAGAGGGCTTCTCACACGGCAGCAGTCCCTTCCCCAGTGAGCAGTGAGATACTGTGATCCTTCTCTTCCACTGTCTCTGTAAATGGATGGTAGGTGTCTGGTTAACTTTCCTGCTGTGGTAGGTTCCGGGCAGAGACGTGATATGAGTGAGGCTCGTTGACACTTAAGTCTGTACTTTTCCTTGGCGACCCACCCTGCCAACCCAGAGAGCAGCACTGGGCTGAGGAACACACGGCTTCTCCCCGAAGTGTTTTGCCCAGTGGGTGGTCACTACTCCTCTAGCAACCAGCCAGAACATGATACCCTCTACAGAGCAGGTCAGAAAAATAACCGTGCACCAAATCCCACTCTGTCCAGTTTTGGGGGGCACACTTGAGGCAGCAGCTGGTATTACCCATTTGAATGCCATTGCTACAGAAGAATGAAAAACCACAGTTTGGTTTGGGCCAATCCTGGTCCTCAAATTGTGTTCTAGCCAGCTGAGAGGCTGGCATTCCTGAGAGAATAGAAAAGTTAAGAAATCTGTAAGAGGTCTGCGTTGTGTTGATTTTTCCAGGGATTTTGAAGTTGCTGGATGCTTCGAAGTATTGAGTGACTAATTTCCCTTCCTTTTTTTCTAAAACCTCACATGGTAAACATTTATTTCCTGAAAACCTGCCAAAAGAGTAATTTTTTTCAGAGTTGGAATATTATCTTAAAATGTAAAATGAAGTCCTGATAGCAAATATGATCAATGCAGGCTCTTGAATCTACATAGAGCAACTTAAGAAGTATTGCCTTCTTTTGGTTTCAGGCTTTGGGAGTTTAAAAGAGAGAGAGAGAGAGAGAGAGAGAGAGAGAGAGAGAGAGAGAGAGAGAATTCCAAATGTTTCTGAAGTGCTTATTTTTCTCTAAGATTCAGGCTTACTTCTTGGACGAGAACGGTCAAACCAGGACAGTTGGCAACTACAGGTAAAAATGTGCCTACAGTTTGTTTTTAGTTGTGTTATTACACCTTTTCAAGCCAAGGATGCAGATTGGCAGTGCCATGGAGAAGGGAGAGAACTGGACACCATCCACCCCTCCCCTCTGGGGAGGCCTCCAGACAGAGCCTGGAGCAGGGCCCCACTGGAATTGACCCAAAACAGGCCTCCCTGTGCTGCCCCAAATGAGGGCAGCTCGCTCAGAACCAATCTTCACTGGCTCCCACTCTGTACTGGCCGGACTAGCCATATATCCAGATTTGCTTTAGCAAATCTGGGTGTTTGTGTCCTGAGAAGTATCTCTGTCAAATCCATAATTTAGGTTGGAGGATGGTGATAAAATACTATGGGAACCACTACCTGTTTTTGCCATTTAGTGAAGGTATAGATAGGCCTTTCATTGCAAATAGTGCTGATTGAAAATAAGGTACTTTGCCACCAGAGGTAGATATACAGCTAACTTGGAATTTTAAAATATTTTCAAAAAATAACAATACAACTTATTTAAATGAAACAATTTAAGTGCCCTGTGAGTTACGAAATTCCTTTGATTAGTAAGTCACATTATTTATGGACTGTTGGAAGACCAACCTTTCACTGTAAAAATTGCCAATTGATAATTTGGGAAAAGAACCAGAGGGTCAGGAAGAGCGCTTTATTACACTAATGCAGAAAGACACACAAAGCCTGACCCAGATATAAAAAGGGGCCAGCACTTCTAGCAGATGCCATTCATGGTTGAGCTGAGGAGGCTGCTGCCTGGGAGAAAGACAAACAAACAAAATGATGGAAAAGAGGTGGGGCCAGGAGCGGTGGGGGGGGGGGGGAAGGGGGGGCACTGCCAGGGTGAGACACAATGGGGAGACCAGGAGGGTCAGGTTTCAGTAAAGAAAACAAGATGTGAAAAGATTTCCATTTTTCTACCTTCTTCCCCTCCCTCTCCCTTCTGAAAATCTGAATCCAACTACACAACATATGTGATGGCAGAAATCTACACTTTCCATGTGTTCCACCATGGTTATAGTTATGAAAAGAGTGTAGCACTAGCTGCTATAACAAACAGCCCCTCAAAAAAGGATACAATAGCTTAACGAACACAGCAGTTTATTTCTTATGCATAATTCAACGTAAGAGAGAGAGATTCCTAGTTGTTTGGCAGCTCTCTTCCATATGGCAACTCAGGAACCCAGGCTCCATCTGTTTTGCGGCTGTGTCATCTCCACAGTCTTGTCATTTTCTGCATCGAGACACTAAAGGGAACAAGTATGAAGAGGCACTCCTGCCTCTTAAAAACCCTGGCTCAAAAGTGACATGCAAAACGTCTACTCACAACCCATTGGCTGGAACTTAGTTGCATTCTATGCCTACCCACGAGGGTACAAGAGAGGTCTAGGTGCACACCCAAGAAAAAGAAGAATTGATTTTTTGGCTAATGGCTAGTCATCTGCTTGGAAGCAAGATAAATGCCTTATTCATTTTTGCAGGAATGCAATGCAATGCTGGGCATTGCAGGGTTAGTGGCAATGAAACATCAGTGAGACAAAGAATGTTTTAGTGATACTGAAATCCTTGTAATAATAATAAACATTTGTTGAAAGCTTTATTGTGTGCACCTAAGTCACTTACGCATAGGATCTTATTTAATCCTCAAAGTTTTGTGTACTTTTTACAGATGAGGAAACTGAGACACAGAGAGATTAAGCAACCTTCTAAAAGTCACATAGTAAGTGGCAAAGCTAGATTCTGAATCCAGATTCCTCATTCTTATCCACTATATTTTGCCTCCCAGAGTATAACTTTTAATCACAACTTTCATTCAGGCACACAGAAACCAGCCTTTTAGAATTTTATAACCCTAGGGAGCCTGGGTGGCTCAGTCTGTTGAGTGTCCGACGTCGGCTCAGGTCGCGATCTCGCAGTTGGTGGGTTTGAGCCCCATGGTCAGGCTCTGTGCTGACAGCTCAGAGCCTGGAGTCTGCTTTGGATTCTGTGTCTCCCTCTCTCTCTGCCCCTCCCCCACTCATGCTCTCTCTCAAAAATAAACATTTAAAAATTAAAAAAAAAAAAAAGAACTTTATTACCTAAAGTTTAGCGTGATATAACGTCGTGTATCTCAAAGTGCATTCTTAGATGGGGTCCCATTGAATTCACTATGACAATTTAAAATTTGAGTTTCTGTTGTAATGATAACCTTTTTTAAAAATGTCATAGGGGGTGGGTATCAATCTCAGTGTGTAAAATTATGTACGGACCCAGCTATAACTCCCCCTCCCGGCTCACCCAGTGCTGAGTCAGCTGACTTTTTAAAAAGTTTTTATTTTAATTCCACTTAGTTAATATACAGTGTTGTATTAGTTTCAGGTGTACAATATAGTGATTCATTACTTCCATACAACACTGGTGCTCATCATGACAAGTGCATTCCTTAAGCCCCATCACCTATTTAACCCATCCCCCACCCCCTCTCCCCTGGTAACCATCAGCTCTCTATAGTTAAGAGTCTGTTTCTTGCTTTGTCTCTCTCTCTCTTATTTTTTTCCCTTTGCTTGTATTGTTTCTTAAATTCCACATGAGTGAAATCTCATAGTATTTGTCTTTCTGTGACTTATTTCGCTTAGCATTATACTCTCTAGCTCCATGCGGGTCATTGAAGATGGCAAGATTTCATTCTTTTTTATGTCTAAGTAATATTCCATTATGTATATATGCCACACCTTTATCCATTCATCAATCAGTGGGCACTTCAGCTGCTTCCATATAGGTAATGCTGCCATAAATATGGGGGTGCATGTATCCCTTCGAATTAGTGTTCTTACATTCTCAGCTGCCTTTTAAAGTTCCAGGCTCCAAGACCCACTGGAATTCAGCTCCTCTGGTTTTCAAAGCCAGATGTTATGGGGATTGGTTTTCCCTGTATGGGCTTCCTGGCGCTTTCCCCTCTCTGCAACTGCAGCTTCCACCCTCCTGCAGACAGCTCCTGACCACCATTATTGCCCTTGCTAACCTCTCCCATGCAGCTTCTTTTCTATGTTTAGTTCTGGAATTTTTTCTGCCAGTACTCAAATTGCTCTCTGGCTTATTGATTCAGATGTAATGATATCTAGGTGTAATCATGGGACGGGGTGGGCTCAGGATTCTCCTACTCCACCATCCTGCACTCCCTCCTACTTAATTCTCTATAATTAAACTTAGTTTCTCACTTAAGTCCACCATTCCACTAGGAAGCCAGACAATCTCAAGTCTCCTTGCTCCCCTCACCTCACATATCCAGGACTTTATCACAACCCCACAACCTTTCACAGAACCCAAACACCAAAGTATGGGGGACTGTGTGGGAGGCAGGACATCTGTCCAAACAGCCACTGAGGTGTGCCCCTACAATCTCAGGCCAGTGCCTCCAACTGACCAAACTGAAGCAGCCAAAAGGCAAGAGGGTCCAGTTATGCAATTCATAAGGGTCAGCCTCCAACGCACAGAGGAGGATGGAAGGAAATGGAGAGTGGATCTGGAGGTATGAAGATAAGCATCACACGGAGGAAGGGTATACTCAAAAATGGCTTTCATCTGGAGGCTTAAGGAACAAAAACCAAGAAAGCTTGTAGACAACCTCTGTTTCTCTGACCCACTAGATCTCTCCAGTGAGGTCATAGGCATAGAACCCAAGTACCTGCCTGAGTGGCTGAAGGAAGAAGAAAGAAAAGGGCTGGAGAAAAACAACACAGAGAGAAATCAATAAGTAAAATAACTCAAAATATTATCTCAGCAATATGAGCACACTTGGAATCATCTGGATGACCATCTAACAATCTATTACTACCATGAGATTTCAGGCCCTGCATTTATATTTAATAAGGTATAAGCCCATGTCATGCAACTCTTGTGCACTGCTGGTGGGAATGCAAACGGTGAGCCACTGTGGAAAACAGTATGAAGATTTCTCAAAAAATTAAAAATAGAACTACCCTATGATCCAGAAATTGCACTAGTATTTACCCCCCCCAAAATACAAAAACACTAATACAAAGGGATGCACCCCTATGTTTATTGCAGCATTGTTTACAATAGCCAAACTATGGAGCAGCCCAAGCGTCTATCAATTTATGAATGGATAAAAAGGATGCGGTATGTATATGTGTGTACATATATAATAGAATATTATTCAGCCATAAAAAATAATGAAATCTTTCCATTTGCAACATGGAGAGAGCTAAAGAGTATAATGTTAAGTGAAATAAGTCAGAGAAAGACAAATAAATACCAGATAATCTCACTCATATGTGCAATTTAAAAAACAAATGAGCAAAGGGGTTAAAAAGGAAAAGACACACAAAGCACAAAACAGACTCTTAACTATACAGAACTGATGGTTACCAGAGAGGAGGACGGTGGGGGGAAGGGGGAAACTAGAGGATAGGGATTAAAGGGGGAAAAAAAGAGGTCTAATGAGCTTAAATCATTTCTGAAGCTCAAGATACGATTAAAATATAAATTTTTTTTAAGCTTATTTATTTTGAGAGAGAGAAAGCACAAGCAGGGGAGGGGCAGAGAGAGGAGAGAGAGAAAATCCCAAGCAGGCTCCGAGCCATCAGCATAGAGCCTGATGTGGAGCTCAAATTCACAAACCATGAGATCAAGACCTGAGCAGAAATCAAGAGCGGGACACTTAACCAACTAAGCCACCCAGGCACCCCTACTATAAATTTTTTTTTTTAAGTTATGTTTTTATGGGCACCTGGGTGGCTCAGACGGTTGAGCGTCCGACTTCAGCTCAGGTCATGATCTCACAGTCTGTGAGTTTGAGCCCCACGTCGGGCTCTGTGCTGACAGCTCAGAGCCTGGAGCCTGCTTCAGATTCTGTGTCTCCCTCTCTCTCTCTCTCTGCCCCTCCCCTGCTCATGCTCTGTCTCTCTGTCAAAAATAAACATTAAAAAAATTTTTTTTTAATTTGTTTTTATTCCTCAAATTGGGGAAACTCTTCATTTTTTATTTTAAAAAGGTTTTTTTAATGTTTATTTTTGAGAGAGAGAGAGAGAGAGAGAGAGAGCAAGTGGGGGTGGGGCACAGAAAGAGGGATACAGAATCTGAAGCAGGCTCCAGGCTCTGAGATGTCAGCATAGAGCCCAATGCAGGGCTCCAAATCATGAACGGGGAAATCGTAACTTGAGCTGAAGTTGGACACTTAACCGACTGAGCCACCCAGGCGCCCCAAATTTGGGAAACTCTTAATGTTATTCAAATCTCAGCTCCCGACTTACTACCAGTCTGATATCTCTATCAGACTTTATTCCCTCCTCTATGAAATAGGGATAATACCAACAAATCATAGGGGTTGTGTTGGGAATTAAATGAAAAAAATGCATATGAAAGAATTGTCTGGCACTTCCCTTTCCAATAGGAAACATTTTCAAAATAGGGAACATTTTCAAAATGATAAAAAGAAAATACTTGAAATGAGAAACTAATAAGGCCATTTCTTTAAAGAATTCTTTCTTCTGGGGCACCTGGGTGGCTCAGTCAGTTGAGCATTCAACTTCAGATCAGGTCATGATCTTGCAGTTCATGAGTTCGAGCCCCACATCGGGCTCACTGTTGTCAGTCTGTCAGCGAGGAGCCTGCTTCGGATCCTCTGTCCCCGTGTCTCTGCCCCTCCCCTGCTTGTGCTTGCCCAAAAATAAATAAATATAGAGAATTCCTTCTTCTCAAGAAAATGTAACCATAATTTGCCTGGAAATTTCCAGAGTCTCATGAACTAGGAAACTGTTCAACCTGCAAAGAAAATAGAAAAGAGGAAGAAGCCATAGCTAAGTAAGAAAGGCAATGCTCCAGGTGCCTGGGTGGCTCAGTCAGTTAAGCGTCTGACTTCAGCTCAGGTCACGATCTCATGGTTTGTGAGTTTGAGCCCTGTGTCGGACTCTGGGCTGACAGCTCAGAGCCCAGAGCCTGCTTCAGATTCTGGGTCTCCCTCTCTCTCTGCCCCTCCCCCACTCACACTCTGAGTCTCTCTCTCTAAAATAAATAAAACATTTAAAAAATAAAAATAAAATAAAAATGTTTAAAAAAAAAGAAAGGCAACACTCATGCCACAAATCTAAGTGAAAGTCTAGCTTCTAATTTTTTGAGAAAGAAATAAAAAGGAATGTTGGAGATACAACCCACATCAATCCAAAGTTTCTGCTCCCACACAGCATGCTCAAACAGCAATAAGCCACCTCAATAATTTAAGAAAGGAGTGTTGCTTCTCTGAATTCACCCATTCTGAATGCGCAAATCCTCCCTGTAGTAGTTTGGGTGGGGGTTGTTGTTCCTTAATTTCAAGGTCCTTTTGGTCTTTCTATTTGCAAAGGTTCAAAGTTCATTTCAAGTCTAGTCTTCAAATACAGCTACTTCTTTGATTTGTTAACCCAGGTGATAGTTTTTCCTATTCTCTTAGCCTTGTATCCTTCTATTCCCTCTACCTTGTGAGCTCTGTGTTGAAACTTTAGCTACTGCTTCCCTCAGTACTCTCTCTCCTAGTAACCATATTCTGGGGTCAAAGGAGGTGGACTTATTTTGCTCCCTTTGGAAGGAAGAATCACTTCCTTGTTGGAGTTCAAGTTAAAAATGGAGTTCTGCACCATGTAAAGCAATGGTTCTTCCAGTAGAGCATCAGCAATTACATCCTCAATCCTCTGCTGATCTCCCTCACACACATTCTAAGAAAAAGTACTCAGGACTGAAACTCAGAGCAGGTGCAACGAACACAGTCAAATAGATGGATCAGGCAGCGTCAACCACAGCAGGTGATAAAACTAAGTCTTGAACCCAAGAAGGATTTGACCAGTTAGAACAGAGGAGAAAGGCATTCCAGAAGAAGTAAAGACATATACAAAAGTTATTAGACATGAAAGGAACTAAGAGTAGCTCAGTCTGACTGCAGAGTATGTGGTTATGGGGAGAGGCAAGATGAGAGGAGTGTAATATAGAATTATGGCTTTGGAGTCAAATACATTCAAGTTCAAATCCTAGCTGTATAAAAATTTGAGTTCTCGGAGTCTTGGTTTCCTCATTGGCATCCAACATTTCAAAAAGGAATAAGTGAGATCATGTATATATAGTATGAAAGACAATGATGACATACTTTATAACTAAGTATTAGTATTCATATATATTTCTAAGTAATAGGTATGAATATTATACCCTTTGAATAAGGCTGACAGATTAGTCAGGGCCACATCATTAATAGTTTTGAATGTGGAGCTAATTCAACTAGGTCTTGAAAGCTATTTGGAGTCACTGATGGATTTTTAGCTGGGAATGGATTGATCAGGTTTCTGTTTATTAGAGCAAACATTCAAGTGCAAGGCACTGTGCTAAGCACTGTAGAGAAGGTGTTTAAATAAAAATGCTATCTAGAGTCCCTATGATTCATTGCCATCACTGACAATTTAGTCTAGTGCTGACTTCAAAACAGGAAATTCATTGCTATTTTCCATTTACAAAGTGGGTGGAAGTAAGCTGGAGTTGGGTGAAGACACATTGTAGTGGAAAATCTAACCAGAACCAAATGGCAAGAGACCTCCTCTAGCCCTGGGGGAAAAGTGCTTCATTTTCCTCTAAGAGAAAGAAAAACACCATCAAAGTGAAGATGAGCCTTCTTCAATTCTGCAACACGGAACTAAGATGCTCAGAACTAACAAAACTTGAGCATTCTAATACAATACTATATATATCATTTTATGTAATAACTTACTTAAAATTTGCATTGACTAAGGCAGTTGAAGGTCAGTACCAGAATCCACTTCAGATAGGAATACATCTAAATACAAAAAATTCACTTTTGGTTTTGGTCTCAATTTTTCCACTGTACCACTTTGAGGGAAATATTTCCATGCAAATGCTGACCTCTTGTGGTAAGAACCAGTTACTTCAAAGAAAGCATCCAATGGAATTTAAGATCAGTCTTATTATGGATAGAAAGAGGCAAAGTTAAATGATATTTTAAGGGAGAAAAAAAAAAACACCTTCGTCTACAAAATGCTTTGTCCTTGGAAATCCACAGAACTTTCTCTCCTCTACAGGATTTCTCATTTTGCTTATTACATTTCTATTGAAAAGTATAAAACATGATCACTCCAAACCAGTGATCTATTCCCACTGAAACAAGTACATCTAGTTCCTTCATTTTTCACTGCTTTATACACTCATCAAATGAATATTTAAAAACTTATTCACCAATTCATTGATTGACACTGGTGTTTCTAAATCTGCAGCATTACCAATGGTACTGAAACAAACCTATACAGGTCTCTTTGTATACATGTGTAATAAATCCTCTTATCTTTATACCTAGAGTTAGTAGGTTAAAGCATATTACATCCTCAATAATACTAGAGTGCCAAACTCTTCCAAAATATTTGGACCAGATTACATTCCCATCATTTGAATACATGAGCCCCACCTCCTCAGCAACATTCATCAGGCTTTTTAACTCATGCCAATCGGACAGATGAGAAAACAGTATCTAAGCATTGTTTTATGCCTTTCCCTGATTCCTTGTGAGGTTAGCAGCTTTTCATGTTTCCTCTTCTGTATGAATTTCCTGTTTACATCTTTTGCCATTTTTAACTTGGTCATTTGCTATTTTTTTAATTGATTTTAAGGTTTTCAATATATTCTAGATATTAATCACTGGTCATATGCGTTGTAAATATCTTCTACCACTCAAGTTCTATCTTTCCATTTTTATTATGGTGTCTTTTGATGAGCCAATATTATTTTTTTTAAGTTTATTTATTTTGATAGAGAGAGACAGAAAGAGCACAAGCAGGGAAGGGGCAGAAAGAGAGAGGGGGAGAAAGAATCCCAAGCAGGCTCCAGGTTCAGTGCAGAGCCCGACGCAAGGCTCGATCTCACACCTGTGAGATCATGACCTGGGCCTATATCAAGAGTCAGACACTTAAACAACTGAGCCATGCAGGCACTCCCAAAATTCATTTTAAAGTAGCCAAAATTAGGGGTGCCTGGGTGGCCCAGTCAGTTGAGCGTTCAACTCTTGATTTCAGTTCAGGGCATAATCTTGTGGCTCATGAGTTTGAGTCCCAGGTCCTGCTTGGGACTTCTCTCTCTCTCTGCCCCTCCCTCACTCAAAATAAATAAATAAACTTAAAAAAAATTTAATAAAGTAGCTAAAATTATTGATCTTTTCCTCTATGGCTTATTTTTTTGTATTTTGAAAAATCCCTCCCTACTCCAAGGAAATTAGGATATTTTCTAAATAATTTAATTTTGCAGTTCATGTCTTTTTTTTTTAATATGAAATTTATTGACAAATTGGTTTCCATACAACACCCAGTGCTCATCCCAAAAGGTGCCCTCCTCAATACCCATCACCCACCCACCCCTCCCTCCCACCCCCCATCAACCCTCAGTTTGTTCTCAGTTTTTAACAGTCTCTTATGCTTTGGCTCTCTCCCACTCTAACCTGTTTTTTTTTTTTTTTCTCCTTCCCCTCCCCCATGGGTTCCTGTTAAGTTTCTCAGGATCCACATAAGAGTGAAAACATATGGTATCTGTCTTTCTCTGTATGGCTTATTTCACTTAGCATCACACTCTCCAGTTCCATCCACGTTGCTACAAAAGGCCATATTTCATTTTTCCTCATTGCCATGTAATATTCCATTGTGTATATAAACCACAATTTCTTTATCCATTCATCAGTTGATGGACATTTAGGCTCTTTCCATAATTTGGCTATTGTTGAGAGTGCTGCTATGAACATTGGGGTACAAGTGCCCCTGTGCATCAGCACTCCTGTATCCCTTGGATAAATTCCTAGCAGTGCTATTGCTGGGTCATAGGGTAGGTCTATTTTTAATTTTCTGAGGAACCTCCACATTGCTTTCCAGAGCGGCTGCACCAATTTGCATTCCCACCAACAGTGCAAGAGGGTTCCCGTTTCTCCACATCCTCTCCAGCATCTATAGTCTCCTGATTGGTTCATTTTGGCCACTCTGACTGGCGTGAGGTGATACCTGAGTGTGGTTTTGATTTGTATTTCCCTGATAAGGAGCGACGCTGAACATCTTTTCATGTGCCTGTTGGCCATCCGGATGTCTTCTTTAGAGAAGTGTCTATTCATGTTTTCTGCCCATTTCTTCACTGGGTTATTTGTTTTTCGGGCGTGGAGTTTGGTGAGCTCTTTATAGATTTTGGATACTAGCCCTTTGTCCGATATGTCATTTGCGAATATCTTTTCCCATTCCGTTGGTTGCTTTTTAGTTTTGTTGGTTGTTTCCTTTGCTGTGCAGAAGCTTTTTATCTTCATAAGGTCCCAGTAATTCACTTTTGCTTTTAATTCCCTTGCCTTTGGGGATGTGTCAAGTAAGAGATTGCTACGGCTGAGGTCAGAGAGGTCTTTTCCTGCTTTCTCCTCTAAGCTTTTGATGGTTTCCTGTCTCACATTTAGGTCCTTTATCCATTTTGAGTTTATTTTTGTGAATGGTGTGAGAAAGTGGTCTAGTTTCAGCCTTCTGCATGTTGCTGTCCAGTTCTCCCAGCACCATTTGTTAAAGAGGCTGTCTTTTTTCCATTGGATGTTCTTTCCTGCTTTGTCAAAGATGAGTTGGCCATACGTTTGTGGGTCTAGTTCTGGGGTTTCTATTCTGTTCCATTGGTCTATGTGTCTGTTTTTGTGCCAATACCATGCTGTCTTGATGATGACAGCTTTGTAGTAGAGGCTAAAGTCTGGGATTGTGATGCCTCCTGCTTTGGTCTTCTTCTTCAAAATTCCTTTGGCTATTCGGGGCCTTTTGTGGTTCCATATGAATTTTAGGATTGCTTGTTCTAGTTTCGAGAAGAATGCTGGTGCAATTTTGATTGGGATTGCATTGAATGTGTAGATAGCTTTGGGTAGTATTGACATTTTGACAATATTTATTTTTCCAATCCATGAGCAGGGAATGTCTTTCCATTTCTTTAAATCTTCTTCAATTTCCTTCATAAGCTTTCTATAGTTTTCAGCATACAGATCCTTTACATCTTTGGTTAGAGTTATTCCTAGGTATTTTATGCTTCTTGGTGCAATTGTGAATGGGATCAGTTTCTTTATTTGTCTTTCTGTTGCTTCATTGTTAGTGTATAAGAATGCAACTGATTTCTGTACATTGATTTTGTATCCTGCAACTTTGCTGAATTCCTGTATCAGTTCTAGCAGACTTTTGGTGGAGTCTATCGGATTTTCCATGTATGATATCATGTCATCTGCAAAAAGTGAAAGCTTGACTTCATCTTTGCCAATTTTGATGCCTTTAATTTCCTTTTGTTGTCTGATTGCTGATGCTAGAACTTCCAGCACTATGTTAAACAGCAGCGGTGAGAGTGGGCATCCTTGTCGTGTTCCTGATCTCAGGGAAAAAGCTCTCAGTTTTTCCCCGTTGAGGATGATGTTAGCTGTGGGCTTTTCATAAATGGCTTTTATGATCTTTAAGTATGTTCCTTCTATCCCGACTTTCTCAAGGGTATTAAGAAAGGGTGCTGGATTTTGTCAAAGGCCTTTTCTGCATCGATTGACAGGATCATATGGTTCTTCTCTTTTTTTTTTGTTAATGTGATGTATCACGTTGATTGATTTGCGAATGTTGAACCAGCCCTGCATCCCAGGAATGAATCCCACTTGATCATGGTGAATAATTCTTTTTATATGCCATTGAATTCGATTTGCTAGTATCTTATTGAGAATTTTTGCATCCATATTCATCAGGGATATTGGCCTGTAGTTCTCTTTTTTTACTGGGTCTCTGTCTGGTTTAGGAATCAAAGTAATACTGGCTTCATAGAATGAGTCTGGAAGTTTTCCTTCCCTTTCTATTTCTTGGAATAGCTTGAGAAGGATAGGTATTATCTCTGCTTTAAACGTCTGGTAGAACTCCCCTGGGAAGCCATCTGGTCCTGGACTCTTATTTGTTGGGAGATTTTTGATGACTGATTCAATTTCTTCACTGGTTATGGGTCTGTTCAAGCTTTCTATTTCCTCCAGATTGAGTTTTGGAAGTGTGTGGGTGTTCAGGAATTTGTCCATTTCTTCCAGGTTGTCCAATTTGTTGGCATATAATTTTTCATAGTATTCCCTGATAATTGTTTGTATCTCTGAGGGATTGGTTGTAATAATTCCATTTTCATTCATGATTTTATCTATTTGGGTCATTTCCCTTTTCTTTTTGAGAAGCCTGGCTAGAGGTTTGTCAATTTTGTTTATTTTTTCAAAAAACCAACTCTTGGTTTCGTTGATCTGCTCTACAGTTTTTTTAGATTCTATATTGTTTATTTCTGCTCTGATCTTTATTATTTCTCTTCTTCTGCTGGGTTTAGGCTGCCTTTGCTGTTCTGCTTCTAGTTCCTTTAGGTGTGCTGTTAGATTTTGTATTTGGGATTTTTCTTGTTTCTTGAGATAGGCCTGGATTGCAATGTATTTTCCTCTCAGAACTGCCTTCGCTGCGTCCCAAAGCATTTGGATTGTTGTATTTTCATTTTCGTTTGTTTCCATATATTTTTTAATTTCTTCTCTAATTGCCTGGTTGACCCACTCATTCGTTAGTAGGGTGTTCTTTAACCTCCATGCCTTTGGAGGTTTTCCAGACTTTTTTCTGTGGTTGATTTCAAGCTTCATAGCATTGTGGTCTGAAAGTATGCATGGTATAATTTCAATTCTTATAAACTTATGAAGGGCTGTTTTGTGACCCAGTATATGATCTATCTTGGAGAATGTTCCATGTGCGCTTGAGAAGAAAGTATATTCTGTTGCTTTGGGATGCAGAGTTCTAAATATAACTGTCAAGTCCATCCGATCCAATGTCTCATTCAGGGCCCTTGTTTCTTTATTGATCCTATGTCTAGATGATCTGTCCATTTCTGTAAGTGGGGTGTTAAAGTCCCCTGCAATTACCACATTTTTATGCAGTTCATGTCTTTAATCCACCTGGATTTTTTTTTTTTTTTGGTATAATACGATGGATCCATTTTTATTTTTTTACATGTGGATAACCAATTTTCACAGAATGACTTATCATACAATCTCCTATTTCCCTACTAACTGTCACAGTGTCTTATAATGTGATACGATGAAACAGTAAAAAGCTTCTACATATATGTGGGTCTGTTTAGAGGCTCCTCATACTCTTTTCTTAGTCTATTTATCATTCTCTAAGTCATTATTATGACACCTAATTTTTATGATTATAATAATTTTTTATTTTTTCCAGTGTTACTGAGGAATAATTGACAAAAGTATGTATTCAAGGTGTACAACATGATTTTTTTGTTTTTGTGTAGTTGACATACAATATTATATTAGTTTCAGGTGTCACCCATAGTGATTCAACATTTATATACTTTATGAAATGATCACCACAATAAATCTAGTTGCCATCTGTCACCACACAAAGTTGTTATATATTATTAACTATATTCCCAATGCTGTACATTGCATTCCCATGTCTTTATAACTGGAAGTTTGTACCTTTTCATACTTTCCTGTATTTTGCCCATCCCCTCTATTCTCCTCCCCTTTGGCAACCACCAGATTCTTCTATGTATCTATGAGTCTGTTTATGTTTTGGTTTGCTCAATTGTTATTTTAGATTCCACATATAAGTGAAATCATACGGTATTTGTCTTTCTCTGTCTGACTTAGCATAATAACCTCTAGGTCCATCCATGCTGTCATAAATGGCAAGATTTCATTCTTTATAATGGTCAAGTAATATTCCATTGTATGTCTGTATGTGTACATACATACATATTCACACACACACATCTTCTTTTATATTTATCATCTATTGATGAACATATATCTTGACTATTGTAAATAATGTTGCAAAGAATTAAAGTTTATTTTCTTCAGATAAATACCTAGAAGTAGAATTGCTAGATCATATGGCAGTTCTATTTTTAGTTTTTTGAGGAACCTCTGTATTGTTTTCCATCAGGACTGTACCAGTTTGCATTTCTACCAACAGTACCACGAGGGTTTCCTTCTCTCCACATCCTTGCCTATTTGTTATTTCTTTCTTTTCTTCCTTTTTTTTATATATATATATAATGGCCATTCTGACAAGTGTAAGGTTATATCGCATTGTGGTTTTTATTTGCATTTCCCTGATGACTAGTAATATTAAGTATCTGTATGTCTTCTTCAAAGAAATGTCTATTTAGGTCTTCTGCTCAATTTTTAATTGGGTTGTGTGTTTTTTGGATACATGATGTTTTGATATACATACACACTTTGAAATAATTACCACCATCAAGTTCATTATCATATCTACTACCTCTCATATAGTTACCTTTTTTGTGTGATGAGAACACTTAAGATCTACTATCTTAGCAAATTTTAAGTACAGATCTTTCTCGATTTATGAGGTTACATCCTGATAAATCCATCATAACTTGAAATATCATTAAGTCAAAAATGCATTTAATACACCTAACTACCAAGCATCATAGCTTAGCCTCGCCTACCTTAAACGTGCTCAGAACACTTACATTAACCTACAGTTGGGCAAAATCATCTAACGGAAAGCCTATTTTATAATAAAGCATTGGGGCTCCTGGGTGGATCAGTCGGTTAGGCGTTGACTTCAGCTCAGGTCATTACCTCATGGTTCAGTTCACGAGTTCGAGCCCCACATTGGGTTCTCTGCTGTCAGCACAGAGCCTGCTTTGGATCTTCTGTGCCTCCCTCTCTGCCTCTCCCCCGTCTCAAAAATAAACATTAAAAAAAGAATTTATAAAAAAGTTTTGAATATCTCATGTAATTTATTGAATATTGTACTAAAAGTGAAAAATGTAATGGTTGTATAGGTACAGAATGGTTTTAAGTGTATGGCTTGTTTCCCCTCCAGATCACGTGGCTGACTAGAAGCGGTGGCTTGCTGCTACTGTCCAGCATCATGAGAGATTATCATAGGGCATAACACTAGCCTGGGAAAAGACTGAAACACAAAATGTAAAGTTCTATTGAATGCATATCACTTTTGCACTATCATAAAGTCAAAACATCTTAAGTCAAACCACTGTAAGTCAGGGGACCATCTGTATATAACACAATGTCATTAACTATAGTCACCATGCTATACATTCGACACCCAGGACTCATTCATCTTACACTTGAAAGTTTATACCCTTTGACCAACATCTTTTCCTTTCCCCCATGCTCCAGCCCCTGGCAACCAACATGCTATGCTCTGCTTTTATGAGTCTGACTTTTTTAGATTCCACATATACAAGAGATAATATAGTATTTGCCTTTCTATGTCTGGCTTATTTCACTTAGCATAATATCCTCCCTTCAGGTTCACCCATGCTATCACAAATACCTGAATTTACTTCTTTTTTAAGGTTGAACTATATTTCATTAAATATGTATGTGTGTGTGTGTGTGTGTGTGTGTGTGTGTGTGTGTATATAAATTTACTCTATCCATTCATTCACTGGCAGACACTTAGGTTGTTTCCATATCGTGGCTACTGTGAACAGTGCAGTAATGAAAATTGGAATGCAGGTATCTCTTTGAGATACTGAGTTCATTTTCTTTAGATACATACCCAAATGTGGGATTGCTAGATCTTATGGTAGTTCTATTTTCCATTTTTTGAGGAACCTCCATACCATTTTCTGTAGTGGCTACACCATTTTGCATTCCCCCCAACAGTGTACAAAGGCTCCTGTTTTTCTACCTCCTCACCAAGACATGTTATCTTCTTTTTGATAACAGCCATTCTAACAAGTGTGAGGGAATATCCCATTTGTTTTGCCCTTTCCTGACAAGTAATGATGTTAAACACCTTTCCATGTACCTATTGACCATTTTTATGTCATCTCTGGGGAAATGTCTGTTCAGGTTCTTGGTCCATTTGTGTGTGTGTGTGTGTGTGTGTGTGTGTGTGTGTGTGTGTGTGTGTGTGTGTGTTGTGTTAATATTTTATTTCTTTTTCAACATAATTTATTGCCAAGTTAGCTAACATACAGTGTATACAGTGTGCTCTTTCCTTCGGGAGTAGATTCCCATGATTCATCGCTTACATATAGCACCCAGTGCTCATCCTAACAAGTGCCCTCCTTCATGCCCATCACCCATTTTCCCCTCCTCACCATCCCCCATCCCCATCAACCCTCAGTTTGTTCTCTGTGTTTAAGAGCCTCTTATGGTTAATTGGATTATTTGGTTCTTTGATGATGAATTGAGTTCCTTATATATCTTGGATATTAACACCTGATCAGATGTATGGCTTGCAAATATTTTCTTTTTTTTAATATGAAATTTACTGTCAAATTGGTTTCCATACAACACCCAGTGCTCATCCCAACAGGTGCCCTCCTCAATGCCCATTACCCACTTTCCCCTCCTTCCCACCCCCCCCATCAACCCTCAGTTTATTCTCAGTTTTTTTTATTTATTTATTTATTTATTTTTATTTTTGGGACAGAGAGAGACAGAGCACGAACGGGGGAGGGGCAGAGAGAGAGGGAGACACAGAATCAGAAACAGGCTCCAGGCTCCGAGCCATCAGCCCAGAGCCCGACGCGGGGCTCAAACTCCCGGACCGCAAGATCGTGACCTGGCTGAAGTCGGACGCTTAACCGACTGCACCACCCAGGCGCCCCTATTCTCAGTTTTTAAGAGTCTCTTATGGTTTGGCTACCTCCTTCTCTAACTTTTTTTTCCCTTCCCCTCCCCCATGGTCTTCTGAGAGATGGCCTCTGTGAGATGGTCTTCTGAGAGATGGTCTTCTGAGATGGCCAACAGGCACATGAAAAGATGCTCATCAGGGAAATACAAATCAAACCACACTGAGATATCACCTCACACCAGTCAGAGTGGCTAAAGTGAACAAATCACAAGACTATAGATGCTGGAGAGGATGTGGAGAAATGGGAATCCTCTTGCACTGTTGGTGGGAATGCAAACTGGTGCAGCCACTCTGGAAAACAGCATGGAGGTTCCTCAAAAAATTAAAAATAGATCTACCCTATGACCCAGCAATAGCACTGCTAGGAATTTACTCAAAGGATACAGGAGTGCTGATGCACAGGGGCACTTGTACCCCAATGTTTATAGCAGCACTTTCAACAATAGCCAAATTATGGAAAGAGCCTAAATGTCTATCAACTGATGAATGGATATAGAAATTGTGGTTTATATATACAATGGAATACTACTTGGCAATGAGAAAGAATGAACTATGGCCTTTTGTAGCAATGTGGATGGAACTGGAGAGTGTTATGCTAAGTGAAATAAGTCATACAGAGAAAGACAGATACCATATGTTTTCACTTTTATGTGGATACTGAGAAACTTGCAAATATTTTCTACTGTTCTGTAAGTTGTTTCTTGACTCTTTTGATTGCTTCATTTGCTGTGTAAAAGCTTTTTAGTTTGATGCACTCTTGTCTATTTTTGCTTTTGTTGCCTGTGGTTTGGACTCATATCCAAAAATCACTGTCCACACCAATGTCAAGAAGCTTTTTCCTTATGCTTCCTTCTAACAATTCTATAGTTTTAGGTATTACATTTAAGTCTTTAATCCATTTTGACTTAGTTTGTATATATGGTGTGAGATAAGGGTTCAATTTCATTCTTCTGCATATGGATATACAGTTTTCCCAACATCATTTATGGAAGAGACCATTCTTTCCCAATTGTGTACCTTGGGCATCTCTGTTAAAGATCAAGGGCACCTAGGTGGCTCAGTCAGTTAAGCATCTGACTTTGGCTCAGGTCAGGATCTCACGGCTCCTGAATTCTAGTCCTGTATCAGGCTCTGTGCTGACAGCTCAGAGCCTGGAGCCTGCTTCGGATTCTATGTCTCCCTCTCTCTCTGCCCCTCCCCAGCTGTGCACTCGCTTTCTCTCTCTTTCAAAAATAAACATTAAAAATGAAAAAAAAAAAAAAAAGATCAGTTGACCATGTATGCCTAGTTTATTTTGGGGCTCTCCATTCTGTTCAATTGGCCTATTTGGCTTTTTTATGCCAATGCCATATTGTTTTGATTGAACTTTGTAATATATTTTAAAATCAGTAAGTGTGAGGCCTTCAGTTTTGTTCTTGCTCAAGATTGCTTTGGCTACTTGAGGTCTTTCATGGTTCCATTTGAATTTTAGGATTTTTTTCTATTTCAGTGAAAAAAGACATTGGAATTTTGATTGGTATTATATTGAATCTGCAGATCACTTTGGGTAATATGCATATTATATTAATTCTTCCAACACATAAACATGGGCATCTTCATATGTGTCTTTTTAATTTTCTCTCACCAATGTTTTATAATTTCAATGTACAAGTCTTTCACCTCTGTAGTTGTTTATTCTGAAATATTATTCCTTTTTCTTTTATTGAAAATGGGATTATTTACTTAGTTTCTTTTTCAGATAGTTTAGTACTACTGTATAGAAATACAACTGATTTTTGTATATTGATTTTGTATCTTGCAACTTTACTAAAATCATTTATTAGTGCTAACAGTTTTTATGGTCGAGTCTTTTGAGTTTTCGGTATACAAAATTGTGTCATTTGCAACAGAAATAATTTTACTTCTTCCTCTCCAATTTGGGCATCTTTTATTTCTTTTCCTTTCCTATTGCTCTGGCTAGGACTTCCAGTACTACACTGCACAGGAATGGTGAGAGCAGGCATTGTTGGGAGTGGTCATCGAGAAGCTGTGACCACTGGTTGATCCGTGAGCTGGACCCAGTACTTGGAGGCTTCTCACCCCTCCCCTGTCCATGGAATGTGTATTCTGCTTGCCTTCTCCACTCTTAGAGGCTGCCCCAAAGACACAGCCTTATGATAGTGATGTGATGTTGAGATCATCTGGATGATTTATATGACTGAACCCAGTTAAGACCTCTGTATAAACTTAAGACTTGGCAGGCAGGTGCAGAGATCTACTCTTCTTGCAGCCACCAAAGACAAGCCTCACACTTTAGTTCCCTTGTTTATTAAACCTACTACCTACCAATCTCAACTGGCTGGCCTCTTTCTTTGGTCTCTCCTTGCCCTCCATATAGGAGAGTCAGCTTCAGATTATACCTGGGAAGCTCCCAAGGAGCTTATGAACCAACAATTGGTGAGCCAGCCAGGAAACCAAAAAAATGCACCCTAGGAAAAAGGCATCATGGGGGAAATCCCAGGTTGGCCATTGACCACTCTGTGGGTTGGAGTAGCATGCATATCAGATGCTTGCAGACCACCATGTCGGTTCAGGGATACCCCAAAAATACTGGCTGCTTTAATGAGCTTGTTTGAGAAACTGCACATAGCACACTGCAGTGAAAAAGGGAAACACATGGCTTTCACAGTGGGCTGGCCTCTACTGTGGGCAGTTAAACTGGCCACTACGCCTAGCTCAAGGCTGACGCTCAAGTTAGAAAGTCAGAACAGCTAAGGTTAGAGTAGGACATGTAAGTGTCCACTGGTCTGCTAGCTTTGGGGATGGCAGACAAAATGGGAGAGCAGGGTAATAAGTTGGAGACTTTATTTTATGAGTGTTTTGCAAAGCTAGGAGGGCACAATATGCTTTGGATAAAGCCTGATTAGGATGCTAAGAGGGAGAATCCCCAGGGAAGTGATGAGAAGAAAGAAGATGTGGTGATTGATGAGGAAATTGATGAATGCCCAAACCAACTGATCCCCAAAGGAAATTTTTAAATTGAAATTACCAAAAAACTCTTAGAGGAAAACTTACATTCTTTCTCTTCTCTGTCCCTTGAGATTGTAAATTTTATCATATCTTTGAAATGTAAAACCCCAGGAAATAACCAAAACACTGCCCACAAGGTTAAAAAGAAAAAAAAATTAATACTAAAAGTACACTAGTGCAAAATTAGAATTTGGTTTTGTCTTCACTAAAAGGACAAAGGTTTCTTAGATTATTGGTCTGCTCTTAATAAGAAATTGTAAAAGTCATTTCTACCCTTAATGTAATCTGCCAAGAAAAAAAATTCTGTTTTGCCTTTTATCAAGCCTTGAATTTTTAAGAAAATGGTGTCTTCTCTATTAAAGGAGCTAAGTTTTTTTATATAACTATGTGACTTTGTATTCATTAAATCTCATGGAAAGTGCTGTCAAATAAGTGATGCTAAAGTTTATTTGTATGAAATTCCTAAAAATCTGATATGTCCTGGTACAATGTTCTCAGTCATAATTTTAAAATGTCTGCCACAGCAATAACCAAAATCCCTTGTCAATTACATTAAAATGAATTCTCATCAGATCTTTAACCATAGTCATTTCTTAAGTCTTTGTGATTTACAGTTATTGTTTTACTCTGATGCTTTGACCTAAAAAAAAAAAAAAAAAGTGTTCTTATAAAAGTGCTTCATCTGTGAGGAGATTTCTGGAAAAGACTTTTATTTTAATAACTAAGATCAATTTGCATTCATGTAGGAGGGACACATAATAAACCTTTCAAGTGCTTCTCCCCAAAGCTACTCACATGGCCCCACCATATCTCATGGGATGGTCGCTTGACACCTGTCCTCATTCTCCTTTAGCCCACATCAGTAAAATGGGCCATTACTTTGATGATATAATGCTAACATGTGAAGATTTGCCTCCACTGTGGGACACCCTACAGGCTTTGCTAGAGCATCTACAAGAGATAGGATGGGCAATGAACCCCCAGAAAACTCAAGGCTCATAAGGTTTTGTGAGTCATTTGGTTCAGTAAGATTTGGATTGTCCCAGAAGCTGTGATTGGTAAGGTGCAAGCCTATCTAACCCCTAAAATTATGAAAAAGGTGTAAGTTTTTGTAAAGATTTTGGGGGTTGGAAGAATTTTATTCATGATCTGACACAGTATCTGTCCCTTGTATTACCTGGAAAAGAAAGAGCACATGTGGGGGTGGGGATCAGAGCAGCAAACCGCCTTTGAGAAGACAAAAATACTAGTATAAAAAAAAAAAAAAAATACTAGTATAGTCAATTAAAGCCCTGGGCATCTCCCAAGCAGGGCTACCATTAGAGTTACATGTGTCTGTGATTCTGGGAGATATGGGTCAGGCGCTGTGACAGAGACAAAAGAAAGGCAGAGTGCCCCTAGAATGCTGTTCCTGGCTCTGGAAAGGAACAGAAATCTAATATATCCCCATAGAGCAACAGCTTGTGTGGGGTGGCATTTGGGTCCACCTGCAAGAGCCTGGTCCTCACTGTCTTCCATGTTCCAGCTCATAAGGCACTGACACTACCTGGCAATCAAGAAGCTGATGCCCTAGTGCGGGTACAAGCCCTAGCAAATGACCCTTCAGAAGTTACAGCAGATTGGATGCATAGAAAGAGTGGCCACCTCAGAGCTCAGGTAGAATGACATACTGCCAAGGATGATGAATTGCCCTTGAAGTATGGTGACTTGGTTAACGTGGTAGCAGCATGTCCTGTGTGTTCTAAACAACACCCAAGGCAAGTGCTAAAAGATTCTAGGGCCATCCACCAGATTTCCCAGCCGGTGAGGGATTGGTAAATGGATTATATGGGCTCCCTCCCTCTGAGTGAGGATTCTAAATACATCTTGGTTTGTGTTGATACCACATCTGGCCTAACCCAAGGTTTTCCCAGTCACCATGAAAACCAGGCTTCCATCACTAGAGGTTTAGAGAAGCTGAGTACCATGTATGGATACCCTCATCAACTAGACAGTGATCAGGAGTCATATTTCAAAAGTCATCAAGTATCAGACTGGGCAAAAAAATATGACATTAAACAGAAGTTCCATCTCCCCACAAATAGGGTTGGTAAAAAGAAAAAAATAGAATATTAAAGCAGTGGATTAAACACTAACAAGTAATTACCTTGGACAGATGACCTAAAGTACTGTTCCAGGCTTAATCATCTGAATGATCAACATTAGGGCCTGTTGTCCCATATGCTAGATTGGGGACTCCTGCCAATGTACCCAATATCGTAAAGGCATGAAAATCATGGGAAACAGTCATTTCCCTGGCTCTCACCATGGATCAACATGCTATGCTGCCACATCACAACTGTCAAAGGCGTTATCTACTAAAATTTGCAATGGGACGTCCCACTGTAACGGGTAACTTCACACACTTGGGTAAAGAGAAATTACTCAATCTCCCTTGGGATCCTATTGTCTTGTTGCAAGTTGGACCTGCTGAAATACACTCCTCCTAGAATGGAACATGCACCATTGAAAGAGCAGAGAAGGTGGGGGTCCTGGTCTGGTATATCCCACCCCCAGTCCATCTCCTCACACCTGACAGTACTATCTCCCCCAGCCAACATGTATGGTATGAACAACTAGGTCAATTTCCTAAAACCGCCAAACTCCCTCTCCTCACTGCCAGGTAGGCACGTTTTGTTTCCCACCGTTAGGATCATTTGGCCACCATCTTTGTTCCTTCCATTGACCTGAAGGATGTTATGGCACATATAGAAAGAAGCTCTTTCTAAATTCACTCAACAATCCTTGATGACAGCCAACAAAGCCTGTCCTTACTGAACACTGAAATGTCTCTAATGAAAAAAGCTGTCCTCCAAAACAGACTTGGAGATTATTGCTGTCTCACGAGAGGCACGTGTGCCATTATCCAAACAAAATGTTGTGTGCTCATACCTGATGAGTCTGCTAACGTGTCATCTTTATTTAAATCCTATGAGGACACAAATAAATGCCCTCTGTGATCTGACCCTCTAGCTTAGGGAACTTAATAAATCAGGCAGATCACTGGGTTTCTGGTGAAAAAAAATTGTCACTGACTTTGAAAATTATTGTCTTATTCTGTATTTTCTCTTACATGTGCCTGTATTGTTGCTGTGGCATCTGTCTCTAATGCAGCCAGATAGCCACTTCCAATGTCTTGAAACATCTTGCCAACTTCTCAGGGCCCACTGCAGAAAAGGAGGGCATGTGGGTTTGCAAAAGCCAATCACAAGGGGTGAAGTTTCGGGGTAGGTCATCAAGAGGACATAACAGCCAGTTGACCCATGAGCTAGACCTAGCAATCAGAGGCTTCTCACCCTCTGCTCTGTCCACGGAATATGGATTCTGCTCCCTGAGCGTGTCCCAAAGACATAGCTTCCTGATAGTGATGTGAAGTCAAAACTATCTGGTCAGTATATGTGACTGGACCCAGTTAAGTAAGGCCTTTATATAAACTTTGAAGATTCAGTGAACAGGAATAGAGATTAACTTTTCTTGCTGCCATCCAAAACAAGCTTCAGATGTAAGTTCTCTTGCTTATTAACCCTGCTACCCACCGATCTGGAGTGGCCTGCCTCTTTCTTCAGTCTTTTCCTGTCCTCTATGTGTGGTGTGCAAGGTCGGGGGGTGGGGGGGAGGCAGTTTCAGATTACAACTGGGAAGCTCCTGAGGAGTTTGTGAACCAGCAGGCATCCTTGTCTTGTTCCTGAGCTTAGAAGAAAGGTTGTCAGCTTTTTGCCACTGAGTATAATTAGCTGTGGGCTTTTCATATATGACCTTTATTATGCTGAGGCAAATTCCTTCTATACCTAATTTGTTGAGAGATTTTTATCATGAAGTATACTTAATTTTTGACTGTTGAATTTTTTTTCTGCATCTATGGAAATCATCACGTGATTGTTATACTTCATTCTATTAACGTGGTCAATTTATTACATTTATTGATTTGCATATGTTGAACTATCCTTGTATTCCAGGAATAAATCCCACTTGGTTGTGGTGTTTGTTTTATCTATCTATCTATCTATCTATCTATCTATCTATCTATCTATTTAGAGAGAGGAGGGAGGGGAAGAGAGCTAGGGAGAGAAGGAGAATCCCAAGCATTAGCCCAACATGAGTCTCGAACCAACAAACCAGGAGATCATGACCTAAGTCGAAATCAAGAGTCAGGCACCCCAATGTATAATCCTTTTAACATGCTATTGAATTTGGTTTGCTAGTATTTTGTGGAGGATTCTTTGCACCTATCTTCATCAAGGATACTAGCCCGTAATTTTCCTTCTTGTGGTTCTTCCTCTGGCTTTGATATCAAGGTAATGCTGGCCTCATTTGGAAGTGCTTCCTCTTCTTCAATTATTTGGCATTCATTCTTTACATGTTTGGTAG
This sequence comes from Felis catus, assembly GCF_018350175.1. Taxonomy (NCBI): domain Eukaryota; kingdom Metazoa; phylum Chordata; class Mammalia; order Carnivora; family Felidae; genus Felis; species Felis catus. The sequence goes on from NC_058379.1 coordinate 43,636,137, forward strand.
AATTCAATAAAACTATCTGGCCCTGGGATTTTTGTCTGTTGGGAAGTTTCTGATTACTGATTTAATCTCCTCACTAGTTAGATCTAATCAGTCTTTATTTCCTCATGATTCATTCTTGATTAGTTGTATGTTTCTAGTAATTTACTCATTTCTTATGAGTTATCAAGTTTGGTGGTATATTATTGTTCATAGAAGTCTCATGATCCTTTTTATTTCTGTGACATCAATTGCAACGTCTTCTCTTTCATTAATTTGATTTTGTCTTTTTTTTTTTTGACTAGCTAAGAGCCTGCCAATTTTTATCTTTTTTAAAAACCTACTCTTAGTTTCACTGTTTTTCTACTATTTCTTTTTTTTTTTTTTTTTTTTTTTTGGAGAGAGAGAGAGAGAGAGAGAGAGAGAGAGAGAGAGAACACATGCATACATAAGGGAAGGGCAGAGAGGAGAGAGAATCCCAAGCAAGCCCCACACTCAGCATGGAGCCCAACACAGGGTTTGATCTCATAACCCTGAGATCATGACCTGAGCCAAAATCAAGAGTTTGACACTCAACCGACTAAGCCACCCAGGCACCCCTATTTCACTCAATTTCAAAGTCATTTTTGTACATGATGAAAAGTAGGAGTCAGGTTTTTTTCTTACCCCATGTGAATAGTCAATTGCTCCAGCACTATTTATTAAAAAGATCTTCCTTTTCCATACTGAATTTCATTTACACCTTTATCAAAAACCATGTGATCAAGTGTCTGAGTCTATTTTTAGATTCTCTTCTGTTCCTTTGGTCTACTTTTTTACCCTTATTATTTTAATGATGTTATTATAATAGCTTTGTAGAAAATCTAGTAGTGTAATTCCTTTGTTCTTCTTCAAGATCATCTTAGCTATTTTAAGTCCTTTGCATGTCTTTGTAAATTTTAAAATATGCTTGCCAATTTCTATAAAAAGTTTGCTGGTGTTTTTTAAATTAAGATTCTATTGAATCTATAGATCAACTGGGGAAAAATTTACACCTTTTCAATACTGAATCTTCAAATCCATAAACATCATTTGCCTTTCCACTTATTCATGTCATCTTTATCTCAGGGTTGTTTTAAAATTCTTTTACATTTAAAAAAAATCACTCATAGGTATTTGTTGTGGTTTATGCTATTATAAACAGTATTTATTTTTTAAACTCTATTTTCCAAATTTCTAGAATTACCACAAAGAAATAAAACTATAGATTGATTGATCTTGTATCCTATAATCTTGCTAAATTCACTTATTAGTACAAATAGTTCATTTTTAGATACTTTTTTTATACCTTTGCATTTCCTACATTAAAAAATCATTCCATTTGCAAATAAAGACACTTTTGAATTCTTTGTTTTTGTTTTCTTGTGTTAATTCATTGCCTAGGACCGTCATTATAATGTTGAATAAAAGTGATGAATATGGGGGTGCCTGGGTGGCTCAGTTGGTTAAACATTCAACTTCGGCTCAGGTCATGATTTCATGGTTCATGGGTTCAAGCCCTGCGTCAGGCTCTGTGCTAACAGCCTGGAACCTGGAGCCTGCTTCGAATTCTGTGTCTCCCTCTCTCTGCCCCTCCCCAGCTCACCCGCTCTCTGTCAAAAATAAACATTAAAAAAAAAAATTTTTAAGTGATGAATATAAATATCCTTATCTTCTTCCAGATTTTAGGGGCAAAGATTTCAAAATTTATTATGTTAGCCGAAGATTTTTTTTTTTAATTGTTTTAATGTTTATTTATTTTTGAGACAGAGAGAGACAGAGCATGAACGGGGGAGGGGCAGAGAGAGAGGGAGACACAGAATCTGAAGCAGGCTCCAAGCTCTGAGCCATCAGCCCAGAGCCCGACGTGGGGCTCGAACTCACGGACCGCGAGATCGTGACCTGAGCTGAAGTCGGACGCTTAACCGACTGAGCCACCCAGGCGCCCCTAGCTGAAGATTTTTTAAGATACTTTTTACCAGATTGAAAAAGTCCTTTTTATTCCGAGTTTCTTTTTAAAAATTATGAATGGGTGCTGAGTTTTATCACTTCTCCTGTATCCATTGAGATGCTTATATTTATATTTTTCTCCTTTATTCTGATAACATGGTGAATAACATATTAAACCAAACTTCTATTCCTGAGATAAACCTTACTTGGTCATGATCTACTAACTTTTTAATATATGGCTGGATCTAAGTTTTTTCTTTTGGTACTTTTATACCTAAGTTCATAGGGACATTAGTCTGTAATTTTATTTTCTTATAATGTACTTTTAAGATTGTGAAATCAGAATTATGCGAGGCTCTTAAAACAAGTTGGTAAATGTCCACTCATGGCTTATTCTCAAAAAAAACCTTATGTAAAATTACTATTACTTCTATAATAGAATTTACCAGTGGAGCTATCTAGACTTGGAGTTTGCTCTCTGGAAAGGTTTTCATTACACATCCAATTTCTTTAACAGAAATAGCACTTTTCATATGTCCGATTTCTTCTTTGTCAGTTTTGGTAAATTGTGTTTCACAAAAAGTCTCCAAAATTAAAAAAAAATTTTTTTTTAAGTTGTCAGATTTATTGCCTTAAAAATTTTAAATACTGCCCTATTATCTTTTTAGTGCCTGTAGGATCTGTAATGATGTTCTCTTTTTCATTTCTCATAATGACAATCTGAGTTTTCTTCTCATTCTTGATTATCTTATTAAAGGTAAACCAATTTCACTTCTCTCTTCATAGAACCAGCTTTGGTTTTCTTCATTTGCCTACTGTTCATTTTCTATTTTGTTGCCTTTATATTCATTATTTACTTTTCTACTTTCTTAGGGTTTAATTTGCCCTTCTTTTGCTCACTTCTTGAGATGGAAATTTATATCATTGATTTTTAACTCTTTCTTTTTTCTAATGATTACAAGCTATATAAAATATATAACACAACATATTCAAGCTATAGATTTTCCTCCAAGTATTACTCTAGCTATATTCATAAATATCAGTAAATTGTGTTTTTGTTATTATTGGTACACAATACCAAAATATACCATAATTGGTACACGATTCAGAATTTTGTTTCTTAATTTCCAAATATTTAGTGATTTTGCTAGATACTCTTTTGTTATTGATTTTTAAATTCCATTATTGTCAGAGAACACATTCTATTTTAACCCTTTCAAAGTTTTCGCCCTTGCTTTATGGCTAAGCATATGGTCCATTTTGGTAATGACTAAGGTGCACTTGAAGAGAAAATTCATTCTGCATTTCTTGGATGTAGCATTTTACAAGTATCAATTGTGTCAAGTTGGAAAGCAGTGTTATTCAAATATTCTTTGCTTTACTCATTTTTTTTCCTGCTTATTCTATCAATTACCGAGATAGATAGTATTAAGATCTCCAACTATGATGATGTATTTTTCTATTTATTCTTTTAGCTCTGCCAATTTCTGCTTCATGTATTATGAGGTTTTGTTTTGAGATGCACACACATTAAAGATTATGATTTTCCAGGGGCGCCTGGGTGGCTCAGTTAGTTGAGCCTCCGACTTCGGTTCAGGTCATGATCTCCCATTAGTGAGTTTGAGCCCCATTTCGTGCTCTGTGCTGATAGCTCAGAGCTTAGAGCCTGCTTCAGATTCTGTGTTTCCCTCTCTCTCTGCTCCTCCCCTGCTCATGCTCTGTCTCTGTCTCTCAAAAAATAAAAAAATAAAATAAAATAAAATTTAAAAAAGATTATTATTTTCATAATGAAAGTATCATTTAATTATGAAAGAAACTTCTTTATTTCTAGTAATACTTTTTTTCATTTCTCCAATTTTACAAAATTAATATAGTAAGGCTATATTTTTCATCATTAGTGATTGTACAAGTATTTTTCCATCCTTTTACTTTAAATCTATCTGATCTTATTTTTAAAGTGTATTCTTACCATCAGCATATAGTTGAGTCTTGCTTTTTTTGATCCAGAATGACATGATCTTTATTTGATAGTCTATTAACATTTTTTAATAAAAATTCTATTTTGGAATAACTTTAGATTTATAGAAAAGTTGCAAAAATACTATAGACAGCTCCTGAATACCTCTCACCAACTTTCCACTAATTTTCCTACCTTACATAAACTTTTTTTTTCTTTTTTTTCTTACATAAACTATTACATAGACTTAATACCAAGAGAAATTAAAGAACTGAAGTTCTTAGAGCAATAAACATCACCTGCGCAAGAAATTGCAGAGGAAATCACAGATGTGGTATACCCAATAAGGGGTTGTGTGGCTGAAAAATCTCTAAACTACCAATATTAACAAATATCCACTATGCTAAGTAAAAGGCTGAGTTAGCTTTCTATTCTTTTTAATAAAAATATTATATAAATACTGTATTATGACAAGGTAATCAGAGAATATGCAGTCAAAAATGTAGGAGAAAGCATTATGGAGGGATATCAGAGAGTTAACATTACTTTGAATTTCACGATGCTTGTGACATTTGTAATGGATTGCCTTTCTTTTCTCATTCCAAATAAATATTCACTTCATATCTTATTTTGTATTTACAATTTTGTTATTCTTCTTAAAGACAACCCCTCCCAAATTGTATAAACTTCAGGCTAGATCCATCCCTCCTTTGATGTGTGTCTGCTTTTGTTTCTACAATCATAATCTTTAATTTACTAGATATACATATGCCCTCTTTCTCCATCTAAACACACACACACACACACACGCACACACGAGAGAGAGAGAGAGAGAGAGAGAGAGAGAAAGAGATTTTGCAGTTTTCCTGTCTTCTAACTCTTGTTATATGAACTTATTTTTTTCTTATTATCTACAGTGATCTTGGGGGTATACATATTATTTTAGATTCTATTGATGTTTATCACTTATGTTTTTAAAATCTATATGCTTTAATCTATACTTTTTGTGCTTACCTAAGACGCCACTAAAGAGTTTATTTTGGTTCCCCTTATGTATGATTAAGAATTCAGCACATTTCCTCCCCTTATATTAGACATCCCTTGGCCCTGCCTCACATCCCTTGGGCCCACTTTTTATTCTAGCCACTGTTGACAGCCAGCTCCACACAGCCAGATTCACCTCAGTTGCATCATACACCTGGGTTTTTTTTGCCCCAAGGCTTCTCTAATATTGTGCTATTGCAAAATCCCATGGGAACTCTCTATGTGCTCCTGCATGCACAACAATGATCTCCCATAAGTCAGCTTTTGATGAATAGGGATTCAAAGTCAATGCATAAATGCTTTCCTCCCCTTTCTTTGGGCAGGCACTTTTGAGGCACATTATATACAGCTTCTCAAAAGATTCCAGTGCCATTGAGCTCCATTCACTCATAGCAGTGACCGGTACTATAAGGTACCTTTGTAAAGGCTTTTCCTCCTCTGTTTCATTCTCCCTACTTCCACTGCTTCCTTGGATCACTTTTCAAATAAATTAAGTCTTTAATTTACTGGGGGGGAGGGGGGAGGGTGGTAATCCAAACTAAAACACTCTTCTTCCATTTTGCTCCAAAACTTCCCAAGCTTTGTTGACATAAATTGAGGTCTTAATGTCACTATTACCATAGAAAAGGAATCGTATTTATCAGATCATTTACTGGTCATGTAATGATAGGCTCATATTCATGTCTACAGTCATTCAAGTCATGCCTTACCCAAGAGGAGGCATTCCTGCTACTTTCCTGTGCATTGAGAAAAAGATCTATCACTGCTCAGAAGCAAAATCCAATTAGACTTCACCTGGCTCACAGGAGGTAATACAGGTACACACCTGCTAGACCATAATCTCCAGTGCACTGGATCATTTAAAAGTCAATCTACCCCATTCAGAACATCACAATGGGGTAGCCCCATCTCCACTTTGTGGGATTCAGAAATGAAAAGGAAATTAAACCTACCTCAGCTCCTGCATTAATTGGGACTCTTTGATGCCAAACAAAAGAAATCCAACTCCAAAGAGCATTAAGTTATTATAAAAGGGAATGGTTTGTTTTAGAAGATGCCCTGAAGTAGTCACCTCACATGAAAAAGCCTAGTGCTCCAACTTCTCTGCAGTTAACTCTTCCCAACACTCTCCCATTGCTCTCTCCCCCTGCATCTCTCCTCCCCACCTAATTAATATATTTCTCCTCCTCTTTTCATTGTCTATAGCCCATCGTTCAACACTGTTTCTGTGTGTTGGGCTCATTTTCTCTTTCTGTAGATGGGCTTAATCCAAGTGATGGGGAAGATGGCAACGTTAGGTCAAAATTCATCACAGCCCCTGAGACAACAGAGAATTGTACTGGGCAGCCAGTTTGGCCAATGGATATTTTCTTACTGACTGCTCGGCATCCAAAGACCCTTTCCAACTGAAGGAAAATCCCAAACGGGGCTCATTACAGAAGCTGAAAGCAAGAAGGGATGGTTATCACTTTTCCTGTACTCTGGAAGCTACAGCATGAACACAAGTCCTAAGGATAGCCAATCAGATACTCCCAGCCATGATCTCATACCTAGAGGAAGAGGTGCAAAATTTTAGGGCTGGAGATGATGCAAGGATAGCTGCAGCAGCATGGTGTGGTGATGAGTGTTCAGTGATGTGATGACAAATGTCCACAGAGATCAGAAACCAGGAACAGAGACAAGCCATTGGAGATTATGTTATCAGGGGCATCTTAAGACTGATGCTATGTCTTGCTTCCCATGAAGCCTGCCCAAGCTTTATCTCTAGCCTTTGTCGTATAAGCTTCCGAATACCCTCCAAATAGCTTGCTTTACAAAACACTAACCAGAGAAGATTTCTATTGTTTATAAAAAAAGAACTCTAATAGCAGTCATATTTTCCAGACACAGAAGAAAAATTTCAAAAACTTACTGATAGCTAGGCCCAGTCATATGCCCACCACTGTTTTGTCTGTTACAAGAATGGGATGAAGTGGGGTGGGAATGCCAAGTGAGGAGTGGGAAATGTGCTGAATAACCCCTGCAATAGCTCTTAGGACTGAGCAATCTTGACCTCCATTTATAAACATGAATACATAATGAAAAATCTCCAGTAACATGGAGAGCAGAAGCTCTCCAGAGTGGAAGCAAGGTGGCCAATAAAAGCAAATGACTCTCCTCAGAAACAGTTTATGCAAAAAATAGAGAATGTTTAAAACAAACTTTTGTGTGCTCAGTGAGATTCCAGAGAGCTATAGCATACCATAGAGGAGAATGAAACCCCAATGAAGGACAAGGTCCTGAACAATCTGGCTCTGTCCATTTGTCCAACCTCATTGTCTGCTGCTTTCTATCTTGCTCATGAAGCCTTCTTTCAGTTCTCAAATATGCTGATGTCCTTCCTAACACAAGCCATTGTACATGCTATTCGTTCTACCTGGGATGTTCTTTATTACCTTCCCCTGCCAAATCCCACCCTCACAAATACACAACGAATCCCTTTCCATCCTGTAAGTTTTAGCTTAAATATCACTCCCTCAGAGAAGTCTTTCCTTGACAACTCTATTTACATACTGCCCTAGCAGTCTCCCTGAGTCTCTCACTCTGATTTCAAGTGACCTTAGGGCTAGGTTACTTCAGCACTGTTCAAGTTCTACACCTGCAAACTGGGAATAATAAAGAGTAAACTTTTTTTATTTTTTTTAATGTTTATTTATTTTTGAGAGAGAAAGACAGACAGAGCATGAACAGGGTAGGAGCAGAGAGATAGGGAGACAGAATCAGAAGCAGACTCCAGTCTCCAAGCTGACAGCAAAGAGCCTGACACATGGCTCGAACTCACAAGCTGCAAGATCATGACCTGAGCCGAAGTAGGATGCTTTACCAACTGAGCCACCCAGGCACCCCAAGAGTCAATTTTATAAGTTTGCTGGGATGATTAAGGAGCTTATACATGTAAAGCACTTAGAATTCAAGAACACAACAGCACTCAATAGATATTATTATTTCCTGCACAGCATTTATCACACAATGAAATTCTGTTATATAAAAACTCCATGTTGGGGCGCCTGGGTGGCGCAGTCGGTTAAGCGTCCGACTTCAGCCAGGTCACGATCTCGCGGTCCGTGGGTTCGAGCCCCGCGTCGGGCTCTGGGCTGATGGCTCAGAGCCTGGAGCCTGTTTCTGATTCTGTGTCTCCCTCTCTCTCTGCCCCTCCCCCGTTCATGCTCTGTCTCTCTCTGTCCCAAAAATAAATAAAAAACGTTGAAAAAAAACAAAAACAAAAACAAAAACAAAACTCCATGAGGGCAAGAACTCGTCTGCTCACAGTGCCAGGTTCATATATATTTTTGAGAATAAACAAATGAAAATATTTTCCAAAAGTGAATGAATAAAATGTTATTATATGAATACCCTAGGATACTGTAGCAGCCCTGAAAATGCTCCACCCAGATATTTTTGCTTGTAGGGAGCAAAAATGACTGACAGCCCTAGCTGTTAACCTCTGGATCCACTACATTGGCACGGAGGCCAGGCTTTCCGAGGGCTATTTCTAGTCAATGACTGAGCATGGCAGAAGTCCTAGTTCAGGCTCATTCTGGCAAACTGCAAGAGTCTTCTGACAAGAAGTTTCACCTGAGGACTCCTCATTGGCAGAGTCATACCTTTCCTGGAGCTGTGTTTCACTCAGAAACTTCCTACCTAGCCCTCCTTCCTTTCTTCTCTCCTCCCACAGGTATCAGTCCTGTGTTGTGGTCCATCAGCTTTCTGCCCGCTCCTGCTCCCTCCATAACAAATTCTTGTTGGTGTCTGCTTATTGGTAGACCCAAACTAACACAATCAGAACCTTCAGAAACAAACCCTGAAGTGAGAATTTGTGAGCAAATGATTTAGGTGCTGTCAGGAGAAGCCAGTAAGGGAGAGGGAGAATCAGGATAGAGAACAGGAATAAACCAAGCAATGGTACAGTTTCAGGTAAAAATCTCTGCTTAACCCTGGAGGGAAGTTAGGCTTACTAGGGCAAGAAGTCATCCATTTCTGTGACTTCTATTCTCACCTTGAATTACACTCAATCTGTGTGGTTCAACCAAGCTCATGATTTTACAATGTACATTAGACAATGACATTTACAGTACTTAAAATGTAATAAAACATAATACTGCATACATAAGCCAATAATATTGTATTTGTGCCTGGTAGATAGTAGGCACTCAGTAAATATGTACTGAAAGAACATTACAATAATAACAATATAAAATGCTTGAAAATTGCCACCACCCTATAAAAAATATAGTACCCACAGTTTTCATATAATTCCTCTTTTTCCACAAAAATTAAGTCCCAAAATATACACAAAGTGCCATCTCTCTTCCATTCTTATTCTTTGCAGTTCCACTTCTCTCCAAATGTAGGAGTCTCATTCTTTTTTCTCAGCTTTGCTTCTCAAACATCAACTCCCTATCAATATAATTATTTCAATCCACTCAAGTGACAGAGAGAAAGGGAAAGATGGCTAAGGGCCCAGAACCTGAACCAGCAAAAGCTGCAATCCAACATCCTAACGTAGCTGGTGATCACAGAACAAAAAGTTTCCTTTGGCCTGGACCAGAGGATAAACACCAGAACAAAAGCAGACTAAGCTTCCTCCTTGGTCCTTTTCTGTTATTACTCCAATGGTAACTTGAATCCAAGTGAGAGTACTCCAAAGAAAAAGAATAATGATGTGAATGCTTAGAACTGATCTAAACCACTCAGCCTAGAATTCCCCATGGAGGGTATTTCCTAAGAGAGGCAGTCCCTGGTCCACCTTACCTTGCTAGGAAAAACAGGTGCTCAGTAACTGTAAGTGAAGATGTTATGTGCATTGGATGCCTGCCCTTTATTACATACTTTTGAAAATTCACATGTTATTGATGACAGTGGGATCCTCACCCATATCTAACTGTAAGGAAATAATTATGGGATATTAATTAGGCCTATGGCTTGGTAATGATTCAAGAGTTAAGACTTTAGAAAAATACAGGCTTTGGTACTAAAGGTAGGCTCAATTCCCAAACTAGCTTTCTCTAGCCATGTGAGCTAGGACAGCTGAAACTTTTCCTCACTGTTATAGAACTATGCACAATGTTGTTGTAAGGTATAGAAATACTACAAGAAAGTGTCATAAGGTGGTGGTCATTAAAACTTGACCATTACCCATGACAATATAACATACTATCATGACAGTAATGAGCACAAATTTTGGAATCAAAACTCCTGGGTTGTCTTATTTTGCTGATTCCCGATATCAAGAACCCTATTTCTTTGAGTTTGCTTCCTCATGGATGAAATAATTGTAAGATAATTGTATTACCCACCTCAAAATATCACATAGAGGATCAAATGAGGTACTACAATGTCAAGTGCACTCAGAATTATAAAACATTTATTAACATGCTTAAATATTTAAATGCTTAAATATTTTACTGTAGTGATTTTTGATGGACACCTTTTAAAAATGCATTCTCTACTTCTTGGCCTTATTGAATGAATATAATCTTACCTTGAGTTCTCAAGATCATACCAATGTCTTTGATGTTTGTCTTTAAGGTATTTAGCATCAGATTGCTGCCTTTTTAAAAATAGGTTTTCTTTTTAAATTTTTATTGTGGTAAAACATACATAAAACTTAGTATTTTAATCATTTTAAGTGTACAATTCAGTGACATAAGTACATTCATATTATTGCACAATCATTACGACTATCCATTTCAGAAATTTGTCATCTTCCCAAGCTAAAATCTGTACTCATTAAACAATAACTCCCCATTGTCACCTGATTACGTTTTTTCCTACACGTTCATCTGGTGTTGCCTCACTCATTAGCAGCAAAATGACTTATTTCTCTCCTTCACTCCAAAATAAACTGCCAGTAATAACCTGCTGTAAAAGCCATTTTTAAACCCATAACATTCTTTGGCCGCAAACATCAATACAATCTGGTTCCAGCTGGACGCTTGAGCCCTATTTCTGTGCAGAAGCCAATGTTAAAGTAAAAATAAACAGCTATCTTTCACTGTGCCTTCTCCCTTCCACACTTCTGCTCATACCATTCTATTTGGAAGATCTCTCCTATTCAGTGTGTACTGAAAGAGAAAGATCGAAGAGGAATGCATGAAGGTTCCTTGACCACATGTGGTATTGATTCTCTTTTGATCACTTATAGCAACTATTACCTAAATTACTGATAGAAATTGTATAGTTTTCCTTTATGTCAAATAGAGTTCCTCAAAAAAGAATTAAGCTATATTATTTTGTTCAATCATTTGTTCAAATAGTTATTATTTATTCAACAAATACTGTCCACTGTATACAAGTGCCTAACAGATGTTTGTCAAATAAACAAATAGAATTCTAAGTCATGGGGCTTTGGTGAATAATACACTCTAGTTCTTATGTTTGAATTCTTGTAAAAAAAAAATTTTTTTTAATTTACCTCTCATGTCTTAGTTGTACTCCAGATAGTTAATAATTATCTGTAATATAATAATAATCCTATTACATCAGCTAATACCAGTTTATTTAGTCAACTTGTAAATTTAAGTCATACACTCAAACATGAGTAATTCCGTTGATTCTAAGTTTTCTTTAACGCCTATTTATTACTGAGAGACAGAGACAGAGCATGAGTGAGGGAGGGGCAGAGTGGGGGAGAATCCGAATCCGAATCAGCCTCCAGGCTCTGAGCTGTCAGCATAGAGCCCGATGGCGAGACCGGGAGATCATGACCTGAGCCGAAGTCAGACGCTTAACCGACTGAGCCACCCAGGCGCCCGGATTCTGTTGATGCTAAAAAAAGACTGCAATGCTCCGGGTAGCCACCATTGTTCACAATTCCCACTTAGGGGCAAGATTATGCAAAATTATCCTTTGGTTAGCTTCCTGTATTCTTGTTAGAAGCCAAAGAAGGAAACAAGGTACACATGGAACGGTCTAAGATCGTTAGGGAAGTTCCTCCCATTTGGGTCAGTGCTGCTTTCCCCACAGCATTTAAGTCCAACAGAGAAAGTGCCCCTTGGCCTTTCATTGGCCAAGCCTCCCCTGTGAGGACTAAGGGTTTTGCAACTGGGGTCTCTACCCTGGATGCAGTGCCATCCATTTTCCAACGAGCCTCGAGTTTTGCATTCCTCTTCGGTCTCTTTCAGTAGACACCTCTATGTGCAGCAAAGTTAACTGATACCAAGATATTGACAATGATGCTCATATTCCCATTACAAGCCACATTTGCTTTGTTTCATTTGAGCTTTTCGACAGACTTGTGATACAGGCTTTTTTTTAAAAAAAAAACATTTTATTTATTTTTGAGAGAGACAGAGTGCGAGCGGGGAGGGGTAGAGAGAGAGAGAGGGAGACGCAGAATCCGAAGCAGGCTCCAGGTTCCAAGCTGTCAGCACAGAGCCCGACGCGGGGCTCGAACCCATGTACCGTGAGATCATAACCTGAGCCGAAGTCGGACGCTTAACCGACAGAGCCACCCAGGCGCCACCCTCCCCCCCCCTTTTTTTTTCTATTTCACATAAAAGGGAACTGCTCCTAAGCTACAGAGCCCATGAACTATAAAGGCCCACGAACTACTCAGCAAGGCCGTAGCTGAGACCACTCCCTCCGGAGAACGACTACGGTCCGGAGATCACAGGCACTGCCAACAACTTCCCCAGCCTGGGGCACTCCCAGATAACCCACCTGCTCTGGATTCCCGGGCAGCGGTTACCTTCCAGCGCGACCCAGAGAGCCTTACTACCCGCCATTCACCCGGTTTCCCCAAAGCAGGAAAACCACCACAATTGCGCGGGTCCCGGCCTATTCCCCGACGAGCAGCGCCGAGCTTACAGGGCGAGGCCCCTCATATACCGTCACCCCAACAGTTCCCTACGAAACCGGACTAGACATGGTGTGGCTGACTCAGCCTTCCAACGCCCCGCTGAATTCAAGTCACCGCGGAAGCGGCCAGCAGCCAGCCGACCCACCCCTAGGCTCACAGGCCGCTCTAGCCGAACACGGAGGCAGCAATCTCGTTACTCCCGCTTGACGTCATCCGCGAGCGCCGCAGCGCGGTGGCGGGCACGCGCAGCCGAGAAGATGTCTCCGACGCCGCCACTCTTCAGTTTGCCTGAAGCGCGGACGCGGTTTACGGTGAGCGGACCGTGGGAGAGTGTGGCCCTAACCCGGCTCTATCTTTTTCCTCCTCTTCCTGAAAACACTCGAATTTTGCTCTGGGGTAAAGCGGGGACGGAGGTGTGTAAGGCGCGGTGTCGGCTCCCGGCCCCGTCGGGGGTTGGGAGGTGGGAAAGACGCATTACTTGCCTCTTCCGTGCGTCCTGAGCTGTCCGCCTCCGTCCTTCTGCAGGCAGGTCTCTGAACTCCGCGTTCTGGGCGCCTTTGTGCCCTGCGTGGAGGGTTTATCCGCAGACTCCCTCCAGTGCGGTCGAGCTCCCGTGCGGTGCTCGCTTAGCTGGGCAGGTGTCTCCAAAATTGCTTAAGGGTGAAGGCGGGAGTGGTTTTAGCCCAGAGAACTGGCTCCCGCCCCGCCCCCTAAGCTGCGGGTGGTGGTGGTTCTGGCCGCTTATTCACCACCCTTTAACCTACCATATCTCTCTCCTAAGAGATTAACGAGGAGATCCAAAGCAGGAAAACAGAGATCAGCTTGGGAATTGTTGCCAGATGTCTTTTTATTCTTACAAAATGAGGAGGAGTACTTTGAGCATTTGGGGAGCGCCTTACAGAGCGTTTTTGTTAGCTTATTTAACTCTTAGCACTGTGAAGTAGGCAAAGTTCTGTTAAGCCTGGTAGATTGGAGACCACCCCCCTGCCAGAGTTAGGTGATGTACTTCCCTGGTGTTTCTGACTTCGGACCCAGGATTCTTTTTATGTTGCCCATCACAGCATGAAGAACCCTGTCCTAAGTTGTTTGCCTATATTTGTCTTTAGCATTTGAGCCAGTATTTCAAATCATGATTCAACTACTGACATATTTAACTGTGCTTACCTAGTTATAGTGACGGCAGAATAAAAATTCTGTGAAAGAAAATTGATTCTTTGTAGTCAGTTTTCTTGTGTGCAGGTTATTTTTTTCCCATACAATGAGGGTTTATTTGTTAATCAGGTTATATCTTAGTTATGTCTTCAGAATCGTTTTCTTTCTGTGTATTTTGCTGTAATCCCAGGTGCTCTGAAATTCTGCTAACAGTAACTGTTAGCAATATCCAATATCGTATTAGTCGCAGAGGGGACCATTTAATTGGAGATCATCTGGTCCAGTACTTCTAAAGGTTCAGTGTGCAGTGGGATCACTTGGAGATCTTGTTAAATGTAGACTGGTTCAGTAGGTCTGGAATGGAGCCTGAAAGTGTGCGTTTCTAACAAGTTCCCACGTGGTGCCTCTGCCGCTAATAGTAATAAGCATCTACAACAACCCCCTTATTTAACTGGTGAAGAAATTGAAACACAAAGAAACAAGGAGATATGTCCAAGATAACACAGTCTCCTTTTGGCAGAGTCAGGAATGGACATTTCCAGTGTAAATCTAACTCCTGGGGGTAAAGAGATGACTTTCCAAGTGTATGTGGATTTTCACAGAGTGAATGACTTTGCAGTATTTTTGTCTTTGATACTTCTTTTTTGTTTTTTTAAGTTTTATTTTTAAGTAATCTCTATACCCAGTGCAGGGGTTAAACTTACAACTTGAGACTTACAGTTGCATGCTCTACCAACTGAGCCAAATCCCACCCCCTGCTTTTTTGTCTTTCAAATTATGGCTAGTTTAAGACAATTAGCAGGTATTCAGTGTTGACTATGTGTCAGGGACTGTGCTGAGCAAACTAGAGAAGGTAGGACTTGAGATGGGTCTTGAAGAATGGATAGAATGTGCATGAGCTGGTGGGAAGAACAACATAAATGAAAACACTAGAATGAGCTTGACAGAAAATAATGAAAAAATGGCTAGACCTTAGTGGAGAGTATATGTTAAGTTGTAGTGGGAAATAAGGTTGGATGGGTTGAGGGAGATAATATAAAGGACTTGAGAGGGGGCTGTGAAATTTTAAAATGAAAGCCTATAAATAAGGAGCCATTTGGAGATTAAAAAAAAAAAAACAGTATACTCTCATGTATGTGATATTTTAAGAAATGGTAGGTGGGAACACCTAGAATGAGAAAGTCTACTTGGGAAGCTCTTGTTAAGTTCACAGTGATTAGAGTGTGTATCATTGGCACCTGGGTGGCTCAGCCACTTGGGCATCCAACTCTTGATTTCGGCTCAGATCATGATCTCATGTACACTGACAGTATGCAGCCTGCTTGGGAGTTTCTCTCTCCCTCTCTCTCTGCCCCTCCTCTGCTTGGGCTCGCACTTGCTCACTTGCTCTCGCTCTCACTCTCTCTCTCTCTCAAAAAAAAAAAAAATAAACTTAAAAAAATAAAGAATTACTGATGGAATGACTGATAGGTAATTTTTCCCACGCATAAGCATTTCCAGCTAGACAGACTATTGATGAGTAATGTTTTTCAGTAAATAATAAGCAAAAATATTTCCACTTACATGCTATTTTTACTTTTTAGAAGTCTACTAGAGAGGCCCTGAACAACAAAAATATAAAGCCGTTGTTGAATACCTTCAGCCAATTACCTGGCAGGTAAGGCATTGATATCCATGAAATATCACTTGGCAAGATCGCTATACTTACCTTGAGCTGTTTAAAAAAATTCAAGTGTCTTTTGTTTTTAATAGTGAAAATGAAAAAAAATGTACCCTTGACCAAGCTTTCAGAGGTGTTCTAGAAGAAGAAATTGTAAGTATGTTTTTCTTTATTGTTAAAATTTTGCTGATAAATTAATAAATGTTATTTTTGAAATTGCTTTTATCTCAATAGATATTTACAATTATTTTTTTCTATAGTGAACTTGCTACTTTGTGAAAGCTGACTTGATCACAATATAGGGATTATGTAATTGTTCAGGATTTTGACAGCACAAGTGAAATTTAAGGGTTTGGTTTAACAAATGAGCTCTCCAAGTGAATAGAAGAAAAGTTGATATGAGGTGTTTCTGAGCAAGAACTAGAATTTTAGATCGGCCCTTTCACTTTGCTCTAGAAACAGTGACATCCTTCAGTAACATGAAAGGTCTAGTCCAAGGATGTTCAGCATGAGTACTGGGATTCCATGACCTCATTTTCCTATGATGACTTCATCAGTAAGCATACAAAAATAACTAGAGCCTATCCAACTTCAGTAGAGAAATTTAACCTAAACATGAAAATTGAATTTATTTACCATTAGTGGGGCACCCAAAGGAAAGGAAAACTTTCAGCAGTTTATTCTTGGTTAAGTAAAGTTTGTGTCTCAAGAAGCTGGATCCTTTTCTAATGACCATAATACAGTGTCCCTTTCTTTTGAACAATTCTGTATCAAAACTCATTTTTTTTTTCTCTTCTTCAGACCTAGTCACATACACCTTGTGAGGCATTGGACAAGTTACTTTGCTTTACTGAGGCTCAATTTCATTTGTAAGAGGGGAAATAATATTCTTTCAAGGCTGTTGTATAAAACACTTAACGAGCACTCAAAAAATGCTAGTTTCTATGATGTTATTGAACCTGAGCATTACCTCCCTTCTATTAAAACCCTCAGGCATATTGATACACCAGTACAACTGATTACCCTGGCCCTGTCTTTGCCCTGTGCCATTGATTGAGTTATGGCCTCTGCTTCTGTACTTGATTAGCTTGTTGCCATAGTCATGGTAATATAACCATTTTCCTGAGACCATTGTATTTTAAGTGAATCACCTTGATTATTATTTACTTGATCTACTTTGACAATTAATGATTCTATTACTATTTTTCATTTTTTGTATTTTTATCTTAGTAATTTTATTATATGTAAGAAATGTGTTTATCTTGTATTTCTGATAATTTGATGTCAGAAAATATGTTTTTATTCTTATCAAACTAGCCTGGCCCCTGGCCCCTAAATTAAATTGTTTTCTCCTCTGTTGGTAGATAAATCACTCATCATGTGAAAACGTTTTAGCTATTATTTCTCTTGCTATTGGGGGAGTAACTGAAGGTAAGTACGGTTTTGTTTTTTTTAAGTAATCATGGACGTGACATGCTTTATTTAAAACTTACTCTCCTCCTACCTCTCATCTATTTGATTTTGTTCGTTTTTCAAATTCTCCCTACTACCTTTGCCTCGATGTTATCCCAATGAAATTAGCTCACACTTCTCGTCTCTAGTATGCAGCACACATTTTGGCACTTTCTTTGTTCTCCAGTTGTTTCGTTCATTCAGTAAATATTTATTGAGCATCTACTATGTGCCTGGTACTGAGCCAGGACTAGAAGATTCAATGGTACAGAAAACCTATCCCTGCCCATAAGGAGCCTAGTGGCTAATGGGGGAAACAAATGTGTAAGTTTCTTACTATGGTCTAATTACTGTGAAGTAGGAATGAAGTGTGGTTGGAGTGATTCTCTAAACTCTAAAGGAATAAGGAAGGTCTTAGAAGGGAAGCTGTAACAGGAGCTGGGATGTGAGGGATGATGGATTTGTCAGGCAGGAAGGGAAAGGAATACACAGCTACGAAAAGGCCAAGTTCAGCCTGGCTAAAGAATTGTGTTGAGCAGAGGGGTGAGAGGATGATGACAATGGTGAGGAAAGAAGCAGCAGAGGTAGCTTAGGGTTCTTTGTTAAGGGTTTTGTATACTAAGCTAACAAGGAGCTATGGTGGAAGAGTTGGATTGGGAGAGACTGTTGGCAGGAAAAGTAGGGGACTGTTAAAATGGGGCAGTGATGTTGGGGGATGGTTTCAAGACTAAAAAAGGCATTTAGGAAGTACACAATGTCGAGGTGCCTGCGTGGCTCAGTCAGTTAAGCATCCGCCTCTTGGTTTCGGATCAGGTCGTGATCTCACATTTCATGAGTTCGAGCCCCACATCAGGCCGGGTACTGACAGTGCAGAGCCTACTTGGGATTCTCTGTCTCCCTCTCTCTCTCTGCCCCTCCCTGACTTGCTCTCTCTGTCTCTCTCAAAATGAATAAACTTAAAAAAAATTTTTAAATTAGAAAAAGGAAGTACGCAGTGTCTGACACGTAAGTGGGAGCTCATTAAATGTTTGCAGAAAGAAGCAGTGAAAAACTAGTTCATCAGTAGTCTTTTAACAAATTTAATTGAAATACTCATTAATTCAGATAATTTATGTGAAAAGTGCCTTTTAATCCGTAAAGCATTATTCACATTGTTTTGATACCTATTCCTACAAAAACTAGACTATTCAAGGTAAAAGTGATCTTCTAGTGCAGCAGCAAGCTATTCTGTGAACTTAAGCATAGTTCATAAATTCTGACTTCACACATTAAACTTTTATTTATATTTCTTTAATTATTTTGAGAGAGAGAGAAAATCCCAAGCAGAAAATCCCCATGCTGTCAGCCCAGAGCCTAAAGTGGGACTCAATCCCACGAACTGTGGGTTCATGACTTGAGCCGAAATTAAGACTTGGTCACTTAACAGACTGAGCCACCCAGGCACCTTGACACACATTAAACTTTTATACAGGATATTCATTCATTCATTCATTCATTCATTCATTCATTCATTCAGCATACCTAAATGAGTTCTGCAATGGAGTGTTCCTTCCCCAGTTTCTGTCAAACAGCTGTGTCTCCTTAATTCATTGATTACCTTGATGTGTTAACTCTGGTAGACTAGTAATATGTTTAACAGTTGAAGTTATACAAAGTCTATATTTAGAACTTTGAGAAAGATAAGAACTTATGAACTTAGTTACACCGAAAATAAAGTCTTAGATGCTTTTTTAATTTAATTGGATGGGGAAAAGTCCTTCTTGACAGAGATTATTATTCTTTATGTGGCGTGTTTTCAAATTGTCCATAAATATGTTTTGTTACATTCAACTCAGCAGATACTTTTTGAGCTTCTCTTTATCATCAGACACTTTACTGATTAAAATGTACAAAAATGCCTACCCTTAAAAAGCTCATAGTCTGCTTAAAAATAATGTATGATAAATACTATAATTTATCTATACTGTGCTTTAGAAGTATAGATGGGGTGGCCTGTTCAAAGGTATCAGGAGTTTTTTAGGTTCATGGATATTTGTCATGTGCTTTGAAAGATGGAGCAGAAATTTGCCACATGAGAAGAGGAAAACTAGGCAGAGAAAAGCATTGAAAACAAAACCATGGAAGTATCAATATAGCAAAGTGTCTGGGAATTGAGAAGAGGGAATCTGTGGCCAAGGTTAAGGTGAAGCAAAGAATGCGGTGTAGAAAGGCTAAGACACAGGTTGTGAAAGTTCTAGGGGATCATGCTATAGTCCAGTTCGTCAGAATCACCACTGAATCTCTGTTTTTAAATGAGATTGCAAGGCCTCACTTAGTTTTACTGAATCAGAACCTTCAGGAGTGGAATCTAGGTAATTTTCTTAAGTTCTGTAATTAAACGTGAGTTAACTCATGTCAAACTACACTGCAGCTATGGGCAGGGAATATGCCTCTCAGAGCTCTTGGGTGTACAGAGCATATTGTTTCTCAGGATCTAAAGTGGTAAGGCACTGTGGCAGTTTTCTAGTTATCTAGTCCATCTCTGGCCTCTCCGCCCCCACCCCACCCCCCATAACATCCCTGGCAGGTGGTCATCCAGCCTATACGCCCATTGATAGAGCTTACTAATTTGATTTCTCTTAGTTTTGTCAGGTTTCCCTTGTATTGAGTTGAAATCTGCTGCCTTATGCCACCCACTGGTTCTTGGCCAGTATCCCTCACATCACATTGCAGATGGCATCATACCAGTGCAGAGTAGAGCTGGAAATAATACTTTCTTTTGAATTGAACATACTGTATCAATTGCAGCGTTTTGGGCTTACGGTGCTCCCTAGATATGTTGTTTGCATACTGTGCTTAAATGGCTACTTTTTTAAAACATTTAACAAGTGCTAGTAAGTGTTTCCTTAAGAGAGAAGGAAGAATGAGCAGCAAGATTAAAGTATTCTTAGCTAGTGCAAGTGACCTTTTCTTTAAAAAGTTTTTAAATTTATTGCTGTAGTTAAATAACATTGAATTTTGAAATAAACAGCCTTTTACTATACCATCTTTTCCCTTCAAACAATGCTTTTATTTTAAATGTTTAATAATAGTTGACATCAGTATGAAACTTTTTTTTATTATCTTTTTTGAAGGTCATCTTTTCAAATCAGAATGATATTTAACAACACTATGGAACATTTGGAAATGAGGAAATGGAAAATACTATTCATAATTCCTCTACTTTAAAAAACTACCATTCATTTTGGTATATGTTTTTAGTTTCTCTAGTCTTTTTTAAAACTTTTATTATTGTAACCATATAATACGTACAGTTTTGAATCCTGCCTTTTTCACTTAACATTATAAGCATTTTCCAAGTTATAGTCGTCGTAACCATCGTTTTTAATTGGCTGCATTATATTCTTTTGAATAGCTTAGTGGTGAAGAAAACAGACTGTGGAGCCAGACTGCCTGGGTTCGTATCCCAGCTCTACCACTTACTGGCTCTATGGCCTTGGGCAAGTTATTTAACTTCTCTGTGTCTCAGTTTTCCCATTCTGGAGGTAATATTATCTACCTCATAGGGTTATAAGGATTAAATGTGTTAGTATACATAAAGTATTTACTTAGCGTGCCTGACATATAGTAAATGCTCTAGAAGTATTATCAAGAATTATTATCATCATCATTATTGAGTGCACATACCAAAAATTACTTAAATATGTCCCATATTGGGGACTTTTAGGTTGCTTCCATTTCTTGTCTTTTAAAAAATTTGTTAGGGGTGAGAGAGTATACTGTTAAGATATTCTTCAGAATTATTTTGCATGGGCTATTTTACTGTACAGTTTTTTAAATTTTTAAATTGGCTTGTGCTCCACTTGAAGGTATTTGTACCGCATCTACACCTTTTGTATTATTGGGAGATGTTTTGGATTGTCTTCCTTTGGATCAGTGTGACACGATATTCACTTTTGTGGAAAAAAATGTTGCTACTTGGAAATCAGTAAGTGCCTTAGTTTCTTTTTATGCTTACATTATGTTTCTACAGATTCAGAGTTCAGAGGATAGTTTTTTTTTTTGTTTTTGGGGTTTTGTTTTTTGTTTGTTTTTTTTTGTTTTTTTTTTTTTTTTGCTTATTTTTAATATTGGTGACTGCTGAAAAGTTTGTCCTTATGAGGGAATTACACTGTCTTACTTGGGGAGCCAAGTTAAGAAGCATGTGGGAAGAAAAAGTTTAACAAAATTTGACTGAGTAGTAACAATTAACTGGAAAATGCACACTTTTCATATTTAAAACAGTTACTCAGTAACATGTTTTGTTATATATGTGAAAATATCTATTTCGCTTAAAATGTTTGAGGGGGAAAAAGTAAAAGTGGCATTGTAAACTCAGTGCATGTTAGTGTTCTTTTTTTTTTAATTTTATTTTTTAAATTTACATACAGATGAATTAGCATATAGTGCAACAATGATTTCAGGAGTAGATTCCTTAGTGCTCCTTACCCATTTAGCCCATCCCCACTCCCACACCCCCTCCAGTAACCCTCTGTTTGTTCTCCATATTTATGAGTCTCTTATGTTTTGTCCCCCTCCCTGTTTTTATATTATTTTTGCTTCCCTTCCCTATGTTCATCTGTTTTGTCTCTTAAAGTCCTCATATGAGTGAAGTCATATGATATTTGTCTTTCTCTGACTGACTAATTTCACTTAGCATAATACCCTCCAGTTCCATCCACGTAGTTGCAAATGGCAAGATTTCATTCTTTTTGATTGCCGAGTAATATTCCATTGTATATATATACCACTTCTTTATCCATTCATCCATCGATGGACATTTGGGGTCTTTCCATACTTTGGCTATTGTCGATAGTGCTGCTATAAACATAGGGGTGCATGTGTCCTTTCGAAACAGCACACCTGTATCCCTTGGATAAATACCTAGTAGTGCAATTGCTGAGTCGTAGGGTAGTTCTATTTTTAGTTTTTTTGAGGAACCTCCATACTGTTTTCCAGAGTGGCTGCACCAGCTTACAATCCCATGTTAGTATTCTTTAATACCTTCTTTCCTGTAACTTATCATCAAAGAGTGTGCAACAACTTCTGAACAGTAGTAATAATTTCTGTCTTAATTTCAGAATACATTCTATTCTGCTGGGAAAAATTATCTACTACGTATGTGCAATGGTAAGTAATTAATTAGTAAATGATCGTGTTAAAACATAAATGTGGTTAGAGAAACAAGTGGTTGAATTAAACACAAGTGATAAAATTTTTAAAAATAGATTAGTACCATCATTTTTATAACAGACTGATTTGTTAAAACTGATCATTCACTTTAAATTAAACTGTTCTTGTTTGGGGTATAAACTTAAAACCAAAAAAAAAAAAAATTAGTAAAATTTATCTTGTCCATGCTAAACTCATTTCATTCCTAATTTTTTAGTGCTTTTTTTTATGACAATAGTTTGTACCCCAGTTTTGAGAACTATTGCTTTAGGGAAATGCTCTTGACAGGCTGGTTAACAAATTTGGGTATAGTTATAATAAACATAGAATGATCTCCTATAACCTTCATTTCCATATATTGTTAGATCTCCTAAGAAGATTATCAAAATCCCAGAATACAGTCTTCTGTGGACGAATTCAACTCTTTTTGGCCAGGCTTTTCCCTTTATCTGAGAAATCAGGTAAGTTTTTATGCATTAAATAAATGTTTTGAAGGGGAATCTTTCTCAGTTTTTAATTCAGAAGCTGTTGTGATGGTAATAAGAAAAATAGTTCTCACAAGTTTAATAGGAAATTGTCACTTTATTTTCTTTTACTGGGTAATTATACTGTTCCTAATGCATCATATAGGTAATGCTTGAAGTCACTGATTTCTTTTTTGTGTAGTTGACATAGTATATTAGTTTCAGATGTACAACATGGTAATTTGTAATTACTATGATGATCAAGAATTACATAGTAATTCTTTTTAAGTTCCAAGCTTATTAATCATAAAAATGTGCAGTTGAATCACATGTATGTAGATATGAATTACCATGTCTGTATTTCATTTATAATGCATGCTGATTTTTCCACTTCCATTTTCTCCCTCAGTCATTACCATTTAGACACAATTATGTCCTCTCATTTCTTTTACCATTTTTCATTGTGAAATACAGCACTCATATAGAAAAGTGCATAAAATAAATGTATACTATAATTATTCTGAATCAATTACTTGTGTAACTACTGGCAGAATCCAGAAATGAAATATAACCAGTTCTCCAGAGCCTTTTACAATCTGTTCAAATATGCCAGATTTTAATACCTCTTTCCCTCAGTCTTCCTTTCCTTAATATCAGGCTGTTATACCACCTACTTCATATGTTGTTGTGAGGATTAAATGAATTAAAATATGTGAAGCACTTACAACAGTGCCTGCACATAAAGAGACCCATAGTATATGTTGGCAATGGTTTCAGTGTGTTTTCTTTCTTGTCATGCTAGATCTGTGTTGTTTTTTTCTTTCCTACTTAATGTGATCAAGATTAATTTAGATTACCATTGTATTTACTGCTTGTATTTCTGTCCTTCTATCTGTGGAAAATTTCCCTATTAAACTTTTCTTTAGTGAAGGTCTGTATTTTGTCTGAAAATCATTATTCTTGAAGAATGATTTCAGTAGATAAAAGATTCTAAGTTGGCACTAGACACAGGAGATAATCATTACTTTATCTTCTATCTTCCATGTTCTCTAGACAACACAAATGTCAGTCTAACTTCTTTGAAGATAATCTAAATGTTTTTTTGTTTTTGCTCTTAAGATTTTTTATCTTTGTTTTCAGGCTTTTTCGGTTTTACTGTCATGTGTCTTATTGTGGATTTCTTTTTATTTATCATGCTTGGGATTCTGTAGAAATCTTAAATCTGTGGATTAATGTCTTTTGTCCAGTTTGTAAAAATTTCAGCCATTATCTCATCAAATACTGTGTATGTCTCTTTCTTTTCTTTCTGAACTCCAGGGAACATTGTTATACCTTGTCACTATATCCTCTGTCTCTCATTCTTTCTATATTTTTATCTACTTGTCTTTTTGTATCACATTCTGAATAATTTCTTCAGAATGGTTTTCTGGTTCACTATTTCTTTCTTCAGCTATGAAAGATCAGCTCCTAAATTAATTTTTAATTTGTTACTGTTTTCATTCTGTTGTATTTTATTTTTCATTTGTTGAAGGTCTTTTTTAAGTCTGCTATATCACTTTCTAGTCTCTTATTCCCTGCTCATAGTTTCAAACTTTTTCTTTAGTTTTTTAACCAGGATAAGTATTTCTATTTTATAGTCTGTGTCTGATCATTCTAGTATCTGAAGTCTTTGTGGGTTTGTTCTACTGTTTCTCAGGATTTCTTATCTGTGTATCTGGTTAGTATTGGGTATTATATTTGAGAAAATATTGAGGGATTTTGAGGCCTAGGATGGATAGTTTTCTCCAGATAGAGTTTTCATTGCTTTTGCCAGGAGCCTTTAGAAGGAAGCTATCACCAGTCCAGGGTTACCTTAATCCAGCCCGCTTTAAGGCCTATAATTCCTTAGATCATTGAGAAGACTTGGTGCTGGGCTGTACTTTGGTTTATTTTAACCTGAGATTATAGTGCTACAGGTTTCCAGCCTTGAAAATAGTTGGGTGGGCCCATCATTTTGGGGCCCTGATTTACTTTTAACATTCTAGCTTTGGGAAGCTATGAAAAGAGTAGCTCAATTTTACAACTGATTGTCTTGTTTGGCAAATGTCCTCAAGACAAAAGTGGCTTTAAATATTGATGATGCATTGCTTACCTTACTTTTCTTCTGGATGTTTGCCACATATCCCTTACTTTCTTGTCAGCTCTTTACTGGTTTTAAGAGAACCATTTTTGTACTTCATTATCTGGAACACTGCTGTGAACATGGTTTATTCTCTGTAAATTTTTATGGAATTAATTGACCTGTTACTGGAAACTCACCTTTTCTATTACTTTTTTAATAGCTTTTTTATTTTATTTAATAGCTTTCAACATGTGAATTCACTTATACAATTCACCATTTAAAGTATACAATTCACTGGGGTTTTTTTTAGCATATTTACAAGGTTGTGCAACCATCACTGCAGTCTGATTTTTGAGTATTTTTTCTACCCTGTACCCAGTAACTTGCACCCCTGCCTCACTCATCATCATTCTTACCCTCTCTTCCAAGCCCTAAACAACCAATAATCTCCTTGTTCTCTGTACATTTTCCTATTCTGGACATTAAAAAAATAGAATAATGAAATATGTGGTCTTTTATTGATGAGCTTTTTTTAACTTAGCTTACATAACATTTTCAAGATTTATATATTTTATAGCATGTATCAGTATTTCATTTTTTTATAGCCAAATAATATTATCAGTATAGATA
Organism: Felis catus; assembly: GCF_018350175.1. Classification (NCBI taxonomy): domain Eukaryota; kingdom Metazoa; phylum Chordata; class Mammalia; order Carnivora; family Felidae; genus Felis; species Felis catus. Next base: position 43,661,571 of record NC_058379.1, read on the forward strand.
TACCACATTTTGTTTACCCATTCGTCAGTTGATGAACATTTGGGTTGTTTCTGCTTTTTGTTTATTATGAACAGTGCTGCTGTGAACTTTTGTTTACAAGTTTTTGTTTGGATGTATATTTTAACTTCTCTTTGGCATATACCTAGAATGGAATTACTAAGTCATATGGTAATTAAATTTAAATTCTTGAGGAGGGGTGCCTGGGTGGCTCAGTTGGTTGAGTATCCAACCCTTGATTTCGGCTCAGGTCATGATCCTAGAATCATGGGATTGAGCCCCACATTGGGCTCCGTGCTGAGCCCCCCTCCCTCCCCCCTCTCCTCCTGCCCCTTTCCCTCATTCATGTACTCTCTGTCTCTCTCAAATAATCAGTGCTTAAAAAAAAAAAAAATTCTTGAACTACCAAACTCTTTTGTGAAAAAGCTGCACCATTTTACAGTCCTGTCATCCATGCACATGGATTCCAATTTCTCTACATCCTGGCTAGTACTTACTAATTCTGCCTTTTTTTTTTTTTAATAGTCACCTGAGTAGGTATACAGTGGTATTTCATTGTGGTTTTGATTGGTATTTTCCTAATGACTAGATATGTTAAACATCTTTTCTTTTTTTTTTTTTTTTTTTTTTAACGTTTATTTTTGAGACAGGGAGAGACAGAGCATGAACGGGGGAGGGCCAGAGAGAGGGAGACACAGAATCTGAAACAGACTCTAGGCTGTGAGCTGTCAGCACAGAGCCCGACGCGGGGCTCAAACTCACGGACCACGAGATCATGACCTGAGCCGAAGTCGGCCGCTTAACTGACCGAGCCACCCAGGCGCTGCACATCTTTTCATTTGCTTAGTGGTCATTTGTACGTCTTCCTTAAAGAAATGGCTATTTATTTTATTTGCCCAATTTTTGAGTTGTCTTTTTATTAAGTAGTTATATGAGTTCTCATTATATTCTATATGCTAGACTCTTATCAGATATGTAATTTGCAAATGTTTTCTTCCATTCTGCAGATTTCCTTTCACTTTCTTGGTAGTATTGTTTATAACACAAAAGTTTTATATTTTGGTGAAATATAGCAATTTTTTCCTTTGTTGCTTGTGCTCTTGATGTCATATGTAAGAAATCATCATCTAATCCCAGGTTACAAAGATTTATTCTTGTGTTCTCTTATAAGAGATTTAGCTCTGTGGTCCATTTTGAGTTAATTTTTGTATGTCGTATGAGGTGGGAGTTCAGTTTCATTTTTGTGTATATTAATAACCAGTTGTCCCAGCACCATTTATTGAAAAAACTATTCTTTGCCCATTGAATTGGCATTTTGCCTTCTTTCTGCCTTCAAAACACCAGGGTCAGTTGAACCTTGGGGCCTTGGCACTGTCTTCCCTCTATGACCCTCCTGTTCATTATTGTCACACTACCGACTTTAGCTGTTAGTCTCAATTTTACTTCCTCAGGGAGTCTCTCTTTCAGCATCTATTCTAAACCTGCCAGCACAGTCCCTCATTATCACCACCTAATTTCAAATCTCTTCTTAGTATTTAGCACTATCTGTCATTTTCAGTGTGTATGTTGTTTACTTCTGTGTTCTCTGTGCCTAGAACGGTGCCAGACACCTAGTTGCCATTTAAATCTGTGATAAATGAAGTCTCTTTTTTGTGAAATGAAGTATGCCCCTTCATAAGAACTAATTTGTAGTTTCTTTGCTGGACGTTATAGAAGACATAAGAACAAGGTTTCAATTCTCAGCCATAATTTTGTCCTTCTTGGTTATTTCCAGCCTCCACTCTCATCAGTTTTTTTTACATTATATAATTCAAATTTAGTTGTAATAGGGCCTCCTCTTAAAATATAGCTGGATTTTGAATGTTATTTTTTTAGAGATAATGTGAATTTAGTTCAGGAAGGAGAGTGGCCTGTAAATTTCCTTCCCTATAATGATATTAGATTTTCGTACCAGATTCATAAAATGAATTGTAAATTTTCCTATTTTTCTTCTTTTCGGGAAATGTTGGAGTAATTTTGTATTCTTTCTTTCTTGAATGTTTGGTAAGCTTTACAAAGGAAGCAGTTAGCAACAATAGAATTTTGTGGGAATGTTTTAAACTGGATTTATGTAATGGATTTGGGACTATTCAGACTTTTCATTTTTTTCTTGAGACAGTTTTGGTAACTTCCTTTTTCCTGGGAATTTGTGAGTATTATCTAAAATTTCAAATGTATTGCAGCACCTGGGCGACTCATACGATTGAGCATCCAACTGTTGATTTCAGCTCAGGTCATGATCCCAGGGTTGTGGGATCAAGCCCCACATCAGGTTCCGTGCTCGGTGTGGAACCTGCTTAAGATTTTCTCCCCCTGTCTCCCCTACTCTAGTCCAGTCTTCCCCACTCTTCTCTGCCCCTCTCTCCCATTCTCTCTCTAAAATAAAATTTTAAAAATAATTAAAATTTCAAATGTATTTATAGGATGCTATTTGTTGCATTTCTTTTTTTTCTATTTTTTCTTTTTTATAGTTGAAGTATAATTAACATACAGTGTTATGTTTGTTTCAAGTGTACAACATAATGATTCAGTGATTCTGTATGTTTCTCAGTGCTCATCAAGATAAGCATACGTGCTTTTTGGTATTAATGTTTTAAAATGTTTATTTATTTTGAGAGAGAGAGGGTATGCTAGTGGGAGAGAGAGACAGAGGGAGAGAGAATCCCAAGCAGGCTCACAAACCGTGAGATCATGACCTGTGCCAATGTCAGGAGACGCTTAACTGACTAAGCCACCCAGGCGCCCCAAGATAAGTGTACTCTTAATCCCCTTTATTTGTAGATCTCATCATATTTTAAAGAACATTTTAGACCTCTCTTCCAGTGTACAGCATTACTAAATTAACAAGACATAGAAAAACCATTCTTTTCTTTCCCTTATTGACTGGTTGAAAGACTAATAATATATTGCTAATATATAGCTTTAAACATTATGCATCTTTTAATAAGTAATGTTTTTAAATTTAATTTTTAAATTATAAAAATAACTTTTTTCAGAAAATTTGAAAAATGAAGGAAAAAGCTGTGTGTAATTAATCTTACCACTAACATAAGGGAGGTTGGCATTTGGGGATATTTTCTCATAGTATCTATGTTAAACATTTGTAGATGCTTGACATTCACTGGAGTATATCCCAAGACCTTCAAAAAGCCAGTTTAACATGTAGTTTAGCATGTAGTGAAGTCTGACTGAAATTATTGATTTAATGAGAATTATGGCATGTACTATATTGAATAATAAATAGAGAATAGACAAATGTATTTTAAGTAGTCAGTGCTAAATGGGCAACCAGATTCATTCACTAGCTTAATGACTTGATCTAGCATAGTTTTTTCCACTTTCACTTTTGTACTGAAATAACTTTAAAGAAGAGTTGCGAAGAAAATACAGAGAGTACCTGAATTAACAACCTTCACCTAATGTTAGCCTCTTACATGATCACAATATAGTTGCCAAAACTAAAAAATCAACATTGGTACAGCATTATTAACTACGCTAAGACTTTATTTGGATTTTACCAATTTTATCACTATTTTTCTTTCTTCTGTCCAGGGATCCAACCCAGCATCCCATTTTCCATTTAGTTGCTATGTTGCTTTACTCTTCCCAGTCAGTGACAGTTCTTATTTCTTTGCTTATTTTTTTCATGACCTTGATACTTTTGAAGAGTACTGATCAGGTATTTTGCAGAATGTCCTTCAATTTAACTTTGTCTGATTTTTTTTCGTAATTAGATTGAGGATACGGATTTAGGGGAAGACCACAGAGGTGATGTGGCCTTCTCACGGCATCATTTCAACATGATGTTGATATATACTATTACTGGTGGTGGTATCCTTGGTCATCATATTTTTTTGTTGCTAAGTTACTGTCTTTGCCTTTGTAGTTAATATTTGAAGGGAAATACTTTGAGGCTGTGCACATACTCTTTTTCTCCTTAGATCTTTACCCACTAATTTTAGTTTTCATCAGTGAATTTGCCTACAGCAATGATTTTTAGGTTGTCCTGTTGTTGGTTTTCTATTTCTTTTATTCCTTCTACATCTATTACTTGGGATTCTTCCATGCAGAAGAGTTGTCTGCTCTCCCTTATTTACTTATTAATTCAGTCATCTGTTTCAGTGTGAATTTGTGGATATTTTATTGTCTGGATTATAATCCCATAGTGTAATTAATTTCTTAGTTAGATTGTTCTGGTTTTGCCCATTGGAGGGAGCTCTTTCATGTTTTTCTGGTATGAGAAAATAGAGCTCATCTGTGTTTTCCCTACCCCAACCCTAGAATCACCCACTTCTCCAAAGAGCCTGATTCCTTTTATTTAAGAATGGTATTTAGAAGCCAAGATCTGGGCCCTAGATATCTAAGAGTATCACTGCTCTGGGTTCACTTGGTGGACAGACCTAGGAAAGATCTATATGCACACACATCTATATTAATATGTGTCTATGTATGTATTTTTAAATGACCAACAACAAAAACCATGAGATCATACTGATACTTCTGAGTTCAATCCAGTACCAATATTCCTTCTTATTTATAAGTTCTTTCTTTGACAGTGAGAAACCTGGCTCTCATTAGCTGCAGCGTATTTATTATATATGTTGTTATACATGCTCACTTTTTGTTTAATACAATTTTTATTTGTGCTTTAGCAAAACTATAAATTACTGCATATTGCACTCTGTAAAATTGCTCTAGATTTTTCAGTAATAACAGAGACAACTGTATTTGTTATATATGTAGAATTCTGGATACTCTAAAGGCACCTTAAAGAAATGAATTTTGGAAAGGATTTGAAAACCAGGTGTGGGTCTGACTTGATCTTTTGTTTAATTATGGATTTATCATTTTCTTTGTTTTGGTTATGTGACAACAAAGTTATATTCTTAAACACATTTAGGTGTTGGTGGATTTGCGTTGAAAATCTTTTTTTTTTTTTCTTTTTAATAGGTCTTAACTTGCAGAGTCAGTTTAATCTGGAAAATGTCACTGTTTTCAATACCAATGAGCAGGAAAGCACCCTGGGTCAGAAGGTGAGGCTGATACAAAATTTAACAAACATAAGTTTGTTACTAAGATAAATCCTGTGACTGGATCTTCTAAGTCACCAAAAATTTTAAAACCTTTATTTCTAATTTATAGACATAATGTATGTTCTATGCAAAAAATGCAAATCAGGTAGAAATATTTAAAATAGAAAGTATGGCTACCCCATAATCCAAGGCCCAAAGATAACCACTCTTAGCATTCTCTGTCTGTCCTTACAGGACTTATTGTGTGTGTAGTTTTATTCCAAAAATGAGATCATATAATACATATTGTTCTGCAGTCCATTTTCTTCTTTGGACAGTATAAAATGGATGCATTTCTGCATCAGTACATTTGGATCTGTGTCTTTTTAATGGTTCATGATGAGTCTTTCAAGTGGATATATATTACAATGCTGTCAGTAGGCATTTAGATAATTTCTAACGGTGGATAATTGTTAACAGCATTACAGTGAATAGTATTGTGTATATCATTGCTAAATTATCCAGGTGTCTCTTTAGGGATAAATTCCAATAAGTGAAATTGCTGTGTCAGAATATATGCATATATCACATTTCGATAGCTGCACTCAATTACTTCTCAGAAAGGTTATACCCAAATTTATACTATCACCATTGATACATAGAGAATGTGTACCCACAGCCACACACCACCCCTGGGAATTAATCAATTTTTAAAAAACTTTGCTTAATTGATAATATACTTAAAAAGTAAATCCTCTTTGTTTTAACTTACATTGCTTGGTCATTAATGAAGTTGAGGGATTTGCTGTATGTTTATTGGAATTTATTTTTCTTCCATGACAATTAGAAGCAGTGAGGAAGAGAATTACCTATTCTTGCCATTTGCCCATTTTACTGTTGAAATGTCTTTTTCTTACTGCTGTGTAGTTGTACTCAGACAGAATATTACTAATTCATTGCCTCTCATTTTGTTGATTTTTTTTTCCTGTTTATTGTTTTTCTTATAACTTTACTTATGGTGCCTTTGCTGTGTAGAACTTTTAATTTTTGGGTTTTTTTACATTTTATTTATTTTTGATAGAGACGGACAGAGGACAAGTGGGGGAGGGGCAGAGAGAGAAGGAGACACAGAATCCGAAGCAGGCTCCAGGCTCCGAGCTCCGAGCACAGAGCCTGATGCGGGACTCGAACTCACAAACCGCAAGATCATGACCTGAGCTGAAGTCGGATGCTTAACCGACTGAGCCACCCAGGCACCCCTGTGTAGAACTTTTAAATCTGGATGTAATATTAATGTTTTTGGTCTTTTTGTTTTATTGTTTCTGGCCTTGTGCAAATGCTAAAGGCTTCTACTCTGCAGATTATAGAAGTCCCTTTGTTTTCTTTGATGCTTTTATGATTTAATTTTTCTTGTAAATCTTTAATCCAGCATGAATGTTGGAGTATGGAATAAACTGAGTTATAATTTTATTTTTTCCAAGTATAATTAGAACCATTTGTTAAATAATCCACATTTGCCCACTGATTTTTTTTTTTTAATTTTTTTTTTCAACGTTTATTTATTTTTGGGACAGAGAGAGACAGAGCATGAACGGGGGAGGGGCAAAGAGAGAGGGAGACACAGAATCGGAAACAGGCTCCAGGCTCTGAGCCATCAGCCCAGAGCCTGACGCGGGGCTCGAACTCACGGACCACGAGATCGTGACCTGGTTGAAGTCGGACGCTTAACCGACTGCGCCACCCAGGCACCCCATGCCCACTGATTTTTTAAAAGACATCAGGTATAATCAACTTTATTTTTAAAGGTTTTTTTTTTAGCTTTTTTTTTTTTAATGTTTATTTTTGAGAGAGAGAGATAGAGTGTGAGTGGAGTAGGGGCAGAGAGAGGGGGAAGGAGAGAATCTCAAGCAGCCTCCACGCTGTCAGTGCAGCCCAATGTGGGGCTCAAGCTCACGAACCATGAGATCATGACCTGACCTGAAACCAAGAGTCAGCTGCTTAATCGACTGAGCCACCCAGGCGCCCCTTTTAAGATTATTTATGATATATCCAGAAGATAGTCCAGATTTCTGGTAAATTTCTGTACATTCAGCACCGATTCTTAATTTAGGAACAAGTTATAAATCTTTAAAAAATATCAATTAGATATAACTAACATCTCACTGTAAATTAGACTACCTTATATAATTTGTTAAATGTAATTATTATCAATTTGGAAGTGATGTTGACTTAAGATTTTTTAAAATCTTGTCTCTCGCCTTCATATATCTTTCAGTACTTCTTGAACTATTCTCTGTAAACTTGTTATTTTGAATTTCTCAATATAGAGCTAGGCACTCAGCATACCCTAAAGTATTCCCCAATAATAAGAGTTCTCTGTGCAGTTGGGGGAGGATTTATTTGGTCAAACTAAAGCTGGGGACAAAAACACAGTTATTTACTACGATTCTTAGAGTCCTTAATATACTAATGGTCTTCTCAGTTCTCTAAAAGGTCATTGTATATATTTCTAAAATGTATTTAGCCGTAGGCCCTTTCTTTGCAAAGAGAATCTAGAAACCATGTGTGGAAAAATACTGTCTTAAAACTTTACTGTATCTTCATAGCTATCTTATATCATTGTCATACTGCTTCTGAGTTCTCAGATCCCTGTCACATAGAATTCCTGTTGCCTTAAAGATTAACTGTAGGTCTAGGCAGAAGTGCAGCTAGACTTCTAACAGTGTTTGTCTAGCAGTGTATGAATGATGTTATTCTAGTATTTGCCTTCTGCCTGACAACTGCTTCATGACAGGCTATGCATGTTTTTAAATTTAGCATACTGAGGATAGAGAAGAAGGAATGGATGTAGAAGAAGGTGAAATGGGAGATGATGAAGCTCCAACAACTTGGTGAGTTTTTGAAGTTCAAGTTTCTTGATCTATAAAGCTAACACCTTAATGACTAAGTAAGTCAAGTTACATTGTCTTTAGAATGTAGTAATGCCACCTACCTGCTCATTGAGAGTATTATAGGAGATGCTGCTTGGATATGGTCTATTAAGATACACAGTAGTTATCCTATTGTCACCATACTCATTGATGTTATGTATAGTGATATATGGAAAGTGCTTAGAACAGTGTTTATTCAGTAGCAACCATCAAGATGTAGACAAGGAAGGAAATCCTGCTTATAGATTTATTTGTAATTTTTATGTATATTAAAGTTACAAATTTTAAATCACTAATAGGCTCTTTTAGTTGGTTTCTGAATTGCATGTGGACAGTTCATTATTTACATGGCCTACTTTATGCATATGCCTAAAATTTGGAAAGCCAACAATGGGCAACTTAGGCACTCCTCTCTTTTTCCTTCCATTTAACTTTGTGGACCTGTGGATAGGGCCTATGGATAATGGGCTGACTTTTTGATGAAGTAGGAGAAATAAGAAGCCTTCCCTTCTTCTCCCCTTCCTGCTCCATCTCTTGTTTCTTATCTCATATGCTAACTCTTTACTTTCTTTCCAAATTATTTCTTCCTAATGATGGTTAGAAGCAATGAAGAAGAGAAAAGGGAGGTGGGAAGGAAAACTTTCACATCCAGGTATCTGCAGTGACAAAAGATATCATTAATTGCAATTAAATTTCCAAAAGGTCAGGAAGAGTTTCCAGTATCCACACAGGGAGACATATTCCTGGCATCCCAGATTTCAGATTCAAACATATATCTCCAAAGAAGCATTGAAAGTAGTGTGGCTCCAGGCTTAATTCCAATCCTAGTCGTAGAACCTTAAGCAAGTTACTTAACTTCCCTGCAACTCAGTTTCAGTATCTTTAAAATGTAGTAATGCCACCTACCTGCTCATTGAGAGTATTGAAGAAGATGCTGCTTGGACATGTTCTATAAAGATACACAGTGGCTATCCTTGTTGTCATACTTGCTGATGTTATCTATAGTGATATATGGAAAACTTAGAACAGTGTTTATTCAGTATTTATTATTAGCTATAGTTGTATTTTGGGGTTTTTTTTAGACATCTATTTGTTCGTGGACATTATGGATAGTATACTTTTGGGGTCTTGCCTGAACATCGAATTTAAAAGGCCAAGGTAGTAGTCTCCAACATAATAGGAGCCTGAAATGTAAAAAGAGCCCCCAAAGACAAACTGTCCAGTGTAGTTTTGTCCAGTTAAACTCAGCCTGTATAGACAAGTCATCCCCTTTGGTTATGTTGAAGTAGCCACAGGTACAAGGATTCAATACTCAGCTGCCTCTCAGTCTGTCACAATCATACTCTTCTAACCCTTTTTCTTTTTTATTGAAATGTAGTTGACATGCATTATTACATTAGTTTCAGGTGGATACATAGTGATTCAACATTTATATACATTATGAAGTGATCACCAGTATAAATCTAACTATCCTCTGTCAACCATACAAAGTTGTTACAATATTGTTGTCTGTATTCCCTGTGCCGTACTTTATATCCCAGTGACTTACTTATTTTAAAACTGCAAGTTTATACCTTTTAATCCCCTTCACTATTTTTTGAATGGAGGAAGAGATCGTTTGGGGAATTACTTTGTGACCAACTGTATCACCAGATTGTCTTAGGCACTGCAATTTACAAAGAACACATTACCCATATATCTACAGTATGAAGTCCATTTCAGATTTGGCTAAATACACCAATAAAGAATTTTGTATTAAAAAAATATAAGTGTAACATTCTATAAAATCATCAGCTCAACATTTAAAAGATATGTCAAGTTACAAAACATCTTGGTTAAAATAGTTACAGAACATTCTATTTTAGATAGTAACTCTCACCTCTAATTTGTTATGGTTTGCATACATAATAAGTAGTTACATTTGCTTTGTTTGGATATAGAATCCAAAAGTATCTGTGGAATGGTGAAGTTAGAAAGCAAATTGCAGTGGGTCAAAACATGAAAGGAAGGTAAGGAAATGGCGACATTGAGTGTAGACCACTCTTTCTATGTTTAGCCCTGAAGGAAAAGAGAGGGACAGCATGGAATGGAACTTTGAGAGGAGAGGATTTTTTTTACTTTTAGTGCCTCAACTGTAAAAATGTTTTAGTAGTCATATATTAATACTACTTTAAAATTTCTTCTATGAGGCACCTCAGTAAATACCAGGCCAACTAAAAATAAAAGATCAGAAGCTTTTACAGGTAGGAGATTATAATTAGCAACTTGGAATAAGATTGTTGTTGCTATCAAGCATTAATTAAGAGGTGAGGTTTCTGGCAACTGAAACAATAAAGGAACATACGATGGTTACATAATTCTCATTCTCTGATTAAATGTAGTCTCCCATTTCTTTTTTTTTTTTTTTTTTTTAATTTAATTTTTTAAATTTACATCCAAGTTAGTTAGCCTACAGTGCAACAATGATTTCAGGAGTAGATTCCTTAATGCTCCTTACCCATTTAACCCATCCCCCCCCCCACAAACCCTCTAGTAATCCTCTGTTCTCCATATTTAAGAGTCTTTTATGTTTTGTCCCCCTCCCTGTTTTTATATTATTTTTGCTTCCCTTCCCTTGTGTTAATCTGTTCTGTGTCTTAAAGTCCTCATATGAGTGAAATCATATGCTATTTATCTTTCTCTGACTAATTTCACTTAGCATAGTACCCTCTAGTTCCATCCACGTAGTTGCAGATGGCAAGATTTCATTCTTTTTGATTGCTGGGTAATACTCCACACACACACCACCTCTTCTTTATCCATTCATCCATCAAGGGACATTTGGGCTCTTTCCATACTTTGGCTATTATTGATAGTGCTGCTATAAACATGGGGGTGCATGTGTCCCTTCAAAACAGCATACCTGTATCTCTTGGATAAATACCTAGTAGAGCAATTGTTGGGTCGTAGGGTAGTTCTATTTTTAATTTGTTGAGGAACCCCCATACTGTTTTCCAGAGTGGCTGCACCAGTTTGCATTCCCACCAGCAGTGCAAAAGAGATCCTCTTTCTCCACATCCTCACCAACATCTGTTGTTGCCTGAGTTGTTAGTGTTAGCCATTCTGACAGATCTCTGGTATCTCATTGTGGTTTTGATTTGTATTTCCCTGATGATGAGTGATGGTGAGCCTTTTTTTCATGTCTCGGTTGGCCATCTGGATGTCTTCTTTGGAGAAGTGTCTATTCACGTCTTTTGCCCATTTCTTCACTGGATTGTTTTTTTTTTGAGGGAGGGGGGTGTTGAGTTTGATAAGTTCTTTATAGATTTTGGATACTAACCCTTTATCTGATATGTTGTTTGCAAATATCTTCTCCCATTCTGTCAGTTGCCTTTTAAATTTTTTTTTAATGTTTATTTATTTTTGAGAGAGACAGAGTGTGAGCTGGGAAAGAAGCAGAGAGAGGGAGACACAGAATCCAAAGCAGGCTCCAGGCTCTAGGCTCTGAGCTGCCAGCACAGAGCCTGACACGGGGCTCGAACCCACAAGCCACGAGATGATGACCTGAGTCGATGTCAGACGCTTAACTGACTGAGCCACCCAGGCGCCCCCCCCCCCCCCGCCCTGTCAGTTGCCTTTTAGTTTTGCTAATTCTTAACTTCACTGTGCAGAAGCTTTTTATTTTGATGAGGTCCCAATAGTTCATTTTTCCTTTTGTTTCCCTCGCCTCTGGAGACATGTTGAGTAAGAAGTTGCTGTGGCCAAGATCACAGAGGTTTTTGCCTGCTTTCTCCTCGAGGATTTTGATGGCTTCCTGTCTTACATTTAGGTCTTTCACCCATCTTGAGTTTATTTTTGTGTATGGTATAAGAAAGTGGTCCAGGTTCATTTTTCTGCATGTTGCTGTCCAGTTTTCCCAGCACCACTTGCTGAAAACACTGTATTCCACTGAATATTCTTTCTTGCTTTGTCAAAGATTAGTTAGCCATACGTTTGTGGGTCCATTTCTGGGTTCTGTATTCCGTGCCATTGATCTGAGTGTCCGTTCTCATGCCATTACCATACTGTCTTGATGATAACAGCTTTGTAATACAGCTTGAAGTCTGGCGTTGCCTCCTGCTTTGGTTTCCTTTTTCAAGATTGCTTTGGCTATTTGGGGTATTTTCTGGTTCCATACAAATTTTAGGATTGTTTGTTCTAGACCTGTGCTAGTGTTATTTTGATAGGGATTACATTGAATATGTAGATTGCTTTGGGTAGTATTGACATTTTAACCATATTTGTTCTTCCTATCCAGGAGCATGGGATATTTTTCCATTTGTGTGTGTGTGTGTGTGTGTGTGTGTGTGTGTGTGTGTGTGTGTCTTCTTCAGTTTCTTTTATAAACTTTCTATAGTTTTCAGCGTACAGATTTTTAACCTCTTTGGTTAGATTTATTCCTAGGTATTTTAGGGTTTTTGGTGCAATTGTAAATGGGATCAATTCCTTGATTTCTCTTTCTGTTGCTTCATTGTTGGTATATAGAAATGCAACTAATTTCTGTGCATTGATTTTGTATCCTGCAACTTTGCTGAATTCATGAATCAGTTCTAGCAGTGTTTTGGTGGAATCTTTTGGGTTTTCCATGTAGAGTATCATGTCATCTGCGAAGAGTGAAAGTTTGACCTCCTCCTGGCCAATTTGGATGTCTTTTATTTCTTTGTCTTGTCTGATTGCTGAGGCTAAGACTTCCTGATACTATGTTGAATAATAGTGGTGAGAGTGGACATCCCTGTCTTGTTCCTGACCTTAAGGGGAAAGCTCTGTTTTTCCCCATTGAAGATGATATTAGCGTTGGGTCTTTCGTATATGGCTTTTATGATCTCGAGGTATGATCCTTCTATCCCTACTTTCTTGAGAGTTTTTTATCAAGAAAGGATACTGCATTTTGTCAAATGCTTTCTCTGCATCTGTTGAGAGGATCATATGGTTCTTGTCCTTTCTTTTATTGACATGATGGATCACATTGATTGTTTTGCGGATATTGAACCAGCCCTGCATCCCAGGTATAAATCCCACGTGGTCGTGGTGAATAATTTTTTTAATGTATTGTTGTTGGATCCAGTTGGCTAATATCTTGTTGAGGATTTTTGCATCTGTGTTCATCAGGGAAATTGGTCTATAGTTCTCCTTTTTAGTGGGGTCTTTGTCTGGTTTCAGAGTCAAGGCAATGCTGGCTTCACAGAAAGAGTTTGGAATTTTTCCTTCCATTTCTATTTTTGGAACAGCTTCAAGAGAATAGGTGTTAACTCTTCCTTAAATGTTTGGTAGAATTCTCCTGGAAAGCCGTCTGGACCTGGACTCTTGTTTTTTTGGGGAGATTTTTGATTACTAATTCGGTTTCTTTACTGGTTATGGGTCTGTTCAAATTTTCTGTTTCTTCCTGTTACAGTTTTTGTAGATATGTTTTTAGGAATTTGTCCATTTCTTCCAGATTACCCATTTTATTAGTGTATAATTGCTCATAATATTCCTCTTATTGTTTTTATTTCTGCTGTGTTGGTTGTGATCTCTCCTCTTTCATTCTTGATTTTATTTATTTGGGTCCTTTCCTTTTATTTTTGATCAGACTGGCTAGTGGTTTATCAATTTTGTTAATTCTTTCAAAGAAACAGCTTCTGGTTTCATTGATCTGTTTTACTGTTTTTTTGGTTTTGATAGCATTAATTTCTGCTCTAATCTTTATTATTTTCTGTCTTCTGCTGTTTTGGGTTTTATTTGCTCTTCTTTTTCAAGCTCTTTAAGGTGTAAGGTTAGGTTGTGTATCTGGTAGTCTCCCATTTCTTAAGGGCAAACTTTCCTTGTACTGCATTTCAAGAGGCATTTATTATATTCTTATATGTGGTAACTGAGTAACATTGTGTGTGTGTGCATATAACTATATATAAAACTATATAAAATCTTCAAAAGCCATTTTGTTTCAAAAAACTTATTTATTAAGTGTATGGAACTACACAAATACTGGTTATAGTATTATTTGAGGAATATAAATAATTTATTTTATACATGGCTTTTCTTTTTTCCAATTGCACATTTTGGAAAATGTTCCTTTTGTGGCCTTTTTTTTTTTTTTTAACTTGATATGTAGAAAACCCAGACTTACAATCTTGTAAATCAATGAAATTGCTTCAGTTATAGAAAACAGTTGATGTCAGTTGATGTTCAGATCATTGTTTTCCTGTTTTCAAAGTTACTAGGAAAGAATGTAGAAAGAGTAAAAGTTAACATGCCCATTAGATTCTTTTGAACACTGCCAGTTCTTGATAAAACTTTTGGCAGGAGCTGGCTATTGGTCAATTAAAAGTTGCCAGTATTCTTCATTATTGATTTGAAGCAAGGTCCACATATTTCAAATACTAGTAGTCGCTCTACCAAGTTAGCATTCTTTTATCAAAATTAGCTAGCTTGCTAAATTATTAACCTTTATACATAATTCAAAGCCGTTGTAATCTGGGTAAGCATAATTCAAGCATAATTTCAGCCTCTTTTGTAAAATGAAGTGCATGCACTTTGTGACTGCTGTTTCCTTGCAGACCAAGGACTTTTTTCAATTATTTCCAAGTTCACACCTTTGTTCCATACAGTTAGAGTTGTCAGAAGTGTGACTATAAGATAAGTAATCTGTTACTGTATGTGGTTGTTTTAATTGATGTGCCAATTGATTTAAACTTAATGAAATTCTTTAGACAAGTATTTTATGATACTGACTTGTAGTTTGTAATCTTAATCATATGAATTAAAGTACTATGGTAGAATCTTCATCAAATGTGCTTCCACATAAAATACTTTTCCCTTTGTCATTCTTAGAAAACTAATGCCTTTTCAGACATTTCTGCAGAAAACTGATTTTTACACTAGCAAATTATTTTTTACTTTTCTACTCTATCCTTGTATAAAAAGGAAGTAAGACACTTTTCAGTCTTTTAAATATTACCCTACCCCTCCCAAAAAACTTCTTAAAGTACATAATGAAAATTATACTCATTTTATTTTACTATAATCCTTTAAAATGCTTTATAATATTGTCCCTGTCACTCCCTTGTCATCAAAAAAGTAATTTTTAATATATCCATGTCAAAAATGAAGAGTGGAAGATTAACGTTCTATTATTGCCCAGAATAGAGAATGCAAGACTCTTAAGATCATAAGACTTTGTGGATCACTAAGCCCCCCTTCCTGTTCTGCACATAAAATTACAATCTTCCTTGGAATATTTGTATGGCCATCAAGCTTAGAGAAAATACTAACTATAATCCATAGGTTCAATTTATTAAGGTTTATTTAGAAAGAATGGAGTAAGGTAGTACACACAAAATTAATTTTACAGAGGTGATGTTGAAAATTTGTGTGGATATTTGAGGATATGAAATAGTTCATACCTCAAGCATTTTTTTACATTATATAATGGCTATTTTGAATGATATAGAGGATTTTGTTAAAACAAAAATCTCTTAGATAAAAAAGTCTGAAATGTTTAACTTTTTTTTTTTTCAATTTTTTAATGTTTATTTATTTTTGAGAGAGAGAGACAGAGCATCAGCAGGGGAGGAACAGAGAGAGAGGGAGACACAGAATCTGAAACAGGTTCCAGGCTCTGAGCTGTCAGCACAGAGCCTGATGCGGGGCTCAAACTCACAGTGAGATTGTGACCTGAGCCGAAGCTGGACGCTCAACCGACTGAGCTACCCAGGCACCCCTGAAATGTTTAACTTCTAAAATTAAAACATAGTGTAATTTTTGTTAATTTAAAAATTAATATAATGTGTATTGACACTGCAGATTGTAACAAATTACAGGTTGAATTAGTAATGCCATAATAAAAACACTAAAGAAAATGCCTACTTTTGTAGTACTGAGTTGATATGTACTTGTCTGATGCCATGTCTTTTAGCATAGGTTCAAAGTGACATTAGTTTAAACAACATGGAAGTTGATTTATTTCTTATGTAAAAGTCTGGAGACAGGCAGTTCAGAGCTGGTAGAATATCATTTCTCAGGAAGATTGTCTAGGGACCTATGTTCCTCCTAACTTCTTATCCCACCATATCTTGGTGTTTCCTTTTTTTCCCTATAGTCCATGTGGCTCATCATCATATCTGCATTATGGCCAGCAGAAAGAGAAATAGGAAAATGGTAAAACATGGCCCCAAAATTGCACATATGACTTCTCCCAAATAGCCAGAAATTAACCACATGGCCACACATAGCTGCAAGAGAGGTTAGGAAACATAGTCTTTAATTCTGAATAATCATGTATTGGGCCAAAATTCAGGCATTCTGCTACTGTAAAGTGGATCTGTTAGAGTCTATGAATCCCCTGAAATTGTTTATAAAAGTTTAAGTATGAACATGCACTTTTCTGGGTAAAGGGGCTTAGCTGTCATCAGCTTCTTAAAGGGATTTATGACCTAAGAAAATTTAGGAGCACTTAGATATTTCTTAAAAAATTTAAATGATTTATTTAATATAACATTTATTTTATTAGCTCCATTCCAATTGATTACAACCTGTATCGAAAATTCTGGTCACTTCAAGATTACTTCAGGAACCCTGTGCAATGCTATGAGAAGATTTCATGGAAAACTTTTCTTAAGGTGAGTTGCCAGTTACATACTACCCAAAAGTCAATGTTTTACAGCTATGGCAGAGGCAAAACTTGACTCTTGTCCAGCATACTTTTTGTTGTATAATTTTACCTCTTAGGTTTTTATGCCTATTTTATAATATAATGCAGAAGCTAAATTGTAAATTAGTATTTAAACTGCCAATTTTGTGGAGTTGTTTATAAATGAGTTAGGGATTTCAAAGTTAGCAATTACAGCCTTGGGGTTTGATTTTTTTTTTACATAGTATTATCAACACAAATTGATGAATATTTGCCAAATATGTTGTCTTTACTTTGCACAAAATTATTTCAAGTATCCTGTTAGAACAAGGGTTGCAAACTATGGCCATGGGCCAGATCCAGTCTTCTCTTTGTTTTCGTAGTTATATTGGCACACAGCCACACTCATTCATTTATGTATTACTTATGGCTGTTTGTGTGCCGTAATGGCAGACTTGAGTAGTGTGACTGAGACCGCATGAGCCACATAGCCTGTGAAAATTAATAAAAGGAAACCTCATTTAGAATGGAAGAATCAGGAAACCAACAGGGGGAACTCTTACACTCAGCACTAGTTGTTAATTTCAGACCCAGCTGGAAGAGATAGACCTTTTCAGTCTACTATTTTACTGTCCCAGCAGCATGAAGATTTCTTCCTCTCCCAGCAACAGCCCAGCCAGTGAGAGATAGCGACAGTTTAGCCAATGAGAAACCACTATACTTTGAACTCCCAGTTTATTCCAGTGGACTTTTAGTTTATAACAGCCCCTCAGAACTCCTCCTTTATTCTGTAAAAGAGCATTCTTCTACTTTGTTCTCCCAAAATTTGTGTCTGGCTTTGTGGGTAGTTTGCTAGTCCCAGATTGCAATTCTCAGCTATTCCCAAATAAACTCTTTTTCTTTTCTTTTTTTTTTTTGCTGGTAAAATAACTGGCAGTTTTATTTTTAAGGTAAACAAGCTTAGGGGTGCCTTGCCGGTTGAGTAGAGCATGCAACTCTTGACCACTTTGAGTGTAAAGACTACTTAAAAATAAAATCTTAACAAAAAAAAATTTTTTTTAAGTTGGAGCACCTGGGTGACTCATTCTGTTAAGCATCAGACTCTTGATCTGGATTCAGATCATGATGTCACGGTTCATAAGTTAAAGCCCTATGTCAGTCACTGCACTGGCAGCACAGAGCCTGCTTGGGATTCTCTCTCCACCTCTCTCTCTCTGCCCCTCCCCTGCTCCCACAGGTGCTCTCTCTCTCTCTCCCTCTCAAAATAAACTTAAACAAAAAAATTTTTTAAAGGTTTACAAACTATCAGAAAAAAACAGCTAGCCTTTGTTTTATAAGAATTCTCTGGGGGCGCCTGGGTGGCTCAGTCGGTTGAGCGGCCGACTTCGGCTCAGGTCATGATCTCACAGTCCGTGAGTTCGAGCCCCGCGTCGGGCTCTGTGCTGACAGCTCAGAGCCTGGAGCCTGCTTCAGATTCTGTGTCTCCCTCTCTCTCTGACCCTCCATCGTTCATGCCCTGTCTGTCTCTGTCTCAAAAATAAATAAACATTAAAAAAAAATTTTTTTTAAAAAGAATTCTCTATATTTCTTTTTGTTGGCTGCTTAAAGATCAGTTGTCCTTTTCAGTTGTAGTCAAAATCCAAGGTGAATGCGTAGCTCTTAAAAGTGGCATGGTGTGTGTTCAGATTAAGTGGTGAGTGAGAAATCATCTGGAATTGTTACTAGATAGGATTCAACATCATTGTCTTATTTGGTCACAGCATTTTAGCACAAGAAATGCTTGAATGTTTTCCACAGCTGGTTAAACAGCTAATTTCAATGGTAAATTTCTGTATAATCTCAAAGCATTACTTTCTCTATTTGCCCCTTACACAAACTATATAAGAAATGATATTTCTTCAGGAGTAGAGGGTTTATCCCAACTTTTACAATACCATGAAATCTCATAACAAGTAGTTTTACTCCCATTTTCCCGTCATGGTTTTTCTTGTTTAATATGCTTTACAATATGCATTCATGGATAACTGTGAGTAAATTCTAGGTGTTTTGATATAGAAAAGCACTTAAAAAATTATTGGGCCACAATGTCAAATAAAACTAATTGGTATTTTTACTTCGCAGTATTCTGAAGAAGTTCTAGCTGTTTTTAAGAGTTATAAATTAGATGATACTCAGGCCTCCAGGAAAAAGATGGAAGAATTAAAAGCAGGAGGAGAACATGTGTATTTTGCAAAATTTTTAACAAGTGAAAAGGTACAAATTTTTCTTTTTCACTAAGCATAATAAGTACTCATCTTTTTTTCTATTTAGCTGATCTTGTTTTTAAGTTTAATAGAAATGTTTCTTTATTTTTGGTTAAAGCTGGTAAGTATTAGTTTAAGAATCTTGTGTCTTCCTTCCACAAGTAAGACTAATTTGATTTCAGAAGTGAAAGCAGTTCTGCATTTTCTGTTTTGTAGGCTTATTTTGCAGTTTAATTACTTTCAAGTGCATATATTTTGAACCTCAAGTTAGGATTTAATTTGCATTATTGAAGATAATATTTTGTAATTAGTTTGTCCCTTAGGTACAAATAAGGTGTTTAAACATTCTCTGTAATCTTATTTGTACAGCTTAATAATTCAAATGCAGTGCTAAGGGGGGTATAGCTCAGGGGTAGAGCATTTGACTACAAATACCGTGATAATTGTATTAGGAGTTTGGCTACAAGGAGTTTGACTACAGGTGGTAGCCAGGAGTTTGGCTACGAGTGGTAGACACCAGATATGTTTCATGTGGGACCAGGGGCCAGAGCCAGATTCACTGCTTGAAGCCAGGGACTGAGGTTGAAATTTACCTTCTTTTAAAAAGAAGCTAAGACAAAATATTAATAGTATTCTGCCAAGGGCAATGGATTCATAGGAGACTCTGGGTCTAGGGATAACAAAGACACAGATTTGTGTCAAGCTTTATGTCTGCTAGCTTTGTGACTAAATATGTGATATCTTCAATATACTAATAAAATAGTTGCTCCAAGAATTCATCTTAAGACTTTTTCTAGACTTGGTTCCAGGGACCCTCATGGAATCAAATGGAAAACTCCTAGACAAGAAAGGATATACAGAGAAAGAAGGGAAAGTAAACAAACATTCCAAAACAAAAGCTTCTCATGCAAATCTCTGATAAATTACAATTATATTACAATATGATTCACAAAATTTATAAAGAAATTCAATACTAGGAAATACCACCAACCAAATCAACTGTTGGGATACACATGTATTTATTCCAGATACACAGCCTGATCGTGACTTTAAAAATACATGTTTTGGATAATCAAAGAGATAATTGATTATATAGCATCCATTGAGACTAAATAAAAAATTGTGAAACTGAAACAGGCAGAAATGAAACAGAATGGTTCAATATGACAACTAAGTGAGAGACTTAGGAATGAAAAATGTGATCATCAAAACCAAAGCAGAACACACAAAATTAAACTATAGATTGAACATAGATGAAAAGAGAACTAATGAATGTTAGGTAATGTTAAGTTTACCCAGAAGACACAGAGACAGGGTTTTTTAGCTTGTTAATGTGAAAGAGCAGTTGAGAGCAATGTGTGGTTGACTGAGAGATTTCAGCAACTATTAAAGAACAAAATAGAGGGAAAAGTATATTGAAAAGAATTAAAGGTAATACCAAGTTCGAAGATTAAATGTGTGCTACAAATAATACTTCAGTACATCATGCTATAACTGCAGAGACAAGAGACAACCTTAAAAGCCACTAAAGGGGAAAAAAAAAAAAGACAAATATACTAGAAAGGAACAGCTGTTTGTTAGCCAATTTCTAACAGTTAACAGATACCAGAAGATAGTGGTGAAATGCTATAGTTGTAAAGAAGAAAACCTATCAATCTAGAATTTTATATCCAGCTAAATGCATTCAAGACTATGGACAAAATAGACATTCTCATTGAAAGACCAGGAAAACATACTTCTCTAAGACCTTCTTTTTGAAAAACTTCTAGGGGCGCCTGGGTGGCGCAGTCGGTTAAGCGTCCGACTTCAGCCTGGTCACGATCTCGCGGTCTGTGAGTTCGAGCCCCATGTCGGGCTCTGGGCTGATGGCTCAGAGCCTGGAGCCTGTTTCTGATTCTGTGTCTCCCTCTCTCTCTGTCCCTCCCCCGTTCATGCTCTGTCTCTCTCTGTCCCAAAAATAAATAAACGTTGAAAAAAAAAAATTTTTTTTTTAAAAATAAAAAAAAAAGAAAAACTTCTAAAGGGTATTCTCTAGGAAGAAGGAAAAGTTGATATTAAAGTTCTTCTGAAAAGCCACGAGTACCAAGAAAAATTGGAAGAAATTGGAAACAATTGCCCTATCAGATATTAAGACCTGTAATGCTCTAGTAATTGAAACAGTAAAGCAATTATTAGTACAGGTATAAAGAAGGAAAAAAAAACTAGAAAAATAGAAAGCACAAACTGAAGTTTGAGATACAAAAGTTACATTACAGATTAGTGAGGAAAATATGGATTATTCCTTTTTTTAATGTTTATTTTTTTTTTGAGAGAGAGAGGGCTGGGGGGAGGGACAGAGAGGGAGACAGAATCCCAAGCAGGCTCCATGCTGCTAGCACAGAGCCCCACATGGAGCTCGAACTCACAAACTGTGAGATCATGGCCTGACCTGAAACCAAGAATTGGATGCTTAACCAACTGAGCCACCCAGGCACCCCAAGATGGATTATTCTTAATAAATGTTGCTTGGACAGCTCACTCATATGGAAAAAAATACAATTCAATTCATACCTTATTACATGCACAAAGCTGAATTCCAGCTTAATTAAAAGTCTAAAGGAGAGGGGCACCTGGGTGACTCAGTTAAGCGTCCGACTTCGGCTCAGGTCATGATCTCACGATTCGTGAGTTCAGGCTCCATGTCAGACTCTGTCAGACAGTTCAGAGCCCGGAGCCTGCTTCAGATTCTGTGTCTTCCTCTCTTTGCCACTCCCCACCCCTCCCCTCTCTCTCTCTCTTCCTCCCTCCCTCCCTCCCTCTCTCTGTCTCTCAAAAATAAACATTAAAAAAATTCTTAAGTCTAAATGAGAAAAGCAGAACTGAAACATTTAAATATATATATAAAATGTGTACATTCGGAGCAGGGAAAGATTTCTCAAGTCACAGCACCAGTCATGAGGGAAAATACCAATATAGTTAATGTGAAAACATAAAAGTTTGAATAGTAAAAGATACCATAGAGGGGCGCCTGGGTGGCTCAGTCGGTTGAGTGTCCGACTTCAGCTCAGTTCATGATCTCGCGGTCTGTGAGTTCGAGCCTTGCATTGGGCTCTGTGCTGATGGCTCAGAGCCTGGGGCCTGCTTCGGATTCTGTGTCTCCCTTTCTCTCTGCCCCTCTCCTGTTCATGCTCTTTCTCTCTCTGTCAAAAATAAATAAACATTAAAAAAAAATTTTTTTTAAAAGATACCATAGAAAAAACCATACCAAAGTGAAAAAACAGCCACAAACTGGAAGATACTCATCACCTGTATAACTGAAGAAGATTAATATTCTGAACATTCTGTCAATAAAAAGACAAGCCAGTGGAAAACTGGAAAGATGGTATGTGCAGGTAGATTGCACATACAGAAACCTAAATCACTGATAAGCTTATAAAAGATGCTAACCATCTCTAATAGCCAAAGGAATTAAAATGATGAGGCAGTCGTTTCACACCAAATTGACAAGCAGAAAAGCCTAACAACAAATGGTATTTGCAAAGGTGTGGGAAAGGACACTTTCATACATACTGGTTGAAGTATAAATTGATTCAACCACTTTGCAGAGCAATTTTATAACTAGCAAAATTAAAACTTCTGTTCCTAGATGTGGCCCCTAGAGAATCACGCACATGCACAAGGAAATAATTAAGAAGACTCATTGTTTGTAAATTGTGTTTGTAGGTGGAAGTTTGGAAACAATCTAAATGTTCATAAGCAGGAGGCTGGTAAATTACGGTAAATTTATGCAGTAGAGTTCCACAAAGCACTCAAAGTGGGTTAACTGGAGCAGAGATTTGCAAATCTAGCTTGCCACCTGTTTTTATAAATCAGTTTTATTGCCTCACACCCATGCTATAACATCCACCTGTTGTCTATGGCTGATTTGTACTGCCACAGCAGAAAGTCGTAGTTGTAATGAAGACTGTATCATCCACAAAGCCTAAAATAATTTACTAATTGGCCCTTAACTGAAATTTGCCAACCCCCGAATTATGTTACATGTATTAAGTTGTATAAATTTCAGTTATAATGTCGTGTGAAAATAGTTTATTGTAGAATAATATGTATAGAATTTGAAAACATGCAAAATACCTCAATATGTTATTTATAGATGACTACTTATGTAGCAATAATGTGAAATCTGCATTAGAATCATAAACACCAAATACATGGTAGTGCTTACAATAGAAGAGGGAGAGGGGAGCAGAAGAGGGAGGCTACAGAGGAGGGCTTAACAGTTTCGATAATATCTATTTCTTTAACAAATGTGGAACAGGTAAAAATGTTAGGATTTGACATGTCACTGGATAGAGGGACATGAATGTTATATTACTTAACTGTACCTTTTTGACATTTAAAATTTTTCATAATTTAAAAATTAGATAATTTGATATCAGCTAATGTGTTAATGATGACAAATTAAGATTTTAATGAGAATGCTCTTAATTTTTTTTCTAGCACAGATTTTTAAAGTACTTTGTATAAATGATAGAAATGGGATATTTCATACTTCAGTTTAATTTTACCAGGAATATTATTTACATGTACAGTTTATTGACAGAAAGGCACATAAAGATAAATAAGAATAGCATGATCCTTTTTAGGTTTAGAATAAGAATCAGGAAGGCTGAAAGGCCTGAGCTGAGATGTGCAGTAAAAGCTAAGGATGATAAAAAGACCCTTTGTTCAAGAAACAAAACAAAGAAATATTTGACCCATTCCATGATGTAAATGGTGTAATTTTCTAAATAACCAAAGAAAAGTAGAACTAGAAAATATACATTAAGGAAGAAATAATGCACTTGAGCGTGTCACTTTTAGTCTCAGTTCTGTCACTAGCTGTGTGATCTTTCAGAGCTTATAGTTTCCATAAGCATAGTGTGAAGCAGTTAGCTTGACTGATCGTACTGGTCCCTTCCCACCTCCGATTCAATGTCTTGTTGACTCCTGTTTTCAGTCCACTATTTCCATCAAAAACTATATTCTAGCATAAAAAATAAATGTGGGAGGGGTGCCTGGATGGCTTAGTAGGTTAAGTGTCCGACTTCGGTTCAGGTCATGACCTCACAGTTTTGTGAGTTCAAGCCGTCAGGCTCTGTGCTGACAGCTCAGAGCCTGGAGCCTGCTTCACATTCTTGTCTCCCTCTCTGTCTCTGCCCCTCCCCTGCTCACGCTGTCTTTGTCTCTCTCTAAATTAAATTAAAATAAAATAAAATAAAATAAAATAAAATAAAATAAAATAAAATAAAATAAAATAAAATAAAATAAATAATAAAATTTAAAAAAGAAACGAGGGAGACCAAAAGCCCAAGATAGATGAAGAGTTTGTACACAACGCTAGCCATTTCAATTCATCTCTCCAAGCCAGGAGGCTTGTTTGTATTCCCGACTGGCTGAACTACTTAAGGTCTTCAAACAGACGAGTCTTTTACTGGACTTAGAGTCTTGGTACCTCCTGTTTTCTTTCTTGTCACATACTCTCCAACTCAAGATTTGCTCCTATAGTTTATAGTTGTGCTGTTTCCAGGCAGTCTTCCTCAAGTTGCTTAGGCAAATAGATGGAGGGTGGAACCTCTCACTGGAGAAAAGCGGGTTTCATGGGCAAAATAAGTGTGTTTTACTTTGGACATGAAATCTGATCAAGTGTCAGTTGAACATTCAAGTAGATATGTAGTAGCTTTGTAAGTATACAGATTTGGAGTTTAGCAACAGGGTCTAGGATGAGAGTATAGATTTGGTATATGGTATAGTTACCAGCTGTATGTAGTAATTAAAGGAAAATACAGACTGGAGAGAGAAGAAAACATTACGCAGCATCATGCAGAATCCTGAAGAAAATCAACATTTAAGGGGCGGGGGAGTCCGGGAGAGGAAGAAGCTTGAAGAGTAGCCAGTAAAATTGGAGAAAAACTAGAGAAGTGTGACCTTGTGGAAGCCAAGCATATCAAGTAGGATGAGGACTCTGAAAAAAATGTTCATTGTGGGCGGGTGGGGGGGACACAGTTCATTGGATTTAACAACAAGTAAGTCATTGGTGATCTTGGCAAAAACAGTAAATTGGTAAACAGAAAGCCACAGATTGTGCAGGTTGAGGGGTGAATTGGAAACAGTTCTTTCAAGAAGTTTGGCTGTTAGGGAATATGAGGGGAGGCTGAGGATCTCTTTGAGAGAAGTTACTTAATAGAAAGGAGCTTGGAAAGAAGAAAGGGTTGAAGAAAGGGGGGTTAACTGATGGGACTCAGTTAACTTAGGGAGATTGGAACTTCCAAATGGAAGAATTACCTTTAGCAATGAAGATGTTGAGACAGAAGAAAAAAGGTGAAAACAAGGATGTGGGTGAAGCTTCCAATTTATTGAAATATTTTCATTGAAGGTGGAGGTAGTTGATGTACTGAGAGTGGAAGGGTAGTTAAGTAATGCTTGTAATATGTTGAAAGGGTTTGCAGTAATTGCTGTGGAGAAGAGGAAAGAATTACAGCCTTGGAGAATAAAGAAAGATCACTGATTAGAGACCAGAATTTTAAGTTAGAGGCAGTAGCATAGGGGGATACCATCTGCAGAGCTATGTGGTTTGTATTTTCTTTCAAGTAGCTCCATCTGCAACCTCCATGGGAAGCCTTCGTGTTGATAGAGGGAAGGTGAGTAACTTGGTTCGATCTGGTGTTGCTGTTTTGCCCAGTAGATGTGACAGAAGTATGGCACAAAGGTGTTGAGGAAGTTGGCAAGAAAATGGTTGAAGAGAGAAACCAGAAAGTCAGGACCAGGACTCAGCCAGCTATAGCCACAGGCTAAATCTGACCCACTGCTTGTTTTATTTTATATTTTAATATGTTTACATAAGTACCTACATAATATAATATGCCTCTTGGCTCACTTAGCCTAAAATATTTACCATCTAAAGAAGGTTTGCTGACCCCTTATCTTAATCAAAATAGGATTACTATAAAAACAGAATGGGACTAACAGGCAAAAAATAGATGATTCAAAGGACTTAAGGTCTCAGTCAGGTCCTGGGACAACTGAGTGAGAGACTGGAAGAATCAGAGGCTATGGTGAGAGGATTGTGAATTGAGGGTTTCAGAGCTGGGGTAGCTGTGAGTAATAACCGGCTCCAGCTTTTGTCCATAGCAGTGGGGCCACAGCAGAGCTATGCCTGTCCGTGGAGCTGAGGTCAAGGAACTTGAGAGCCTGGGTAGGGATGGTGAGGTCATCTAGGAGAGGAAAGGAAGTCAAGAGACTGTGCCATTCAATTTGGGTTGAGATATTTAATAGGATAAATAATAGAATAAAAGGTTCAATACCTAAAGGTGAGGATTGGAAGGCCACTCATGTTTAGAAAGGAGGAAGTGGCTAGTGAATGTTAGGTAGATGGAAGCATAGCCAAAGGAACCTGGGACCTTCAACTGGATTCCATTCCTCGGGCTTTCAGGTGTCTTCTTGGTTGGTTATCCATTTAAAATAAGGCAGCTCCCAGGGCGCCTGGGGGACTCAGTCCGTTCAGTGTCTGACTTCGGCTCAGGTCATGATCTCACGGTTCATGGGTTTGAGCCCCGCATCAGGCTCTGGGCTGACAGCTAGGAGTCTGGAGCCTGCTTCGGATTCTGTGTCTCTCTCTCTCTGCCCCTCCCCAGCTTGTGTTCTCTCTCAAAAATAAATAAACAGGGGCGCCTGGGTGGCGCAGTGGGTTAAGCGTCCGACTTCAGCCAGGTCACGATCTCGCGGTCCATGAGTTCGAGCCCCGCGTCAGGCTCTGGGCTGATGGCTCGGAGCCTGGAGCCTGTTTCTGATTCTGTGTCTCCCTCTCTCTCTGCCCCTCCCCCGTTCATGCTCTGTCTCTCTCTGTCCCAAAAATAAATAAACGTTGAAAAAAAAAATTTTTTTTAATAAACATTAAAATTTTTTTAAATAATAAATTAATTAATGTAATTAAATAAGGCAGCTCCCCATTGTTGCTTTAGCTCTAGAAGGCTGAAGCAGCACAAGTTTGTGGATACAGGTTTCCATATTCCTTGGATATGAGGGTGATCTGGCTGCAACATCTGTCACCCCATTGATTGCCAGGATTGATTTGGCTGATGTAGCTGGTGAGGCGGGTGTCCCCTTCCTCCCTCACTGCTCCATGTGTGTCCTCCCGAAGCTGTGCGCTCAGTCGAAGAGGACAACCTTACCCAATAGAGGAGGACTGTTCTTCGGTCAAGGGTATACAAGTAGCTGCACTTCTCTGCTAGAATCCCCAAACAAGCTCTCAGCATTCCTTCAATACTCTAGGGACATAATCAGAATGACTGCCTTCATCATTGGAGGTCATTCTTATAGACCACCCTCAGGACAGGGTTGTTGAAGAACATCCTTGTGAGTGACCTTCATCTCCTTTCTAATGCAGATTGTGTGATAATACAAGTATGATACAGTTTTCTCTATAATAGTCCACTTAATTCCCAGATGATTCTTCACTCTTACTTCCTTGTTTATTACTGAGCACCAGCTCTGTCATAGGCATTTTGTAGGGCTACGGAAATGAGCACCATCCCTTGTTATTATCTGTATATGGATCACTCTTTAGCCATTATTTCTTTATATGTGAGAAAGTGGTAGTCTTATTTTTACCTTTTTATATTTCTGGTTTGCTGTATCTTCAGAACCACAGATGTAACAGTGCTATCTACCGAAATAAATATCTCATGGCATAAAATAGTTTAAAAATCTGAAGCCTTTGCTCCTCTGTCCTAGGGCTTGTGCAGTAATGCCTCATATTCATTCAGTGAGCCCTCAGTAAATATTTTTTTAATTAAAATCTTTCATTTCTGTAGTAGAATAACCTGTACCTTTAGGCAGAACTTGAATTTAATGTGTTTTGTGTTGTGTGTTTTGTTTTTCAACTAGTTGATGGATTTACAACTGAGTGACAGTAACTTTCGCCGACACATCCTGTTGCAATACCTCATTTTATTCCAGTATCTCAAGGGGCAAGTCAAATTCAAAAGGTAAGTTAATGGGAGTAGTAAATGATTTCCAAATAGTCCTTTCTAAAAGAGGACTTACTGATGTATTTTTCCTATGTGTCAGACTCATTTAATTTATAAGCGTCACATCCCTGAAACCTTCCTTTTGCGGCAACACTAGATAATCAGACGCTTTTGTTAGAGATACAAGATGTTAGGATATTTGTTTTAGAGAAAGGTATTGACTGGATCTACTATCAGTGTAAGTCTCTCCTGATGAGCGCCAGGGCTTCCTAGGGGTCCCCCAGTTGTGTGGGTGCAGGTCTCTCTGTTCCAGACATCCACTGTTCCCCTTTCACCTCATTCAGACCTTCTCCAAGCCTGATTTGCAGAGTAAATCCATAATACTTCTCTCACAAGATGTGGAGCTGTCTTAAGCCTTTAGAACTCAAAAGAATAAAGTAAATCTTTGAAGCACAGAGGAGTTCCAGTTTCTTTGGAGTTTCAGAAAACCTGATCGGTTCCTCTACTTCCTGAGTGCCTCCACCTGCAGCACAGACCACTTCCTCTTGTCCTATCCATAACTCAAGTAGAGTTCATCATTACTCAGTGGCACTTCTAAGCTGCAAAGCAGTGTTGTATTTATTAGTTGTGTGAAGACTGTGTCTTCACTACCTGCTGGCTTTGAATCCCGCTTTCATCAATCACTATGTGCAGTTCAGCCCTTTCAGGCTTTTGATTTTAATATAACAAAGAGCAAGTACTCAAAAACGTTATTTTTTTTATCCTGCTATTGTTGAGTTTTAATATAGTTTGGTGGAAAGATCAAGGACTTTGGAGCCAGACCTAGGTTTGAATTCAAGCTTTGTTGTCTTGGGCAAATCACTGAGCCTTTATGGCCTCTGTTGAATACACACACATCCTCATTCTAGAATTAAATGAATAATGTGTGTAAAGTGCTCAGATCCTGGCACAGTAGTCTTACCACTATTTACTGGCTGGCAGTAAAGCACCTGGTGCATAGTGAGAGCCTAATTAATGGCACCCATTAACACTTTGAGTCTGCCTTCACCCTTCTCTAGGGGTGGGTTTTTTTTTTTTTATTCATTGTGTTTTGATTGCCTTTTAAAGAAATGTAGCATGCTTTATCTGGATGTGCACCATGTAGAAGAATATGTTAATATTGTCTCAGAGGTTTTCATTCCACATTAAATTTATTTTAGGAAACCTTCATTGCTCCGTTCATAGTTAATCAGATTGAGTGTTCTCCTTTATACACCTTCACGTCTTCAATTCTGATCATCTTAAGTGAAGTGCAAGAATTTTCTCTTATAATCCTATTCATATCTTGGTAACTTCTGACACTGTTTACAGTCTGGTTAACTTATCTGTTATAGGCCTTGGGTTTTTACAAGATAGTATATAAGCCTTAAAATTGAATACACATTGCTGTAACTTAAGTGTGCTTTTATTGCTTTGTTTCCTAGTTCAAACTATGTTTTAACTGATGAGCAATCACTGTGGATTGAAGATACTACAAAATCAGTTTATCAAGTAAGTTCAACATGCAACAAACCCATGATTGAACAAAATGGAAATTTAGAATTTTCTTTGTTTCAGCCCCAAATAGGAAAATAAGGATAAAGTTAAGCTCAGGTACAAGATCACAAACACTTCTTGGTTCCCTGCCTACAAACCACACCTATGATGCAGAAAGTTGTTGAAAGCTTAGTATATTCTTTCTAATCACAGCTACTATCTGAAAACCCCCCCGATGGAGAAAGATTTTCAAAGATGGTAGAGGTATGTGTTTTATATTTACATAGTCTTCGTAGCACCAAATAGAATTTCAAAGGTCTTCATTATATAAATATAATTTCTTTGTTTTTCCCAGCATATATTAAACACTGAAGAAAACTGGAACTCATGGAAAAATGAAGGCTGCCCAAGTTTTGTGAAAGAAAGGTAAATATATACGCATCTCAAGCAATATGAGAAAGGTATTTCAAAATATCATTTGACATTATTTCACATTATGGATATATGTATATGTGTATTACATATTAAAAAGTGTAAGTAGAACTGTATAAGAACACAACCATTTTGGGGCATCTGAGTAGTTCAGTCACTTAAGGGTCCGACTTTGGTTCAGGTCATAATCTCACGGCTCATGAATTTGGGCCCCACATCAGGCTCTGTGCTAACAGCTCAGAGCCTGGAGCCTGCTTTGGATTCTGTGTCTCACTCTCGCTCTTTCCCTCCCCTGCTCATGCTCTGTCTCTCTCTCTCTCTCTCTCTCAAATACATATTTATTGAAATAAATAAATGAATTAACAAGAATATAATCATTTTGATTTCTTTTTTTAATTTATTTTTGTTTTGAGGGAGAGAGTCAGAGCATGAGCAGGCAGGGGAGGGGCAGGGAGGGAGAGAGAGAATCCCAGCTGTGTCAGCACAGAGCTCAACATGAACCCAGAAACCATGAGATCATGACCCGAGCTGAAATCTAGAGTCACATGCTTAACGTACTGAGCTTTGCAGTTACCCCTGATTTACTTCTAGTTGAATTTTTCACCTTAGATTTCTTGTCATTAAGTTCCCAGAACAAATTATTATTATTATTTTTAAAATGCTATCTATATCCACTCCTTGCAATTTGTTCCCTGGTGTGGGATTTTTGTCTTCTAATGATTGTTTTATAATAATATGAAGCTTTGATGTTTTTATGGGAAGAAAACAAGAACTGAATTTTCTTTTACATTAAACACTTTTATGTGTGCTATCCATTTGTAAGTCCAGTGTGTTTTGTTCACCACAGAACATCAGACACCAAGCCAACAAGAGTAGCTCGCAAGAGAACGGCACCAGAGGACTTCCTAGGGAAAGGACCCAACAGAAAGATTCTAATGGGAAAGTAGGTTAACCTTAATACCATCTCCTATGTGGGATGGTATTAGTTTTTTTATATTTTGAAGATGTTACTGTAAGCACTCTCCAGTTTTTGTGTTTTTCAAGTTTTTTGTGTTTGGTGCATACATAGATGACTAAAGCAGACCACACACTGTCAATCTCGATGGCCCATTACATGGACTCATGCAGATAGATAAGCTTCCATTTTGTTTCTTGCTCCCAAAATCCATGGCTCTAGGCTATGCCATTTTTTTCCATGTCATAGACAATACAGTCGCTGTTAGAATGATCCAGCTCATTTTCAGCTGCTGTAAGGTACCACAATCCTTCAGTTTCTGTTACTTTCCAGTTAATTATTCATTGCTTTATACTCGAATATTTTTAGAAAAAACAAACGATTGTAATCATTAAATATATGCTTATATAGAAAATTTGCTAAATAGCAAAATTTAACAAAGAAATTAAAACTCATTCTGTCACCACCTAAAAATTCACTGTTTAAGTATTTTTTACAATTTTAAGGCATATGAGGATGATGTCCATAAAAAAATGTATTTATGTGTCTGTTTTGTAGTGAGGAGTTAACAAGGCTTTGGAATCTCTGTCCTGATAACATGGAAGCTTGCAAATCAGAGACAAGGCAAGTTTAAAATGTTTCACATGAAGTATTGCTTTTCTCACATGTCAAGTGAATGAAATGAATTTATTGTATTGACTTTGGCACAGCAGAGTATGGTTTCCCATCATGAAACACCTAGAAGCACTGGCAGAATAATTTTAGAAATCACAAGGCAATACAAATGCATAAAAGAAGAGGGAACTGAAAACCGAAGTATGAGCTAATATGGTTGCTTCTAGCTGAGAAATTTGCAAATGATTTCCACTTTGGGGAGCCAGGGAACTTGGGTTGTAAGAGCTACAGAACGACAGAAGGTAAGGCCTTAGGCCGGCACACATTTGCAACTGAGTTTCCCTTGAATAAATTTCAGGCCTTTGAAGCACTGCACTGAACGTAAAAGAACAAATTAAGGAAGAAGGATTTGCTCACTGGCACAGGAACAAGCTTGTCCATTTCTCCCTGGGGTGTGGGTAAAAAGGAAAAAGTACTCCCTGAGAAATTATAACAAGTCTACTGTCATGCAGTCCTACAATTTAAATTTATCCTACCTGCAGTTCAAAGGAACCCCCAAGTTAAGGGTGAATTAAAATGTCTCAGTCTGATGATAAAAATCTTTCTGGAGGTCACACCTTCAACCTAAGCCATACAAGGATCCTCCAGATAAAGTCTGATAAGATAACCATCCACACTTAAAACATTCGAGAAAAAAACCTACCATGAGAAAGAATCAGCAGATAGAACAACAGAACTTAGACAAGCACTTCAGGTAATAAAACCATCAGGTAAATACAGCTTAAAATAAGTATATTTAAGATAGCTAAAGACATAAAAGAAGGAATTAAAAATTTTAAAAAGGAACATGACACTCTGAAAAAGGACCAAGCAAATTTGAAAAAACAAATAATCTAGCAATAGACACAGGTGGAAATAAGAATTAATGATTAAGAAATCACCCAGAACAGTAAAAGGGATCAAGAGTTAGAAAATACGAAAGAATAAAAATCAACCACAGAATGAGGAAATAGAGAATGAGAAAGAGACCATAATCAAGATAATGACTGAGGATTTTTCAGAACTGAGAATAGGCATAAATTCTTAGGTTCAAGTACAAGTCTTAAGTAGGATAAACAAAATAAATCCATATTTCTACATATTGTTGTAAAATCACCCAAGAGAAAAACCAGACTACCTGCAAAAAAACAAAATTAGACTGACAGCTGACTTTAAGAACAAAAGAAACTAGAATGAGTGTTGAGAAGGTATCAACCCAGAATTCTGTAATAAGTTACAGTAGATCAATCAGGAAGGAGTGATTGAGAAGTAAAGTTACTTTCAGATTAAAACAATATATTATCAACAGTCCTTACTAAAAAAGCTGTCAGGAAATGGAACCCAGAAACACTGAGTAAATTACAAGAAGGATTGCTATTCAAGGACATTGGTAAACATGAATAAATCTCATCAAGAATTCACTGTATAAAACAGTAGTAATTACTATTTGGGGATTATTTTAAAAAGTAGAACTAACATTTGATAAAAGTAACAGGGATTGATCAGAAGAATTAAAGAATGTTACAGATGAAGATAGAGATAGTAACTAGACTTCCAGTAAAACATGCTTGTTAAGTATGTAAAACAAATAGAATGTGTAACTTTGAAATGACGATACAAGGAAATATAGAAGATTCAAGCAATCAAATAAAAATAGGCAAGGAGGAAAAGCCACATAAGAAACACGTAATGGAAAGCATAAAATTATACAGTTAAAAGAAATTCACATAGAACAATAAATGGAAATGGACTTCCTAGTTCAAAGATATTAGTCAGTATATATTTTTTATTATTTTGAGAGAGAGAGAAACAGCAAGTTGGTGGGGGGGGGGGGGGGGGCGGGCGATTGGTAGGGCAGAGAAAGAGGGAGAGAGAGAATCCCAAGCAGGTGGAGCCAGAACTGCGAGATCATGACCTAAGCCAAAGTTAGATGCTTAACCAAAAGAGCCATCCAGGCACCCCTAGAAGTTAGTATTCTATTTTAAAAGTCCATCTATATGTTGTTTATAAGAAACACCTTAAACATAAGGATATGGAAGGGTTGAAACTAAAAAATATATGTATGATGTATGACAAATGACAGTTATATGGATATCAGAGTTTTAAAGGCAGAAAGCATTATTAAAAATAACGACAATCACTGCATAAAGGTAAAAAATGCATCAGAAATACATAGATCTTCTAAACCTTGTTTCTAAAGAAATAAGTCTAAATAAGGATTAACCAGCTCACAATCTTGACGCTTCATTT
Organism: Felis catus; assembly: GCF_018350175.1. Lineage (NCBI taxonomy): Eukaryota > Metazoa > Chordata > Mammalia > Carnivora > Felidae > Felis > Felis catus. The sequence goes on from NC_058379.1 coordinate 43,695,208, forward strand.
TGACACTTCTACAAAATGTTTTACTAGAATTTTGATACTAACTACTTTCAGTATTTAATAAGAAGGGTAAGAAAAACTTTGGATTTAACAAGACAGTTATAGCAAGCTTAGTCTTACAGAAAACACAAATGCATTTAAATTATATGTGAATAACAAAATGTATTTTAAAAGCTTTCACATACTTTTTAATAACTCCAGAATCAAAGAAGAAATCATAACGTAAATTAGAAAACACAGAATTAAATGGTAAAAAGTATTATAGATTTAAACTTTGGAGAAATAGAAAATAGAAATTTACGACCTTAAATGTTTATAGTTTTTTAAAAATCTGAAATTTAACTCAGAATTAACTGAAAATTAAGAATCCAGCAATGGGGGTGCCTGGGTGGCTCAGTCAGTTAAGTGTCCGACTTTGGCTCAGGTTATGATCTCAATTTGCTCTGTCTCAGAAATAAACATTAAAAAAAAATTTTTTTTTTAAGATGTGTTCTAATCAGACCCTTGAATCTTATTTGCTTGACTATCAAAATCTTACTTCTAAAAACAAATTCAGTGGGGCACCTGGGTGGCTCATTCAGTTGAGCATCTGATTTCGGCTCAAGTCATGATCTCACAAGTTTGTGAGTTCAAGACCCACATTGGGCTCTGTGCTGACACCTCAGAGCCTGGAGCCTGCTTCAGGTTCTGTGTGTGTGTGTCTCTCTCTCTCTCTCAAAAATAAACATTAGAACAAAATTTTTAACAAATTCAAGAAAGATGCCATTAAAAACCAACCATGCTATCATGGTAACTATCTAAAATAAGCTCAAAGTTAAACTCTTCAAATTTTAGTATGGTATGGTTATTAGTGTGGGTTTTATTAATTCTGGTTTAAGGAAAAAACATCTTTGGATATGGACATTTGGATGTGAAATTTTCCTCCTTGCTGGGGAAATTCAAATGTTATTAAACCCCAGGCTCCCCCTGTGACTAGTAACATTACAGTGCAGAGTCCAGTGACTGTGTTAGATGGAATACAGTATATGGTAACATTGCAATACCACACTGCCCCTCTTTATTATCCTCTTTGAGAAGTTTAGTTTTGAGTCATTTACCTTTTTTTTAAGTTTATCTTGAGAGTGTACACATGTGCGTGAGCAGGAGAGGAGCAGAGAGAATCGCAAGCAGGCTCTGTGCTCACAGAGCTCATTCCCATGAACTGCGGGGCTCATTCCCATGAACTGCGAGATCACGACTTGAGCTGAACCCGAGAGGCAGACACTTAAACGACTGAGCCACTCAGGTGCCCAGAGTCCTTTACCTCCTTAAAAATATGAGTTCCTGGGGTGCCTATGTGGCCCAGTTGGTTAAGTGTCCAACTTCGGCTCAGGTCACGATCTCACGGTTTGTGGGTTTGCACCCAGCGTTGGGCTCTGTGCTGACAGCTCGGAGCCTGAGCCTGCTTCAGGTTCCATGTCTCCCTCTCTCCCTACCCCTCCCTCTCTCATGCTCTCTCTCTCTCCTTCAAAAATAAATATTAAAAAAAAAATTTTTTTAATCTGAGTTCCTAAGTAATATAACTAACACAAGTGTGGGTAATATGAGAATCTTTCATTGCCATCATTTTATGATCATTTATTATTAAGAACACACATGATCCTCACTAGGTATTTTTATAACACCTAGGGAATACATGCCAACTTTGGAGGAATTCTTTGAAGAAGCCATTGAACAGGCAGACCCTGAAAACATGGTTGAAAATGAATACAAGTAAGTAATGTTCCTCATGAGCTAACTTTCCACAGTATTTTTTTAGGAATTGTAAGTACACCAGAACACTAATTAAGAGACATGGCTGGTAGGGCAGTACTTTTCCTCATAGGGGAGTTTACGTGCCAAGTTCACATTAGCACACATCCTGATTTCAATGACCATGCCCACTAACAAGCAAGACACAGAATCATACCTGTTTCAGAAAATAAGCACAATCCCTTTGGACCCCCCCACCTCCCTTCAACCATCCTCTTTTCTTTGTTCCCCTTCAAATCAGAGTCTCCCAAGAGGCGTAGATAACCGTTGCTTCATTTCCTCACCTCCCATTCCCTTGTCAGCTCACTGCTGCTGGGCTGTCTCCCTGTCCCTCCACTGAAATCACTCGTCGAGGTCACGGTGTCTTGTTTTGACCTCCCAGCAGCATTCACCACTGGTCTCTCCCTCCCTATAGTGTGTTCTTCTCTGGACATCCAGCAAACTCCACTCCTGCCTGTTTTCCTTCCTGCCTCCCTGCATCTCACCTGGCTCCCCATCCTCTACCTAACTCACAAATTTTGGAGTAACTTCAGGACTCAGTCATGGCTCCATCATGTAAATCTAGGCAATACCACACAGCACTGTGGTTTTAAATCGGCACTTTGGTGTCATGATTTAAGGGCAAGGACCCTCGTGTCAGACTGTCTGGGTTCCTATCCCAAGACAGTGTCTCCTACTGGCTAGGCTGCTACAGCCACTATAGCACCCCTCTGCCTGTGTCCTCATTGTTAAATAGTAATAATACCCACTCTACAGGGTTATTCTGACGATTAAATAAAATGGTTCACTTTGAACCACACAGGTCATGTATTTAGCACACAGTAAATAGAGTGCTGTAGCTGACGTGACCTTATGACTAGTTAACGAGTTAGTTACTGTAATCTCTTAACTAGTGATGTTCCGGTCAGTTCTTCAGAAGAATTGTGATCTTTAAACTCCTGCTTAAAATTTTCCCATGACTGCATATTAAAATTAGGATGAGGGGCGCCTGGGTGGCGCAGTCGGTTAAGCGTCCGACTTCAGCCAGGTCACGATCTCTCGGTCCGGGAGTTCGAGCCCCGCATCAGGCTCTGGGCTGATGGCTTGGAGCCTGGAGCCTGTTTCCGATTCTGTGTCTCCCTCTCTCTCTGCCCCTCCCCCGTTCATGCTCTGTCTCTCTCTGTCCCAAAAATAAATAAACATTGAAAAAAAAATTTTTTTTTTTTAAATAAAATTAGGATGAAATCCAAATTCCTTACCTGGATCTAAAAGACTTCAGTCTGACTCCTCCTCATTTTCTCTCTGTTCTAACCATACCAACCAGGGTTCTGTTCTTCACCTCAAAGGTTTTTCTATCTCAGGGCCTTTGCACTTGCTATTATGTTTGCTTGAAACTTCTCCCCCAGGTATTCCCATGGCTTGTGGTCTTATTTCATATCTCTTCTCAGATTACTGCCTCAGGGCAGTTTTCCCTGGCCCAGAAGCTCCACCCCCCCATCAGAAATTCTCACTTTTCTTGGTTTTCTCATCCTTACCACTGTCTGAGATTCTTACACCTTGTGTTTATCAATAATAATGATGCATTCACATTTACTGTGTGTCAGGTACTCCCTAGGCACTTAACATATATACCTCTAAAGTAGAAACTGCTCTTCTCTCCGTTTTACAGTTAAAGAAAGTGAGGCGAAGCGTGTATTGAATACATTGAATAATGTATTGAAGTTCTTATCTAGTAAATGACAGAGCCAGGAAAATCACTCTGGCCTCAGGGCCCTGCCTTTAACTGCAGCACTAGTGTCTTGAGGGCTCTGTGACCCTGAGTGCCGAGTTCAAGTATTTGTTGAATGAATGAATGTGATAGTTCTCCAAGAACCTTAAGAACCTCAATGGTATGTATGGATTTCTGGAGAATAAAGTTTGTATTTATGACTGGCAGGATTTTGAAAATGTGTAAAAGATTCAAATTGTTTAAATGGGAATGTGTCCGAGAAGTAGACTGGTTCCCTGTTCAGGCAGAGCCCTGTTAGCATGGCATTAACTTAGCAAGACCATGGTATAGGAGTAGCTTTGCAAGTACCAGCACATGTTAAAAGTAGAGGCTCATTTGTAAGAGGACTAAAGAAATCAGCTTGCTACTCTTAAGAACTTGGGGGGGGATATGCCAAATAACTTGCAAAAACTCACAACCAGAATACATTTGTGTTCTAGATTCTTCTGCAGCTTGGCTGTTTCTGGAACATTATCTTTAGAATTTGAGGTTTCCATTTCTCACCTTACTGTGTACCACCCACTGCTGTGCTTCGTAACAGTTCATGGATTCTCTTCTTGCATCATTGCTTATTGTGTTGGCTGTTCAAGGTTTCCCTTTTAGTTTTGGAGCCATTTTTCTTCACTGGGTTTGGTATTAAGCAAACTAAAACTCAGATGTTATATAAATGGAAAATAACAGATTAAGTTTATGTGGTCAAAACTCAGCCGCTGAATTTATAAAATATTCTGAAATTCACACCTGTAGGTGGCATTGACAGTATGGACATCAATTTACTGAACACAGTAAACCTTTTGTGAATTTTTTTTCCTAAATAGGTAGATGATTACTGTCCGGCACATAGAACATCTAGTTATTACTATACAAATTGACTTAATCTTAAGTAAAATGTGTATAAACTTTTCAAATGTGTTTGCTGCATATGAACCTGTCTCATCGGATTCTGCTGGTTTCTAGTATTATAAATGAACTGCATACTGAGAAGGTCCTTAGGAATAAGATCAAAATGAAAAGAATGGTGCCTTCAGCTATTTAGAGTATAGAATTTCACATGGTAAGTTATATTAATTAGAAGGCATATAGAAATAAAAAAACATTATAAGATGGACATCTCTTTTCATAGGGCTGTGAACAATTCAAATTATGGTTGGAGAGCCCTGAGACTACTAGCACGGAGAAGCCCTCACTTCTTCCAGCCAACCAACCAGCAGTTTAAAAGTTTGCCAGAATATCTTGAAAACATGGTAATAAAGCTAGCAAAGGAATTACCAGTAAGTAATACAGATGAATTTTTTCATATTCTTTAGGTGATGTTATCTAAAATGATTATCACGATTTGAGCAAAGAAGCTGAATATACCGCTTATCATGTGGAAAAAAATAATGATCTACAAACAAACCCCCATTTTTAGAATAAGGAAAAATATGAGTATATATTTATAGGAAGAACATAAATTGATAAAGTATCCTAAATTACATGCTGTATAAAAAATTTATTAAAGTCCATAATACTTTGGTTAAACTATTATTCCACCTGTAAACTCAGACATGAAATTTTTCCTGTTTGCCAATGCCCTTTTATCAAACAGGATCTGAGGGTAGCAGTAGGCATCTTGGCCTATCTTTTTACTCTGTTCTCTTTTCTAATACAAGTTTCTCATATTACTACAACTCAAAAATTTTTAAGAACACGGTTGCTCCCCAGGTTTTCCCCAGCCCACTGTTAACTGTACTAAGATATTTACAAATCATTATACTTTTTATTGGCTTCCTTCTTCCCAGGTTGGGGGCAGGGGGAGTCTTTCTCATTCTCAGATCTTACCGTCCACTCCAAGTTACCACCATCCCATTTGTGATCCTCACCTGCCATTCCCATTTAATATGCTCAAGGATAAAGTTCTGGGTCCTCTATTTGGAAACTCAACCATTCCTGTCTAACCTGAAAGTATCCCCAGGTATTTTACAAGTCAGCATTCTTTGAAACATTCTTCTTCCTCATTTTAGCCTCCTTCTGAAGAAATAAAAACAGGTGAGGATGAAGATGAGGAAGATAATGATGCTTTACTGAAGGAAAATGAAAGTAAGAATTGAATTTTCTTGGCTATTTTACAAAATTGGAAAAGATTGGGGTTCTTTGTTGAGAGGTACGTTATTTGATCTACTTCTCAACTTCTACCACTTATCTCAGCTGTTTCTTATAGTGAGGAATTTTAAACATTGTTTGACAACTTGTAATTCAAATATTACATTTTATGCAATAAAAATGTGGAAGTGACGGGAAGGAAGGTACTTACATTTGAAGGCGACCCATACTTGTTAATTTTGACAGGGATGGGGGTGGTTAGAAGGGAGCACCTGGTTTCAGGGGAGGCCTTCATAATTACACTAGAGGCAACAGCTTTAGCTTTAAAAGAAGTATTGAGGGGCGCCTGGGTGGCTCAGTGGCTTCAGCATCTGACTCTTGAATTAGGCTCAGGTCATGACCCTAGGGTCATGCGATCGAGCCCTGTGTCAGGCTCCACGTTGAGCATGGAGCCTGCTTGAGATGCTCTCTGCCCCTCTCCCCTGCTTGTGCTTTTTCTGTCCACTCTCTAAAATTTAAAAAAATAAAATACTGATTTCCTAGTGATCATGACTGTAAGAACAATATTCAACCCACAGAAAATATAGAAAGGAATTGTTTTACTTTTAAAAACAAAGCTTATGAAAGGTGATTAATATTTCAGTGGCCCCGTAACTTCCCAGTTCTGTTGTACTTTGAATTGTACATGTCCTCATACTTTGTACATAATTTACATTTTGTGTGTTTTCTAGGCCCTGATGTCCGGCGAGACAAACCTGTGACAGGGGAACAAATAGAAGTATTTGCCAACAAGCTGGGCGAACAATGGAAGATCCTGGCTCCCTACTTGGAAATGAAAGACTCGGAAATTAGACAGATTGAGTGTGACAGCGAAGATATGAAGATGAGAGCTAAGCAGCTACTAGTCGCCTGGCAAGATCAAGAGGGAGTACATGCAACGCCTGAGAATCTGATGAATGCACTGAACAAGTCCGGATTAAGTGACCTTGCAGAAAGTCTAACTAATGACAATGAGACAAATAGTTAGCTTCTTTTTCCTTCATTTTTTTTTTTTTTATTAAAACTGTGATAAGATTTTGTTACCAAGCAGCATTTGATAAGAGGTCCAATGGTTTTGGTAAACAATAAACATTTTTATAACAGTTGTTGTACAGTTGGCTGGTGCTCCAAGAACAAAAGAACACATTGGCTCTTGATGACTGACCTCAGGGTTTCAGAAGGGAGTAGGTTGGGAAATGGCCAAAATAAAGTGACCTCAAGGTCAAGTATCTTTGTTAAATATTTATAATGAAGTCAGTAAGCAATATTTAGGGAGCATGGTGTTTCCTTATATGCCAGATTAGATTCCTGCATGCCATTAGTAGTTACAAAATTTAATGTGCTGTTCTGAAAATCCCAGAATGACTTTGTGAAACCATATGACTGCTCTATTCTCATTCATTTGTGCTTTAAAGCAAAGGATCAGCAAACAATGGTCCATTTTCCACCTGTTTTTACAAGTAAAATTTCATTAGCACAGATGCAGATTCCTTTAAGTATGACCTAAGGCTCCTTTCATGCTACAACACAGTTAAGTAGCCACAACAAAGATTATGGCCTGCAAAACCTAAAATAATTTACCATCCACCCTACCCATTACAGAAAATGTTTACCTTATTTCTTTTAAAGTTGGAGGTTGGCAAAGTCTAAAACCTAGTCTTTTTAGCTTTACAAAAATTATTTAACCTCTTTAAGTCCTTAAAATAGAGATTTATACTTCAGGGACTATTGTGAAGTTTGAGATGTATTATGTGAATGCAATCTATAAACAGCAAAGCACTATGTAGTAATGGCTGGAGTTACTACTATCTATTAGTTACTAGCAACCAGAAAGATAGTTACTACCATCTATTTCCCACGTAAGTATTAGGTCATCACTGTTCATTTGTTTTGAATCCTGAAAGGCTACTAAGTGCTTATTACACCATAAATGTTCTTGCTTGGGCTTAACGTCCCTAGCTCGTCCTGACAGTGATACAGCACAGCTGTACTATCAAAAGGGCCTCAGTGCTCATGGCACAGTATACAAGGCACACTCAACAATGAAGACATTTTCTGGTCTACTCTCCCTTCTCAAAAACCTTATATGCAAGGCTGAACTCTAAAATAGCCTTACTTAAAACACTGATATAAGTCCCAATTTCTTATACTTAAAAAAATCTTTGGAATAATGCTTATTTGGATCAAGTAAGATGAAATCAATTTTATAACAATTAAGGAATTACAATTTTAAAATTCTAACTCCATACAAGACCTACTTTGTTCTAAACCTACCTCACCTGATCCAGTAGCTTACAGCATCCTGCAAATCAGAAATGTGAATTCTAATTGCTAAATTTATGTCCTCAAAATTGTTCAGACCAAGACAGAATAAAAACTGCAGTCACAAGCCTCATGGCAATATCTAGGAATCCTTACCATTCTTATGGTATATGGTCTCCTCCTCCCCATTCTAGTCTGTACCCTCTTCCAAGGCAAAGGGAATAATGACTGCTAATAATTACCATTTAGCTGAAGAAGCTATTTACAAGTAAGTTTCCCTGAAACGCTTATTTTATCCCGTCTCTGATTTTATCATATTGTTCAAAGTTTAGAGGAAAATGGCCATTATTCTCTAGGAAACTAGTAGTTATCGGTGCTGTGCTCTGCAGAGCATTAAAACAGCCTAAGATCGGACATTTCATGATAATCCCCCAAACTTCATTTTACATACCTAACTCAAAATCAGAGACAAATTGGCTAATTTTCTATCTTTGTCTAGCAATCAATCAAGATGAGGAACTAATTAGAATGTGTTAAAACGTAAGAAACCTACCATACTGAAACACCACATATTCTTGGTATTTTTACCATCACTTTAAAAGTCACTATTAAATTCTGAGATAGATATGGAGATTTTGGGAACAGATGAAAGTAAAAACAATTGAGCCAAGGAAAAGAGCAATAAACGTCATTGCAGTCAGCATCCAAAGAACTCCATTACTTTTACAACTTTATATTTCTTTTAAACAATATAATGTGAGGAGGCAAAAAAAAGATAACATTTTTTAAATGGATGCTTAACAGCAGAATAAGACTAACCATCTGCAGAAACTGTATAGTATTACATATTACCTAAACTCAACCCAAGCTCCAACACTCAGTAGACAAAAGACTTGAGGTCAGAAGCTGTTAGTCCCTCCTTTTTTTTTTTTTTTTATTAAATATCCTCATTTTCTAAAAATAAGCAACCAGAGCTTGTCAACTTTTTTTTTTAAAGGTTGATGACTACAAAACCATTGCAAAGTTAAATATACAAACCATAGTACAGAGAGACACAGTAATAAATGTATAATCAAATGTACTATTACTGATCACAATTTATTTTAAAGTCATGAAAAGCCAGCAACAGTCAGGCTGGACAAATACTTGATTGTACCCATGTTTCCATGGGATGTGGGCAGCAGCACTGAGTAACACAATGAGAAAAACACTTACTTCCTTTCTACCTTCCTGGTAAAATTTTTGTTAGATAAGGCAAAGGATGGGCAGCTATGAATCACCGGTGGTTTGAACCATGCAAGAACAACAACAAAGAGTAATAGGTGTGCAATAAACATCTGATTGCTGAATCCTGGGCTGAAAAAGGGAGAAAAAATTTATCACAGAAGGTAATGGTTGAAAGGCATTTTCAGATGAGAATTTTTAAAAATTAATGCAAGAAATAAGCTTTTAAAAAATATCTTCCTGCAACCTTTATACAGGGGAGCACAGTCCAAAGGCAATTTTCTTTATTCTGTAATTTTTTTTAGGTTGATCCACAGAGTGGTCTGCTTCCACCCTCTTTTGTTCCACACGAGGGGATACACATAAAACCACCTAAATAGCTTCTGCTAAAGCTCTGGATTATAGAAATGATCAACAAATAACATTTATTTCACACCTAAACATAAATAGCTAAAATTACTGTTCACTTTCCTCTTCCATTATTTCAACTCTGCGAGGCCCATACAGTAATACATATGCTATATGCCAGTCTCCACCACCAGAAAGCCGCAAGATATCCTCTGGTGTCACGATGCTGACCTTATCATCATCAAACTTAATCCACTCATCTGAAGAACAAGAGAAGAAAATGAAATTAATATCCTAGAGGATTTTCTCAGTTTCATTTCAAAAAAAAGTACTGAGTAATTTTAGGCTAAGTAGTATTCCATCTATCATACTAACAGTTTTCCAAGTGTAGTCCAGGGACTACTCTGGTTCATTTTCAGCGATACCATAAAAGTCATAATTATTGTCGTAACACTATTAAAGCATTAGTTGCCGTTTTGCCCTCATTCTCTCAAGTGTGCTTTGGAATTTTCCAGAAGTCACAGAAGATGTGTGATAAAGCAACAGACAAAATGCAGAAACAGTTAAGAGGATCCAGCTGTCTCCTATCAAGCCAGACAAAACAGACCTACAAAATCAAATCAGTACTATTTCTCTTGCTATTTTTTGTTTTGGAAAATAGTTATTTTTAGGTTATTTGTGTGATATGTTTTTTTTATTACTGTCAGTTTTCACTGAATTAATTTCTCAGTAAATATTAGGAGAATCCTTAAAAGCAAAAGCTCTTTGTGGACCTCAAAAATTAAGAATGTAAAAGGGTTCTAAAACCAAAAAGTTTAAAAACCAGTGGGTTACAAAATTTGTACTAAATAAACTGTTAACATAATTAACAACTGGGAAAACAAAAAAACAACAACAATCCTTACCTTGTTTCCTTTTTACCCATGATACATAATGGCCTGAAGAGCTAGACCTTCCCTGATGTGTTAACACTGCTTGCAAATCATAGTATCCACAATTATTGGAGCCAATATCTAAAAAAACGTAAATCCAACATTAGACAATGAATAGGTGCTTTCTCAAGCTAGGTAAGCAAGCAAGAAGTCTGATGGTTAGTCTAGAGAAGTACTACTCTATTATTAGAATTCAGTAAGACACTACTGTTCAAAATTAAGGATTTATGAAAGATATTTTATGAAATATGGTAGTATTCACAGAACTAATGCCAAAAGACTGATTTTTACTGTGTCTAAGGCACATTTTAAGAAATCTGACTTTTTTTAAAGCATGCTATCTGAAAAAATTCCTAAGTGCCAATACAATAATTTTACCTTCAACACACACACACACACACACACACACACACACACACACACACACACACAACACAGTAGTAACTCAACTGAAGTTATTTTTTCCACTTACCATCAGCAAAAGAAAAAGGTTCATATTTAACTTCTTTCTGGGGACTACTCTTTTTGTCACTCTGAGGAGAAAAAAATTTAACTTTAAATCATGATATTGGAAATAAAATTTATATTCTCTAATAAGTATTCATTTCCACAAATATTTACTGACTACAATACAAAACAAAGACAAAATGTAGTCTACCTTACAATTTACTAAAACGATATAACTATAGTTAACATAAAACTGTAAACCCAAAGAATCTACACTCCAGCAATACAATCTTGTATGTATAGTAACAGACCCTCTGACCAACTATAAGCCACTAAACCTAGAGCACAGCAGTGAATAGAGCATTACAGATAAACTGTTCTAGAACACAGAAGGAAAACCCAAGTCTATATTTTAATCAAAATACTATCAAACCACATAGGATAAGAAAAAAAAAATGGTTATATCAATAAAACAGGAAAGTCAAATTGCTGCAACATTAAAGCTACTAAGACATGATCACCTGCTCAAATGAACTGAATCTTAGTTTAAATGAACTAAGCTCTTTAATTCAGCAAATATTTACCTAATATCAAAACACAGGATTTACTACTTTAGACAAAGGTTTGTAGTGGGAACTCTCCCTGCCTCAGCCCATTTCAGTGTGTAATACAAAAATTAAATTTATCTAGGCATATGGACACACATTTCTTGAAAACTGTAATGCTAATGAACACAATGCAAGCAGTTTAAAGATAGGTGGAACAACAAGAAGTCAAAGGATCCTACAACAAAAAAGTGGCAATTAGGTCAACCATTCCTTTTAATATAATTAAAATTTAATATTGAGAGTAACCATAGGAAAAGCTATAGAAAATCATTTTTTAAGTTATAGCTAAATTAGAAATCTATCATATGTTCACGTAACCACAAGGCAATAAAGGGAAATGAAAAACAGAACAAAGAGAAAGCAAAATATAACAGATTTAAGAAATCAATAATTATATTAAATGTAAATGGTCTAGAGGCGGCTGGGTGGCTCAGTTGGTTAAGCGTCAGACTTTGGCTCAGGTCATGAACTCACAGTGAGTTCGAGTCCTGCATTAGGCTCTGCATGACAACAGAGCCTGCTCAGATCCTCTGTCTCCCTCTCTCTCTCTGCCCCTCCCCTGTGCTTGTGCTCTCTCTCAAAAATAAACTTTAAAAAAATGTTTTAATGTAAATGGTCTAAATATACCAATAAGAAGAGATTAGCAGAGTGTCTTAAAAAAACATGACCCAACTAACTCTATGGTGTCTACAAGAAACTCCTCAAATATAACTATATAGGCAAATTTAAAGTAAAAGAAAAGATATCATGCAAACATTAACAAAAACAAAGCAACGGTGGCAATAGTACTGTCAGATAAAGTAGACTTCAGAGCAAAGAAAATTACCAGGGGCAGAAAGTGACAGTGCATAATATAAAGGGGTCACTCCACCAAGAATACTTAGCAATCCTAAAGTGCAGGCACCAAATAACAGAGCTACAAAACCTGCACATCAAAAGCTGACAGAACTGGAGAAACACATAAAACCACAATTTTAGCTTCCTCACTCTCAACAATTGATAGAGCAACATCACCATCAACCAACTGAATCTAATGAACATCCAAAGAACACATTCCATTCAACAACAACAGAATGCAAATTGTTTTTCAAGTACCCATGGAATATATATCATAGCTAAAGGGAGGGAGAAATTTTTGGAAGCCATGTATCTGACAAACAATTCATATTCATATCTATTATATAAAGAACTCCCAGAGCGTCTGGGTGGTTCAGTCAGCTAAGCGTCTGACTCTTGATTTTGTCTCAGGTCATGATCTCATGGTTCATGAGATCGAGCCCTAAATCAGGCTCTGGACTGACAGCACAGAGCCTGCTTGGGATTCTCACTCCCCCCTCTCTCCGTCTGCCTCTCCTCTGCTTGTGCTCCCTCTCTCAAAATAAATAAGTAAACATTAAAAACCATATATACAGGGCACCTGGGTGGCTGAGTTGAGCATCTGACTTCAGTTCAGGTCATGATCTTGTGATTTCTGAGCCCTGCATTGGGCTCTGTGCTGACAGCTCAGAGCCTGGAGCCTGCTTTGGATTTTGTGTCCCCCTCTCTCTGCCCCTCCCCCACTTACTGTCTCTCCCTCTCTCAAAAATAAATGTTAAAAAAAATTTTTTTTATACACACACCACACACACCTATACATAAAGAACTCTCAAAATTCAAGAGTAAAAAATAGCACAATTAGAAAATGAGAAGACATGAAAAGACTTTTCACCAAAGAGGAAATACAGATAGCAAATAAATACATGAAGACACAGTCAATATCAGCCCTTAGGAAAATGCAAATTAAAAGCCACAATGAGGGGCGCCTGGGTGGCACAGTCGGTTAAGCGTCCAACTTCAGCCAGGTCACGATCTCGCGGTCCGTGAGTTCGAGCCCCGCGTCAGGCTCTGGGCTAATGGCTCGGAGCCTGGAGCCTGTTTCCAATTCTGTGTCTCCCTCTCTCTCTGCCCCTCCCCCATTCATGCTCTGTCTCTCTCTGTCCCAAAAATAAATTAAAAAGTTGAAAAAAAAAAATTAAAAGCCACAATGAGGTATTGCTGCAAACCTACACAAATGGCTAAAATAAAGAATAGTGACACCACCAAATTCAGTCATATGCTATTGATAGGCATCTAAAATGGTACAGCCTCTAGGGAAAACATTTGAGTTTCTTAAAAAACGAAATGTACAACTACCATGCAATCCAGCAACTGTGCTCCTGGGTAATTATTCCTAGAGAAATGAAAATTTATCTTCACACTGAAACTGGTACAGGAATGCTTATGGTAGCTTTATTCACAATAAACAACCCAGCTATCAATAGTTAAACTGTGGTATACGCATACCATGGAATACTCTTCAGCAACTCTACAAAATGACCTGGACTAATTTCCAAAGAATTATGCTGAGAAAAGAAAATCTCAAAGGTTACATACTACATGATTCCATTTATATAATGATCTTGAAATGACAAAATTACAGGAATGGAGAAAAGTCAACAGTTGCCAGGAATTGAGGAGGTAGGGGCCAAGGGAAAGTGGGTTTGGCCACAAGGGGGCAAGTATGCAGAAACTTTGGTTGATGAAAATGTACTGCATCTAGACTGTATTAATGTCAATTTCCAGGTTATGATACTGTATTATCGTTTTGAAAGATGTTACCACAGGGGAAACTTGGTAAAAGGTATTTGGATCTCTTCGTATTACTTCTTTTAACTGCATGTGATTCTACAATTATCTCAAAATAAAGCTTAATGTTTAAAAATAAAAGCATTTAATACACATACAGTAGTAATTTGTAGAAGAATTTAATTTTAAACTTGATATACAATATCACACTAGAAATATCTCGTTACCAGGAAAGATGTTTTTCATAATGAAAAAAAAAAAAAGAATCCAACACACAGTTCAGCTGTACCTTATCTGAACCTAAAATAATACAACTTATTAAATACAAAGTCTCCTAAGATTGTGATTTTAGCAGTTAAAGGCAGGCACACCAGCAGCACCTAAAAGATACAACTTAGTTGTCACAGTAGGCATAAATGAGCCAATACTCTACAACATGAATTCCATCTTAAAATAGAGATAATTCCATGACTTACAAGGAAAACAATAAAATACACTAAAAACACTAGGCAAGATTTTATGTAAAGTACTTTGAGGTGATAAAAGAACTTTAAGCTTAAGCTACATATTACAGGGAAAAAATATTAGGGCTTATTCTACCATAAAGGGCCCACACACCATAACTAGAGTTCTTTTTCTTACACTAAAATATACCCAAAACTTTTATGAATAGAGAAAATAGAGGTTCATCCATTTCTACTAAGAGATTAACGATAACAAAGTAATTGTTGAACAGATTAAAGATTAAAATATCAAAATGAGAAAATCAGCAATAAGAACCTACTGTCTTTGGCTGCTGATTCACTTTTTTATCTTCTAGATCCTTGAATTTTGATCGAAAAGAGACCATTTTCTCCTGAAGTTCTGGTGTACATAGTTCGTACACGTCCAACATAAGAGGAAATTTAACATCCTATATACAAACCAAGAAAAAAAAATGTGTAAACACACTTATAAAGGTAGTTATTAAAAATATCTATAACACTTTTATAGTAGTACTTTCATAATCAAAAGAAGTTGAAAATAAAATTTATAAAAATCACCTGCAAACCTATGCAGCTGAAAACATCACAGTGCTTATTTTCAATCTGGTCCTAATTTTCCTTTTTAAATAGGCTCCATGCCTAACTTGGGGCTTGAATGCAGGATGCTAAAATCAAGAGTCACATGCTCTACCAACTAAGCCAGCCAGGCACCTGGGTCCTAACTTTTTAAGGTAAAAAAAAAAATTTTTACTTTTTTCCCCCCAATATTCTAACCCATAACATTAACCACAGAGGAGTTACCAAAATTTACATGACAAAAGAAGCATTTCAAAAACATTAGATCAGGGGCACCTGGACGGCTCAGTCAGTTACGCGTCCAACTTCAGCTCAGGTTATAATCTCACGATTTGTGGATTTGAGCCCTACATCAGGTTCTACGCTGACAGCTCAGAGCCTGGAGCCTGCTTTGATTGTGTTTCTCCCTCTCTCTGCCCCTCCCCTGCTTGTGCGTGCTCTTGCTCTCTCAAAATAAACTTAAAAAAAAAAAAAAAATTAGATCAGTTGCTGTGAAAATAATTGACACTTATAATGGACAATGGAAATCAATTTACAAATGGGGTCACTTAATGACTCTTTGTAACTTGAAATATTCCTTTACACAGAAATAAGTGGTACAGTTTAATAACTAAATATTAATACATATTTATAGTTAACACTAGTAAATACTTCCAACTACATTTGACCCTATCATGTAACACTAAGTATATCTAAAATTGTATTAAGAATTTCAGCCGTCTCCCAAGGATCAAGGACTGTGGATATGTAGCAGAGCTACAGTTCCATAAAACAGTTCTTAAGGCTGGCTCTTACTGAAGAGATTATAATTACTGCACTAGAGAGTGTAGTGTGTTATAATACTGCTGGGTCAGTATCTATGGAGTTGAGGATCTGCTCTAGAGCAGTGTTTCTGGGAGAGTGAAGGGCAACCATCAGAATTAACTGGGAATCTTTCAAAAAATTGTAAGACCTCAGGGCCTACTTCAATCAAATGCTATGGGTGCTGGTGGTAAAAATCAGGCATGTGTATGAATGATTTAAAAGAAAAAGGATAGGGGCGCTTGGGTGGCTCAGTCGGTTGAGTGTCCAACTTCAGCTCAGGTCATGATCTCAAGGTTCACGGGTCAAGCCCCGTGTCAGGCTCTGTGCTGACAACTCGGAGCCTGGAGCCTGCTTCAATTCTGTGTCTCCCTCTTTTTCTGCCCCTCCCACACTCACGCTCTGTCTCTCTCTCCCTCAAAAATATAAATAAACACACAAAAAAAATTTCTTTAAGAAAAAGGACAATAGATAATTCCAATACACAGTCTTGGTTAATTAAGAACCACTTATGTAATGTTAATAACTTCCCTTACAGTATTTTGAAGTTTATCCCTAAAGGAATAAAGAAACCTTTAAGTCAGGGATTTCTATCAAAGAATTACAATATTTTATTATACTGAAGCTTATTACTAACCTTAAGAACTTTAGCATTCACAGATTCCTTCTCTTTATAAAAAAATCGAACCATCTGAATCGTCAAGTAAGCAGGTAGTCGGCTGATCTTAGACTGAGGAGAAAAAATAAAGAAATCCTATCACATGCAAATAACACACAAGTTTTTAATTCCTTGGTTTGGTACAAAGACTGGGTAACATTAATTAACTGGAAACCTTTCATCAAAATGGATTCAATTTCAAAAGGAATGCACAACTTACAGATTTGATGTATAAAGCATTTCTTTGCAATGTCGGAGACTGTTTGGTGATTTCTTCCTGAAGTCGCTATAAGGAAAAAAAAAAAAAAAGGAACATAACAGAAGACCAAACATTTTTAGTTTTAAAATTTTTTTTCTGCAATATAGAATCACACTTTTTTTTTTTAAATAAGTTCTATGCCCAAAGTGGGAACTGAACTCGTGACCTTGGGGATCCAGAATCACATGCCAGGGGTGACTGGGTGGTTCAGTCGGTTAAGCATAAGACTTTGGCTCAGGTCATGATCTCACAGTTTGTGAGTTCAAGCCCCACGTCGGGCTCTGTGCTGATAGCTCAGGGCCTGGAGGCTGCTTCAGATTCTGTGTCTCCCTCTCTCTCTGCCCCTCCCCTGCTCACACTCTGTCTCTGTCTCTCAATAACAAACAAACGTTAAAAAAAAATTTTTTTTTTTAATTTTTTTTTAAACATTTATTTTTCTTTTATTTTTGAGACAGAGAGAGACAGAGCATGAACGGGAGAGGGCCAGAGAGAGAGGGAGACACAAAATCTGAAGCAGGCTCCAGGCTCTGAGCTGTCAGGACAGAGCCCGACGTGGGGCTAGAACTCACAGAGCGGGAGATCATGACCTGAGCCGAAGTCGGACTCCCAACTGACTGAGCCACCCAGGTGCCCCTAAAAAAAAAAAAAAAAAAAAAAGAATCACATGCCAGCCAGGCACCCCTGAAATCAACTTTTTTTTTTTTAATTTTTTTTAACGTTTTATTTATTTTTGAGACAGGGAGAGACAGAGCATGAACAGGGGAGGGTCAGGGAGAAGGAGACACAGAATCCGAAACAGGCTCCAGGCTCTGAGCTGTCACCACAGAGCCCAACGCGGGGCTCGAACTCACGGACCCTCACGGACTGCGAGATCATGACTTGAGCCGAAGTCGGCCGCTCAACCGACTGAGCCACCCAGGCGCCCCTACTTTTAATTCTGTTAGACAACATATGAACATGGATTTATACCACCGAAAAATTATCTAAATGAAAGCAATGTACGAAAGCCTTTAGATTTGGTTCAGTTCTGAAAAGGCATCAAATAATTTATACTAGTGTGAACTCCTCAGAATGTAAATAACGTTTGAAGTTTTTAAAATGTGACCCAAATGTTGCTCATATTGAGTTTACACTGTATTTTATATAATATAAAAAAGCCTTTTATGGCTTCTGTCTACATACAATCAGAATACTCCTATTAAAGGACAATTAAGAAAATGTAGAGAATCCTTGTTCTTTATGCTTTATGTATAAAAACCTTCCAGAACCAATTACTATTAAATATGAGAAAAGTCATCACAGAGAAAACCTGTTAATCTAACATATGTGGAAAGCCACTTGACATATCTTAACTATCATGTCTGCTTTTCCATTTCTTACAGCCTATGTGATGCTCAGCAAGGCAGCTACCCCTCTGCACATCATATGGAAATGATAACAACAACCACATATATATCATAGTGCTGTTAGAATTACATGAGTCAGAATGTGTAAACATGCACAACCATTTGGCATATATTCTATGTTCAATAAACATTAGTTACCATTATTGTTCAGATCAAAAAAAAACACTAACGTGCTCTGCTTCATAAGAACATTTAATATACAAGACATTTAAGTTAAAACAATTTACTGTTAATGTTTACTATAAAATTACTTATGTAAAATATTTTCTTAATTTTTAAACATTACTAATCGTATTACAAAAGGAATCACCATGTAGCTTTTTAACACTTAATCAAGTTTGTTCATCAGCAAAAATGGTAAAGAAATATGGAGCCAAATTACTCTAGAATAATCAGAACAAACGATAATAAAGCATCTAAAAAACAGGCAACATGGGGCGCCTGAGTGGCTCAGTTGGTTAAGCATCTGACTCTTAATTTCAGCTCAGATCATGATCTCATGGTTCGTGGGTTTGAGCCCTATGTCAGGCTCTGTGCTGGTAGTGCGAAGCCTGCTTGGAATTCTGTCTCCCTCTCTCCGCCTCTCTCTCTCTCAATAAATAAATACACATTTTTTAGAAATTATTATAAAAATGGGCAAGACAATACAGTATCTGAAAAATACATGCTTTTCAAGAAAGCATATCTGGCATGATGTTATTCATCAGGTAAGCTATATGAATTATCAATCCACTATCATCTAGAAGAGCCAAGTACATTTAGCTTTTCCAGAATTTTATAAAATTATGAAGAAAATATCATCCTGGAGAGTTCCTGCCAAAACATTCCATTCCCTTCTACACTCTCCAATTACATTTATACTTCATTTGATGCCTTGAAACTTGCACATCATGATTTATTATAGGACTCTTAGGAGTCAGCTATTATTTGTAAGCTTTTAAAATAAACTTCTCTTAAAAGCCATTAGGCCTCATTACAACTCCCCTTCAGTATCACAGAGCAGAGAATATTAGTATTTGCCTCTTATGTCCCCATTTACCAACCCCTTCCCTAGCCAATCTCATCCCAAACTATAGATGGGAACTCCCTGATGACAAATGATCTTGTTTATCAATGCAATCCCTGCCTCAATTCATTGCCTATCTTCAAGACATGTACATATTTCCCAAACCAAATCAAAGTACTAAATTAGCAAGCAAAACTGTTAAATTTTATCAATCTTCTCATTAAAGCATACATTCTATAATATGGAAATGGTGAAAGAGTACTAACTGGATAATGACAGTATCAAGTTCTAGACCCGGTTCTGCCACAAACCAATTAAGTCACTTACATTCTGGGGCCTCAACTGTAATACTGGTGCAGTGGCAGAGGACCCACATGGCCTGATTTGAACAGTAAAATCCCAGTTTATACTCATCATTACTAACACACCCTCATCATAATACCCTCAGAGGCCTCCTACAAGCCTCTGGTCACAACATTTTTGTCAACCTATCACGCACATAATACACAACCTTGTGGTTATGTGTGTTTCCATTAAATGATATGTTGACACATTATCGTCTTCACAGCCAACTACACTCTAATTCATCCCTAAACAAAGCTTATCTAACAAACATTATTTTCTCCTTAAGGCTTATCTAACAAACATTCACACACAGTCTTCTTGGCCTCAGAACACTAGACAGCACTTCAGCACTTTGGCTCAAGGCCACTCTAAACAGCACATCACCAACAAAAAGCACAAAATGCAAAAAAAAAAAAAAAAAAAAAAAAAATTTGTGGTACTAAAATTACTGCAAAAGGACACTTGCTTATTTCATGAGTTGAAACTAGAAGACAGAGCATCACCTTTTTGGACCTCAGGTGAGACTGTGTCCATTAACTCAAAATTTTTGCCACTATGGAACATGTCTACAAATGACTATGAAAGCACCACAAGTATTGATATTAGAGGTATAAATAAATTTTAGTTAAGTAGGTGTATCTGCAAATAGAGAATCCATTTACAATTAAGATCAACTGTAACTGAACTTACCAATTTAAGTCCTGTAAAAAGATACTTGACTTCTTGATTGATAAAACAGCTAAGCTGAAGCTGATTTTCCTTCCCTTTAGTGACTTCTTCTTCTTCAGATTCTGTACATTTCATGCTTGAGAAATAAGATAAGGAATATACCAACAGGCATTCACTTTGTTACATAATCCTGAATATAATAAATTATCCTAATGCTATTAAAATTAATAGCATCACTATTTGCAAATGACAAATCCGATAAAGGGTTAGTATCCAAAACATATGAAGAACTTATACAACACCAAAAAATAATAATAATTCAATTAAAAATGGGCAGAAGACATAGACATTTCTCCAAAGCAGATATACAGACAGCCAACACATGAAAAGATGTTCAGCATCACTAATCATCAGGAGAATGCAAATCAAACCCACAATATCACCTCACATCTGTCAGAATGGCTAAAATGACAAGTGCTGGCAAGAATGTGAAGAAAAAGGAACTCTCAGAACTGCTGGTGGAAATGCAAACAGGTGCAGCCACTGTGGAACACAGTACAGAACAACCATATGATCCAGGAATTCCACTACTAGGTATTTATCCACAGAATATGGAAACGCTAATTTGAAAAGACATATAGGCACCCCCATGTTTATTGCATTATTTACAATAGCAAAATTATGGAAACTGCCCAAGTGTCCATTGATGGATGGATAAAGATGTGTTATATATACACAATGGAATATTATTCATCCACAAAAAAAAAAAAAAAGACTGATATCTTGCAATCTGCAACAACATGAATGGAGCTAGAGGGTAGTACGTTAAGTGAAATAAGTCAGTCAGAAAAAGACACATACTGTATGATTTCACTCTCACTCGTGGAATTTAAGAAACAAAATCAAATGAACAAAGAGACAAACCAAGAAACAGACTCTTCTTAGCTATAGAGAACAAACTGATGGTTACTAGAGGGGAGGTGGGTGAAATAGGAAAATGAGCACTGAGTAATGTGTAGAACTGCTGAATCACTTTATTATACACTTAAAACTAATATAACATTGTATGTTATAACTATACTGGAATTTAAAAAAAATAGCATCATACACTGGTATTTAAAACATTTTGGTTTCCAAGTAGATTCATTTCAACATACTTAAAAGTGCTCCATTCACTTACCAACAATATGAGTAATGAGTGTATAAAAGGATAAACTCTCAACAAATATACATTGGTACTCATAGTATTGAATGGTTTTAACACTAAGGTACATAAACAGAAATCATTAAGTTTCTACCCATGACCTAGAAAATAGGCCTTCCCTAAATTCATGAATTCATGTTTTATTGGCTCAATCTCATGTATACAATTTGGCTGATACATTGTTTCATATAATTAAAAAATTCATTCCCTATGAAGTAAAAAAAAGAAAAAAAAATTCTCTATGAAGTGAATTAATGAGGTTGACTCCGCTAAACATATACTTAGGAAAAAATAATGAATATCCTTATTAAAGTATATACTTACCTAAACATTAGGATTACTCTAATGGGGATATTTTTCCAAATTCCTAAGTTTCACCATATTTTTCAGGCATAAAGCCTCTGAAGAATTTTTCTTCATACCCCACCCACCACTCCAATCAGTCAACAATGCTACTGATACCCATCTACTTCTAGTAAGTTATGAGTACAGCCTCTACAAATCTTGGCTCATAAGGATACGTAGTTTCAAACTCAACTCCAAAGAACTGATCAATTAAGCTTTTCTTTTTAGAAGGTGTCACTGCTGATGCAGATGAAGAATCTGTCTGCAAAAATTAAAACAAAAATTCCAAATTTACTTTATATAGATACTAGTGTGTATTTCTTCCCACATAACCCAATTTAGTAAATACATATTTAAGCTTTTTAAAATGTAAGCCCCTTCTGTAAAATCCTTCTATTCAAAAACATCACCAAAAAACTACAGATGCTCAATAATATCTTCTATGTTTAATAAATAATACACTGAATTCAAGTGTCAAATGCAAGCTTTCAAATTCCAACTACAGACTGAGCATGTTAAAGTATTCAAGTACATGTGTATCTATTAAGATGAATTTATTTCAAGCCTTTGGGATTGGTGAGTAGGGGGAAATCAAGGTATAATGGAAGTCTATAAGCACAAATAGATTTGTCACCTCTTTAACAGAATCGTCTTCTATAGCTTCCAATTTCTGTTGCAATACTCGCATCATTTGTATCCAACATTCATTAGCATCCTGTAATTTAAAAATGACACAGTAAATAATCCTGGCTGTGACAGTGTTTTACCTATAAGAGTCTTCCAAAAGAAGTACTGTTTCCTTAGGGAAGGGGAATAAAGCTATTTTTTTTATTTAAAAATATTAAGTCAAATGAGATATTATATGATCTTCAAAGCAAAGAACTCCAGAACATTCATTCATTCAAGAGAGGTTCACTGATCTCTTCCTTATGCTAAACACTGTTTTAGACACTAAGAATAAACACAGCCGTGACCAAAACAGAAGAAGTTCTCAAGGGGGATATAAATAAAATATAACATAAATTCACCTAAAGAGAAGTTATGAAGAAGAAAAAAATATATGGGAGCAGAAAGTGATGAGGTGAAAGGAAGTGTGCTATTTCAATAGGATAGTCAAGAAAGCTTCTCTGATGCCTTGACATTTGAGCCGGAAGACCCAAACGATATGAGGAAGCAAGCCATGCACTTATCTGTAAGCTAAAGAAAGAAGAGCAAAGACCCTGCAGAAAGAGGGTATGTGGAGGGTTTAAAAAATAGCAAGGAAGCCAGTGAGTGTACAGGAGAGCCAAAGTAAGCAAGGGTGAGAGTGGTACATGATGAGCTCAGGGAGGTAGCCAGGAATAAGATTATTCAGGACTGGGATAGAAAATCACTAAGAGGCAATCAACAAGGGACCAAGGATTATTCCTTAGTAACAGTTTAAGGACTCTAAAAGGTTGTGTGGAGAAACCCGCAAAAAGACGGACAAAAGCAGAAGTGAGATGATCAATTACCAGACCACTCCAGGCAAAAGATAATGATAGTATGAACCACAGAGGACTGATAACTGGAGTGTATTTGGAAATGCAAATACATATGGTAAGTGTATAACATCTAAGTTTTACATTTACACAACGAAAACCCCAGAACCTTGCCCTGTTTACCTGTTGAAGATACTGTCCTTGTTCACCCTTCTCCGCAAACTGTGGGAAAGCCATGTGTAAAAACTGCAGTAGGATAATAGGTGGAATACTAGAAGACGTTTTATCCATGGAATCAAACAAATCTCTAAGGGCTTAAAAAGCAAAGCAAACACTGCTTTAGTAAAACAGTGACACATTTAATACATGTTACTATAAATTAATTCTAGACTGGGGCGCCTGGGTGGCGCAGTCGGTTAAGCGTCCGACTTCAGCCAGGTCACGATCTCGCGGTCCGTGAGTTCGAGCCCCGCATCAGCTCTGGGCTGATGGCTCGGAGCCTGGAGCCTGTTTCTGATTCTGTGTCTCCCTCTCTCTCTGCCCCTCCCCCGTTCATGCTCTGTCTCTCTCTGTCCCAAAAATAAATAAATGTTGAAAAAAAAATTTAAATTAATTCTAGATTAATACAAACACAAAACTGCTGAGTACTTTTAAGTATATCTACTCTTCTTGTAGTTTTCAGATTCCCAATAAGAAAAAGATTTGTTTTTAAATCTTAAAGAATTGACCCGAAGACTTTATAATGCACTAACTATAAACAACTTCTGGGCCCTGCCCCTCTGTCTCTCTCTCCTTGCCAGCCTTTGTCTTCCAAAACAAAGCACGGTATATTCATTCAACACAGAGAACACATAACCTTTGTCTAGGGATCAAACAGGCTGATGTTACTGTTTTGGTACTATGCCACTGTCAGGCCACCACTCCCAACCGACCTCCCCTTAAGCCCGTACTTAGTTCCCAACTACTCAACTCCTAAATATTAAATAAAATATGTTTAACATACATCCTAACTCTACTGAATAGTTAAGAACCAAAACTAATTTGCCTTCTTCAAAATCTTTCCTCTGCTATCCTCTTTCACTTTCATAAAATCTCATGGTCATGGCAGACTGAGCCCTGCTCTGGGAGTTCAGAACACTCCTGCTCTGCCGACTCCCTGGCTATCATACCTTGCCCTTCTTACTTCATGTACAGCAAAATGCTAGTCTAGCCTATCTTGACTCGTTTCGTTAACTAACATGTGAAATGTTATCTACCATTAGTATATACAAACCGAAGCCCAGAAAATACTAAGCACAAAGCCAGTGTGCAATAAAATGTTCCCGAATAAAACAACGTGGTGTTTAAAAATGTTTTTCCAAGAGACAGCAAAAATTAATCATTACTACCAAGCTAATGATTTTTAAAAGAAAAAATCTAAATTATAGCACACTTTAATAAAGTACGCATTACTCAAACAATGGTTTAAGATTTAATATATACCATAAACAGAGCATCTCAAAGTATTTCACTAGTTTGAAAGAAAAAGATCAAAAATGCACTATACATTAAAAGAGACTAGTAAAACATGAAAATTGAATACAATGTATGATCCCAAACTGGCTCCCAAAGCAAAGAACTTTATAATGGCAATACTGGATCAACTGCCGAAATTTAAGTAATCTGTACTTTAGAGTACTTCATCCATGTTAAACCACTAGATTTTGAAAAATGGTAATTGTCTTGTGATTATGAATGTCCTTATTCTTGGGAAATACATACTGAAGTATTCAGGAATAAACTGTGATGTCTATACCTTACTCTTGAAGGTTCAAAAAAAAAAAAAAACAACAAAACAAAACAAAAAAAAACATGGTTACAGAGAATGATGAGCCAGGTATCAAAAGTTAATAATTGGTGAATTCTTGTAACTGTTCTATAAATTTAAATTTAGCACAAAACAGGGGTGCCTGGGTGGCTCAGTCAGTTAAGCACCTGACTCTTGGTTTCAGCTCAGGTCATGATCTCACATTTCATGGGTTCGAGCCCCATATCGGGCTCTGTGCTGACAGTGAGGAGCCTGCTTGGGCTTCTCACTCCCTCCTCTCTCTCTGGCCCTCCCCCGCTCACACACTCTCTTTCTCAAAATAAATAAATAAACATTTTAAAAAATTAGCACAGGGGCACCTGGTGGCTCAGGTGGTTAAGCACCTGATATTGGCTCAGGTCATGATCTCGTGGCTCTGAGTCTGAGCCCTGTGTCAGGCTCTGCGCTAACATGTTATAGCCTGGAGCCTGCTTCAGAATCTTTGTCTCCCTCTCTCTCTGCCCCTCCCCTGCACACACTCAGTCTCTTTTAAAAATAAACATTAAAAAAAAATAGCACAGGGGCGCCTGGGTGGCGCAGTTGGTTAAGCGTCCGACTTCAGCCAGGTCACGATCTCGCGGTCCGTGAGTTTGAGCCCCGCGTCGGGCTCTGGGCTGATGGCTCAGAGCCTGGAGCCTGTTTCCGATTCTGTGTCTCCCTCTCTCTCTGCCCCTCCCCCGTTCATGTTCTGTCTCTCTCTGTCCCAAAAATAAATAAACGTTGAAAAAAAAAATTTTTTTTTTTAAAAATTAGCACAATATAAAATTTAAAAATGAAAAACAGTATCTTTCATCTCCTCAATACTACAAGCTTCTTAGAGGATACTGGAGAAGTTGCTGAAATTCCAAGTTACTCTTAGATACAAAAGCAAACAAGTAAACTAGATATAAATGATATTTTTCTCATTAAAAACTTCCAATAAATCTTTCAGGAAAAAAATGGTCAAAGGAAAAACCTCTAACTACAAATGACACAAAGAAACATACTGTTTTTATAGTATTACAAATTAACAGCTGACCACAATGAGATACCACTTCACACCCCTAGGCTAGCTATAATCAAAAACAGACAATACCAAGTATTATCAACAATACAGAGAAATGGGAACCCTTATTCATGCTGGGAGAAATATAAAATGATGCAGCTGCTTTGGAAAACAGTCTGGCATTCCTCAAAAAGTTAAAGTATAGTTACCATACGACCCAGCAATTCCACTCACAGATATATACCCAAGAGAAATAAAAACATGTCCACAGAAATCCTTGAACAAGTTTTTAGCAATACTTACAATAGCAATACTACAATAGTCAAAAGTGGAAACCACCCAAATGTCTATCATTGATAAAAGGACAAAGGAAATACAATATATGCCTACAACAGCATCTTTTTCAGCAATAAGGAATCAAGCACTCATACATACTACAATCTGGATGAACCTTGAAAATAGTGAAAGAAGCCACTCTAAAAAGACCACATATTGTAAATTCCATTTTTGTCAAAAGTCCAGAATAGGCAAATTTATGGAGACTGACAGTAGGTGAGTGGCTGTACAGGGCTGGGGGTGGAGACCAGAAAACAGGGTGACTGCGAAAGGTTACAGAGTTTCTTTTTCAAAGCGATGAAATGTTCTAAAATGAACCTGTGGTGATGGCTGCACAACCCTCAGTATACTAAAAGACAACGAATTGTGCACTTTAAGTGCATAAATTGTATGGAATGGGAATTGTATCTAGTTAAAGCTGTTACAAACAAAAAGGCAGCCGTAAGAATACCTTATCAATCTAACCCAATGACTTAAGAAAGTATTCACTTGTAAAACTGTCCCAAAATGAATGGGGACAGAATACATGGTCTCATGTAATGAAGAAATGTTATTCCCATGCTTTAAGAATTTGTTTCTCCTCATATTTCATATACCATTTCCTTACACTAACACTAGACTCTCTTGTAATGACTGCATCAACTATAATAAAACCTACCTCTTGCTATCCTCAGAGATAGGTCTTACTAATAGAACCTAAAGCCAAAATTAAATTTAATCCAAAAAACTGAAAGACTCTTAGTGAGAAAAGACAGACATCAAAGGTTTATAATCTGGATAATAAAATAAAATGTAAGTATAAGTACTCCGATTTTAATGAGATGAGGTTTTACAAAACAATTTTTTAAATTGAAAGCTACTAAACAAATTGAGTGAAAAATAACTTATTGAATACTACACTGCCCTCTCAAAAAAGGAGTTTTTAGATACTGACCTGCAGTAATGTACTGTGCTGAAGCCATTTCCCCTGAAGCTCTCAAGGCACCTGCATACCTAGGAACATTAGGCAGAATTAAATAGGATTCGATTCATTCTGAAACTCAAATGAGAAGAAACTAGTTAAAAGAGCTTATGACACCTTCAACTGCAAATTTATCAGAGTTGTTCCCACCTTTATATTTCCTCCTCTTTTGGTCTTGTTACATTAACAATTATATGTACAAAAAGGAACACTAAGGAAAAAGGGAATTTAGGGGTGCCTGGGTGGCTCAGTCGGTTGAGCCTCTGACTCTTGGTTTTGGCTCAGGTCATGATCTCACGGTTCATGATATCGAGCCCTCCACCAGGCTCTGCGCTGACAGCATAGAGCCTGCTTGGGATTCTCTCTCTCCCCCTCTCCTTGCCCCTCCCCCATGCACTGCTCCCAAAATAAACATTTCAAAAAGGGAAAAAAAGGGGTGCCCATGTGGCTCATTGAGTTAAGCATCTGACTTCAGCTCCAGTCATGCTCTCATAGTTTGTGGGTTCAAGACCCACGTCAGGCTCTGTGCTGACCTCTCAGAGCCTGGAGCCTGCTTCAGATTCTGTGTCTCCTTTCTCTGCCCCTCCCCTCAGCTCATGCTCTTATCTCTCTCTCAAAAAAAAAAAAAAAAAAAAAAAAAAAAAAAAAAAAAAAAAAAAAAAAAAACTTTTTTTAATGTTTGTTTTAAAGAAAAAAAGAATTAGATGAATGAAGACTACTTTTAAATTCTTTCTCTTAACTATTTATTTATTTATTTATTTTAATGTTTATTTCTGAGACAGAGAGAGAGAGACAAAGCATGAGCAGGGGAGGGGCAGACAGAGAGGGAGACCCAGAATCCAAAGCAGGCTCCAGGTTCTCAGCTGCCAGCACAGAGCCCAATGCGGGGTTTGAACTCACAAACCATGAGATCATGAACTGAGCAGAAGTCCAATGCTTAACCAACGGAGCCACCCAGGCGCCCCTCCCTGCCAACAATTACTTTTAAAAAAAACATTTCCCGGGGCACCTAGTGGCTCAGTCCGTTAAGCAACCAACTCTTAGTTTTGGCTCAGCTCATGATCTCACATTTTGTGAGTTTTGAGCCCCACGTTGAGCTCAGCGTTGACAGTGCAGGGCCTGCTTGGAATTCTCTCCTCTATCTCAAAATAAATAAACTTTAAAAATTAAAAAAAAAAACATTTCCTGAAAACATTGCAAAACAAAAAAGTACACGTGTAATATCCATTCCAAAGAAAATAAAACACAATTTCAGAAATAATAAAGAAAAAAAAGCATTACATCAAAAACATTAAATCAAAGTCAATATACCTACATTCAGCATTAACTTTCTTTTTTTTTTTTAATTTTTTTTTTTCAACGTTTATTTATTTTTGGGACAGAGAGAGACAGAGCATGAACGGGGGAGGGGCAGAGAGAGAGGGAGACACAGAATCGGAAACAGGCTCCAGGCTCTGAGCCATCAGCCCAGAGCCCAACGCGGGGCTCGAACTCACGGACCGCGAGATTGTGACCTGGCTGAAGTCGGACTGCTTAACCGACTGCACCACCCAGGCGCCCCAGCATTAACTTTCTATGTAACAAATAAGTCCCTTTAATTTTCAAGTCTGTCTGCTTACCTATAAAATGAGGTGTTTCTATTAAATAATTTCTAAATTCACTTTCAATTTATAATTCTCAGTGAATTTATAACAGCACAAAGGACTGGCCATTCAAAGGAAATAAACTAGTATTTATTCATACATCTTATGACACAGAATCAGAAATGATCATTCATATATCAAACACCGAGGGGCAAGAGAATGACTGCCTATTCACTATGATTAAAACTATGTTCATGTACCACACACCCACTGAAGGGACTAAAATGAAAAAGAATGATATCAACCAAGATTGGCAAGAATGTAGAGCCATAAGAACCATCAATACCATCAGTAACATGGATGAATTTCAAAAACTATGCTAACTAAACTAAGCCAAACCAAAAATACATTCTGTACATTTAAGTTCCTGAATGCACAAAACTAATATGAGATCAGTAGCTGCTTGCAGAGTTGGGTAGTGGGTGGGAATGAGGACTAGGAAAAGGTAGAAATATAAAAACTTCCTGGGATGAGGGAAATGTTCTTAATTTGTAAAATGGGTTACAGATATTTGCATTTATCAAAACTGATCACACCAAACACAAGATATTTACTCGATGTAAATTACATTTCTATTTAAAAATAAAAAAAAAAAAACTTTGGGGCACCTGGGTCTCTCATTCAGTTGACCCATCTGACTTGATTTTGGCTGATCCCAGGGTTATGGGATTGAGTCCTGTGTCAGGCTCCATGCTGAACATGGAGACTGATTAAGATTTTCCCTTTCTTTCTTTCTTTTTCTTTCTTTCTCTATCTCCACCCCCTCTGCCCCCTCCCATGCTCATGTGCGTACTTTCTCTAAAATAAAAAAATAAAGTAAAAAAATTTCTGTGCTTATGTAAACAATCAAAGAGGTCACAGAAAATGTCAAATTATATCCAACTGAAAAGTTGTTAATTTAGATATTTTGGAAATTGCTATGACTCAAGTTTTTAAGTTTTTCAGTACACAATTCATAACCATGTCTAAATTATATATATTCATTTTAAAAAGTGAAAATCATAATAGCTTCCCTCTTAGTTTATAACTTCTTAAAAGGCACTTCTGAAGTTAAAATAATGTACTAATAAAGCAAGTGTATCCCAAAACATCAGTCAAGTTTATAACAACATGTTGTTAGTGAATTTTACTTCTAGTTACAGGACAACATTGCTAACTATCCCTACATTTATGGCAAAGGCTATACTAATGAATTATCTTTTAAGTCACTAAGAAGAAGAAAAGCATAATTTAATACTATCTCCCCACACAAACCTCTCATTATACCAAAAAATAAAAATAAAAATTTTTTGATGTTTATTTATTTTTGAGAGAGAGACAAAGCATGAGCATGAGCAGAGGAGGGACAGAGAGAAGGAGACACAAAATCTGAGGCAGGCTCCAGCCTCTGAGCTGTCAGCACAGAGCCCGATGTGGGGCTAGAACTCATGAACCATGAGATCATGACCTAAGCTGAAGTCAGACACTTAATGGACTGAGCCACCCAGGTGCCCCTACCAAGAAAACGTTTAATTTCTAATTAAGGTAAAACCATCCAATAAGCCAAATAACATTAACAGTTGAACTTTACAAAGAAAAACTGTTAGAAAATAAAAGGAAAAACTGACAAGAGTACAGAGAGATGTAACAGAAAACACTAAGAGGTTTTACAGAAGATAAAAAATAAAAGAGTACCTTTTCTAAGACAGTCTTTACCAAGTCAATAAATTAAAAAAAAACAACAAATGAGGGGTGCCTGGGTGGCTCAGCCAGTTAAGTGTCCGACTTCGGCTCAGGTCATGATCTCGTGGTTTGTGGGTTCCAGCCCTGCCTCGGGCTCTGTGCTGACAGTTTAGAGCCTGAAGCCTGCTTCAGATTCTGTGTCTCCCTCTCTCTCTGCCCCTCCCCTGCTCTCGCTCTGTCTCTGTCTTTCAATAATAAACGTTAAAAAAAATTTAAAAAAAAACACTACATGATATAGAAAATCCAAATGTAATTAATAAGCTTTAGTCTATTATACTTTATACTTTATCACCTACAAAAAAAAAAAAAAGGACGTTTTGACTTTTCTATCATCTGTGATATACAAGAATCAATCATACATCAGCTAACCCCAAACATTCATCAACAGAAAAATAGATATTGTGTAGTAGATCCATACGGTGGCATAGTACACAGCATGAACATCATAAACTACAACTACACACACAAGGTTAAGCCAAAACTAATGAGCCAGACCCAAATGAACACAATCCATGTTTCTGCTTATAAAGAGTTCCAAATAGGCAAAGTTAATCCATGAGGTTAGAAGTCACATTATCATTAACCATTCTGAACACAAAGTAGAGGCAGCCATCAGGAAGGGAGAGTCACGAGGGAATATTTAGAGGCTGATGGGATTCTGTTTGTCTGTGTTGGTTACACAGATGTGTTCATGGAGATAATTCATTCATATACTTTTCTGTATGTTAAAATTTAATAGTTATAAATGAATTCAGAGTCAAAAGGAAGATTTTATAGTTTTTTTTTTCAAAAACATGTGAACAGCCTCATCTAATGGAGAACAGCAACCAAAACTCAGAACTAAATACAAATACCATACTGTCATTACTACACAAGAATAAATGATCTAAGCGTACAACTTAAGAAATCAGAAAATAAAACAAGCCAAAGGAAAATAGAAATAATACAAAGAAAAGTAGGATGAATCAATCAAAAAAAGTGACTGAATAAATCTAACAGCTGATTCTTTGAAAAATAAAATATACAAACCTCTGGCAAGATAATCAAGGGAAAAAATACATAACAAATAAAAATGAAAATGAGGGGAAATACAGGTCCAAAAATAGATAATTCTTATGCTAAAATATCTTAAAGACATAAGGACAAATTCATAGGAAAACATAAATTACCAAAACTTACCCAAAAGACACAGAAAATGTACATTTAAAATGCCCCCCCCCCCAAAGAAAAAGGTTTGGTTCAGCCAATTTTATAGTTAAGTTCTATTAAGAATAGATTATTCCTGGGGCCTCTGGGTGGCTCAGTCGGTTGAGCATCCGACTTCGGCTCAGGTCATGATCTCATGATTCAGGAGTTCGAGCCCCACGTTGGGCTCTGTGCTGACGGCTCGGGACCTGGAGCCTGCTTCAGATTCTCTGTCTCCCTCTCTCTCTGCTCCTCCCCTGCTCACACTCTGTCTCTTTCTCAAAAATAAAGATTTAAAAAATTAAAAAAAAAGAATAGACCATTCCTATACAACTTTGAAAATGTAAGTAAAATATAAGTAAAATAACAACCTAGTAACTGCTAATGAAAAAAAACTATGTGGTACTTACCAAGACATGTCTTGCCAATCTCCAGTAAGATAAAAATATGGCCATGAGATACAGTCTTTTGTAAGTAACTCATAGAATTTAAGGGTAATTTTTTATATTATACTTTTCACTTTAAGTTCTAAATTTAGAATTCCTACTTATCATGAGGTTCCACTAATGAGCAGCATCAAGCAAACTAGGTTCTACCTGTAGCTCTGGTTCTTGGCCCTCATTGCCTCTTCAACTAACCCAGTCTATTTCCCTTCTAGCCTTTAGCAATATATACTTCACTCCCCAGAATCTGCCAAATAAAAATTCTTAAGAATTTAAGGATGAGCTTCAGACTGCCAGTTTTAAAACACCTCCCATGGAAGTTTCTCTCTCTTCTTTCATTCCTATTTTATCATTGAGTGCCATTTTTCCAAAGACATACAACCCCATCCATGTCCTCTTGTAGTAAGTTAGTTAAGTACAAAGGCTTCTGACCTGTAAAAACTTAGCATTCAAAAAGTATTTCATCTGGTCAAGAAAACTGAAATCAACAGAATGAAATCTCCCCTGCTTATATAAAACTCAGAGAAATAACCCCAAAACATGAAGGACTTCTCCTTGGAATAGAGCCTGGAAGATATCCGAGATGAACAAAATACAAAGAAGTCTTGGAAGTAAGACAAGTCTGCTCCCAGTAGCCAGTTTTTAGGGCAGAGAGCTGCCCAATAAGCTGCTCATTCAGCTCATTTGGAAATGAAACATAAGCAAGAGAACATGGGTACATAAGATAACTACACAATCTCAACACAAACGAGAGATCAATCCTTACATCTAAGGAAAACAGAGTTTAAATTAAAAAGGTCCAAACAAGGCGGGGAAAAAGACCTTGAAATAAGAATACTTCAGAGCCTCGAAGAAAGAAAAGCAGAATTCGTATCCAAAATTAAGAACATGAGATTAAAGAAAAGAAAGTTGTGATAAGCAACTGTGAAACAAAGCTAATGCATAAATCAGTGAAATGTAAAATAGAACTGAGGCACTCTCCCAGAAGACAGCACATAAAATAAAAAATCAGAAGTGCAGAAAAAAAAAGAGACATGAAAAACAGATCCAGAAACTATTATTCTGAATATAAGGGAAGCCAGATAAAACAAAGGAGAAATTATCTGAAGAAATAACAGCCAAGAATGTCCAAAGTTTAGGACAAGAGTCCTTACACTAAAAGTGCTCACTCAGCACTAAATAAGGTAAATAAAACCCCACACCTACCCTATTAGAAAACTCTGAAAAACAAAAAGAAAAAGAAAACCTTAAAAATTATTAACAGAAAAGAATAAGAAATGAGACTGATATTAGATCTCTCATATCTGTGGGCACACAAAAATAGTGGAAAAGTAACTACAAACCTCTGGGGAAAAAGCACAATGACTTTAACATTTCCCATCAAAGCAGTTCTGAAACAGTACCAAACATGGCAGCCTTTCTCAATCAAGACTCTAAGTGCCTGGAAGATAGGTACTATGTCTTGTTCACTAATGACTACACCAGCTATAAGCTAGACAACTTCATAAATACCTGACAAGTATTCACTTCAGAGAAATTTAGAAAACCTTCTGTTACTCTCAGGTTTCTGTATAATCCTCTCTCCTCTCTATTGCCCAGTTCTATCAAAGCATTTCACAAGCCACTAAGGAAAAAAGAAGAAGAAAAAAAAAAATCAATATTCATAAAGCTGGCTAAGAATTCAAATTGCAATTTAGAATTCTATCCTACATTAACAAGCGGCAATGTATATACCAAGACAGTTGTAATAAATTTAGTGAGAATTAAGTGACATATTTTTTTCAACGTTTATTTATTTTTGGGACAGAGAGAGACAGAGCATGAACAGGGGAGGGGCAGAGAGAGAGGGAGACACAGAATCGGAAACAGGCTCCAGGCTCTGAGCCATCAGCCCAGAGCCTGACGCGGGGCTCGAACTCACAGACCGCGAGATCGTGACCTGGCTGAAGTCGGACGCTTAACCGACTGCGCCACCCAGGCGCCCCAAGTGACATATTTTTTAAGTTATACCTTTATATTCACTGAGGAGAAAGGATCTTCATTTACAGACTATTTCACAGGCTGTCAAAACACAGGTAACTGTTTACTCTTTTTTCTTTTGTATAGTGGTATAAAAATTATTCACCAGCATAAGGACAAATCAATACAAATAAAGGTATTTATTTCTAGACTAGAACTGACAGTTCTGAAATAAATCTTATTACATACATCATGGTCAACTGATTTTCAATAAAGGTGCTAGGGCAATTCATCAAGGAAAGAGTCTTCAGCAAATGGAACTCAAAAAACAGGATATCCATTTGCACAAGAATGAGATATCAACTTCCCACCATACATAAAAATTAACTAAAAATAGATTAGAGACCTAAATTTAAGAGTTAAAATTATGAAGCTCTTAAAATATAGGATTAAATATTTGTGACCTAGGATGAGGCAACTGTTTCACATGTAAGATACACACACACACACACACACACACACACACACACACACACACAAAATTAAACTACATCAAAATTAAAACCTCTTGTGTTACAAAACAGTAACATCAAGAAAGTGAAGACAACTCACAAAATGAAAGAAAATATCTGCAAATTATCTGAAAAAGGACTTACATCCAGAACATGTAACTTACACACTTGTAACTGAACCATCAAAAGACAAACCATTTAAAACACAGGCAAAGGGGGCACCTGGGTTGAGTGTCCAACTCAGCTCAGGTCATGATCTCGCTATTTGTGAGCCTCATGTGGGGCTCACTGCTGTCAGCACAGAGCCAGCTTCAGATCTTCTGTCTCCCTCTCTCTCTGCCCCTCCCCTACCCACACGCACACATGCACTCTCGCTCTCTCTCAAAAATAAACATTTAAAAAAAAAGATTAGAGTTAAAAAAAATAAAACACAGGCAAAGAATTTGAACAGACGTTTCTCCAAAGAAGATATACAAGCCAATAAATACATGAAAAGATGATCATCACTAGTCATTAGGTAATTACAAACAACAACTACAATGAGATACCATTTTACATTTAGGATGACTATAATCAAAGACATTTGAATAAAAAGACTGGCATGGAGGTGGAGAAATTCGAACTCTCTTACATTGCTGGTCAGAAGAGAAAATGGTGCCAAGCAGTTTGGCAGTTCCACAAAATGCTGTTTAACAAAGAGTTACTACATGACCAAGTAAACCACTCATAATCAAAAGAAATGAAAACTGGTCTGCACAACAACTTCTCCCTGAATGTTCATGGTAGGTAACATTATTATAACAGCCTCAAGATGGAAACTAATCAAATGTTTATCAACAGATGAACAGATTAACATAATATGGTATGTCCATAGAGCTGAATATTCAGCCATAAAAAGGAATGAAGTACTGACATATACTACAACATGAATAAACCCAGAAAATATATTATGCTAAGTAAAAGAAACCAATCACAAAAAATTACTTACTGTATGATTCCATTTATATCAAATGTCCAGAATAGGCAAAGGGATAATATAGAAAGTAGATAAATGGTTGCCTAGAGCTGGAGGTGGGAAAGGTAAAAGGAGTGACTGCTCAGGAATACGTTTCTTTCAGGAAGGAAGAAAATAATCTAAAATTAGACTGTGATAATGGCTGTACAATCTTGTGAATATAATAAAGACGATTTAATCAAATACTTTAAACAGATGAATTGTACAATAAATGAGCATCTCAAATAAAGCTGCTAAAAAAACTATACACACAATGATACACTAAACACTACTCACCCAAATGTGAACCTCCCTTACCTACCAACAGGATTACAGCATTTCTCTTCTGTCTTACCTTTTAAGGGCATCTTTGAGTTCAGGCACGGAACGAATACACTGAACTGTGGCATTCATGTAACAAGTGTTACCAAGGTTTGTCAATCCACATGGCAATTCCATCTGATAAAGAAAAGGATTAATTCATTTTTATAAAATGACATAGCATGTATAAAATCCCTAAAATTTACACTTTGAAGTACAATTTACCAACTCATACCAATTTATATTCCACCTTCACCCGGAAGTAACAATGTCTTATATCCCACAATAGAAATGTGTACTTGCAACATGCTGACTAATATTGTGTTTTTAACTCCCTTCTTGAAAATAATAAGAGAACAATCCTATCCGTCTTGCCCACCTTTGCAGGCTTATCATTAGAATGGGGTAACAAAGTATACATAGAAACACTTAAAAAAAAAAAAATAACACTATAAAAATGCTCAATGATAAAAAAAATAACATTTGACAAGTTTGTGTTAACCAGTTTTTTTAAAACAATATTGCAATTTAGGATACATTGTATGTATTTTCAACAAGGAAAATTTTAAGAATTTGAACAATCCAGCATTTAAACTACTTATCGTCTTTAAGCCTGTTTTCCCATAAAATAATAGCAGTTAGCATAACACTTATTAAAGATACTATTGACTTTGCATTGAATTACCCAATTATACAAGGACTCCTCAAGCCAGTTTCAAAAATAAAACCTTTTACTACTAAAAACATGCATCTTAATATTAACAATTAAATCTTTAAAACATTTAGATGCTACTTTCTGAAAGGCATCCTAGTAACTGTAGCAATCAAATATATAAAACGTGGTATGTCTTACCGCAGATGCTAACTGTTCTTCAGTCATGTCTTCTACAAAGACAGTCTTAGCTGAGGGCTCCTCAGGAAGAGCATCTGCTGACCCCATCATTAGGAGAGTCATTCCCTATTTTTAAAACAAAAAAATTTAATTTCATAAAGATGCTCAAATGATGTGTATATCCAATAAAAGAAAACAGGTACAAAAAAAAAAAAAAAAACACATACTGCATGCTTGTATTTGCCAGAAAAGGTAAATCTACAGAGACACCAAGTAGACTAGTGGTTGCTAGGGCTAAAAGGTAGAAAGAGGGAGTGACTTTTAACACACACCCATTTTTTCCAAGGGTGATGGAATGTTCTAAAATTAGACTGTAGTGAAAGTTACACAACTCTCATCAATATACTAAAAATTACTGAGTTATTAAAAAAAAAAAATTCTGAGCTGGCTGCTTCAGACCAGAGGTCACCTGCTTATCTGCAAAGGGGAGTGAAGAAACCAGAATGGTGGAACATCTGTATCTTAATTGTGGTGGTGGTTACAGGGCTCTATAAAATTAACCAAATTCAAACTGTACACTAAAATTTTACAGGTGAATTTTAATCCATATCAATCAATTATGCCTCAATGAAGCTAGGGGAAAAATAAACACTGTCATAAAGACAGGTGAGAATGGGGGCACCTGGGTGGCTCAGTTGGTTAAACGCCCAACTTCGGCTCAGGTCATGATCTCACTGTCCATAAGTTCAAACCCTGCATTCAGCTCTGTGCTGAAAGCTCAGAGCCTGGAGCCTGCTTCAGAGGCTGTGTCTCCCTCTCTCTCTGGCCCTCCCCCGCTCACACTGTCTCTCTCTCTCTCTCTCTCTCTCTCTCTCTCTCTCTCTCTCTCAAAAATAAACATTAAGACAGGTGAGAATGTTTACAATACTGGAGTGGACGGAATTCTTGAAATGCTCATTTAGTGGAATCATTTCTCCCCATAACAAACTAAGCACAGGTAAGATTCTTTCTGTAAATGTCTATTTCTAACTGTAACAATTATTTACATTTGAATAGAATTATTTTGAGAGCATCAAACCCTCCATTATTAAAAATCATCAAACACATAAGTTAGTTCAAAATATCCAATTTTATAATTCTACATCGTCAGCCTAAGGGAACATTTATATTCAATAATATGTAACATTCCATACAATAAGAACAATATCCCCTCAAATCTCGTAATCCTGAAATGTGAACAATGTCTTACTACAGAAGACATGAGTGCATAAGAAGAGTAGGGAGATTTTAAGAAAAAAAAAAAAAGAAAAAAAAAAAGAAAAAAAAAAAGAAAAAAAAAAGAAAAAAAAAAGAAAAAAAAAAAAGAAAAAAAAAAGAAAAAAAAAAGAAAAAAAAAAAAAAAAAAAAAAAAGAAAAAAAAAAAAGAAAAAAAAAAAAAAAAGGAAGGCACCTGAGTGGCTCAGTCGGTTGGGCATCCGACTTCAGCTCAGGTCATGATCTCACGGTTTGTGAGTTCAAGCCCCGCGTTGGGCTCTGTGCTGACAGCTCAGAGTCTGGAGCCTCCTTCAGATTCTGTGTCTCCTTCTCTCTCTGCCCCTCCCCAACTTGTGCTGTCTCTCTAGGTCTCTCAAAAAATAAATAAATGTAAAAAAAAAAATTTTTTTTTTAAAAAAAAGCCAGAAGTAGAAGTTAGAAAAAAAGAAGATGAATATTTCTACATGAGGATTAAAATTAGAAAATTAATAAGGCTGGGGCACCTAGCTGGCTCAGTCAGTGGAGCATGCAACTCTTGATCTCGGGACTGTGAGTTTGAGACCCATGTTGGGTATGTAAGTTAAAAATAAAGCCTTTAAGAAAATTAATAAAGTTGGGAATGCAAGCTTGTGCAGCCACTTTGGAAAACAGTATGGAGGTTCCTCAAAAAACTAAAAACAGAACTACCCTACAACACAGCAATTGCATTACTAGGCATTTATCCAAGGGATACAGGTGTGCTGTATCAAAGGGACACATGCACCCCCATGTTTATAGCAGCACTATCAACAATAGCCAAAGTATGGAAAGAGCCCAAATGTCCATCAACGGATGAATGGATAAAGAAGATGTGGTGTGTGTGTGTGTGTGTGTGTGTGTACACACACACACACACACACACACACACACACACACACACAAAATGGAGTATTACTCAGCAATCGGAAAGAATGAAATCTTGCCATTTGCAACTACGTGGATGGAACTAGAGGGTATTATGCTAAGTGCAATTAGTCAGAGAAAGACAAAAATCATATGACTTCACTCAGATGAGGACTTTAAGAGACAAAACAGGTGAACATAAGAGAAGGGAAACAAAAATAATATAAAAACAGGGAGG
The DNA here is from genome assembly GCF_018350175.1 of Felis catus. Classification (NCBI taxonomy): domain Eukaryota; kingdom Metazoa; phylum Chordata; class Mammalia; order Carnivora; family Felidae; genus Felis; species Felis catus. The sequence goes on from NC_058379.1 coordinate 43,734,616, forward strand.
GGGATAAAACATAAGAGACTCATAAATATGGAGAACAAACTGAGGGTTACTGGAGGGATTTTGGGAGGGGGGATGGGCTAAATGGGGAAGGGGCACTAAGGAATCTACTCCTGAAATCATTGTTGCACTATATGCTAACTAATTTGGATGTAAATTAAAAAAAATAAAAAATAAACTTAAAAGAAATACAAAGAAAGAAAATTAATAAAGTTAACAAACTCAGTCTTCATAGTACCTATGTTGAACTCCAATAACCTAAACTCCATCACCTGTTATTTTTAACTTAAGCTTTCTGTAAGATAATGGCCAAGCAATACTAAACCATCACTAAAGAATCTTTTTCCAAAGACAACTATCCTAAGAAAACCAAATACTTAAAGAATATACTTGCAATAATTTTAGAAATATAATGGAAAAGAAAAAAATATTTAAAAAAGTAAACCTAACAAGATATATGTACTACTTTAATTTAAAAAAAAAAACCTATAAAGCTTTAGAGATACAAAAACAAAAACAAAAACCATACCTAAATAATAAACTGAAGGTAATGATTGATGTAGAGAACAAAGTTAAAAAGAAATATAGAAAAAAATTAAAATTGCTTACAATTTATAGCCCACTGACAAGTACCCGAGACAGTAAGAGGAACCTTCCTCAAGGAGCTTATTAGCTGCCTCAGTGTTTATACATTGCTATAGGCAAAAGGCAACCTTAGCTTGACATTAGCCTGACCTCCAGGATCCTATAAAGAAATTCCTTCGTAATCTTCCTTTCTCTCTACCCCCCTCCCAAGCTATATGTTAGCAATCATCTTCCAAGCGTGTAGCCCACTGATATACATCTCAAGAGTCTCATGACCAAGTTTTACTAGACAGTAGTGAAAAACCTTATCCTAACAGCCCCTTACGGTCCTAGAAGCCTTGCTTCCAAATTCCTTAGAGACTTATACTATCCCTAAACCCCTCGCAACTTCAAAGTATATATCTGTCACTCCTCACCATCTCAGTGCAGCTCTCTCTGCCCACAGATCTTGCCCTGTGCTTTAATAAAACCACCCCTTCTGTATCAAAGACATGTAAAGAATTCATTCATGACCTATCACTCCTGAACCCCAACATTTTCACAGCACTATCCAATTTCTAAACTGGAAACAGTACTGTAAAGATGTGATTCCAAATTATTTCTTTCTGAAACTTTACAAAAGGATTCATTCATGTAGCAAGTTTATACACATAATAGGTAAGAAATTTCTAAAGAATAAAGACTAAAGAAAATAGATTATGCAAAGAATGTTGAGGAAAACTAAACAATAATTTAGAAAAAAAAAAATCAGTTCTCACCTCATGGTATGCCATACCCGAAATGAATTACAAAGTAAAGATGCAAAAAATGAAATAATTACACAAACATATAAGTGAATCCAAAATATATCTTGCTTTCCTGGAAGATTTTCTAAAATTGACATAAAAGATGAAAGAACTAATGTCACTGACTGCAAAAATCTTGAAAACTTCCAAGTTTAAATTACCAGTCAAAATTTAAAAGGAAAAACTAGAAAAAAAAATTACACTATAAAAAAGCACCTAAAAAAAAATCAGTAAGGCAAACACACAATAAAAAAAATTGGGCAAAAGAGATAAATGTTAAACAAGCAAAAGGCTTAAAATAAATTAATAATAAATTAAGCTAGAAAAAGCATACATTAAAACCAAAGTAAGGGCCCCTGAGTGGTTCAGTCAGTTAAGCGTCCAACTCTTGATTTTGTCTCAGATCATGATCTCACAGTTTGTGAGACGGAGCCCCACTTTGGGCTCTGTGCTGACAGCGCAGAGTCAACTTGGGGTTTTCTTTCTCTCTCTCTTTCTCTCTCTTTCCCTCCCTCCCTCTATCCCTCCCCTGCGCATGCTGTCTCTTTCTCAAAACAAATAAATTTTTAAAAAAGTAAAAGAAGGAAATGAAGCAAAGAAGTGAAAACATTAAAATAAGTGAACAAGCAAAGTTGATTCTTCTGTGGAGGCGGGGTTATCAATGAAATTGACACAAACCTCTGGGTAGATAATGAAAAAAGTGAGAGAAACCACAATTTGCCAATACAAGAGAAAAAAAAGAGAGAGAGAGAGAGAGAGAGAGAGAGAGAGAGAGAGAGAAAATAGCACTACAAACCCTAGAATTAAAGGATATTAAGAGTATATTATGCCAATCAAGTCAACAATTTAAACTGTAAATTAAATGGACCAATTCCTTAAAAAATACTAATTGCCAAAACTCATGTAAAAGAAAATTTACCATCTGAACAGTCCCATATTTATTAAATACACTAAATCTTAACTAAAAGTCTTCCCACAAAGAAAGCTCCAAGCTTCACTAGAGAATTCTATGAAACGTGTAAAAAATCTTTCAGAAAAGAATTTCTTCAAACTAATGGTGAACATCTGTAAAACAACTCCAGCCAAGACTGGAGATTTTTCTCCTAAGATTCAGGGAAAAAGCAATGATGTCTACTATCAACCACTTCTACTCAACACTGCTGAAAATCCTAACCAGTGAAATAAAGCAAAGAAAAAAAGAGAAATAAAAGGGGAAATTGAAAAGGAAAAAATAAAACCATTCTTATTTGCAACATGACTGTATACCAACCTACATTATCCTAAACCCCAATATGTAAAAATCAGCAAAATCACAGGACACAAGATCCATGTACAATAATTAATTCTACCTCTATATATTAGCAATAAGCTGAAAGATGACATTTGAAAAACACCTTTATGATAGCATCAAACCATGAAATACTTACTGACATTTAACAAAACATGTATAAGACCCTATATTGAAAATATAAAACACTGTTTTGAGAAATTTTAAGATCTAAATAATGGAGAGGTATATACCTTGCTTGTAAACTAGAAGACTTGATATTAAGATGTCCCAATTTGAGGGGTGCCTGGGTAGCTCAGTCAGTGAAGCATCTGACTCTTGATTTTGGCTCAGGTCATGGTCCCACTGTTAATGGGAATTCTCTCTCACCCTCTCTCTCACCCCTCCCCACTCTCTCTCTCAAAATAATAAGCTTAAAAAAAAAAAAGTCCCAATTTGATATATAGTATCAACGTAATTCCAATCAAACTCCCAGCAGACTCTTAGAAAATAAGCTGAATCTAAAAAGTGCAAAGGACATGCAAAGATCTTAGAATAGCCAATAGTTTTGAAAAAGAAGAACAATATTACTGGATTTCATGTCTTGAATAATCAAGACTGTGGGAAGTGAATATTGGTATAAAGGTACATATACACACACCAACAGAATAGAATCCAGAAACAGACTTACATGTGCTCTCACCAGTGAACACTCATATGGGAAAAAAAAATAAACCGCCAACCATTAGTTAACAACAAACACAAGAGTTTGCTCAAAACAGACGATATACCTAAATATAAAAGCTAAAACTTGTAAAAGTTTTAGAAAACAGAAGTCTCTTGTGACCTTGACACATGCAAAGACTTCTTAGATGGGACACAAAGAGTCAAAACCATAAAAGAAACTGATAAATTATACTTCAACAAAATTTAAAACTACTCAACAAAACATGTTAAGATAAAAGACTAAAAAACACAAACTAGGAGAAAATATCACAGCACATGTATCTCACAAAAGACTTGATTCCAATATACATAAAGAATATACAAAATGCAAAGAGATTTAAAAAGGGGGGGGGCGCCTGAGTGGCTCAGTCAGTTGGACGTCTGACTTTGGCTCAGGTCATGATCCCACATCATGAGTTCAAGCCTCCCATCAGGCTCTGTGCTGACAGCTCAGAGCCTGAAGCCTGCTTCAGATTCTGTGTCTCCCTCTCTCTCTGCCGCTCACCCACTCAAGCTCTGTCACTGTCTCTCAAAAATGAATAAACATTAAAAAAAATTTTTTTAAAGAATATACAAAATGCAATTAAGAAAATAATCCAACTAAAAATAGGTCAAGATTTGAACAGATGTTTCACAAACAGAAGATAAACAAGTTGCCCATAAGCTCATGAAATCTGTTCAATATCATTAGTCATCACATAAATGTAAACTAAAACCACAAGAAAGCATCACTATACACCCACCACAAAGGTGAAAAGAAAAATGACTGACAACAATCAAATGCTGTGATGATGCAGAACAACTGGATCCATCATACATTGTTCACAGGAATGTACGATGGTACAACCACCACTATGGAAAGTATTTGGCAGTTTCTTACAAAGTTAAATATATAGCTTAACCACATGATCCAGCAATTTCACTCTTAGGTATTTACTCAAGGAAAATGAAAATATGCATCACTCGTAGGTATTTACTCAAGGAAAATGAAGGTTCACTGCAGTTTTGTTCATAATAGTCAAAAAGTATAAACACAAATATCCATCAAGAGAGGAAAAGATACAGGGCACCTGGGTGGCTGTGTCGGTTAGGGGTCCAACTCTTGGTTTCACCTCAAGTCATGATCTCACAGTTCCTGAGATAGAGCCCCGCATTAGGCTCTGTGCTGAGTGTGGAACCTGCCCGGGATCCTCTCTCTCCCTCTCTGCCCTCCCTCATACACATGCACCCTCTCTCTCTCAAAATAAATGAACATTTAAAAAAAAGAGAGAAAGATGGATACACACACACACACACACACACACACACACACACACACACACACACACACAAATCCAAGGAACCAAAACTGTATAATGGGCAAAGCTACCCAATATATGTTTAACTGTAGTCTCAAAAAAGGAGAGGGGCACCTGGGTGGCTCAGTTGGTTGAGCGTCTCTTATTTCAGCTGGGGTCATGATCTCAGTTTATGGGTTCGAGCCCTACATGGGGCTCCTCCACGGTGACAGTGGGAAACCTGCTTGAGATTCTGTCTCTCTCACTCTCTCTCTCAAAATAAATAAGCATTAAAAAAAGAAAAAGAGTGAAGGAAGGGCACACAGAAAACATACTTAAAGAAACAGCTGAAACTTTTCCAAATGTAATAAAAACTAAAAACCCACAAATTCAATAAGCTCAAACAGAACATAAAGAAAACCTCTCCAAAACACGTAATTGCTGAAAAGCAACAATGAGAAAAATCTCAAAAGCATCAGGAAAACTAGAACCATTACATGCAAAGGAACAAAAGAATGACACCAACTATGCAAATCAGAAAAGTTTTCATGTACTGAAAAAGTGTTAATCTAGAATTCTATACCTATCAAAAATGTCTTTCAAAATGAAGGTGACATAAAGAAAGAGCTCTTCAGAAAAACAAAATGAGCTATGAGAAAAATTCATAGATATGCTCTGCAAGAAATGTAGAGGTTCTTCAGGCAGGAGAAAATGGTATCTGCTGGAAATTTATATTTGGATCCAAGGGAAAGAATGACAAAAATGGTAAATATGACTTTTATACATTTTCAACCTCTTTAAATGATAACTATTTAAAGCAAAAATAGGAATCAAGTATAAGATTTCTAACATGTAGAAATAAATTGTATGACAATAGCAGCAAAGACCAGAAAAATGGAAGTATACTATCAGAAAAATCTTACATTATACTTGAAGTCATTTGTTATTTAAGGCAGATAAGTTAAAGATATGTAATATAAACCCTAGAGCAGCAGTTCAAAAACATCATCTTAGGACTCTTTATACTAAGAGGCAGCAAACTTTTCCTATTAAGGGCTATACAATAAATATTGTAGGCTTTCTGGGCCATACACAGCCCATACAACAAGGGTCAATGAATTTCAGAGGACCGAAATAATATTGGTATGTTATGGGACTGTAACAGAATCAAATTAGAAATGAATAACACAAATATACTAGAAAAAGGCCCAAATAACTGGAGATGAAACAACATAGTTCTAAACAATCAGTCAAAAAAAACAGAAATAAGAAAATATTTAACTGCATAATAAAAACATAGTATACCAAAAGTTGTGGATACAACCACAAGTAATTAAAGATAAATAATTTTAAGTGTCTACATGAACAAAGAAGATATAAAAAAAAGTCCATGATTTAAGCACACACCTTAAAAAGCAATAAAATGAAGCAATGTAAATCCAAGGTAGGAAAAATGGAAATAATTTAAAAAGTAGGTATCGGGGCGCCTGGGTGGCGCAGTCGGTTAAGCGTCCGACTTCAGCCAGGTCACGATCTCGCGGTCCGTGAGTTCGAGCCCCGCGTCAGGCTCTGGGCTGATGGCTCGGAGCCTGGAGCCTGTTTCCGATTCTGTGTCTCCCTCTCTCTCTGCCCCTCCCCCGTTCATGCTCTGTCTCTCTGTCCCAAAAATAAATAAAAACATTGAAAAAAAAATTTTTTTAAAAAGTAGGTATCAATAAAATAGAAAATAGGTAATATATCAACAAAGTCAAAAATTGAAAAGATTAACTGATAAATCCTTAGCAACACTAACCACCCTCCCCCCCAAAAAAGCAAAGACACATTAGTATCAGGAATGAAGAGGGGGAATATCAACAAATAAAGACAAATACAAAAGAATAATTAATGATTATTCTGGCAATGACTATTATGCCAATAAATTCCATGTATTTAAACAAATTTTCTCGAAGAGAAAAATCACCAAAATGGACATAAAAAAGAGAAAATCTAAATACCCTGTATCTATTAAAGAGACTGAGTATTAATCAAATTCCAACATAGAAAATCCAGGTCCAGATAATTTATCCATGAATTCTATCAAGTACTTACAGAAATAATACTAATCTTACACAAACTCATTTAGAAAAGAAAGGGGAGGGAATACATCCCCAAATAAAAATACTAATATTCCTCATGAACATATATATGAATATCCTTTTTAAAAAAATGAAGGACGCCTGGATGGCTCTGTTGGTTGAGCATCCAACATGAGCTCAGGTCATGATCTCATGGTCTGTGAGTTTGAGGCCGGAGTCAGGCTTTGTGCTAACAGCTCAGAGCTGGAGCTGCTTCAGGTTCTGTATCTCCCTCTCTCTCCGCTCCCCTCCCACTTGCGCTCTCTCTCAAAAATAAACATTAAAAAAATAGTAGTAATTTAAAAATGAGAAAATAAAATCCAGCAATATATAAATGAGATAAATACATGATTTAATGGATTTGTCCTGTTCTCCAAGTGTTTGTCAACCCCTCTAAAATTCTTTCACAGAGTCAACACAATCAAAGCTGTTTTCATAATACCAAGGAAGTTACTGTCCCTTGTTCATTGTGCAGACACTTGCACTAATAGTGCAAAAAATTTTAATAGTTTAACACATATCAAAGTAATGACATCAAATGAACTGGTAAAAATGATTATTAAATCTCAACCTTTGAGTACATTCCTTTTTCATATTCTGTGCTATGGAATGGAAAGCATCCAATAAAAAAAATTAAAAAAAAAAAAAAAACTTAACTTCTGGCAACCAAGATCTCCTTCAGGAGGTGAATAAACTCCTGAAAATGGACTATTATTCATCGCCAAAAAGAACTTAACTATCAAAGCCATGAAAAGACATGAAGGAAACTTAAATGTAGATTACTAAGTGAAAGAAGTCAATCTGAAAAGTCCACATACTGTAGGATTCCAATATGGGACATTCTGGAAAAAGGCCAAACCATGAGACAATGAAAATATCAATGGTTATCAGAGGGTTGAAGGGAAGAAGGGATCAGGCACAGCATACAGAATTTGGGAGGGGGGGGGGGGACAGTAAAACTATTCTGTAATGATACCATATTAGGGAATACATGTCATTATACATTTGTCCAAACACACAGGATGTGCAAAACCAAGAGTGAAACCTAATGTAAACCATGGATTTGGGTACCAATGATGTGTCAATGCATGCTGATCAATTACAACAAATGTGCCAAATTATGTGTAGGGGATGTTGGTAATGGAGAAGGCTCTGCATGTGTAAGGAGGAGGATATGTGGGAAAGCTTTGTATCTTCCACTTAGTTTTTGCTATGAACCTAAAACTGTTCTAAAAAACAAAATCTACTTAAAAAATAAAATCAATGAAAACAACACATCTGCATACCAAAGTATGATTATTTTCTTCAGGATAAGCTTTCATAAACGTCTGAGTTGCAAACTAGTTCTAGCAACTAGTTCGTTGCTTTCTTTTTAATTTTTTTTAATGTTTATTTTTGAGAGAGAGAGAGAGACAGAAAGAGACAGAGAGGAGGGGGGAGGGGCAGAGAGGGAGGGAGACACAGATTCCAAAGCAGGCTCTAGACTCTGAGCTGTCAGCACATAGCCCGATGCAGGGCTGGAACTCATGAACCGTGAGATCATAACCTGAGCCAAAGTTGGATGGTTAACCGACTGAGCCACCCAGGCACCCCTGGAGTAGTTGCTTTTGTAATGAAATACCATTTTTACTTATAACTACAAATTATGGGTTTTTATACTTGACTATTTAGCCAATATTTTCTCAAAAATAAATGAAGTGAGCTTGATGCCTTAGGAAAAACTGACTATAGTTGATGACAAAATTAGAGCTTCTGAGTGAAAATTAGAATGTTACATCTGTCACTAGGTACTTGGCAGCTCTATGTACTGTTGAGGTTGGTAGTGATATTAATGAATGCCATTTTTTGGTATTGTATATTAAAATACATTAACATATGTAAGATCTAAAAAACTTAGGAAACGAGTATTTTCCCAATGACCAATACATGATGTTACAAAATCATGCACAAGAATTAAGATCCATTGTAAGTGCAAAACAGACAAATAGATATTTATGTTGGAAAGGTCACTGATGTGGTTTCTACCACAAACTAACCAATTATAAACTATCACATGTTAAGTTCTGGTGTACTAGGAAAGAAGAATGTTCACAATTTTATCTTAAAAGACCACTCCCTTTTCCCACTATTTGACTATGTGAGGCCAGATTTCTTATAAATACTTCAACCAAAACAACATATCACAACATACTGAATGCAGAAACAAATATGAGAGTTCAATTATCTTCTAATTAAGCTAGCTTTTAAAGAGATTTGCAAAAACATAGAACACTGCCAGTCATTTCATGTATTTTTTGGAAAACATTAAAAAACAATTAACATGTAATGCGTCTGTTATTGTTATTTCTAAATAGTTTAATTTCAGTTTTAATTTCTTTTTTTTTTTTTTTTAAATATGCGATACAGTATTTTTTTTTTTAAACTTTTTTTTTTTCAACGTTTATTTATTTTTGGGACAGAGAGAGACAGAGCATGAACGGGGGAGGGGCAGAGAGAGAGGGAGACACAGAATCGGAAACAGGCTCCAGGCTCTGAGCCATCAGCCCAGAGCCTGACGCGGGGCTCGAACTCACGGACCACGAGATCGTGACCTGGCTGAAGTCGGACGCTTAACCGACTGCGCCACCCAGGCGCCCCTCAGTTTTAATTTCTAATATATCAATAGATATAACTCACATATATAAAACTCTTTGGGGTTTAGAAATAATAATAGAGTATAAATGGGGTCACAAACACCAAAAAGTATGAAAGCCACACATCCCAGGAATGCCAGGTTTAACAATTAAAAATCAAGAAGACTAACCAGATTATCAGAATAAAGTAGGAAAGTCATATGACCTTTTTAATAACCACAAAAAGCACTTAACAAAATTCAACAGCCATTCATAATTTAAAAGGTCTTCATGAAATGAGTGAGCTAGGATAAAACAAAGATGCCCATTTTCATCACTTTCTATTCAACAATGTGTTAGAAGTCAATAAAAAGAAATGTGTTAGAAGGCAATAAAAAGAAACAAATCTTAAAGACTGGAAAGGAAGAAGTAAAAATAACTCTATTTGCAGAAAACATGCATATGTACATAAAAAGCCCCAAGGGGATCTAGAAAGTAACTACTCAAAGTATTAAGTGAATTTAGTAAGGTCAGGATAAAAATAAACCGATCTACTCATGAACTAGAAAACAAAATTTTTTTTAAATATCATTTTCAACAGCCAAGAAACACTACATTCCAAGAATCTAACAAAAACCATGAAGATCTCTATCTACACAGAGAAGCTACACAATTCTAAGAGAATATAAAGGCCTAAATAGAGTACATCATAGTTAAGCATTTTAATACTCAATAGGAAGATGCCCATTCTCCCCAAAATGAACTACAGAACCAATACAATCTCAAAATTCCAGGAGTCCGTTTGTAAAAATTAACAGACTTATTCTAAAATTATAAGAAAATGCAAAGAAGCTAAAATATTCTGGCAGAGGTTGGAGAACTTAATCTCATTTCAAGACTTAGAAATTTTAGTAACTAAGTTGTAATCAAATGTATCAATGACACAGGAGTCCAAAAATAAAACTCCAAGTGATTTTCAAGAAAGACTCCAAGATGAGTCAACGGGAAAAGGAAAGTATTTTCAACAGATAGTGCTGGAACATATACATACATATATATGGAAAAAGGCATTTAGAATGTATTTTGGTATAATAATTAAGAAATTGCATTATAATAAGTGTTATGATAATACTTACATTTTTTATTTTGATGTTTCCCCAATCATCATCCTGTTTTAAAGACAAATAAAAAACATTTAACCACGGCTGTATAAATTGAACATATTCTAATAATCAACTAATTTTAAAGGTATCCAGGGGCACCTGGGTGGCTCAGTCAGTTAACTGTCTGACTCTTGACTTCAGCTCAGGTCATGATCTCACAGTTGATGGATTCAAGCCCCATGCTGGGCTCTGCACTGACAGTGTGGAACCTACTTGGGATTCTCTCTCTCTTCTCTCTCTGCCCCTCCCCCACTCTCTCTCAAAAGAAATATACTTTAAAAAACAAACAAAAAAAGCTACTCCAAAACAGTTTTTTCTTTATGTACATTTTACTTAAAATTACTATAATCAAAAATACTTGGGGCGGGGGGGGGGGGGGTGGCACCTGGCTGGCTTAGTGGGTTGAGCATCCCAACTCTTGATTTCAGTTCAAGTCATGATCTCACAGTTCCTGGGATGGGGGCCCCACTTCGGGCTCTGCACTGACAGTGGGAGCCTGCTTGGGATTCTCAGTCTCCCTCTCTCTCTGCCCCTCCTCCACTCTCACACACAAGGGCACACATGCACAGTCTTAAAGCCAGTAAGTGTAACAATTGCTTAAACTACAAAAGCCACAATCTAAAAGACAATAAACCTAAGAGTTCCAAAAAGACTAAAAAACATTTAATTGATGACAGATACTAATTTTTTTGCATGTTTGTTGCATGTATGCAACTAGCAAAGCTAATAACTAGCTTACAGGACAGGAATGAAGAGTAATTTATAAAATAAGATCTACATAATTAGAACAATTATATAATTTATTACCAAAAGTAGGAGATTCTTAGGAATCAAAGTGCTATTAAAAATTATACCAGGGGGGTGCCTGGGTAGCTCAGTTGGTTAAGTGTCTAACTTCCAACTTTGGCTCAATTCATGAGTTTGAGCCCCACATCAGGCTCTCTGTTGTCAGTGCAGAGCCCACTTCAGACCCTCTGTCCCTCTTCCTCTCAGCACCTCCCCCACTCACACTCTCTCCCCCAAAAATAAATAAACATTAAGAAAAAATTATACCAGGATTACCAAAGGCAAACTAACCCTTAATAATATCTGCTGTGTCTACAAATGTTTTTCAAATCCTAAATTTCACATCTATGAAGCAATTAAATACTTTCACCTCAATATATTCAATTAAAACCAGGTATTTTTTTTCATGCCATGATTGGCCCACAGGTATTTTGCCTAACCTCAGTACTTTTCCTTTTTTTTTTTTCTTCCGAGACTTATTTAAACTCTAGTTAACATAAAGTGTAGTATTGGTTTCAGGAGTAAATTTAGTGATTCATTTATCATTTATATACAACACCCAGTGCTCACCACAAGCACCTCCTTAATGCCCATTACCCATTTAGCCCAACCCTCCCACGAACCTCCCCTCCTACAACCCTCAGTTTGTTCTCTAAAGTGAAGAAACTCTTATGGTTTGCCTCCCTCTGTTTTTATTATTTTATTTTTTCTTCCCTTCACCTATGTTCATCTATTTTGTTTCTTAAACTCCACATATGTTACTCCTTCCCTTTTACTGAAGATGCCAGGCACTCAATATGCTTCCCTTTGATGGTGCCACTAATTAGCTCTCTGGACACCCTGCTTCAAAGCACAACAGTAACTTCCTAAATGCCCTTCTCAGTTTAAGGGTTATTACTACAAATCATAAGGAATGGTAACTATATATGCTCCCTCAGATCACTTAGTTATCGGAGCTCACACAAAATTGGAAAACGAACCCAGATCTGTCTGACTTGTAAATCTTCTGGTGCCTTACTATATATTACTTAAATCTCTCCGACACTGGGGCACCTGGGAGGCTCAGCTTGTTAAAGATGGACATGAGCTCAGGTCATGATCTCACGGTTCGAGTTCGAGTCCCGCATCAGGCTCTCTACTATGAGTACAGAGCCCACTTCTGGATCCTCTGTCTCCCTCTCTTTTTGCTCCTTCCTCCTTCCCTCTCAAAAATAAACACTTAAAATAATAATAATCTCTCTGATGCTAAGTTTTCTCATTTATGAAATTATAAAACACATTTATTCTCATTTTTAAAATACATATAGGTGAGAATTAAAGAAAATAAAAGCCTGGAACAGAGTAAGTATTCAGTAAGTGATAACTATTAGTAGTCAGTTTCATTTAATTACCATTTTTCTGTAATTCTCCACAGTACACCACCAGTATACAGCTCATCACAAATTAGGTCACCAACCTCCCTAATGACCAAAAGCTCATACTGTAACTTGGAGGGAAAACAATGTTTTCTTCACCAACATCTCTTACTGCCCAGCTTACAGGGGCAACCAAGCCCTATCTCTATAGTTACCTACAGCTCTTCAGTATTTCATACCTAACTCTTGAGGATAGTACCTTTTTAAAACTATACTTACATAGTATTACAAACAATGATACTTGCATCTTTTAGTGGCCCATCACCAATGATGCCAGTAGGCTTAAACTCGTAATTGTAGTCAGTGTGATCATTCCAAGGGAAAATTATGTTCCCTGCTCTTTTTAAGCAAAATTTGTTGTCACCAAGTAGGTGTTAGATAGTAATTACTCTTAAGTGATAGGAGCTCCTTTTTAATGAGTAGAATGCAAAACAGGCCAAAAGAAACAATTAACAGTTTTCCAGTATTCCAGAACTGGGGCTTTGGTAAAGATGTTGTAATACTTTGATTTACAACATTTGAATGTATGTACAAAAATACCTTGTGGTCTTTTCCTTTTAAGCAACTTCCATATTTCTAACAGAGATAAAATTTTCTCCACTCCTATAACAGAAAATTACTAAGGATATATACATAGATTTTTGTATTTGTCTAAACAAAATACTTTTAACACACCCTCACAGGAAAAAAATCCAAACAGAGATACATGGAAAGTTCCACACTCCTCTGACGCCCCAGGAGTATTCTGATACAATGCATTTTAAAATAAAAATTTTGATGATGCTTTAATGTTCTTTCCTACACTAACATGAATAAAACCACTTTAATCTCATAGACTATATACTCTCACCAAATAAAATACCTCAACTGCTGCATTTTCTGGTCTTTCCAGTCATTATATAATATCATATAATGAAAATTTGGACTTTACCTTCAACGTTCCTCCTTTCACCATAACTTTCTGTCTGGCCGGCTGGACTCCAGTCAGTGCAAAAAGCTGAGCCTTGAACACCATTGGAGGTTCATCAGTGTTCAATTCTACACCTTCAAACTTCTCCTTTCCCCATTTCACAGTAACTGGAAATAAAACCATAATTTACTTTTTTAATTTATAAAATAACAGGACTTTAGATTTAGAAGATCCCCAGAAACTATTAGTTTGGCTTTCAAGAACTAGCCTGTCATTCCTCTTAATATGCTCACAATGCCTACCTTATCAGGAATGATGTGAATGCAGTAGGTCCTGAATAAAAATTTAAATGAATCTAACCCAACTTCCTACTTGACACAGAAATGGGGTCTTAACATGACTGATTCACTAACATCACAAAATAGTAAATATTCAAGTCTTCTGAATCCTACCCTAATAATCTCAGCAAAATATGATCACACTGAAATACTTCCCAGAATGAGGTTCAAGGACTTCAAAATATGTTTAACTAAGCAACTATTAAAATTAGTACATACAACTGGAATAGAAAAAGAAAGTTTAGAAAGATAATTTGAGAGAAGAAAAAAATGCTTGTAAAAATAAAGCATATTTAAAACAGGTCAAGGAATACAGATTCTGGATTATAAGAAAAGCTCCATGGGAGAATTGAAAGGTGTGGTTCCTAAGCCAGAAGTGGTCAAATATTAAGAAAAATCCAAAGATACAATTAAATTATTAAAAAATCCTACTTTAATCATTTGGATGGCTATTAAAAAAGAAGAAGAGAAAGAAAATACCAAGTGCTGCTGAGGATGTAAATAAACTAGAACCCTTTATATTCCTGATGGGAATATAAAATACAGTACAGCCACTGTGGAAAAGGTATGGAGGGTCTTCAAAAAATTAAACTTACCATGTGATCCAGCAATTCCATTTCTAAATATATACCCAAAAGTGTAAAGCAAGGACTCAAATGAATATTTGTACACCCAGTGTTTACAGCACATTATTCTGAATAACCTAAAAGATGTGAGCAATCCAAGTGTCCATCAACAGATGAACAAAATACGGTACAGACATACAATGGACAGTATTCAGCTTTAAAAAGTAATGAAATTCAGGGGTGCCTAGGTGACTCAGTCAGTTGAGCATGTGACCCTTGATTTAGGCTCAAGTCATATCCCAGGGTCATAGGACTGAGCCCCAGATCAGGCTCCCTGCTGAGCGTGGAGCCTACCTATGATTCTTTCTCTGTCCCTCTACCCCTCTCCCCACCTTGTATATGCACGTACTCTAAAATAAAAAAAATTAAAAGTAATGAAATTCTTACACCTGCTATACAACATGGATGATACACTAAGCAAAATAAGCCAGATACAAAAGGACAAATACTATGATTTCCCTTATGTAAGGTACCTACAGTAGTCAAATTCATAGAGACAGAAAGTAGAATGGAGGCTGCCAGGAGTTGTGGGTGAGGGGAAATGCAGAGTTATTTTTAAAAGGTACAGAGTTTCAGTCTAGGAACATGAAAAAGTTCTGAAGGTAGACAGTGATGATGGTCACACAACAATGTGAATGTACTTAATGCCAAAAAAAAAGGTACACTTAAAAATGGTTAAAATAGGGGCACCTGGGTGGCTCAGTCGCTTAAGTATCCGACTTGGGCTCAGGTCAAGATCTCATGGTTTATGAGTTCAAGCCCTGCATCAGGCTCTATACTGTCAGTGCAGAGCCTGCTGCTTTGGATCCTCTGTCCCCAACTCTCCCCCCAATGTTGTGCATGTGCACACACTCTTCTCTCCCAAAAAAAAATATTTTTTAGGGGTGCCTGGGTGGCTCAGTCAGTAGGGCGTCTGACTTCAGCTCAGGTCATGATCTCATGGTTTGTGGGTTCTGGCGCCACATCGGGCTCTGTGCTCACAACTCAGAGCCTGGAGCCTGCTTTGGATTCTGTGGTCTCCCTCTCTCTCTCTACCCCTACCCCACTCACATTCTGTCTCTAGCTCTCAGAAATAAATTAAAATGGTAAAAAAAAAAATGTTTAATAAACATTTTTTAAAATAGTATTTTATGTTACATATATTTATCATATGATAAAAAAATGTCAATCTGCCTCAAAAAAGAGCTAACTTTTAAAATACATAAAAAGAGGGGGGCCTGGGTGGCTCAGTCGGTTAGGCGTCTGACTTTGGCTTGGGTCATGATCTCACGGTCCCGGAGTTTGAGCCGCACATCGGGCTCTGTGCTGGCAGCTCAGAGCCTGGAGCCTGCTTCGGATTCTGTGTCTCCCTCTCTTTCTCTCTACCCCTCCCCCACTCACGCTCTGTCTCTGTCAAAAATTAATAAACATTAAAAAAAATTAAAGTACATAAGAATAGTTGGTTTCCACTGAAAACTTCACACCTATTCAAGTGAAAATCTCACAATAGTTGTCTGTTTTCCTGTAAGACCAAAATATGAACTAATCCTTACTATAAATCCCAATTCTTTCACCAATTCAATTAATGTGTTTAGCATTCATTCAATAAGCCCAGTAACAAGTATTTGGGAGACTCTATGAACCTTGAATCTAGTAAGAAGAGAGACTGGAGGAGAAAAAGTTAAAATAATTAACGATACCATATAAATATTATAAATGCTCCAAGATCACAAAGGAAAGCTTCATGAGTGAAGAACAATTTCCTGGAAAAAGTGATAACTTTTAGTTACAACTATCAACTTTTTTTAATTTTTTTTTTTAATGTTTATTTTTGAGACAGGGAGAGACAGAGCATGAGCAGGGGAGGGGCAGAGAGAGAGGGAGACACAGACTCCAAAGCAGGCTCCAGGCTCTGAGCTGTCAGCACAGAGCCCTACGCGGGACTCAAACTCACAGAGTGCGAGATCATGACCTGAGCTGAAGTCGGATGCTCAACCGACTGAGCCACCCAGGTGCCCACAACTTTTTTTTTTTTTAACATGTTTATTTATTTATTTTTGAGAGACAGCACACACACAAGCCGGGGAGGGGCAGACAGAGAGGGCGAGAATCCCAAGCAGCCTCCACGCCAGCTGCACAGAGCCCAATGAGGGACTTGATCTCATAAGCCATGAGATCATGACCTGAGCTGCAATCAAGAGTCAGATGCTTAACTAATAGTTATAGGGGTGCCTTTGGCTATCAACTTTGAGTTGAGTCTCAAAGAAAAAATTAGACGTTATCCAGACACTTTGGATATATAAGCATTCCTGGAAAAGATAAGAAAAACACCAAAAGCATAAAACTGCATTATGTGTTCTGAGATTTAAGTAATTCCCAGAGGGGTAAGAAGCTGGAACTGGAAACTGGCCAAGGATCAAGTCAAGAAAGATAAATAAGTCATGCTAAAACATACAGGCGTTGGGCTTTATGTTATAGAAATGTAAAATTCCTGAAAGGTTTTTTTAAAGGCCACTTCAGTCTATTTTGAACATTGTTATCACTCTAGCAGCAGGTGGGGAAATGGGTTTGAAGAGGGCACAACTGTAATCTTGAAATAAGCAAGGAACATAGAACAATAGCACAAGAAAAAAACAGGACAAAACCAAAACAGTATTAGAAATAATGAAGAAGAGGGGCACCTGGGTGGCTCAGTTGGTTGAGCGTGCGACTTGGCTCAGGTCATGATCTCACGGTTTGTGAGCTCAAGCCCCATGTCTGGCTCTGTGCTGACAGCTCAGAGCCTGCAGCCTTCTTCAGATTCTGTGTCTCCCTCACTCTCTGCCCCTCCCCTGCTCATGCCTTGTCTCTCTCTCTCTCTCAAAAATAATTAAAAAAAAAATTTAAGAAATAATGAAGAACCCATCTGAAATTGACTTAGCTGTGTCACCATGAACAAGTTACTTTAATTTTTTGCTCACCCATCAAAGAGAATCCTACCAGTATCACAGGATTATGTTGAAGATTGAAACAAAGCAACGTTATAAAAACACTAGCTTTGTGCCAGGTATACATATTAATTTTTATGGCACTTATCCTTACCCATATACAAATCTGGATATTTAATTTTTTACTAAAACTTATGAAATGGTACTTAAAACGTTCTCATTTTAATATAGAGGTTTTTGCAGAACCTGATATACAGAATCTCAAAATGGAGCAAAGGAAGAAACCTTGGAAATCTACCCCAATTCTCCCATTTTGGAAATAAGGAAAAGATATGATTAAATATTTAAGATAGAACTTAATGTTTAAGATAGAAAGTTTGGTGAATATTAAGTATTTTTGAGGGGAACAGAGAGATGTTGGTAGTGTGTTTACATATTAGCATGCACTGGTATTTATTGCCATTACTTAATTGATAACCCCTCAGTTCTACATTGCATAAATAGAATATTTCAAGTACCATTCTACTGTTAATCATGGCTTTAGAAAGACATAGAGCACAATCATTAAAGCATTCAAGATTCTAGAACATCAAGAATCAACCTCGAGATTAAACATTATTCCTTTGTTTCATACCATTCTTTGAAAATGCTGAATCTTCAATAAAGGAATCATGATAAAGTCAGGAATGGCCAATGAATCACACATCCATAGCTAACCGAAGCCACTACATACATTTCAGGTGCCATTTTGAATAAGACTAAGAAACAGCAAGGGCCATTAACTAAGTGAAAATGTGATCCCTGGCCAATACCTTGGAGCAAAATAAAATAAAACAAAAACTGTCATTTACAAACGCCATTTAAAAGGCAATGACTCCTGTGGATATCTGTATTCATCTAAGTCAAAACACTAACGCTATGCTTCAGACACAGAAGCCCAATGTAACGTCTGATGAAATGAAAGCAAAGCAAAAAGTTCGCAGTATGCCTCAGGATAAAACTGAAATTGGTATAAAAAGGGTGCCTGAGCCAAAGGCTGCAAAGGGTAAGCTATGGGAAGCTACTGACAGAAACCCCAAGCACGATGAAAGCTAACCTTCCATCTCCGGTCCTTCATCCCGCCCTTACCCCTCCCTTCCACAGCTACCACTAATGAACCCAAGAAAAGCCCCGCTACACCTCTAGCCTGCTCCCGGGTGCCTCAGGACACACCCTCACCTCTCCCGGTTCACTAGGACAGCGACAGAAACTATTCTGCAGAGTCACCACTCCAAGTGGCTGACTTGCGCTCCCCATCTCCACTCCCCCACCCACCCAGGGCCAGGAGGGGCAGCAGTCCCTCAAGCTGCAGAGCTCAGAAATAGCGGGCAGAGAGAAAGGGGCCAGGGTCATCGCCACGCCGCAGTCACCCCGACGCACGCCTTCCCGATCCCCTCCCCCGTCCCGTGCTCAGCCGGGTGCCCGGCCTGAAGGCCAGGCCTACTCAGAGGCCTAGCACAGAACGGAACCGCAGGGCGAGCAGAGAGCTCACCTGAATAAAGCGGCATGGCGGCACAAAGGGCGGCGGCGGCGGCGCAGGAAGGCTGGGCCTGGCAAGGGCGTCGAAGGGAAAGGGACGCGATGAAGCTGTGGCGGCGGCCAAGGCGGAGGCGCGGTAGTGGCGGCAGCACGGGTGCGACGAGAGTCTCATTCAAACCGGCCACTGACGATGACGCAGCAACACGCAGTTTACCCGCCCACGGAGCCACAGGGCAACTGCAGGAGAAGACCCGGCGCAGAGCCGGCGAGGCGGGGCCTACTGGATGGAAAGCCCGGAGAGGCGGGGGCGCGCGAGGCGGGGGCGGGCAAACGCGAGCCTGTGGCCCCTGCACCAGTACAGGTGCACGCCTGCGCAATGCACGCCGCTGCCCAGCGCCCACCTCAAAGTGGGCCTGGCCTCGCCCTGCCTGGTCCCCGCCGGAGTGCAAAGTTGGTTTTCTGGCGGCTGTCTTTTTTAAAAAGTCTTTCTCTCTTTTTTTGAAAGAGTGGTTCGGCTCGAGACGGGCATTTTTTTTCTTGTTAATATAGGCGGGAGAAGAGCTGAGAGAGTCCTCGCTCCGCCCCTCACCTGAGTCTGTCTGCTTATTAATAAAAATATCCAACTCTCCCTCTCTGGATTTTGTGACAAATGCGTGTCAAAAAGCTTTGCATACTGCGGAGATAGGTCAGCCTTGATTGTAACGTATTACTGTTGTTTTTAACAACCGTTTCAGACCCTAGGTTGGATCCAGTAAGATAGAAAAAATGCCCTAAGATAGTCGGGAGTTACCTGTAGCCCTCCACTTATTGGTCTTGGACCTGTTCCCCCAGGAAACAGAGAGAATTTGAATACATGGTTTCTGAGGCCTCTTCAAACTCTAAATTATCCTGGGAGAGGGAAATTCAAGCTTTCTAGATGAGAAGAAGCCCTGTAAATGAAAGGAGAAATTTCAAAGAAATTCGAATTATATTTGAGGTACTTCTTGAGGTAACAGGGACTTTATAATGACCCCAAATTCTGAAAAAGTGTTTAAACTGTCCATATTGCAAAACATAAAAATGATGTCTGTAACATTAAGCGGAAAGATTATGACAAATTTATTGAGCATGATTTTAAGTACATAAGATTAATGGTCATAAAGACTTGTTTGAATCCAGTTGTTACTAGCTGTGTGACCTCTCTGAATCTCAGTTTCCTCCTCTATGAAATCAAGGGAATAATATCTACATTATAGGATTGTTATGAGAATTAAATAAGATCATATACAGAAGATGCTTAGCAGCGTGCATTGTACCTAGTACACCACAAATATCTATTACAGATTATACAATAAAAACTGAAGAGGGAATTTGTATGGTATGGTTAGAGTAGTAATCTATTGGTAGTTTTATTCTCTATTTTCCAAATGTTTAGTCATATAGTTTTATAAAATATACCTGTTTATCTCATTTTAATTCCAGTATATTAACATACAGTGTTATGTTAGTTTTAAATGTACAATATAGTGAGTCAGCAATTCCATATAGCACACACTGCTCATCACAAGTGCACTCCTTGATCCCCACCACCTATTTCACCCACTCCCGACCCCCCTCCCCTCTGGTAACTATTACTTTGTTCTCTATAGTTAAGAGTCTGTTTCTTGGCTTGTCTCTCTCTTTTTTCTGAAATGTAGCTTTAAAAATATATTGGATATGGGTGCCTGGGTGGCTCAGTCAGTTGGGCATCCGACTTCAGCTCAGGTCATGATCTTACAGTTCGTGAGCTCGAGTCCTGCATCGGGCTCTGTGCTGACAGCTCAGAGCCTGGAGCCTGCTTTGGATTCTGTGTCTCCCTCTCTCTCTCTGCCCCTCCCCAGCTTGCTGTCTCTCTCTCAAAAAATAAATAAATAAAATTTAAAAAAAAAAAAAAAAAAAAAAAAAATATATATATATATATATATATATATATATATATATATTGGATAGATGCTCTATGAGAAAATTGTGTTGCCCTGTATGAAGTTCACAGTAAGGGAGGCCTAAAGATGGAAGGATGTCCCTGCAAATCACCTCTATACTGTACTCTGATTGTGTACTCTGTTTTCCCTCCGGTAACTTTAATCAAACATTTGTTTCTTTAGGGGCGCCTGGGTGACTCAGTCGGTTAAGCGTCCGACTTCGGCTCAGGTCACGATCTCGCGGTCGGTGAGTTCGAGCCCCGCATCGGGCTCTGTGCTGACCGCTCAGAGCCTGGAGCCTGTTTCAGATTCTGTGTCTCCCTCTCTCTCTGACCCTCCCCTGTTCATGCTCTGTCTCTGTCTCAAAAATAAATAAACGTTAAAAAAAATTAAAAAAAAAGTTACTTTAAAAAAAATTTTTTTGTTTCTTTAATGTCTGTATTCCACTACCAGATTATAAACAGGAATTGTGGCTGTCCAGTAGTCATTCTGGAATTATCTGATGCTGTGAGAACTGGATGTGAGAGCAACCTATTTTGAACTTACTCATTCCTACACATGCCCAGAGAGTTTTCTAGAACAATTCTGTTTTCAACTCGCACTGACCCCTGCTTTGGTAAAACTAACTTCTGGCCTGGTTTCACAGGCAAGGTCATGTTACAGAAACAGTCTGGCCACTCCTGCCACCAATTTTTGTTTAAGTTTATTATTTATTTATTTTGAGACAGTGAGCGTAAGCAGGGGAGGGGCAGAGAGAATGGGAGAGAGAGAATCCCAAACAGGCTCTGCACTGTCAGCCCAGAGCCCAACGCAGGGCTCGAACTCATGAACCATGAGATCGTGACCTAAGCCAAAATCAAGAGTCCAATGCTCAACCAACTGAGCCACCCAGGTGCCCACCCATGAGTAATTTCTAATTCCTTGTCTGCCTCAATCCCTCGAGGTTCTACATCCTGAGCAAAAGTATATAACTGGCCAATAATGAGGAAAGGAATGCCTGGTTCTGCCTCCCACTTATATATACTGGGGTATAGGATATGGCTGCCCCAAATGGAAGAGTTGTATATTTGTTTTCTATTGCTACTGTAACAGATTATCACAAATTTAGTGGTTTAAGACAAAACAAATGTATCACCTTACAGTTCTGGTGGACAGAGACCAAGAATGGTCTCAGTCATAAGGTACTATGGGTGCCTGGGTGGCTCAGTCGGTCAAGTGCCCGACTTCAGCACGGGTCATGATCTCACAGTCCATGGGTTCGAGCCCTGCGTCAGGCTCTGTGCTGACAGCTCAGAGCCTGGAGCCTGCTTTGGATTCTGTGTCTCCCTCTCTGCTTCTCCCCCACTTGTGCTCTGTCTCTATCTAGCTCTCAAAAGTAAACAAATGTAAAAAAAAAAAAAAAATTAAGACTGTACTCTTTCTGGAAGCTCTAGGGGTGAAACCAGTTTTTACCTTTTCCAGATTCTAGAGAATATCCGCATTCTTTGTCTCACTGAGCCCTTTCAGCAACAGCATCCATCCAACTCCTGCTTCCATCCTCATAGCTCTGCCTGTAACTCTAAGCCTCTGTCTTCTTCTTTATAAGGGCCCTGTGATTACATTGGTACCACCTGGATAATCTAGGGTAATCTTCTCATCTTAAAATCCTTTACTTAATCACATCTGCAAAGTTCCTTTTGGCATATAAGGTAACATATTCACGGGTTCAGGAGATTAGAACATGGATATCTTTGGGGGAGCATTATTCTCTCTACCACAGACTTCCAAAAAACCCCACTAAAACTAGCAAATATCCAATACACTTTCTTATAGCATCCATAATTTTTATATTCCTGGGTCTTTTTCCTCTACTAAATTATAAACTCAAGGGAAAAAATCTAAGCCTTAAATAATTTGGGAATAAATATATATTATCCAAATTATTTATTTTTATATAAATATATTTACATATGCATAAAATCCAAATTATTTCTATCAATCCAATATGTATACATATATAATGTTTCATGTATTTTTATATATTTATACCTATAAATATATCCTGAACAGTACTTTGCCTATAAAATGTGTTCAGCAGGTATTTCCTAAATGAATGCATGCCCTGCTTTTGGGTCAACAGATGAGGCAAATTGTATTAGTGTGAATTTATGCTACTTAAACAAAGAGGCCGCAAAATTCAATAGCTTTAAGAAGACAACAGGTTATGGAAGGGGACGACAGGGGTGGGGGGAGGGGCGAAGGGAGGGAGAGCAATGGCTCTACTTTATGAGGTTGTTCAAAGACCATCATTCCATCCATAATGTTCATCTGCTGTCCCCAAAAATAGCGCTTCTCAAAGCTTAATGCAAATGTAAATCACCTGAGAGCTTGTTAAAATGCAGATTCTGGTTCAGTAGGTCCTGGATGAAACTTGAGATACTAACAGGTTTTAGGGAATCACCCTTTTGAGCAGCCAGGCATTAAGGGACTTGTCTTTTTCTACTTGGTTGAAGTTGGATTGCAGGCACATCTGGGTTTCAGCTCCCAGGAAGAAGAAATAGAAGGGAAAAACACAGGGCAGCCATTCCTTTTAAGCCAGAAGAATGGGAGGGATGTATATAAATCACTTCCAATTCACATTTCATTGGTGAAAACAGTTGTATAGCCTAGCTGCATGGAAGTCTGGGAAATGTAGTCTCTAACAGGACAGGGGTATTACTCAGCCTTACACTCTACTATTATGCAAGAAGGAGACCAGCAATCTCTGCCATGCAAATGTTGGATTCTTTTGTAAGTAAGCTCCAAGCTTGGAAAATTTTCTTAAAACACGTGACAAAATTCCTGGTTATTTATGATGTGGAAATGTTGGGGTTCAGAACTGACAGCCAAGAGAGAATTCTTGAGATGTCTTTGTTGCAAAAAGGTGGTTTTATTAAAAACAGGACTCAGTGGTCAGAAAGAGCTGCACTGGGGTTGTGAGAAGCAATTGATTATATACTTTCAACTTGGAAGGGGGTAGGGATAGCATAAGTCTCTAAGGAATTTTGGAAGCAAGTTTTCCAGGACCTTGAGGGGGCTAGCTATTGTTAGGAAAAGGTCATTTATTACTGTCTAATAAAACCTCAGTCATGAGACCCTTCAGATGTATATAAGTGGGCCGTATGCTTGGAATATTATTGCTAACATATATATTGGGGAGTAGAGATAAAGGAAGTTTCCAAAGGAATTTCTACAAGTTAAAGTAGACTTCCAGTATCCTGTAGGTCAGAATAATGTTAAGCTAAAGATTGCCTTTTGCCCTTGGCAAAGTATTAACATTGAGGCAGCTGAGTTCCTAGAAGAAGGTCACTCTGCCTATTTCAAGGACTTGTTAAGGGCTGTAAGCTGTAAAGTAATTTAATCTTTTCTTTTGCATTTGTTCCCCATATTAGTTTAGTTTTCTTGCCTGTAAAATGAAAATTATATTCTGTCTCTGAATGCTCTCATTGTTGTAAGATTTAAATCACTAGTTGAGTGCATATGTGTTGGGAATAATGACCAAATAGAGCTGATTTAGAACAGAGCAAATACCAGGTGCACTGATATGTTTATACATTTACCTCCTAGGCTAAGTTCAATTCCAGAAGTTTCAATTAATGAACCGAAATCAGAAGAAGCAAATGATTTGTAATCTTCACCCTCAAAAACTTTCTTTCAAAAACAAAAATCTCCATAACCAGACACACAAACAGTTCTGGCTCAATATTTCCCCACCTATCTATTCTACTGCAATTAAATTTGATTATGCTTGAATATAGCGTGCTTAGTTGCCTTCTGTTTTTTGTCCCCTTTCCCTACCTTGGAATCAAGTTCTCCCCACTTCCTTTCCACTTACATCTCACCCCATGATACATTTCTAAACTTCACAAACTGCAAAGTTTTCAGTCTCTTTGAGCAATTGCTTTTTGCATCATTCATTTAATATTTACGGTCTTCTTTACGTATATACATAACACATATATTTTATCCTTCCATCTAAGTTGTGACTACTTTGTACTTCCGTTAAGAAATATGTTATAGCGGGGGCACCTGGGTGGTTCAGTCAGTTAAGCAGCTGACTTTGGCTGCTTAAGGTCATGATCTCACCATTTGTGAGTTTGAGCCCCGTGTCAGGCTCTGAGCTGTCAGAGACTGCTTCAGATTCTGTGTCTCCCTCTCTCTCTGTCCCTTCCCCACTCATACTCTCTCTCTCCTCCCTCAGAAATAAACATTTTTTTAAAATAAAGAAATATGGGATAGTTAATTCAATTAGAGAATTCAGGATTATATTGTACTCTGAAATAATTAGATCACTCTCTGGGTCTTATCTACTTGGTGTCTGGAAAACAACTATAGCCATCTTATTCATCTCTGTGTGCCCTAGGTCTGGTACAGACCCAGCACAGAGTAGGCATCTTATGTATTTGCTCAATAATGGATTACATGTGTTGATGATAGGAATTCTGAGAAGAAAGAAATTGCAGCAAGTGGGAGGCAGTTGGGGACAGAAAGATTCTAGAGAAAAAGCAAAAGCAAAACCTCAAAGCAATCAAATTCATTAATTTAACAATTATTTGTTGATTGTCTACTCATGGACCCTGCATTGCAGGAGCTCATAGTCTATCAGAAAATGTAGAAAAAATATTAAAATAAGTAGTAACTGTGAGGATAGGAAGCAGACAAACTAGAATAGAGCAGAAGACATATGCAAAGGGCTGTACAGCGTCAATAGACAATGTGAGGTAGGTAATATGGGATATAATTATAGAGAGCCTGGTGCCAGGATAAAAAATTTAGTTTCAGTTAAGTGGGATTTTCTATCTTCTTAAAGCCACTGGTCAACACAAACTAGAAAAGTAATATTGAAATTTTTATATGACAGACTTCCCCAAATTATCTCTCCTTTCAAAGCAAGGATTCCTGTGTGTCAAGGCAGAAAAGTCACTTCAGTATTTTTACTCTTACAATTAGTAAAGTAATACATATACAAGGTTTAAAATTCCAACAGTAGCAGGAAAATATTTAAAGAAGAATAAAACTCCAACTTTTCCCACTCCATCCCCATACTGGTTTCTCACAGGCAACTAACTTCATTCAGCCTTTTGTGATTTTAGAACTTCTGTTGGTCACCTCTGTAATTCTAAATAATATGCTTATAATCCTATTTGTTTATTTATCAAGTTTAAGCAATGCCTCTTGAATCCCCACTATAAAATATTAGGATGTAGCTTTTTGTAGCTCTTCTTCCCCTTCTCCCTCCTTCTCCCGATTGTTTATGGTTAAAAGTTTTAGTTATTTTATTGGTTACTTTAAAATCTGCAGGGGCGCCTGGGTGGCACAGTCGGTTAAGCGTCCGACTTCAGCCAGGTCACGATCTCGCGGCCCGGGAGTTCGAGCCCCACGTCAGGCTCTGGGCTGATGGCTCAGAGCCTGGAGCCTGTTTCTGATTCTGTGTCTCCCTCTCTCTCTGCCCCTCCCCCGTTCATGTTCTGTCTCTCTCTGTCCCAAAAATAAATAAATGTTGGAAAAAAAAATTTTTTTTAAATAAAAAAAAATAATAAAATAAAATCTGTAACCTACTGGGGCACCTGGGTGGCTCCGTTGGTTGAGAGTCCAGCTCAGGTCATGATGTCACTGTTCCTGAGTTAAAGCCCCACATCTGGCTCCCTACTGTCAGCACAGATCCCACTTCAGAGATCCTCTGTCCCCCTCTCTCTGTCCCTCCCCCACTTACACTCTCTCAAAAATAAACATTTAAAGAAAATAAATAAAATCTGTAATCTACTTAAACCTTCATTTCTTGTTCCATGAGACCTTAGACCATTTCTTGACTGCAACTATACAAGATAAGGAAAGTAGAACTTCTGGCTTCTACTTTCCCTTTGTATCTCCTTTTTCACATTCTAACATTTTCAAGCCATACCACACTCTTACACAGTAAAAGATTATCAACAACAGAAACAACGAATATTATGGCATCAACAAGAAATGGACAAAAACGGGGGGTAGCCTCAGGGGGCTAGGGAACAAGAAAGAGGTGATGGCAATGAGTCTGCTCAAGATGATGCTACTCAGATGAGTTAATTCTTTCATCATGTTTTAATATCAACTCAATAATTCTTTGTGTCCACTAAACTATATCATCTCCACCACCACTATGTAGGTGATGAACTCTCTTACTTAAGTAGTGTGCAACTTTAATATTTTTTTTCAGTGAGTTTCTGAGAATGGTGAACTCTTTTGTTCTATATTTGGCTCCAAATATCTTTATTTTAATTTTATTCTTGATAATATCTTCGCTGACTTGGAATTAGCAAATTGACAGTAATTTTCCCTCAGCATTTTGAAGATATTTTTTCATTGTCTTCTATCATCTAGTATTGCCAATGAGACTTTATTTTTTAGTTTAATTGTTGTTATTTTGTAAGTATTGTCTTTTCTTTCCGATAATGCTTAAAATTTACTCTTGTTCTTCATATTATGCAGTTTCATTATGATACCTCTGGGTGTGTATTTCTTTTAATTTATCCTTCTCAATACTAGGGGTGAACTTTTGAACTAAGGACTTATATTTTTTGATATTACCCATTCTCTCTTTTGGAATTACAATAGTAGTTTTGTTGAAAATTCTGTACCCTTCATTTCTCTTATTTGGTCTTTAATATTTTTAATCTCTTTATCTCTCTGTGGTAAAGTATATCTAAATACTCAGTACTACCTTCTGAATCATTTGTTCTTTCTTTAATTGTGTCTAGTCTACAGTTTCTCCCATCTATTATTTTATATTTTAATGATTATATTTTGCATTTTCAGGATTGCTTTTTAGGGTTTTTTTCATTATTTTTTATCTTGACTTCTGTAATATTTGCCTAGTTTGTTTTCTATTTTATACTTTTTATAATTTTTAAAGTTTATTTATTTATTTATTTTGAAAGAGGCAAAGACAGCATGAGTGGGGGAGGGGCAGAAAGAGGGTGAGAGAGAGACCCCAGGCAGGCTCCACACTGTCAGCGCAGAGCCGGCTTGGGGCTCGAACCCACAACATTGTGAGATCATAACCTGAGCTGATACCAAGAGTCAGACACTCAACTGACTGAGCCACCCAGGTGCCCCTGCCTATTCTGTTTCCATAATTTATTGGTATTTTTATTTTATTTTAAAAATGTTTGTTTATTTATTTTGAGAGAGTGTGAGTGCATGAGGAGGGGAGGGGCAGAGAGAGAGGGAGTGAGAGAATCCCAAGCAGGCTCCAAGCTGTCAGCACAGAGCCTGACGCAGGGCTTGATCTCAAGAACCATGAGATCATGACCTGAGCCCAAATCAAGACTCAGATGCTTAAGCAACTGAGCCACCAAGATGCTCCTGTTAGTCATTTGAAAGAAGATAGGATTCTTTCACTCATACTAATTCTTTTGTTGTCATTACTATTTTAATGGCAATTTATTATTTTGAAATAATTTCAAATTTACAGTAAATTTAGAAGACTGACACAGAAAACTCCTGTTCACCCTTTTTCTCAGATTCATCAATTGTTAACATTTTGTCATATTGCTTTATCCACCTATCAATCATCTAAATACACTTACATGATTTTTCTGAATCACTTGAGAGTAAGTTGCAGATATGACGTCTCTAAAGCCCTGAATACTTCAGTATATGTTCCCTAAGAACAGGGACACTCACTTAAATACCAATAGGACAATTACCAAAATCAAGATATTCAACATTAATACAATAATACTATTAACTAATGCATAGACTTTTTTCAAATTGTGTAAAATGTCCTTTATAAGCAATTTTTTCTAGTCCAGAATCCAATCCAGGGTCATGCATTGCATTTAGTGTTATGCTCTTTAATCTCAAACAATTCCTCATCCTAATTGTAAAGTCTTTAAAGGCTTTTATATAAAATTAAATTCATCTAGAATAGAATCATAGTGCTAGTTGTGTAGAGGATAGTACGATGGACCTCTGTAGTACAGTATCCAGACCTAACAAAAATTCAAAATTTGCTTAATTGCTTAGTCTACCTTTTCTCCTCCTTATTTCCTTGCTAAAGAACCTCAGTTAGGCATCTTTAAAAATATGTGGGTTATTTTCTTATATAACCACAATGTCATATATAACCACAGTGTCACTTAACAAAATAACAATAATTTCTTGGAATCATCTAATAGGGAGACCATAATCAAACTTCCACAGTTAACTTTAAAGTGTTTGGGGGGGGCACCTGGGTGGCTGAGTTGGTTAAGTGTCCAACTCTTGATTTCGGCTCAGGTCATGATCTCATAGTTCATGAGATCGAGCCCTGCATCAGGCTCTGCCCTAACGATGTGGAGTCTGTTTGATAAAATGTTTTTCATTGTTGTTTCTTTGTTTTATCTATTTTGTTCTTTCTAGAATCAGGATCCAGCTGAAATCCTTATATTACATTGGTTTTTTTCTCCTAAGTTTCTTTTCAAATAAAGCAGCTCCCACTTACCCCTCCCTCCCTTTACTTTTGTCTACTGACTTCTTTAAAAGCCAGGTAAATTGTTCCCTACTATAATATGCCCCATATTCTAGAGTTGTTGGTTTGCTTCTTAGTGGTATCACTTAATTTGTTTTCCTTTTTACCTCATAGTTTTCGTAAAAAGAAATTAGCTCTAGAGGCTTAATTAAATTCTGGTCAAATGAAATGGTCTTATATCATTTCATATATACAATCGCTTTTATCATTTTTTCTTTGTTTATTCATCAAGAAATTTTCTCTGAAACTGATTTCTATTGAGAATTGCTTATACATTTCCAAAACTCAAGCTTAATCCTGTCCCATTTCTCATGTTTTTAAGGTCAATTTTCTAAAGATTTGTGGGGGTTATTTTGAGGGGGAGGAATGCATTTTATTCAATAAAAATGCCAAAGCTGATAAAAAAATAAGTGAAAATCAATGTAAAAGTAACAAAACATTAAGTATGTAAGTGTAAGAAGTATGTGAAAACTACATTATACATGTTCTTTTGTGGATGTTTTTCTACATGTACTTTCCATCTGAGGCATTATAGAGTTTTCTGGTAATCTCTGTTCATTAAATTCATTCAATAATCATTTACTGAGCAGCTTCTATTTTTACCAGCTTATTGAGATATAATGACATATAATATTATGTAGGTTTACGGCATATAGCAGGTTTATTTTATTCAGTTATATATTATAAAATGATTACTACATATCAACCATTACTTTCTGTGGTGAGGACAGTTAAGATCTACTCTGTTAACAACTTGTAAGTATAGAATACAGTATTGTTAACTATAATCACCATATTGATCCCCCAAACTTATTCATCTTATAACTGGAAGTTTATATCCTTTGACCAACATCTCCCCATTTCCCCCATCCCTCTGCCCTGGCAACCACAATTCCAATCTCTTTTTCTATGAGTTCAGCTTGTTTAGATCCCACATACAAGTAATGAATATATGGTATATTTCTTTCTCTAACTTATCTCACTTAGCCTAATGCCTTCAAGGTCCATCCATGTTATCACAAATGGTAGTATTTCCTTCTTTCTCATGGCTGAATAACATTCCACTGTGTATATATACCATATTTTCTTTATCCATTCATCTAGATGGACGTTTAGGTTGTTTCCATATCTTGGCTATTGTGATTACTGCTGCAGTAAACATACGAATGCAGATATCTTTTCAAGATCCTGGTTTTATTTCCTTGGATGTATACCCAGACGTGGTAATGCTGGATCATATGGTATTTCTGTTTTCCATTTTTTGAAGGACTGCCATACTGTTTTCCATAGCATCTATAGTAATTTACATTCGCACCAACAGTGCACAAATGTTCCCTTTCCCCCACTTGCCAACACTTGCCTCCTGTCTTTTTAAAAAATATTTATTTATTTATTTATTTATTTATTTATTTATTTATTTATTTATTTATTTTTGAGAGACAGAAATGGGGGGAAGAGCAGAGAGAGAGGGAGACAGAGGATCCAAAGCAGACTCAGAGTTGACAGCAGAGAGCCTGACGAGGGGCCAGAACTCACAAACTGTGACACCATGACCTGAACCAAAGTCGGAAACTTACCCAACCCGGGCACCCCAAGGGACTTTTTCCTTTTTTTTCTTCTCAGAGTTTTGTAGCTTCAGGTCTTATGTATCAGTCCTTAGTTCATTTTTAGTTTATTTTTGTGAGTGGTGTAAGAGAGGGGTCCAATTTAATTCTTCTGTATGTGATTATCCAGTTTCTCCAGCACCAGTTATTGAAGACACTATTCTTTTCCCATTGACTATTCTTGGCTCCCTTGTCAAACATTAGTTGACCATTTATGTAAAGGTTTATTTCTGAGTCTCTATTCTATTCCATTGGTCTATGTGCCTATTTTTATGCCAGTACAAAACCGTTCTGATTATTATAGCTTTGCAGTATAGTTTGAGACCAGAAAGTGTAGTGTCTCCAGATTTGGTCTTCCTGCTCAACATTGCTTTGGCTATTTAAGTCTTCTCTGGTTTCATATACATTTTTAGGGTTGTTTTCTATTTCTGTGAAAAATGCCATTGGAATTTTGAGAGGTATCGCATTGAATCTATAGCTGGTTGTGGTTAGTATGAACATTTTAACAGTAATTAAGTCTTCCAATTCAGGAACATGGAGATCTATTTATTCATGTCTTCTTCAAAGTCTTTCATTGGCATCTTATAGTTTTTGTTGTGCAGATCTTTCACCTCTTGGGCTAAATTTATAAGTATTTTATTCCTTTTGATGTCCAACTGGGGAAACTGAGTGCTCACTCACTTTCCCCCATAGGAGAATTCATGGGCTGAGGGAGGTCTTCCATGGCTCTAAGCTGTGCTGCCTTGGGGTAGCAAGGGGGTGATGTAAGTTAAACTTTCACTTCCTTCTCCAATGCATCCAAACTTCTTTTTTTCCCCCTTCCATTGGTGTGCTGGAACTTCTCTGCTGCAAACATGGACTTCAATAAAGACTTTCTCATCCATGGGTAATTGCCTAAGAAAGTATTTTTCAGGGGCTCTTGGACCACAGCCAAAATGGGTTGGAGCCAGTTCTCAGGCCACTGTGAGGTCCATAGCTGCAACTGAGGTCTGTATACTTATTATCTAATACACAGGTGTGCAAGACCCCTCTCAGGTCCCTTGGTATATGGTGTTGGTTCCCACAGATCCCACAAAACCACTTTTGTGTATAAATGGATGCCAGATTATTGTTGTTGAGGGGAAGGACACAAACAAGAGAAGCTTTACTGAACCATGATGCTGATGCCCAAGCCCTATACTAGAGATTTGAATTAAAGTTTAAGATTGTAAGAAAAATAGGGGTGCCTGGGTGGCTCAGTCGGTTGAACGTCCAACTTTGGCTCAGGTATTGATCTTGTAGTTCATGGGTTCAAGTCCCACGTCAGGCTCTGTGCTGGAGGCTCGGAGCCTGGAGCCTGCTTTGGATTCTGTGTCTCCCTCTCTGTCTGCCCCTCCCCTGCTTGCTCTCTGTCTTTCTCTCTCTCAAAAATGAATAAAACATTTTTTAAAAATTAAAAAAAAGATTCTTTTTTTTTAAAATATTTATTTAGTTTTTTGAGACAGAGCATGAACGGGGAAGGGGCAGAGAGAGAGGGAGACACAGAATCAGAAGCAGGCTCCAGGCTCTGAGCTGTCGGCACAGAGCCCAACTCGGTGCTCGAACTCACAGACCGTGAGATCATGACTTGAGCTGAAGTCGGACGCTCAACCGACTGAGCCACCCAGGCGCCCCCCCAAAAAAAGATTCTAAGAATATTCTGTCTTGCTAATCCTGCTGAAGAATGCCCTATTCAAACTACATGAATTTGCCCCAAGTACAGCTGATTGGACAAGAGTGAGCACTTACTCAAAGGGCAATTATTCTTTGGGCTAGCTAGTGACCTATGGGTTGGCTAGCCTCAAACAGATAAGAGCAGCCAATCTGAAGTTCTCAGGAATTTGAATTTATACTGAGGAAACACTTTAACAGAAATATTTGTGATAAATTATTACTTGGCCCAATCATTTGTTTCATTTCCATCTTTACAGTGCTTCCCTGTAGGTAGTGTTCTTTCCCACCTAATCAACTTTGGGCTTGCCCATGTAACTAGATTTGGCCAATGAAAATAGGTACATGATGTATACCATGTCAGAGCAGAGGCTTTATATTTTCCTATGTGGTTTGGTTGTTTTTCTCGCTCCTGCTGTCGTTCATGAAAACAGCATCTTGTAAAGAGTAGCTACTCTTTCAGCCTGGGTTATCAAGTGGGAAAACTTGTTGAGGCCCTCAGAGTCCAGCAAAATTTACCACAGCTGCAGTTGACTTGCAGCCCTCTGTTAATGGGAATAAGAAATAAAATAAGTGTAAGCCCCTGAGAAATTCAGGTTATTCATTACTATAGCAAAAGCTGACTAATGCAAAGGTATAAATAAAAGGAGGTGTGGAGGGTAAAGGATACCATGAATGGTCATAGCAAGCCAATACTTTTTTCTATGAAAGAGAGAAAAGATATATAAAGTAAAGCAGTGATTCAACACGGATGTCCTGGCTCACTAGTGTGTTAGGGTTATCCAGAGAAATAGGACCTAGAGAGAGAGAGAGAGAGAGAGAGAGAGAGAGTGTGTGTGTGTATGTGTGTGTGTGTGTGTGTGTGTGTGTGTGTGTGTGTATAACTAACCATCACAACTAGTATACCAAAAATCATGACTTAATTAGAGGAGTTGCCTTTATTGACAGTCAAAACAGAACACAGTAGCAGAAAGGAAGTACCTCCCACCCCTCAAAAAATTGGGATGCTGAAACCAGAAGAAAGGAAAATGGCTGTTGGAGGCAAAATAATACATGATCCTGGGGTGCCTAGGTGGCTCAGTCGGTTGAGTCCAACTTTGGCTCAAGTCATGATCTCACGGTTAGTGAGTTCAAGCCCCACGTTGGGCTCTGTGCTGATAGCTCAGAGCCCTGGATCCTACTTCAGATTCTGTGCCTCCCTCTCTCTCTGGCTCTTCCCTTCTCAAGCTCTGTCTCTCTCTCTCTCAAAAATAAATAAACATTAAAAAAATGATACATGATCCTTAGAGTGAGTTTTTGGCCTTGATCAAAAGAGACTAAAATAACTCCAAATCTTCACCAACACTTTTTTCTGCAAAAGCATGTAAAATTGGTCAAAAACATGTTGCCTTCAAGGATATTGATATTAGACAAGTCTAACAGTACCATTACTATGGAAAGAGAAAAACATCCTTCAATCACTTATTACTACAATCCCAGCTCCTTCTCCTTTGTTACTCATTTTTAATTATATAAACAATATTTAAGTATGATATCCTGGTATTATACTCATAAGCAAACTACTTTTGATAAGGTTTTACTCAAGAATAATTATGCAGGGCTACCTGGGTGGCTCAGTCAGTTAAGCGTTCAACACTTGATTTTGGTTCAGGTCATGATCTCATGGTTCTTGATACCGAGCCCTGAGTCAGGCTTTGCACTGACAGCATGGAGCCTGCTTGGGATTCTCTCTCTCTCTCTCTCTCTCTCTCTCTCTCTCTGCCCCTCACCCCCTCTCAAAATAAATACATAAACATTTTTTAAAAAGTAAACAAAAGAATAATTATTTGGGTATCCCTTTAAACTTAAAACTGCCCATACATATTTACTTGTTTAACATATTAAAGTTTTAGGCTATCTAGTATAGCTTGATTTTTAAATGTGAGAAGGCATCCACTGAATTTCTGAAATTGAAATTTGTTTTCACAGCTTTTTTTTAAATTTTTTTTAACGTTTATTTATTTTTGAGACAGAGAGAGACAGAGCATGAATGGGGGAGGGGCAGAGAGAGAGGGAGACACAGAATCAGAAGTAGGCTCCAGGCTCCGAGCCATCAGCCCAGAGCCCAATGCGGGGCTCAAACTCACGGACCGCGAGATCGTGACCTGAGCTGAAGTCGGATGCTTAACCGACTGAGCCACCCAGGCGCCCCTGTTTTCATAGCTCTTACACTGAGGTAAGGTCCATCTATTTTGTTCTGGAAAAGAAATCAGGTGACTAAGGAAGAAACATTTCATTATCCCAGGATAGGAATGTCTATGCTTTCTGTAGACTAGGTAGAAACAAAAGGCTGAGAGTCTTGTAAACTTCCAAGTTGGAAATATCCTCAAGAAACAAGATGTAAGGTACTTTTACTTTGGTCACTTTTTTTCTGTTTTAAGTATCAATATACATCCTGAAGTTCATTTCATTGATTGAGTAGTATACCTGAAAGTATAAATTTTTCTGTATTCTCTTTAACAAATAGACAATACAATAAATGATGATTTGCACATCATGTAATTTGGAGCAAGGTTTTTGGAACACTGAAGCAGAAAATTAAAGTGGAAAATTGGGTGGTAATGACAGAAGCAGTGGTTTAAAATTGCTTGTGTGCTAGGGTGCCTGGGTGGTTCAGTTGCTTAAGCGTCCGACTTTGGCTCAGGTCATGATCTCACAGTTCGTGGGTTTGAGCCCTATGCGAAGGGCTCTGTGCTGACAGCCTGGAGCCTGGAACCTGCTTCGGATTCTGTGTCTCCCTCTCTCTCTGCCCCTTCCCTTCTCATGCTCTCTCTGTGTCAAGAAAAAGAAAAAAACATTAAAAAGAATTTTTAGAAATTGCTTGTGTGCTCTCAGGGTTTTCTTAGTATGACAGGATATGCTGTTGAAAAATAACGGTGAGGGGCGCCTGGGTGGCGCAGGTCGGTTAAGCGTCCTACTTCAGCCAGGTCACGATCTCACGGTCCGTGAGTTCGAGCCCCGCGTCAGGCTCTGGGCTGATGGCTCAGAGCCTGGAGCCTGTTTCCGATTCTGTGTCTCCCTCTCTCTCTGCCCCTCCCCTGTTCATGCTCTGTCTCTCTCTGTCCCAAAAAATAAATAAAAAAAGTTGGGAAGAAAAAAAAAAAAAAGAAAAGAAAAATAACGGTGGTGCTGTTTTCCTACTAGCAATTCACCGGGGAACCATAGCAACGAAAGGGGAAATTTTTCTCCTCTGCAAAACCTACACATATTTTAACAAAGATTGGTGGTGGGCGGTGTGTTTGGGAGGGAAACAGGAGAAAAATATGTAGACACTTCCCAAAGAAAAACAGACTCTTTTAATCATATATTTTCATTCCCAGTTTGTTTTTGATCCTCACATTCAGATTTATTTGATACCACAGAAAAGGTCACCATGTTTATGCTCTAATTTCTTGTAGTAATCATTCCCATGTTTTCCAACATACACCTATTTATCAAATCCATTTCATGGTTTTTTACTCAGTTTTTTTTTTTTTTTTTTAATGTATGGTTTGTGTGGGTCTGACCTCACATGACCGTGATATAACCCAATCAGAAAAGCATTCATTTATGAGCTGTGACACTTGAATTCTATCCTAGTTTGTGTCTAATTGCAATTTAGGACATGAATATGTTGCAATTTCCTCCCTGGATAATGATACAACAAGTAGCTTGATTTGACTGTCTGTAAGTTCACTTCCAACATAAAAATTTTGTCACTCTATGAAATATAGCCGGGAGGGGAAAAATGGAAAATATTATACTAAATAAGAGGAAATAGATAAGAAAAAAAACACTTTTCTTTCAGTAAAACTGCAGATTAAGTTGAGGGGTTCATGCATAAAAACTTGATTTGTTGGTTAAAGAAAGAAACTGTGTGGGGCGCCTGGGTGGCTCAGTCAGTTAAGTGTCCAACTTCGGCTCAGGTCATGATCTCACGGTTCGTGGGTTCGAGCCCCGCATGGGGCTCTGTGCTGGCAGTTTGGAGCCTGGAGCTTGCTTTGGATTCTGTGTCTCCCTCTCTCTCTGCCCCTTCCCCACTCAGTCTCAAAAATAAATAAACATTAAAAAAACTTAAAAAAAAAAAGAAACTGTGGTAGGATACATTATTGTTCCCCACTATTTCCTGCCTTTCCCTATTGAAATATTATGTATCTTCACCCCCTAATGGCAGGTTTGGCCTTACACTTGCTTTGGCATGAGATATGAATGGAGACACCTGTTGTGTCCGGACAGAAGAGTTAGCTTGTGGGTCACCTGTTCTCTTTTCCTTTGCCATGATGATCAGCAATGTTTCAGACGGAGGTGCTCCATCACCCAGGGTTCCAGAGTGAATAGGACATGGAACAAAGCTGCTGCTGGCCCATAATGGACATGTGGTGTGAGAGAAAAATACACCTTTGTTTTTGTAAGCCACTGTGATTTGGGGAATTGTTTGATACCACAGTATAATCCAGCCTCTCTTGACTAATGGTGTCATGATGACTAAGCAAAGCTGTATTAAGGTGGTTATGCAGATTCTAAAGATTGTAAACCACATTCATAAAAGCTTGATTTGTTCTATGTATATAACATAGAGTCCAGGTAATCATAATGTAATCATGACTAAGATTGAGGCTAGCACTGTATTATATGGGAAACTCATACAATTATTTTTTTCTCCAAGTGTTTCTTTTTTTTTTTTTTTTTATAACATCTATTTATTTTTGAGACAGAGAGAGAGCATGAACAGGGGAGGGTCAGAGAAAGAGGGAGACACAGAATCTGAAATAGGCTCCAGGCTCTGAGCTGTCAGCACAGAGCCCGACACGGGGCTCAAACCCACGGATCGCGAGATCACGACCTGAGCCGAAGTCGGACGCCTAACCGACTGAGCCACCCAGGCGCCCCTCCAAGTGTTTCTAAAATCAGTTGATTAGATGTCAATTGTATTACTTAATAGTAAAAATGTATGGCCTGCAATAGTGCCAGAATCATAAAGGAGCCACATATATAGAAATTCAGTAACAGGAAGTTACTTGAAGCCTGAAGTGATTTTATGTGAAAGGAAATTATGGTTGAAGTAAGAAATAATTATTTATTTTATTTTATTAATGTTTATTTGTTTTTGAGAGAGAGAGCACACGCACAAGTGGGGGAGGGGCAGAGAGAGAGGGAGACAGAATCTGAAGCACGCTCCAGGCTTCAAGCTGTCAGTACAGAGCCCAAAGTGGGACTCGAACTCACAAATGCTGAGATCACGACCTGAGCTGAAGTCAGACGCTTAACTGACTAACTACCCAGGTGCTCCAAGAAATAATGATTTTTTTAAAATGAGACTGATAGTTATGTGGAAACTGAAATCCAGAGACTTAAACCATAAATGACTGTATAAATTCCCTTAGATATTGGAAAAGAGGTTAAAAATGCCCTCTAGACAAAAGTACAGTAACACCTGAAGCAATAATAAATTGTATTCTTAATTGTGTGTAAAATTTAATTGTAATTTTCTTTTAGATTTTAAAAGAATATATTGAACACATGCAATTAATACACTTGAGGCCAATGATAAATCAACTTAAAAAAAATTTGGGGGCATCTGGGTGACTCATTTGGTTAAGCATCCAACTTCAGCTCAGGTCATGATCGCACTGTCCATGGGTTCGAGCCCCGTGTCGGGCTCTGTGCTGACACCTCAGAGCCTGGAGACTGCTTCAGATTCTTTGTCTCCCTCTCTCTCTGCCCCTCCCCTGCTCATGCTCTGTCTCTCTCTGTCTCAAAAATAAATAAAAACCTTAAAAAACAATTTTTTTAAAAGAATATGTTAAAAAAATTAAAAAACAAAGGGGTACCTCGGTGGCTCAGTTGGTTAAGTGACTCGCAGTTTCAGCTCAGGTCATGATCTCACAGTTTCATGAGTTCGAGCCCCGCATTGAGCTCTGCTCTAGCAATGCGGAGCCTGTTGGGGATTCTCTTTCTCTCCCCTCTCCCTGCCCCTCCCCCACTCACACTGTTTCTGTCTCTCTCAAAATAAATAAAGAAATAAACCTAAAAAATTAAAAACAAATACTAGGCCAATGAAAATAGAGATTACTTTTGTGAGGGGCATTATTAAGGGATGAGTTACTGATTGAGGGCAATTTTATGTGCCGTGATCTGAGGTAGGGAGTATACTATACTGAAAACAAGACTCTGAGGGAGCTTGCAAAGAAAAATGCTTTGAAGGCAATAATGGAGGTTATCCCATAGTGAAGGAGGGTTTTTTGTTTTTGTTTTGTTCTTTTTACAGCATTGGTGTCTGGTGATTTTGAAAATATTTTCCTTGAAAAAATATAACATGAATATTGAAATATAATTAATGGCGGGCTAGGATTTCTAAATTAGAATCTTAAAATTAGTAATAATTTTAGACACCCTATCTAACAATAAGGACCTTCAGAGAGTAATGTCTGATGCACTACTTCCACTAACTAACTCTTCCTAACTACTTCCTAACTAACTCTGAAATACATTTCTTTTTTGGCCAACTCTAATCTAATATCATAAGGGCATGGAACTATGGAAACCATAGTTCCAGTAAAAAACCAGGTTGACACAACAGAAAACCACAGGAAACCTTTAAAAATTTTCTTATATTTTACTTATCTTTCCATGTCTGTACATAAAAATATATTTCTATTTTTTATCATGCATATACAGAATTTTATAATTCAGATGTTAATAAATTGAGATATTTTTATTTTTAATTTTTTCTATGACAAAGGTAATGATATAAATTGTCCCATGACACTCAAACTATAAGAAATATAACATTTGTTTTTCTATATACAATAACATCTACATACAGGTATACCTCGGAGATCTTGCAGGTTCAGTTCCAGAATGCTGTAATAAAGCCAATATTGCAATAAAGTAAGTCAAATGAATGTTTTGGTTTCTTGTGCATATAAAACTTACATTTACATCATACTGTAGTCTATTAAGTGCACAATAGCATTATGTCTGAAAAAGCAATGTACATACCTTAATTTCAAAATTCGTTATTGCTAAAAAATACTGACCATCATCTGAACTTTCAGTGAGATATCATCTTTTTGATGGTGGAGGGTCTTGCCTACATGTTTTTGGCTGCTGATTGATCAGGGTGGTGGTTGCTGAAGGGTGGGGTGGCTGTGGCAATGTCCTACCATAAGACAAAAATAAAGTTTGTCCCATCAATTGACTCTTCCTTCTATGAGCAATCTCTCTGTAGTATGAATGCTGTTTGATAGCATTTTACCCACAGAACTTCTTTCTAAATTGCAGTCAATCCTGTGAAACCCTGCCACTGCATTCTCAACCAAGTTTATGAGATATTCTAAATCCTTTATTGCCATTTCAACAATCTTCATACCATCTTCACCAGGAGTAGATTCCATCTCAAGAAACCACTTTTTTGCTCATCCATAAGAAGCAACTCATCTGTTCAAGTGTTATCATGAGATTCCAGCAATTCCGTCACATTTTCAGGCTCCACTTCTAATTCTAGTTCTCTTGCTGTTTCCACCGAATCTGCAGTGACTTTCCTCACTGAAGTCTTGAACCCCTCAAAATCATCTAGGAGGATTGGAATTAACTTCTTCTAAATTTCTGGTAATGTTGATATTTTTATTTTTTATTTTTTATTTTTTGGGACAGAGAGAGACAGAGCATGAACGGGGGAGGGCCAGAGAGAGAGGGAGACACAGAATCGGAAACAGGCTCCAGGCTCCGAGCCATCAGCCCAGAGCCCGACGCGGGGCTCAAACTCATGGACCGCGAGATCGCGACCTGGCTCAAGTCGGACGCTTAACCGACTGCGCCACCCAGGCGCCCCAATATTTTTATCTCTTCCCATGAATCATGTATGTTCTTAATGGCATCTAGAATGGTGAATCCTTTCCAGAAGATTATTAAGTTGACTTTGCCCAGATCCATCAGAAAAATTCAATCTGTGGAAGCTATGGCCTTATGAAATATATTTCTTAAATCATAAGCCTTGAAAGACAAAATTACTCTTCAACGTATGGGCTGCAGAATGAATATTGTGTTAGCTGCCATGAAAACAACATTCATCTCGTTGTACATCTCTATCAGAGCTCGTGGGTGACCATATGCATTGTCAATGTAGTATTATTTTGAAAGCAGTCTTTTTTTCTAAGCAGTAGGTTTCAGCAGTGGGCTTAAAATAGCCAGTCAGTCATTTGTAAACAGATGTGCTGTCATTCGGCCTTTGTTGTTCCATTTGTAGAGAACAGGCAAAGTAGATTTAGCGTAATTCTTAAGAGCTCTGGGATTTTCAAAATGGCAAGAAAACATTGACTTCAACTTAAAGTCACCAGTTGCATTAGTCCTTAACAGTCTATCCTTTGAAGCATTAAAGCCAGGCATTCTCCTGTCTAGCTATGAAAAGACTAGGGCATCTTCTTCCAATAGAAAGCTGTTTTGTCCACATTGAAAACCTGTTGTTTAGTGTAACCACCTTCAGTAAGGATCTAGCTAGATCTTCCAGATGACTTGCGGTGGCTTCTACATCAGCACTTGCTGCTTCCCCTTGTACGTTGATGTTATGGAGATGGTGTCTTTCCTTAAACCTCATGAACCAACCTCTGCTCGCTTCCAGCTTTTCTTCTGCAGCCTTCTCACTTCATTCAGCTTTCCCAGAATGGAAGAGAATTAGGGCCTTGCTCTAGATTAGACTCTGTAAGGGAATGTTGTGGCTGGTTTGATCTTCTGTCCAAACCACTCAAACGTTCTCCATGTCAGCAATAAGGCTATTATGCTTTCTTACGATTCATGTGTTCACTTGAGTAGCACTTTTAATTTCCTTCAAGAACTTTTCCTTTGCATTCACAACTTGGCTGTTTGGTGCAAGAGGCCTACTTTCAGCCTATGTCTGCTGTTGACATGTCTTCCTCCCTGAACTTAATCATTTTAAGCTTTTGATTTAAAGTGAGAGATGTGCGGGGCGCCTGGGTGGCACAGTCGGTTAAGCGTCCGACTTCAGCCAGGTCACGATCTCGCGGTCCGTGAATTCAAGCCCCGCATCGGGCTCTGGGCTGATGGCTCAGAGCCTGGAGCCTGTTTCCGATTCTGTGTCTCCCTCTCTCTCTGCCCCTCCCCCGTTCATGCTCTGTCTCTCTCTGTCCCCAAAATAAATAAACGTTGAAAAAAAAAATTAAAAAAAAAATAAAGTGAGAGATGTGCAACTGTTCTCATCACTTGATCACTTAGAAACCATTGTAGGTTATGAATTAGCCTAATTTCAATATTATTGTGTCTCAGGGAATAGGGAGGTCTGAGAACAGGGAGAGAAATGAGGAGAAGGCCAGTTAGTGAAACAGTCAGAACACACACATTTATTTTATTCACTTATTATTTTTAAATAATCTCTACCCACAACGTGGGGCTCAAACTCAGGACCCCAAGAGCAAGAGTCGCAATGCTCTACTGACTGAGCCAGCCAGGTGCCCCAAACACACACATTGATTAAGTTGGCCATATTATATGGGCAATTCATGGTGCCCCCAAACAATTACAATAGTAACATCAAAAAATCACTGAAAGGAAATCACGGGGCACCTGTGTGGCTCAGTTGGGTGAGCTTCTTACTCTTGATATTGGCTCAGGTTATGATCTCATGGTTTGTGAGATCAAGCCCTGTGTCAGACTCTGCATGGTCAGCACAGAACCTGCTTGGAATTCTCTTTCCCTCTCTCTCTGCACAACCCCTACCCCTGCCCCTGCCTGCTCATGCACTCTCTCTCTCTCTCTCTCTCAAAATAAATAAGTAAACTTAAAAAAAATCACATCACAAATCACCATGACAAATATAATACTAATGAAAAAAATATATAATGTGTGACAATTACCAAAATGTGACAGAGACATGAAGTGAGAAAATGTTAGAACAATGACATGGATAGAATTGCTTGATGCAGAGTTGCCACAAACTTTCAATTTGTAGAAAATGCAGTGTCTGTGAAGTGCAATACAAAGAGGTATGCCTGTATAAATTCCCCTATTTTTCCTATTTTCCAAAGTAGATAAGACATTTATTATTACTATGATGATACTGATAGTATGATCAGTTTACACTGATTGTCTTGGTATAACTCCCTTTCTCTTTCAAAGGTATCCCAGCTTGTACAATAAAAATGTAGGGTCACTCCTGGGGCACCTGGGTGGCTTAGTCGGTTAAGCATCGGACTCTTGATTTTGGCTCAGGTTATGATCTCACGGTTGTGAGATTGAGCCCCACATAGGGCTCCTCGCTGAGTATGGAGCCTTCTTGGAATTCTCTTTCTCCTTCTCTCTCTTCCCAACCCCACTCTCGTGTGTGCTCTCTCTCTCAAAAAAAAAAAAATAAAAATAAACATTTAAAAAATACTTAGGGTCACTCTAATATCAGTCATTATTTGGGGTCTTTGCCTATCTCCACTAGGTGGCACTGGAATCCAGGAACTTATCTTGATCCAGAAAAATGGGAGGGAATCTGGAATTTAATCCACAGTGATTGCCCCTAATACTGCTAATTCTTCTGTTACCTAGATTAGATGCTACCATTCAAACTATCCCCAGAGCCTGAGCTCTCAATGGCCAGTCATCTTTGGTACTCACACAGCCATCCCTGTACAATCCCTATACAAGATCCCCATGGGGTCTTGGACCCTCTGCAGGCTCCTTCTCACCCTCCCCACCTTCCTTCCCAATATTGGTTTAGACGACCCTCAACCTCCCTTAATTTAGAAGACCAACTCTCTTTGCTTATCCTTTATACCATCTAACACTGAATTTTCTTTTAGGGACACAGACCAGTCAAGATAAAGCCTGGGTTGGAGAAATGTTCTAGGGGGCCCTGAAACACAAATATAATGATGAGGGACACTAATATCTTGGTACTGTACTTTTACACTGCATCTCCTTATACATGTATATGTTGGTGCATATGTGTAAACATTTCAATGAGATTGATAGAAGTGAAATTCCCTATCAAAAGGTACATATATATTTTAAGCCACTATATTGAGGTGTGATTGACATAGAAAAAGCTGTATATATTTAATGTATACAACTTGATGAATTCGGAGAGTATACATACATGAAACCATTACCACAATTAATGCTACAATGCCATAAACACATTGTTCACCTCCAGAAGAGTCCTCCTACCGTCTTTCTTTACTTATTGTATGTGTCATAAGAACATCATAATATTTACCGTGTTGGCAAATTTTTAAGTATACAGTTCAGTTTTGTTAACTATAAGCACTATTCTGATTTCTAGGATATATTTATCTTGCATAACTGCAACTTTATACCCTTTGGCCAACATTTCCCCATTTCCTCCTTCCTTAGACTCTGGTAGCCATCATCCTATT
This sequence comes from Felis catus, assembly GCF_018350175.1. Lineage (NCBI taxonomy): Eukaryota > Metazoa > Chordata > Mammalia > Carnivora > Felidae > Felis > Felis catus. Next base: position 43,778,776 of record NC_058379.1, read on the forward strand.
CTCTGCTTCTACAAGTTTACTTTAGATTCCTCATATAAATGGGATCATGTAGTATTTGTTCTCCGGTGTCTGGCTTATTTCACCTACCGTAATTTTCTTCAGGTTCATCCATGTTGTCACAAATGGCAGGATTTCTTTCTTTTTCATGGCTGAACAATATTCCATTACAGGTACATATGACATTTTCTTTATCCATTCATCTATTGACTGACATTTTGGTTGCTTCCATGTCTTCACTATTATGAACAATATACCTCTTCAAGATAATGATATAAATTCCTTTGGATATATACCAGAAGCAGGATTGCTGGATCATTTGGTAGTTCTATCTTTAATTTTTTGAGGAAACTCCATACCTGTTTTTATAGTGGCTTCACTAATTTACACTCCTACTAACAGTGTACAAAGTTTCCCTTTTCTCCACATCCTCACTGACACTTGTTATCTTTTTTTTATTTTTACTTTTTTTAATGTTTGTTTATTTTTTGAGAGAGAGAGACAGAGACAGAGACAGAGACAGAGACAGAGACAGAGTGTGAGCAGGGAAGGGGCAGAGAGAGGGAGACACAGAATCTGAAGCAGGCTCCAGGCTCTGAGCTGTCAGCACAAAGCCCAACTCAGGGCTCAACGGTGAGTTCATGACCGGAGCCGAAGTCGGACGCTTAACCCACTGAGTCATCCAGGCGCCCCACCTATTGGCCATTTATATATCTTCTTTAGAGTAACGTCTATTCAGGCCCTTTGCCCATTTTTAAAATCAAGTTACTTGTGAGGCACCTGGTTTGCTCAGTTTGTTGAGCATCCAACTCTTGATTTCGGCTCAGGTCGTGATCTCACAGTTCATAGGATTGAGCTCCACTTCAGGCTCTGTGCTGACAGTGAGTAGCCTGCTTGGGCTTCTCTCTTTTCCTCTCCCTCTGCAGCACCCCCCCCCCCCACTCTATCTCTCTGTCTCAGAATAAATAAACATTAAAAAAATAAAAACAAGTTGTTTTTTTCACTATTGTATGAGTTCTTTATATATTTTTTGAATATTAACCCTTCGTCAGATAGTTTGCAAATATTTTCTTTCATTCCATAGGTTGTTTTTCACTTCGTTGGTTGTCTCCTTTCCCATGCAGAAGCTTTAGTTTGATGTAATCCCATTTGTCTCTTTTTGCTTTTGTTGCCTGTGCTTTTGTTGTCATATCCAAAATAATCAGTGCCAAGGCCAATGTTAAGAAACTTACTTATTTTCATCTAAGAGTTTTATAGTTTTAGTTATGTGTAAGTCTTTAATCCAATTTGAGTTTTTATATGTGGTGTAAATTGAGTTCAATTTCATTCTTTTGCATATGGATATGCAGTTTTCCCAACACCATTTATCGAAGAGACAATCTTTCCTCATTATACATCTTTGGCATCCTTATCGTACATCAGCCAACCATATATGCATGGATTTATTTCTGGGCTCTATTCTGCTCCATTGGTTTATATGTCTATTTTTATGTTTTTACCATACTTGTACCAGTATGCTTGCACCAGTTTTGATTACTGGAGATATAGATAGATAGATAGATAGATAGATAGATAGATAGATAGATATAGACATAATTTTTTGGCTTTGTAACATATTTTGAAATCAGGAAGTGTGATTCCTCTAGTTTTGTCTTCTTGCTCAAATTGCTGTGGCTATTTGAGGTCTTTTGTGACTCCATGTGAATTTTAGGATTGCTTTTTCTAATTCTATAGGAAATATTTTTAGTATTTTGATAGTCATTGATTGAATATGTAGATTGTTTTGGATTTGATATACATTTTAACAATACCAAATCTTCCAATCCATGAACATAGAGTGTGTTTTCTTTTTTTTTTTTAATTTTTTTTTTAACATTTATTTATTTTTGAGACAGAGAGAGAGCATGAACAGGGGAGGGTCAGAGAAAGAGGGAGACACAGAATCTGAAGCAGGCTCCAGGCTCTGAGCTGTCAGCACAGAGCCCGACGCGGGGCTCGAACCTACGGACCGCGAGATCATGACCTGAGCCGAAGTCGAACACTTAACCGACTGAGCCACCCAGATGCCCCATAGAATGTGTTTTCATTTATTTGTGTCTTTTAAAATTTCTTTTATCAATGTATTACAGTTTTCAGTGTACAAATCTTTCACCTCCTTGGTTAAGTTTTATTTCTAAATATTTTATTCTTTTTGATGCTTTTGTAAATAGGACTGTTTTGATTTAGAGATTTTTTTTCTTTTTCTTGACTAATTTCTCTGGTTAAAATTTCTGCTACTATGTTGAAGAGATGTGTCAAGAGTGGGTGGCTCAGTTGGTTGAGCATCTGACTCTTGATTTCAGCTCAGGTGATGAGCCCAGGGTTATGGGATCAAGCCCGGCATTGAGCCCTGCATCAGGCTCTACACTGAGAAGACATCCTTGTTTTATCTTGATCTTAGAGGAAATGCTTTCAGTTTTTTACCATTGAATATGATGTTAGCAGTGGACTTTTCATATATGGCCTTTTCTGTGTTGAAGTAAATTTCTTATTCAGTGAAGTAACTTACTCAATGTGAGCTTTTATCATAAAAGGGCATTGAGTTTGGTCAAATACTTTGCATCTATTGAGATGGTCATGTGATTTTTATCCTTTATTCTCTTAATTTTGTGTATCACATTGATTGATTTGCATATGTTGAATATCCTTGCATCCCAAGGATAAATTATATATATCTTTTTAATGTGCTATTGAATTCAATTTGCTAATATTTTGTTAAAGATTTTTGAATCTATATTCATCAGGGATATTGGCTTTTAATTTTCTTTTCTTGTGGTGTCTTTGACTGGCTTTGGTATCAGGGTAATGCTGGCTTTGTAAGTTTGGAAGCCTTCCCCCTGTTCAATGTTTTGGAACCAACAGTTTAAGATGGATTAATATTAATTCTTTAAATACCTGGTAGAATTAAACTGTGAAGCCATCTGGTACTCGGAGTTTTTTGGGGGGAGGTTTTTTATTACTGATTCAATCTTCTTATTTGTTATTGGTCTCTTCCAGGCTACCATTTCTTCTTGATTCAGTCTTGGTACATAGTTTGTCTCTAGGAACTTGTCTATTTCTTCTAGATCATCCAGTTTGTTACAAATAATTGTCCCTGATTTTTTTTTTTTTTAAATTTGGGGCATTAGTTGTAATATATCCTCTTTCATTTCCAATTTTATTTGAGTATTCTCTTTTTTCTTAGTCTACCTAAGGGCTTGTCCTTTTTTTAAAGGTTTTTCTTTTAAAGTAAACTCTACATCGAATGTGGGGCTCAAACTCATAACCCAGAGATCAAGAACTTTATGCTCTACTGACCTAGCCAGCCAGGTGCCCCACTAAAGGCTTATCTTTATGAGCATTTTCAGAAAACTCTTGGTTTTGTAAAATGTTCTAATTTCTAGTTTCCATTTTATTTAAAAAATTTTTTTCCATTTATTTCTGTTCTAGTCTTTATTATTTCTTTACTTCTAATTGGGCTTCGGTTCTTCCTTTTTTATATGTTCCTTGAGGTGTAAAGTTGGCTTGTTATTTCAGATTTTTCTTCTTTTTTAATGTAGGAATTTATCACTATAAAATTCCCTCTTACTACTTTTGTTGTATCCCATTTTTGGTAGGTTGTGTTTTATTTTTGTTTTCTAATTTCTCTTTAATTTCTTCTTTGGCCCAATGGTTATTCAAGAGTGGGTTATTCATTTATTTTTTAGACATTTTATTTTTTAATTTTATTTTTTATTTTAGAAAGAGAGAGAGCACATAAGCAGGGGAGAAAGGCAGAGGGAGAGAGGGAGAGGAAGGGAGGGAGGGAGGGGGAGAGAGAGAGAGGGAGGGAGAGAGAGAGAGGCAGAGAGAGAGAGAGAGAGAGAGAGAGAGAGAGAGAGAGAGAGAAAGAGAAAGGGAGAATCTTAAGCAGGCTCCACAATGAGCATGGGTTTGATTCCATGACCCTGAGATCATGACCTGAGGTGAAATCAAGAGTCAGATGGTCAACCGAGCCACCCAGCCACCCCACAAGAATGTGTTAATTTCCATGTATTTATGAATTTTTTCATCTTCTTGCATTTTAATTTCTAGTTCCATTCCATTGTGTTTAGAAAAGATGTTTGGGATGATTTTAATCTTGCTAAATTGTTAAGTCTTGTTAGACTTGTTTTCTCTCTTAGAATATGAACTATCCTGGAGAATGTTCTATGTGTGCTTGAGAAGAATGTGTATTCTGCTGCTGTTAGATGAAGTGTTCTGTATACATCTATTAGGCCCATTGGATCCATAATGTTATATAATCTCATGAACTGTGAGATCATGACCTGAGCTGAAATCAAGAGTTGGCCACTTAACCAACTGAGCCATCCAGGAGCCCCTATCTATTATTTTTTGTCTGGATGTTTTACCCATAAATCAAAGTGGGGGTACTGAAGTCTCCTACTATCACTGTATTGCTATTTCTCCCTTCACATTTGTTAATGTTTGCTTTATATATTTAAGTGCTTTGATGTTGGGTGCATATATACTCATAATTGTTATATCTTTCTATTGATCTTTTTATCATTATATAATGATAATGACCATCTTTGTCTCTTGTTATAGCTTTGACTTACAGTCTATTTGTCTGATATAAATATAGAAACCTCTGCTCTTATTTGGTTATTATCTTCATGGGATATAATTTTTCATCCCTTCATTTTTAACCTATGTGTGTCTTATATGTGAATCTAAAGTGAGCCTCTTTTATTATTATTATTTTAATGTTTATTTATTTTTGAGAGAGAGCACGAGCAGGGAAGGGGCAGAGATAGAGGGAGACACAGAATCTGAAGCAGGCTCCAGGCTCTGAGCTGTCAGCACAAAGCCTGACATGGGGCTTGAACTCATCAACTGTGAGATCATGACCTGAGCCAAAGCTGGAAGCTCAACTGACTGAGCCACCCAGACCGCACCCCCCCCCACCATTGTATTCAATTTAATGGCTAAATCATTCTATACAGTAATTTGTGTAAACCTACAGATATAAATATGGATATAGAGATATAGAGATAGAAATATACAGATACAGGATTAAACAACATATAAATACTACCGTATTCAAGAGCTTTAAATCATACATTTCTAAACATTTTCACTTTTTCTCCTTATAACTTCAATGTCTCAAAGTACTTTATGGGAAAGAAGATGGCTCGGGGAATAGTGTCATGTTCTCATATGACAATTCATAATGTTTTTAATGAAGTAAAATTAACACACAAAGTTAGTTTCAGGTGTAAATACTGACTCAGCAATTCTATACATTACTTAGTGCTCATAAGTATAGTCAACATCTGTCGTCATTCAACATTAATACATTATCATTGACTATATTCCCTATACTGTATATTTCATTTCTGTGATTTATTTATAACTGGAAGTTTGTACCTCTTAATCTTCTTTTATTTATTTCACCCATCCCCTCACCCACCTAACCCTATGGCAACCACCAGTTCTCTATTTAAGAGTTTTTTGTTTTCTTTTTGTTCTGTTTTTAGATTCCACATATAAGTGAAACAATATGGTATTTGTCTTTAACTTATTTCACTTAGCATAATACTCTCTAGGTCATCTGTGTTGTTGCAAATGTAAAGATTTCATTCTTTTTTATGGCCAAGCAATATTCCACCACCCCCCCCCACACACAAACCTTTTATCCATTCATCTATGGATGGATACTTGGGTTTCTTCCGTATCTTGGCTATAGTAAATAATGCTGTTTTTATCTTTTTGGATTTCTCCTTCTCCTTTTGCCTCCCCTTCCTCCTTTTTTCCTCCTCCTCCTTCTTTTTAACTATTGGTTAGTAAATACCCAGTAGTGAAATAATTGGATCATATAGTAATTTTATTTTTAATTATTTTGAGCAACTTTCATACTGTTTTTCACAGTAGCTGCCACCAACGTACAAAAGTTCTTTTTTCCTCTACATTCTGACCAACACTTGTTGTCTTTTTGATTCTAGCCATTCTGACAGGTGTAAGATGATGTCTCATTGTAGTTTTGATTTGCATTTCCTTGATGATTAGTGATGTTGAGCAGCTTTTCATGTGTCTGTTGGCCATCTGCATGTATGTTTTCTTTGAAGAAATGTCTGTTCAGGTCCTCTGTCCATTTTTTAATCAGACTGTTTCTTGGTTGTGTTGTAGAAGTTCTTTATATTTTTTGGATATTAACCCCTTATTGGATACATCATTTGCAAATGTCTTCTCCCATTAAGTGGGATGCCTTTCATTTTGTTAACAATTTCCTTTGCTATGCAAAAGCTTTTTATTTTGGTATAGTCTCAACAGTTAATTTTTGCTTTTGTTTCCTTTGCCTGAGGAGACTTATCCACACACTGCTATGGTAGATGTAAAAAAAAAAAAAAAAAAAAAATTACTGCCTACATTTTCTTCTAAGATTTTTATGGTTTCAGGTCTCACATTTAAGTCTTTAATCCATTTTGAGTTTTTAATTTTGTGTGTATAGTGTAAGAAAGTGTCCAGTTTTCCTATCTGTTGAAAAGACTTTTCTCCATTATATTCTTGCCTCCACTGTCATAGACTAATTGAGCATATAAGCATGGTTTCATTTCAGGGCTCTATTCTGTTCTACTGATCTATGTATTGATTTTTGTGCCAAGACCATACTGTTTTGATTACCACAACTTTGTAGTATGTATTGGAACTGTGATACCTCCCATTTTGTTCTTTCCCAAGATTGTTTTGGCTATTTGGGGGTTGGGGTGGAGTCTTTGTGTTTCCATACAAATTTTAGTATTATTTGTTCTAGTTCTCTGAAAACTTCTGTTGGTATTTTGATAGGAATTGCTTTAAATCTCTAGATAGCTTTGGGTAGTATGAACATTTTAACAATATTAATCCTTCCAATCCATGAGGTTGGTATATCCTTCCATTTGTTTCTTCAATTTCTTTCATCAGTTCTTTATAGCTTGGGTATAGATCTTTCCTCTCCTTGGTTAAGTATATTCCAACAATTAATTAACATTTGATGAAAAAGACGAGATATTTAATTTCTGTGTACTTCAGGGATTTCTTCATGTTAAGTAGAATTGTTAGTCTTTCCATAATTCACAAAAGTCCAAGTTACACATATTCTTAAGATAACCTACTAAGGAATTGGTGGGGTAGGGGTGAGGTTTAAGAAGGGCAGACAACTATATGCACTTTTGCATTTCTTTAATTTATTACAATCAGCAGAGATTGCTCATTGCAAAGATTGCTAAAAAAAAATAATGCTACAAGATATTTGAGATAAAATATACCTAGAGCACTGAGTGAAGCTTTACACAGACATATACAACTAGAAGTTGATTTGTGCAGTAAACATAAAACAATTGTGGTTAAGATTTCTAGTTGTGGATTAAAAAGAAAACTCATTAAATAGATCCTCAGAATATGACCATTTATTTTAATAATCTTATGTGAAAATACTCAACAATCATTATACTTATATAGGTTCTTCCCTTAATTTCTGTGAATGGTTTACAATTTTCTTGGATGTCTTTATACAATCTTTCAAGTGGTTTTTATTTTCTTGTAAATATTAAAAACATTTCAGTAATTGTTGCTAGTATACAGAAAAAAACCTTATTTTTGTACATTTATCTTGTTTCCAGTGGCCTTTGAACATTCACTGAATATGAATGCTGTATTTTTAGACTTCTACATATGAAATTAGGACATCTGCAAATATCTCAGTTTTATTTCTGTACAGTGACTTACCACGTTCATAGACTAGAGATAAAATTTTAAAGAGGTTAATTTTCCCCAAATTGATCTATAGGTTGAATGCAGTTCCAATTAAAACTTCAAGGAATGGCAAGTGACCCATAGTTTCCAGCCTGTGAATAAGGACAGTGACTGTTTTCTTTCTAGCCCAGCGTCCCTGGTCTCAATTCAGGCTTGCAGGAGTGGTGAGTGGGCAGGCTTGATGCTGAACCTCTTAGTGTATCTCCCTGTAATAAAGTGGCCAGAAAATTGAAAGTACATTTCCCTGATTTCCTTGCAGTTGGAATTCTGGATGTGGTTTAGTTTTGGAAAAGCAGATGTATCCATAGAAGGCAGAAGTGAGATGATGAAAGTGATTTTCTGAGGCAGTGTCGACAGAGATTCCAGTGTCTGGACACAAGGTTCATTAAGTGACAACAGGAACTGTAAAACATCTAACTTGGTGTGAACTGTAGCAGACATAACAAAATACTGTGAAGAATTAGCAGTAGTGTGCCTTCCTGATCATGGCACTCTCCTGGTTCTTGCCATGTTGGTATACTTTGGGATTGAGTGGTTTTTTTGAACTCAGAAGAGAAGGAGCTCTCTTGGCTGGCTGACCTGATTCCACATTGTGGCATGCCTCTGTCAGTTCTCAAGAGTTCCATGCTCACGTCTCCTTAAACTAATTAGAATTAACTGTTCTTTGCACTTTATAGGACCTTACAGAGCCAAACAATTGTATACTAACAATACAGCAAGCAGCATGAGCTTCACATTCCTGTCAGTTCTCCTATGCTCCCCCCAAAAATACAGAGTGGCCCAGGGGGTGCTGAGCACGCAGTGGGTTTGCATTACAGCTGAGGAATCTGAAGTTTAGGGTATCTGAATCTTTTTTAAGGAGTACAAGAAAATATTCCAACTTTTGCTCGGGAGGGAGACATTACCTTTTATTATACTGGGCTGTAAACAACCTGCTTTTCTCTTGACAGACACATGATATTGTCCAAGGCTGTTCACTATACAAATATCTTTGGTAAAGATAGTCCAGAACTAAGGCTGTCAGAGCCACTGGTCACAAGATGTGGAGAAATGCAAGGGACTTACAGAAAATTGCTTCCCAACAGACATTAGCCGACTTTTCATTTCAACTGTAACAACTTGTTTTAAAGCCCAAACGATATTTTCTTTTAAAAACTCACTTTAATCTAGGCATGGAATTTAACAAACATTGGTATACAGTCAGGGACTAATTTATAACATGGTTTCTATTCATTTCAGCCATGAGAAAACACCAGTCATTATTAAAGGTATCCATCCATAAATTACTTTTATTTCTCATTAAATGAGCACAGAGTCATTAGCATATTAATAACAGATATGTTTATTATTACATATCCATCAGTGCGGCTTTCAATACCACTTGAAACATGCATATCATCCTAGAGACGAATCAGTTTTCCAGTGCTTCTTATTTGATACACATTACTGCAAAGCCATTATAAATTATTGAGGAGGTATTTGGTTAAAAAAATAAACAATAAATCATACTGCCCATATGAATCAACTCTTGTATAGGACAAGAGTTTAACAGTATTTATCTGGTAATTCCTATGTTAACTGGAAAACATCACAGATGTATTGTCATAATTTTATATTGATATAACCTACATAGTTTGCAGAATTTTATAAAGTCATTCATTATTGTAGCAGGTAGTTTAATGCAAAGATTGTACTCAATTTATGAAAGTCCAACAAACCTCTAAATATTTTAAATTAAACCAATTATCAATGAAAAACCCACTGACATATAATTTTTTGAAAATATGTTCTTTTGAAATTTCTATATTTAGTCATGGCAGTAAAATAATTCTTTCAAATTAAGGCACTAAAAGGACAATGCAACTCCCATTGAAAGTGTTCTAAGAATAATTTACATTTCAAACAGTGCATACATTTCTTATATGTTTGTTAACTTAATGTCTTTATCACTTAAAACCACAAAGAAATACATTATACAATTACAGAAATGATGTACCCCACAAAATGCTTTTAAAACTTGGTTCTTTTGTACAGTTAGTTCCTAATGTCTCTAGTAGTAAAATAACTCAATATGGCTTGGCAAAAATGCATAGATTAAATGTAAAAAAAAAAATGTTTTTTCGCCTTCTCCCATTCCTCAATCTATAAACGTGCTCAAACACATACAGTATTTTGTAAAGCATAATGTAAAATATTTATTCTCCGTAAGTCCACCATGGGCAATCAAAAGTGAGGCTTTTAAATTCTACAGTGAGGGCACTGAAGTCAAGTGATGTCACTGCTTTCTTAAAATAGTTTTGTATAGTCTTGCAAGAGCACAAAGACTGAAGTCATTTAAAAGAATTTCAGTTGTCTCATTTTGAGATATTTTCTTTACTCCTTCCATGAGCTGATCTTCATAGTGATTGGCCATTCCACTTGAAAGTGAAAGTCCCTTCCTCTCACTCATATGAGGAAAACTGTGTTCTATCATGATTGACAGGCGTTTTCTTAGAAATTTAAAAAGGCAGCACCTTTTTAAAAAAATATATCTACCTAAGCTTTCCCCCAATTGTACTTGCATTACACAGTAATAATTAATCTAATCTACCTGTAGGCAAACCCGCAATTAAAACAAAAAACAAAAAAAACCCTCAGTGTGCTTTTGTGCCAAAGCAAGGACAGAATAACAGCAATCTTAACCCTGAAGCCTGTGATATTTGTGTCAAAGGAACAGCCTGTCTGCTCTGCATGGTTAAAGAAGCCTGGTTTATCAGGTAGCATTCCACATGATTCCACAAGGCGTTAGGTCACGTGGTTAACTGCTGGGGTGGGGGGTGGGGGACAAAAAAAGAAAAAATTGTAATTTAAGAAATATATTCAGTTTAAAAATTCAAGAAACAAATTTAGAGAGAAAGGTAAATAAATATTATTTTTATATGTGATTAATACACACAATTTGGAAAATAGGAAAAGGAAAAATACACTTTGTATTGTCTTCTTTTTGCTTCTACTCTATTTCAAACACATGGTGTTCTTTTGTTTTTTACAAAACTATAACTCAATTTTACATAGTTTTAGATCTAGCTTTGTCCTATACAGTCATACAGGATTTTACAGAAATAAGTCAGGAGTCAGGTGATAATACACTAGAGTAGTATGGTGGGTGAAGAATACAGAAGGTGTAATGCTTAACTATTTAGGCATTTTCAAAGAATAGACTTGGTTATTAATAATAGGGAGTGAAGAAATGGTTGAATTAAAAATGGTTTTAAGTCTGCTTGGATGACTTGAGTGACATTAGCAGAGATGCAAATCAGTGTTAGGTCTCAGCTTCTAGATTAAAATGTTCCTCTTAATACAGGGGTTACACTCTAGCAAAGTCAGTATTTGGTATAGGAGAAAAAACATAGGCTTCAGAATTGGATAAAAATAAAAATAGGTTTCAACCCTGACAATGCCACTAACTCATTGTGTAATCTTGCCCAAGAGGCTTGATTCCTCTGAGCCTCATTTATGTATAAAAATGTATAAAACGAGAACTTAATAAGACATTATTACCTCTTTTCAGGAAAGGGTTTAATTATGCCCTGCAGTTGTTTATTATATCATATAAATATTTTGAAAAAATTCTATCAAAATCAGTTAAAAAAAAAGAGGAGAGGGATATTTAACTGGGAAGTTTATTTGCAACACCATTTTCACTGATAATACCAAATAATTGTGATTGAAAAACCACCACAATTTGTTTAAAACTTTAAGGGCTAAGTATGTGCCATGTACACCAACCAAGATAGTGAAATCTGATATGGACTTGGAATAAAATATGAAATTTATAAATTTCATATTAATTTCAAACAGGAATCAAACTAATTTGTAAAGTCATTTCATGTCATATATAAATACTTAACTACAAATGATGCCCTCTATGGGGAAAAGAACAATTAGATTTTAGATTTTAATAGATATTAACCAATCACTTTCACATTTTGTCAAAAAGGTTAACACTGCAATCCTTACCTAGTTTTTGCAGATGTATTTTTGACGACTTTTCGGAAAGACTGATTTGCAGTGGATCTTGTAGAAAGTGTTCGAGGGGATGCACGAACAAAACCAGATGGTGGATTCTTAGGGATCTTCTTCACCAAATGTGTTACCCATTTTTTTTGTTCATCCTGAGAACATGCTAACAGCAGCATATCTCTTGCTGATGTTACATCATAACTGACTGTTTAAAAAAAAAAAAAAGACACAAAGTCTTACAGGGGCATCTGGGTGGCTCAGTCAACTAAACATCAGACTCTTGATTTCAGCTCAGGTCTTGATCTCATGGTTCGTGAGACTGAACTGTGCACTGGGCTTCATGCTAACAGTGCAGAGTCTGCTTGGGATTCTCTCTCTCTCCCTCTCTCTCTGCCCCTCCCGGGCTTGCGTGCACATGTGCTCTATGTCTCAGAAGAAAGAAATAAACATTTTAAAAAATAGAAAAAATAAAGTCATACAGTAAGTACCTAAAATGGTCCCACTGAATGTATAATTTTGTAAGTTCTTAAAATTTTAAAAGATTTACTATGCTTAAGTTTGGACAATATCTCTCCTTAATTAAGGCTGAAAATTTAAAAAGGAGACATTAATCACAAACTACTAAGAAAGATAAAGCAAAAAAAAAAAATTTAAAAAAGCAGAAGTGAAACTAATGTATTTGTAGAACTTAAGTTTCTTATCTTAAAATAGCTATCGTCTATATTCTTTTCCTCAAGCTACCCTTGCTAAACTAGAAGACATTTGTTTATGACCCTGCATGTTGGTCCAGGCAGTGAAAACCGAACAAAAAGAAAACAAGCAGGAGGCAAAAATTCAAGGAGAAATAATATAGTGGAACTCACCTATAGCTCTTCTCTCCAATTTAGAGTAATTTCTTAAAGGTAAGTTTTTTTATAAGGCGGCAATTCTCTTTAAAAACATTATGTTCAAAGCTAGATTTGTAGCTGTGAAATCACAGCTACATGTTGCTCCTCTAGTGTCAAAATACTACTTCTTATAATCTCTTTTCAACTTGGTATAGAAAATGCTACGCTTGAAGAAATTATTTTAATGGGACTTAATTTTCTAATTTGTTATAAACTGTAAAAGTAATTTTTATGCCTTACCTTTACATGGAGAAATTAAGTCCTCTTTCTTATCTAAGTGATCTCTGTGGCACTTAACATGGCATCTTCGACATTCTAGGGCAGGAGGTGGCTTAAAAACATGCCAGAGAGGTTTGGCACAGGCCTCACAGTTGGCGGGAAAGTGGTAGAGTGTAGGAATGAACTCATGGCCTTTGTGGTTTTGAAAATTAGTCTTTTCAGCTTGCTGTACTGGTTCCATCTCTACATCTTTTCTACATTCACCTTCATTTGCATATAGTATCTACATTCAGGAATGGTAAAAGGAAGATTTTAAAGTCTTAATTTGTACACATAAGTTTCAAATTATAAAAAACATTGGTGTTTTTGCATACTTCACAAAGTGCATTTAGTCATTAAATAAAAGATTTTCTAAAATTAGAATTTAAGGTTTTCACCTGGAATATTTTAGGAATTTCTTCAGTTTCAGCTCTGTAAACATCTCCTTGGGTTACAGGTCGAACATGAAACAATTTACTAAGATGAAAATAAACAGGACATAAACTATTAAACTCATTTACAGTAAAAGACAAATGAACATTTCATTGAAGAGGACAAACAGGTGGCAAATAAGCACATGAAATGATGTTCAACATCATTAGTCATTAGAGAAATGCAAATTAAAATCACCGTAGGCATCACTGTACACCTATCAGACTTTAAAAAGTAAAAACAATAACAACACCAAATGGTAACGAAGATGCAGAGAAACTAGATCACTCATATAATTGTGGTAGAAATGTAAAAACTGCAGAGCCACTTTGAAAAACAGCATGGCTGTTTCTTACAAAATGAAACAAACATATGCTTAACATATGACCCAGCAACTGAATTCCTGGGCCTTTATTCCATAGAAATGAACATTTATATTTATAAAAAAACTTGTATATGAATGTTCATATATAGCCCAAAGCTGAAAACAGCCCAAATGAATGGTTAAACACTGGTACATTCATACCATGGAATACTACTCAACAATAAAGAGAAACAAATGGTAACTTGAATGAATCTCAAGAGAATTATGCTGAATGAAAAGAGACAATCTCAAAGGTTATAAACTATTTGATTCCACCTACATGACCATGCTTAAAAACACAAAATTATGGAGATGGAGAACAGGATTACAGGTGGGAGCAGAAATGGTACTTGTTATGGCTATAAAAGGGTAGCATGATGGTTCCCTGTGATGGAACTGCTCTGTATTTGGTGGTGATCATATGAATCCATTTATGTGATAAAGGCATAACAGACTGGAAAGAGATAAAACTATCATTATTTGGAGATGATGTGATTGTATTTGTAGAAAACCCCTGTGGAAAACCCAATAAAACTAGTAAATAAACAAGATTAGAGGATTCAAGATGAATATATAAAAATAAATAGTACTGGAATAACCAGATATCCACATGGAAAATATACACGCACATACAAAAGTAACTTTAACTGCAACCTCTTACCAAACACAAAAATAAATTCTGAGATTAATCATAACTTAAGGGGTGGCTGGGTGGCTCAGTCAGTTAAGTGTCTGACTTTGGCTCAGGTCATGATCTTGTAGTTTGTGAGTTCAAGCCCGTGATGTGCTCTCTGCTGACAGCTCGGAGCCTGGAGCCCGCTTCAGATTCTGTGTCTCCCTCTCTCTCTGCACCCTCCCCCTGCCCCCAGCCCCATTCACGTTCTGTGTCTCTCTCTAAAATAAATAAACATTAAAAAAATTTTTTTAAATCAGAACTTAAATGTAAAGCCTAGAAATAGAAAGCTCCTAAAAGAAAACACAGAATACTTTCACAATTTTTGGAGAAGCAAAATTTCTTGGACAGACTACAAAAAGCTATCTTTTAAAAAATTAATAAATTTGTTTCCATTAAAAGACACCATAAAGAAAATGAATAGGCAAGCCACAGATTAGGAAATATTTGCACTGCATGTTTCTGATATAGAACCCATATCCAGAATATATATACAGAACTTTTACAGGGACACCTGGGTGGCTCAGTCGGTTAAGCTTCCAACTTCAGCTTAGGTCATGATCTCGCAGTTCACAAGTTTGAGCCCCGCATCGGGCTCTGTGCTGACAGCTCAGAGCCTGGAGCCTGCTTCAGATTTGTGTCTCCTTCTCTCTCTGCCCCTCCCCTGCTTGTACTCTGTCTCTCTCTCAAAAGTAAATTTAAAAAACATTAAAAAAAAAAAAAAGATTTACAAATCTATCTTAAAAAAGGTAAGTAATCCAATTAAAAATGGGCAAAAGACATGGAGATATTTAAGATATACAAATGGCCAATAAACATCTGAAAAAAATTTTGGTATCATTAGTCATGGGGAAAATACAAGTTAAGACAATAATGAGACAGCATTTCATCTTCATTAGAATAGCTAAAATGTTAACTACACTGGTATTAAAATTAAAAACTTAAAAATAATAAAAATAAAATAAAAGAACAGCATAAATCAAAGACTGACAGCACCATATGATGGTGAAAACATGGAACAACTGTAACTCATATACTGCTGGTGAGCATAACAAAGTGTAACTATTTCTGGGGACTATTTGGTAGATTTTTAAAAGATTAAACACAGACTTACTCAATACCCAGGATTCCACTAAGTAATTACACATGAAAAATGAAAACATAAATCCACCAAAAGAATGTTCATAACAGTCTTATTTATAACAACCCCAAATTGAAAGCAAGCCAAATGTTCCTCAACAGAAGAATGGATAAACAAATTGAGATATATTAATTTGATGGAATATTATTCAGTAATAAAAGGAATTGCTGAATATATTCAGCAATTGATACACATAGCAAAACACTATGCTGGGTGAAAGATGCCAGGCACAAAAGAATACATATCATATGATTCCATTTATATGAAGTTCTAGAATAGGCAAAACTCAGTAACAGAATTCAGATGTTTTTTTTCCCCCTGAGAAAATGGTATAAGTGGGCTTTCTAGGATGATGGAAATATTCTTTTTTTTTTTTTTTAACGTTTATTTATTTTTGAGACAGAGAGAGACAGAGCAGGAACAGGGGAGGGTCAGAGAGAGGGAAACACAGAATCTGAAACAGGCTCCAGGCTCTGAGCTGTCAGCACAGAGCCCGATGCGGGGCTTGAACTCACTGACCGCGAGATCATGACCTGAGCTGAAGTCGGCCGCTTAACCGACTGAGCCACCCAGGCGCCCTGATGGAAATATTCTTTATCTTGTTATGGGTAATGATTACATGGGTGTTTATAACTGTCAAAAGAACAGAACACTTATGATTTAGGCATTTTATAAAAATTATACTTCAATAAAAAGGTAAGACAAACTTTCATCAATCTGAAAGCATTTAAGTTAGTTGAAAGATGATTTCTCTAATATTAGTATTTATGTATTATTCCATTTAGGTTGAACACTTAAATTTTTACAACCAATGCTTCTTCAAAGAATTAGGATATCAAAACAGTATGGTACTGGTACAAAAACAAACACATAGATCAATAGAACAGCATAGAGAGCCCAGAAATAAACCCATGTTTTTATGATTAATTAATCTGCAACAAAGAAAGCAAAAATACAAAACAGAAAAATGTCTCTTCAACAAATGGTGCTGGGAAAATTACTAGATAGCTACATGCAAAAAAATAAAACTGGACTACTTTCTTACACCATACACAAAAATAAACTCAAAATGGATTAAAGACCTAAACGTGAGATCTGAAGCCATAAAACTTCTAGAAGAAAACATAAGTGGTAATCTCTTTGATAAGGTCAAAGAATTTTTCTAGATATGTCTCCTTTGGCAAGGGAAACTAAATCAAAATTAAACTATTAGGACTACACCAAAATAAAAAGCTTTTTGCACAGCAAAAAAACCATCAACAGAACAAGCCATCAACCTACTGAGTGGGAGAAGATATTTGCAAATGATGTATGCGATAAGGGGTTAATATAAAAAATATATAAAGAACTTATATAATTCAACACCAAAAAACTCCCAAAGAATCCAATTTAAGAATGGGCAGAGGACACGAATAGACATTTTTCCAAAGAAGACGCACAGATGGCCAACAGACACATTGAAAGATGCTCAACATCAGTAACCATCAGGGAAATGCAAATTGAAACAACAATGAGATAACACCTCATACCTGTCAGAATAGCTAGAATTAAAAATATAAGAAACAACAAGTGTTGGCAAGGATAGGAGAAAAAGGAACCCTTGTGCACTGTTGGGAATGCATGCTGGTGCAGCCACTAAGGAAAACAGTACAAAGGTTTTTCAAAAAGTTAAAAATAGAATTACCATATGATCCAGTAATTCCACTACCAGGTATTTATTCAAAGAATACGGAAACACTAATTTGAAGAGATATATACAACCCCTATGTTTATTCCAGCATTATTTATAATAGCCAAGATATGGGTGAATAGAGTATTAGCCATAAAAAAGAATGAAACCTTGCCATTTCCAACAACATAGATGGACCTTGGACCTAGAGGGTATAATGTTACATGAAATAAGTCAGTCAGGGAAAGATAAATACCCTATTTCACTCGTAAGTGAAATTTAAGAAACAAATGAACAAAGAAAAAAAAAGAGACAAAAAAACAACAGACTCTTAGAGAACAAACTGATGGTTACCAGAAGGGAGGTGGGTGGGGGGGTGGGTAAAATAGGTGAAGGGGATTAAGATTACACTTATTGTGATGAGCACTGAGTAAATATGGAATTGTTGGCTCACTATATTGTACACCTGAAACTAATATAACCCTGTATGTTAACTATAATTGAAAAAAGGAGAAAAATGGGAAATAAAATTTCAGAACGCTCTGGTAGCTGCTCAATTCTTTTTACATTCTAGATATAATTGATTTCACAAATGTTTAATTCCAAACGAATGCCAACACTTCATTTTAAGTTTATATTTTTCATGAATAGCACCCACCACATCTCACTTTGAATTTATATTTTGTTGCATGTTTTACCTTTTCTACTACTTGTATGTAAGCTCCTTAAATATGGAACTGTCTTACTCACCTTTGTACAATCTATAGCACTCACGATGATACAGACAGCAGTGCTTAAGAAATGGTTTTAGAACGAATACAAGGAAAAATCCTAAGCTTATTAAAGGCCTCTGTGATCTACTACTAAAAGCAAAAGATGTATTTGTATATCCTTAACAATGACAGCATAATCATATACAGCACTTTTGGAGATGCTCTCTGAACCTAAAACTAATAAACATTTGAAATAAAAAATTTGTCTTTAGAATACATTTATCAGCTTTGCAAAATCTTCCCCCTTACATTTTGCTAAAGTTAGATTTAATATGGAGTTCTATTTTTTATTTAAAAAATTTTTTCAAGTTTATTTATTTTGAAAGATAGAGAGAGTGGGGGAGGGACAGAGAGAGGGGGAGAGAGATAATCCCAAGCAGGCTCCACACTGTCAGTGCAGAGCCTGATGTGGGGCTTGAACCCACGAACTGTGAGATCATGATCTGAGCTGAAATCAAGAGTCGGATGCTCAACCAACTGAGCCACCCAGGTGCCCCGAATATGAAGTTTTAAAATTTGTTAGGAAAAGTAGGCAATATCATTTAAATAACAAAACATAAACTAAATTGTATGTCTAAAAATAATTATCATAAATTATCACCCTGATGATTTAAAATTCAACGAAAGGCAACTTACTCTATGTCCAATACCATGGATGGATTGGATTGTTCCTTATCTTGCTCATCGTTATAGAACAAAATTTTTTTGCTGCTTACTACAACATACTGAAATGAGGAAAAAAAGAGGAAGATATATAAGACCAACATTAATGTGGTTTAAAATAAGCACAATACTTGTCATTTATGTCTAAAGTATACTGTATTAATCTAAGATCAATGCTAATAACAGCAATTAATACAAGTTGTATGTTTTAAAAGTAAAATATGTAACAGATTATCAATTAGAAAAAACAAGGCATATATACCTGTTTCTTCCAGCCATATCGTTTGATATTTCCTCTGTTTGGTATTGAAAGCCAGCCTTCAATTCTTGACTCTAGGAGCAAAAGAATATATAGTATTCAGCCTTAAGTAGTAGTAAGAGGAAAGCTATTACAAGTTGTTTGATGGCATGCAGCAACAGGCATTTGAACACAGCTAAATGAATAAGTGCTACAATTTGCTCTTCCATGCTTCAATCACACAAATCAACTGTAATGGCCATACAAATATTGCAGAAAAAAATTCCAAGCCACTTTTCCCATAAAATTAACATTTAGTACTTAATTATAAAAGTATGAAGTAAAACAATACCCTTTAGAGCCAGGCAAGACTGGAATGGATTGCGGCTTAAATGGGATATGATACAGAAGACTTTAAATATCATTTAACACTTATAAAACTATTTAGCAAAATAAAAAATGCAGCAAGTGGAACAAATCAGAGCGATGATTTACACAAGAAAGAGCAAGCAAAAGTACAGAGAGGTGTCCTATTACTCACAGAAGATAAGAATAGAAGATAAATAAATAAGGAATGCAGGCAGAATCAACTAGATACAAAGAATAAGAGACAAGCATTTTATTTGTTTTCTTAGCACAATATTCTGATAAACTTTTTGGTAAAACACCTATAATAATTTCAATAAAATTGCTAAAATCTGGTTGAGGGGGTACTTAATTCTAGTGTTAAAGTCCAATTGTAATTCTTTTCAAACTAAAGAGGTATAAATAAAGACTTTTAAGTATGTGATACCAGAACTTAATAAATAGCCAAAAAACATAGCATTGAGTTGGTCAGCTATTACTTTAAACAGTTTGTGCATACCCGAAATTCCTTGACTAATACAATCAGGGCATTTAAAAATAAATATTATTACTGTTTAAATATAATTAATGTTTATGAGAAATATCTGAAGGAAAAAGATGATTATCAGAAATCATTATTTTATATCAGGTTAGAGATAAGAGTATTTTTTTCTATATCTGTCTTATGATTTAAAACACAAAAAAATAAAAAAGTAAGCAATTTTCAAGTACAATGCTTAAATCATGACCCTAACAGGAATATATAATGCCTTTCCCCACATATAAAAGCTGTAAAACATCTAAGTCTTAAAGTAATCGTAACAATAGGTAACATTTACCGAACACTTGTTTGACATGTGCTTTCCAAGTAATGTCACATTTAATCTATGTATATTATCCCATGAATGTATATTATATTCCTATGAATATAGGATAGGATAGATTCTACAATCATCCTCCATTTACAAATGAAGAACACCAAAGCTTAGAAGGTAAACTGACTTGTCCAAGGGTATACTCTCTCAGTAACTGTCAAAGCTATAGAGTTTACCCTGGCAGGCTAATTTCTGAGCTTGTGTTCCTAGAACACCATGCTATTCTGTCCTTAACTAAAAAGCTTTGCAGTTAATTGAATTGAATATTCTTCTTGTACCAACTTCTTCCATGTACCTGTCTTTTGCTTTTGTTACTCCTCTTCATCTAAATTATAGTTGTTAAGGTGGAGAAAATAATGAGAAAACTCAGCTCAAAACAATCCTCTTCTCCCAACTACTCCCAGCAACTTCTTAGTTCATCAATAATTGTTTTGTCTCCTTAAGTAGTTCCTTAGTAAGTTTTGTAAGATCAGGGACCATATCCTGACACTATTTTTATATATTTCAAGGCATCTGACACACAGAGTAGGTATATATTTTGATTATTTTACAGTTCTGCTTTTCCCCCCTGAATTAGCCAGTTACAGCTACCCTTTATAAATGATGGTTTAAAAACCAAAGGGCAGTTTTAGGGGCACCTGGGTGGCTCAGTCGGTTAAGTGTCCAACTTCGGCTCAGGTCATGATCTCACATTTCTTGAGTTTGAGCCCGGCAGGCTCACTGCTATCAGCCTATCAGGGCAAAGTCCTCTTTGGATCTTGGGTCCCCCTCTTTCTGCCCCTCCCCTGCTTCCGCTCCCTCAAAAATAAACATTAAAAAAAAAAACCAAAGGGCAGTTTTACATTAAACAACACGCAGAAGGTTGCTAATCACTCACAAATATTCTTACAAAAGCATCAAGTTATTGTTAGGAAAATTTTCCTTCGGTGTGCTCCAAATTGCAGCTCGTTTACTCCTCCAAGTTACTACCAGTAATTCCTCACAGAAAATATGTGAAAGCCACCGAAATTTGACCTTTACACAAAATTGTGTATGCCAAAATACCCCACACTCAAGTTATTTCTCCTATGAGAATATATGCCAAAAATATTTATGCTTTATGACTCTAGGTTTGGATTATCTGCCAGTGTTTTCTTTAATGTATTTTCAATGGATTGTTGTAGGTTATGACTTTATCTGTCATTTCAGTGTTTCTTAAGAAATTTTGTACATCAAAGACATTTTATGAATTAAATAAGCCCTTTTTTATTTGTTCCCATTTAAATTAAATGAAATTTGGAACTCAAAAAAAGGTGCTGAGGATATGTGAAGGTCTTCATCAATTTATAATAATATATTTTTTTAGATTTTTTAAATGTGTATTTATTTTTATTATTATTTTTTAATTTAAAAAAATTTTTTTTAACGTTTATTTATTTTTGAGACAGGGAGAGACAGAGCATGAACGGGAGAGGGTCAGAGAGAGAGGGAGACACAGAATCTGAAACAGGCTCCAGGCTCTGAGCTGTCAGCACAGAGCCCGATGCGGGGCTCAAACTCACGGACCGCGAGATCATGACCTGAGCCAGAGTCGGACGCTTAACCGACTGAGCCACCCAGGCGCCCCTGTATTTATTTTTAAAACAGACAGAGTGCAAGTGGGGGAGAGGCAGAGAGAGAGGGAGACACAGAATTTGAAGCAGGTTCCAGGCTCTGAGCTATCAGCACAGAGCCGGATGCGGGGCCCAAACCCACAAGCTGTCAGATCATGACCTGAGCCGAAGTTGGACACTTAACCAACTGAGCCAACCAGGAGCCCCAGGTTTTCACCAATTTAAAACAACAGGGTTACAGGAGAGAATTTTAGTTTTTCCTTCCGGTGCATTCCCTTCACAAAAGCAGGTGAACTAAGCTCAGGGACAAATTAAAAACTACATACTAGCTTCTCCTCTGTTTACTTACTCATGTCTTACATACAAGTTAACATATTAGTGTGTGTGTGTGTGTGTGTGTGTGTGTGTGTGTGTGTGTGTATACATAAACCTCCTTTAAAACCATGACAACTTGTGACATATGTAGCAATCTGAAAGTAAAATGTTTTAAATTCCATCTTTTCCATCACAAACACAGAAATCAGCTTCTCCAGATTAAAAAATGTTGAGGACTCCTAACTCTACATTATCATCAATAATATGCTACAAAAGTACAAAGTACAAATACAACTTGGCTCCAGGTTTTATGTATTTGTAAAGCAATTTTAACTTATAAAAAATTTATGTATGTACCATGAAAATCAGCAATTGATTCCTTTACCCAAATAAGAGACACAGAGACTATATATAAATCAATATCTAATACAGCGAATTTAAATATCAAAGTTAACTGCTGAAGACTATCAAAGTTTACTTGCATAAACACATACTGCTTAAGAAACAGAGCTATGGAACCATTGCCAAATATTTTAATTATATTCAGAAGTGATATAAAAATGAAATTAATGTTCAAGAATTCAGATGCATCATCTCCAAATCATTGATTAGATTTGGGCAAGCTGGAAGTTCTCATATACTTAAATACTTGGAAACACACCAAGAAATCCACCATTTACAGGTTTAAATTTCAAAGACTGAGAGACATAAAGTTAGATGGAAAGAGAATGAGGCAGATAATCCACAAGAGATAATGAATATTAGAATATTGATACCAAGTGTTTTTCCTAGTGCTTCATCTACTTTTACATTCTTTTCAGATTATTAGGTCAATAGTTCCAAAAGAAGGAAAGAGAAAGAATAAGGGAGTTATCACGTTGTCTTTTTGTCACTGAGGCAATAGGAAAATCTTAACTCAAGTGTAATCTTTATATTTACACAGTGTGCTATGCCACAACCTGCTACAGAACCAAAAGGAGGATGAAAACATAAAAGAATTAGAATAAAAGTAATTTAAGAACTTCAGAAGGTTGTATAACAGATAATTTTTTTTCTAAGCTTTTTAGAATTGGGAAACAGGAGAGATTTTATCTACTTAAGGACAAGTAGAGACTGAGCTCTAGATATACAAGATAATTAAATGAGAATCTTTATATTGAATGATGAAATCTAAAACTAAGTTATATTATCAGTTCATCCACCCAACTACCTATAAACACCCATCTCACTGAACTAAAAAATATGATCCATATTTCAAAAGGCCTTTATTTTAACTTTTGAGTAAATGTATTCCATTCAAAGTTCTTCCTTTTTCAGTCTGTAGTTTAATTTTCTAAAATTAAAAAAAAAAATGTTATTTTTGAGAGAGGGACAGAGTGCAAATAGGGGAGGGGCAGAGAGCGAGATGGAGACAGAATCTGAAGCAGGCTCCAGGCTGAGTTGTCAGCACAGAGTCCGACGTGGGGCCTTGAACTCAGGAGCCATGAGATGATGACCTAAGCCAAAGTTGGACACTTAACCAACTGAGCTACCCATGCACCCCTCTGCTGACTGATTCTAAGTGTATTTATTAGGTCAGGATTCTGAAATCTAAATGGATCCCTAACTTAAGTCAGCGAATCAAACCATCTGATCGTCCTCTGAGTTTAGTTTTCCTGAATAAGCCAGAATGGAGGACAAAACTCATCACCTTCCTCCTCTTTAGATGTCCCTCAAACTCATCATTCAATTCAAATTTTTTCTGAATAGTATTTACCAATAGTGGATTGACTGAAATGTTTAACCTAATAAAAAGAAAACCAAGATACACATAATAAGACATTATAACCAAAGTTAAAGGGAAAGGGGTGGAATAAAGACAAAAAACCTGGACAGGATATTTAACTTTATCTAAATAGAAAGAATTCCTGGACTCTAAGCTACAATTTCAGTTCAACAATTGAAAGAATGTAGCCAAACACCCCTAAAAGTCATACTGATGATTAAATCTAACTTTTGAAAGTTTTTAAACAACAGCTGAAGCAAGAGGTTCTTGTTAAATCCAAAGTGATTCTCTGATAAAGGACATGCACCTACAAGATTCTCAAGAGGCAGAAGGTTTCAGAAAACCAAACATGGGAAAAGCGAAGGAATTCCTTGACCACTATAATAAGAAATTTTACTCCATGCCCTTCTAAGAGATCTGATTTTGGGCTAGAAAACACACAAAAGAAGGAGGGCAGGGATTACATGGTATATAAGTAAGAGTTGAATTCACTTTTCACTTTGAGTCCCACTTTCTTGACCAAGAACAATAATACCATTTTCTAAGTAGTCTATTAAGTTTTTTATATCAAATTCTCAAAAAACAGTATGTTAAAATAGAATCACTATAATATAAAATGTGCTACTTCATAAATATCTATTAACACATTACACAGGAAATACACAAATTAAAATCAATTTTCAAGTTTATGGCCATGTAAACAAGACTTCCAAAACCTTGAACTAATAATATGCAGTAGTATGTAGGGGCCACTCAGGTAGGCTCAGTTGGTTAAGTGTCTTGACTTCAACTCAGGTCATGATCTCACGGTTCACGGGTTTGAGCCCCGCATCGGGTTCTGTGCTGACAGCTTAGAGCCTGGAACCTGCTTCAGATTCTGTATCTCCCTCTTTCTCCCTGCCCCACCCCTGCTCACACTCTGCCCCTCCCTCTCTCAAAAATAAACATTAAAAAAAAATGATAAGCAGCAGTATGTCAAGTTTGTGTGTGTATGTAAACATTTATATCTTTAAAATTTGTAATGCATGTTTTAATATTTATAACCTATTCACTTCTAAACTGAACGTGTATTATGTGTATTGCTTATCTCTGTTAAAAAGACATAAATGTACTATAACTTACCCTACAGTAAATGCAAGAATTTTAATTGATTCTCAACTGGGAGAAAAAAAAAAGACATCGGAAAAGTCTGAAATCCTAGATACTCTCACTTTTGCCTTTACTTGACTCTCTGCCCCCTAACTGCATCTCTCAATCCCTTTTATCTATTTCTCTAAATTCAAAACTTAAAGTCTGACTGGAGTTTATCTCTACTACTTTAGAAAGGTCTATACATAGGCTGCTATGGTTCTGATTATTAAGTACAGTTCTTAGTTTTTGCACAGAAATACATAAAAACAAAAAAACCCACAGTACATTAAAGAGCTGCTACTCATGAAAACACATATAATAATTTTCTTTAAATAGTGAGAGGTATAAGCAGCTTCAGCTTTCACCATGCAGTTAGGCTGTTTTGGTTCAAAACCTTTTTCAGATTTCTATTCAGGTAGAGCCTCTCAAATTTATTTTAATAGCCTAAAATTTCTTTTGACTGCTTTTATTCTATAAAATGCAAACATAATCAGACTTTGGCTAACAGAAGCATAAATTTCTTCTTAAGGATCCATGGGAAAAATAAAATGACAAAGAGGTAGAAAGCTAAATGAAAGTAACATACGTTAATTTCCATGAATGAAGCAAACCTGAATGAAGTAAAAGAAATGTTCTTACCTGGAAGGTTTCCATCAGTTTCATCAGCACTAGGAAAACTAGCAACACTTGTAGAATCCGAAAGGTCCAAAAGTTTAGCACGCAATTGCTCAATATCACTCTCTTTGCTAGCCAATTGCATCTGAAGCTCATTCCTATGTGTACATTCTTCTACCAATTGCTATTTTTGAAATAAAGAAATCAAAATCAAATTTTCAAATTAAAAATTAAGAATTAATGGAACTATGAAGAATCTAAAACTAATACCAAAAAATTAGTATAAACTTCATGAATGTTTACTACCACAGATTTTGATACAATTGTAAAAAATGCAAGTTCTCTTCCTCATTAATACATTGCTTGGTAAACTCCTTTTCTCCTTGCTTTCAACAAATTTTGTTTATATTTTTTAAATATAAAGCATCAAAACACAAAAATCAAACACCTGTTAAAACAGTAGGAAATGCTTTTATGGCTTCAAATGAAACAGTTTAAAAAATATGGAAAGCTTCTCAGGATGGTAAAACCATAAATGATAGAGAGTCAGTGCTTGTATCCAAGTCAATCTAGGACCAGAGACCAGTTCTCAATTTTGTGCTATTTACAGGCCAGGAAGTATAAAAAAAAATTAAGTTTGATATTTTGATTTCAGAAAAGTGAGTCCTGATTAGAGAAAACAAAAAAATATACAATACTTCAAATCCTCTAACTTAACTGTAGTATTATACCAGTCGTATCTCAATTTTAATCAAAAACCAAAAAGGCAAAACTTCTTTTTGATTCTCTCAAAGGAGCATCTCTAATCAAGCAAATGCTAATGGGTAAAAATTATCATGGTTAATAAGAAATGGAGTATCTTTCTAGTTTTTCAACATCATGGTTCATATTAGAGTAATAATGATCAAACTGTGGAGAGTATAAACCTGAATATGCATTTTTATGCTAAAAATATCTAGAGAAGATCAATAGATAATAGGTATAAACAGACATAACAAATTAAGAAAATAATCCTACACACACACAAACCTTACCGCTTGCATGTCATTCAGTTCCTTCTGATGTTTCACCACCATCTGGTTGAATTTCTCTCTTTCTTGGTTGAGTTCCAGTTGAAGCTTTCGATTTTCCTTTTCTTTCTTTCTCAAATCCTGTGTATTAGCTTTCTTTCTATCAATTTTAAAATCTTTCCGATTCATTATTTCTGCCAACTTGTTAACAGCCTGTTCAAATATTAAAATATTATTAAATAAGGATCTATGTTGGAACCATCTGATTTGAATCTCCACTAAAAATGTATTTTCTTCCTCAAAATCAGGAAGGACTATTTTGTGTGGGAAAATCAGAAGAACCTAATAAAGGTTGGAACATAACTGGTAGCACAAGTAACTATTACTGTTTTATCTCATTGTTCAAATTTAAGAACCAGATTAAGTCTTGTAAAAATTCATTTACTGTTCAATACTTATTCAGCAATATACTGTACGTAGGCACTTTGATAGGTACTAGATATAAAGACAAAAAATAGAGTTATGCCTCAAAGGTATCATAGTCTGATGGAGGAGCCAGACAAGCACGCATTATAGTACAGAGTGGGGAGTTAAAAGAAAAGAGGCTAACAATGGTGCTATGGGAGCAGTACCTAACTGAGACCTGGGGAAGTCAGGGGTGGCTTCCTGGTGTACCTGCACATGTGTCCACATATGTTTCTTAAAAAGACAAATAAGAGTTGGATAAGCAAAGAAGAAATAGTATTAAAGAGAAGAACCAAGGAGATGGCATTATAATCAGATGAAACCACACACAGGCAAAAAGGCCCAAGATAATTTTTTTCCTTGGGACAA
Organism: Felis catus; assembly: GCF_018350175.1. Taxonomy (NCBI): domain Eukaryota; kingdom Metazoa; phylum Chordata; class Mammalia; order Carnivora; family Felidae; genus Felis; species Felis catus. The sequence continues at coordinate 43,806,146 of NC_058379.1, forward strand.
GTAGGTAAGTAAGGAGACGGTATCTACCAGGCCATACTGAGGCCCTTTTGAATGTAAGAGAGAACAGTTGAGGTTAATCCCTTTTGCCAGAAGGAAAGAACATATTCAAATTGAGAAGTGTTAAAAGCATGTGAAATTAAGCTACATAAACTAAAACATAAGTCATGGTATTTTCTGCAATTATGTTTAAAAGAAACCGAAGATTTTTCCATTAAAACAGAAAAAAAGCCCAACTACCATCATTTCCATGTACATTTAGTCCTATCTAGGATGAGGAGCCCATATACATATTTTAATGGAGTAAATGCTTATTTCATTGAACTCATAATGCATATTGTTATTTTTCTAACAGTAAATCTAACATATTAAAAGAAAAATAAAAGAACTACATTATGAAGAAAGTGAAAAGCTCTTGTAGTATCACCCATCAAAGAGTACCTCTGCTAAAGTCTCTTTTTTCAATCTGCTGGGTGTGTATCCTTCTAAACTTTTCCTTATGTATATAAGCTGATTACATGGATATTTAAATTAGAAAATGGGATCATGCTATACATTCTGTGCTGCAACTCGCTTTTTAAATTTAATACTATATCATATATCATGGGAAATACAATTTCCCCATGTCATTACATATATGTCTATTTCATTTATTTTTAATGGCTCCTTTGCTCTGTATTGTATGGATATATTATGATTTATCAATACTATGCTGATGGGTGGTTGGGTTATTTTTATTTTTCACCGTTAAAAATAATGTTGTGGGGTGCCTGGGTGGCTCATTAAGAGTCTGACTTCAGCTCAGGTCATGATCTCGTGGTCCGTGAGTTCGAGCCCGTATCGGGCTCTGTGCTGACCGCTCAGAGCCTGGAGCCTGCTTCAGAATCTGTATCTCCCTTTCTCTCTGGACCTCCCCACTTGCACTTTCCCTCTCTCTCTCTCTCTCTCTCTCTCTCTCTCTCTCTCTCAAAAATAAACATTACAAAAAAAAAATGTTGTTGCTGTAGGGGCGCCTGGGTGGCTCAGTCGGTCCGTCATGGCTCAGAGCCTGGAGCCTGCTTTGGATTCTGTGTCTCCGTCTCTCTGCCCTCCCCCCCACTCACGATCTGTCTCTGTCTCTCAAAAATGAATAAACGTTAAAAAAATTTTTAAAGTTGTTGCTGTAATTACATTTGTATGTGTTTCTTTTGAGCATTTATGGAGTTATGTATACAGGATAAATTCCTAAGTGTGCAGTTACTGGATCGAAGAATATGCACATTAAAATATGTTATTCTGTTAATTGTTCTCATAGTTTACTCCCTCAAAAACTACACAAATAAATTTCCCTATGTTCTTGCTAAAGAGGAGTATTATATCTCTCTCACTCAAATGTGCCCATTTGTCAAAAAGATACCTCATTATTGGTTTAATTTTTATTTCTTGGTTTATGGTAATGGGTTAGCTTTTTAAAATTCTTTTTTTCTCAAATGTCTCTTACTTTTTTTTCATAGAAGATTGTCTTTTTATTTGTAGACCCTCTTTTATTTGTATTTCTCTACATTTGTTGTAAATATTCTTAGTTTGTTTTCTTTCAACTTATGTTGTTTTGGGCTCCGCAGACCTGAATTTTTATGTAATAAATGTCAATCCTTTTCTTCATGGTCTATGTTTTGATGTAAAAGTAAGAACAATCCTTCTACTGAAGGATTTTCAACAGGTATTAAATACATTTTTGAAGGATTAATCTAGTTGCAACATGAAAAACTGCTGAGAGGGAGAGTAGATAAGTGGTAAAAAAGCTAATATAATCATTTAATAAAAAGTAAAAAATACTTATTTTACCATAAAAATCAACTGGGGTACACAGTACCTTATGAAGAATTTAAACTACTGTATAAGTTAGTAAAATGACAAGATACCAAGTTTTAGTAAAAATGTGAACTGCATCATTAAATATATAGCAAAATGATACAGTCACCCCTATAGTTTCTTACTTACTCCTAGTTCTTCTCTCTTGGCTTTAGTCAAGTATTTTCTCTTCATTAAGTTTTCCTACTGTCAATTAATTATAGGTCTTCTGTACAATCTAAAACATGTTCTTACTAGTCAAATGACTAGACAAGCTACTTTCTGAACTCAATTAAAATCCAATTTCCTGAAAAAGACTTCTATATTTAATGAAGAAAGAGTATTACATTATTTGTTCCAGTGAAAAGACTGAACATTACAACCTAAGTTTTAAGAAAAAGTTCACAAAGAGCAAATGTTACCTTCTGAATATATGATACTCCAATACAAACATATGGAAAAGGCTGAGAGAGAATGTATACCTGTGTTTTAAGGGTTCTTTCTGTACTGATATTCTTTTCATAGGTAGCCTTAAGATTATTGATCTCTTCCTCTTTCTTCAGTTTATATTCTGTTAGCAAATTATATAAAGTGTTATTACATGACATTAAATTTCTGCATTCAAAATTAATGCTCTTAATTATGCAAATTAGTTTATACATCATAACCTTTAATAACTTCATTAAGATAATTCTTTTTTGTTGTTTTATTGAGGTATAATTGACAAATAAATTTGTAAGATATTTAAGTTATACAATATGATAATTTGATAGATGTAAACATTGTGAAAGGATTCTCCCATCAAGTTCATTAACATATCCATCACCTCACATATTTACCATTTTCTGAGATGAGAACATTTAAGTTCTACTAAGATAATTCTTAAGGCTACAGAAGCTATTTAACATATGAAAACAAATATTTCAAAAACCTAATACACAATATAAATAGCTAAGATTTACCTCTGAACTTGATTAAACATAATTAAAACAAAACAAAACAAAAAACCTTACATACCTTCCTCTGTCCTCCTCATTTTATCAGTTAGCTCTTCATTTTCTTTTCTTAATAATTCAAGATCTTTGGTTAGCATGCTGTTTGTTTCTTCAAGCTTAACAAAACACACAAAGGTTTAAGTTACATTCACTTTGCTAGTCTCTTATTTAAAACAGTAACTTCAAAAAAAAAAAAACTTCACATTCTCCATAGATGAGGACAGGTCAAACGCTGCTTTATTATGAAAATGCCTGGTTTCCGGTTTAACATATGTGGATATAATTAAATTCAAAATATTTTAAAACAATTGTTAGCTTCTAAAAATTATTTCAGCTGGTGTGTATGTGTGTGTGTTTTTGTGAAAGGAAGAAAAAAATGTAATGGAAGGAGAACGACTACAAACTTGGGAAATTTAAATTTAGGTTTCTAGCTCTGTGATTCTTAGCAAGTCAGTCACAATGCTTATGGGCCTCAATTCCTTCATCTGAATAATGATGATGAAAACGACAATTAAAAACATTTTACTTTCAGTAATGTACTACTTATTCACCATTCTATGTATATTATTTCATTTAATGTTCATAAGAATCTTGTGGAATAGGTATTATTTCTTTTTCCTTTTTTTTAAGTAAACCCTATGCCCAATGTGGGGCTTGAACTCACAACCCTGAGATCAAGAGTTGTATGCTCTACTGATTGAGCCAGCCATGCACCCCAAATATTATTTCTATTTTATAGATGAAGAATCTGAGGCTTAGAGAAGTTAATGCACATTGCCAAGACCATGTAACTTCTTAAAGGCAAAGCTAAGATTTAAACCCAGGACTATCTACACCAGAGCACTTGATGGTAACTTCAAAAGAAGAAAAATCTAACTCCCCCTCCCATTCCCATCATCTATATAGAGAACAGTATAAATTTCAGGAATAGTTAATTGTAGTATTGGTTTTCTATAATTAATTTGTAAATATCCATAAAGAATTTCTCATCCCCAAATAGTTTCTCTGAACTTTACAGAATTCTGGCCATAAAACCAGCTGCAATGTATTAAGATAATACAACAAATGAATTTAAGCTAAGCATTTCCTTACATAAAATATATTAAGATCTATAGCCAGAAAGAGAAAAAGTATATTACACCGAAAAAGAATTTCAGTCATTAGCAATGGTTTTGGATTATATGAACTATTTTACACAGGAGTACAGACTGACCACTGTGTATAAGTAAAGTCAAAGTAAATACACATGCATACATATTCACCTTACCCTAACACTTTAGGATGTGGCCTATTTTTATTTAATTTTAGTCATAAACCTTACGTGAAAACCACACTTACCCGACTAACAGTGTGATCTTTATCTGTAATCTCCTGTCTATTTCTTGAGGCAGCTTTCTTGCTTTCTTGGGTCAATTCAAAATACTGTTCTTCCAGAAGCCCTCGAGCCAACTGCTCAGACTCGGCTTTTGTTTCTGCTAGATCCAACTGAGTAGTAAGAGTTTCTCTGCAACAGATTTATAAGAGAAATGGATATAAAGAAATTCAGTTATTCTTTCAACTTAATGATATGCTTAAAAAGACAACTATATTTAAATAATAATTCATTGCTTAAATAAAATCTATTACTTGAATCCACTTGAAAAGTTCTATATAAATAATAAATTTAACCTCTCAGACTCTGAAAAACTATAAATGTAAAGAACTCTTTAATTTTGTATCTGCTATTGTGCTTAACTAAGAAAAGTTAATAAAGCAATGGCAAGTAGTCTACTTTTGAAAAGGAAACTATTGTGGATTAGAATGGAAGGTAGCATGGCACAGGAGAAAAATAATAGTCTTGTAAACCAGGAGGCCAGACCTAGACCCTTATCCCTATTCTATCACTAACTAATTGGGCAAGGACCCTGGGCAAATTTCTTACATTTCCTAGAGCTCAATTTAATCAAATCTGTAAAATGAGAGTTAAGCTAAATGATTTTTGAGGTCCCTTCCAGTTCGGAAATTTAATGAGATTATGAAGACTTATAAACAGATATTTAAACCACTATAAACTGTTCCAAGAATGCTCCTTGGGAATAACACTTTAAAGCTTTTTTGGAATTGACATTCAGACCAGGACCAAATCATTCCAGTTTGCTTGCTCTTCCTGAAGAAGCTATCTTGGTCATAAATGTACCCCCCTATATACAGTAGGTGCTCAAAAAATGTTTGCTAAGTGAATAAATGACTTCCAACTACTTTTTACTAAGGGAATAATACAAATGAAATTTTCTGTCTCAAGCCTCTCTCAAGAGGGAGATATATACTAACTACAGAAAAAAAAAAAAAGAACATTCATTCATTTGTCCAAAAAACATTTACCTAAATGGTTACTATGTGCTAAACATGGTTGTACTAAGTAAGACATACAGTAGTAACAAAGTCTCTGCCCTCAGGAAGCATACATTAGTGGGGTGAAAATGGTCAATTTAAAAAATGAGCAAGTAATATACAGTATCCATAGGGAACACAATAAAATGAAAAAGGTAGAAGAAGCTGTGAATGTGGTATTTTATATAGGGTGATCAAGGAGGCCTCTCTGCTAAGAAGACATGTGAGAAGAAATATGAAGGAAGGGAATGAGCTACGCGTTATCTCAAAAGTGGTAAGGTGGAAGAAACATCTAATGAGAAATGCCCTAAGTTTGGTCTGAAAGAAGTTAGTGTATGTGAAGTGGGAGATAGAGGAAAGTTGTGAGAAATGTATTAAAAGAAGTTGGAAGAGATAAAGATCTTACAAGGCTTTCTAAAACAGTATATGGAACTTTGGTTTTACTCTGAATATTCTGTTTTTAAAAGATCATTCTGGGGGCGCCTGGGTGGCTCAGTCGGTTAAGCGGCTGACTTCGGCTCAGGTCATGATCTCATGGTCCGTGAGTTCGAGACCCGTGTCAGGCTCTGTGCTGACACCTCAGAGCCTGGAGCCTGTTTCAGATTCTGTGTCTCCCTCTCTCTGACCCTCCCCCATTCATGCTCTGTCTTTCTCTGTGTCAAAAATAAATAAACGTTAAAAAAAAAATTAAAAAAAAAAAGATCATTCTGGTTGCTGTATTAAGATCAGACTGTAGGGGGACAATGGCAGAAGTAGGGGTATTAGTTAGGAGGCTACTGAAATTATCAAGATTGGAGATGGTCTGGATCAGGCTGGTAAATGGTACAAGTCATGAGAAATGATCAGATTCTGAATATGATTTCAAATTATAGCTAGGAAGACTTATTAATGGATTGCATGTAGAGTATAAGAAGAAAAAAGAGTCTAGAATAACTTCCAAGTTTTTTATTTAAACAACGGGAAATAATAGGATTGCTAATACCAAAATGGGGAAAACAGGGAGCAGCAGGTTGGCAGAGTAAAGGAATCAAGAATTTTTTCTGGACATGTTACAAATGAAATGCTTATTAAACACTCAAGTGGAGATGTCAAATAGATGGCTGGACATACAAGTCTGGAATTCAGGGGAGAATGTGCTTACACACTGATGCTATTTAAAGCCATGAGACTGGATGAAAACAAGGAGGGAGTGATCCCTTGGGCCCTCCAAACTTTAAAGGTCTCAGAGAGGGGAAGGGACAAAGGAGCAAAGGAGGTTAAGAGTAGCCAGTTCAATAACAAAAATACCATGTGGTGGTCCGAGAAGCCAAATGAAGAAATTTCATAGAGAGAGTAATGGACTATGTCAACTGCTACTGTTAAATAAGATAAAGACTGAGAACGGACAATTGTCTTTAACTATTAGGAAGTCATCAGTAACCTTGAGAAGGGTTATTTTGATAGAGCGACGAATGCAAAAGTTTGACTGGAATGAGCTGGAGAGAGAAAGGGAGAAGAGAACCTGAAGATAAATGGTATGTCACTTTTCTTTCTTTTCTCTTTTTTAAAGTTTTATTTATTTATTTTGAGAGAGAGAGAGAGAGAAAGCATGAGCAGGGAAGGGTCAGAAAGAGGCAGAGAGAACCCCAAGCAGGCTCTGCACTATGATTTCCGTGAGATCATGACCTGAGGTGAAATCAAGAATCCAATGCTTAACTGACTGAGCTACCCAGGTGCCCAGGCATGTAACTTTTTAAAAAAATTTATCTATTTATTTAACTTAAAAAATATTTATTTTTGAGAGAGAGAGAGAGAGAGAGAGAGAGAGAGAGAGAGAGAGGTAGAGAGAGAGGAGGACAGAGGATCTGAAGTAGGCTCCGTGCTGACAGGAGACAGCCCCATGCAGGGCTCAAATTCACAAACGGTGAGATCATGACCTCAGCCAAAGTCGGATGCTCAACTGACTGAGTCACCCAGGCGCCCCCGGTATGTCACTTTTCAAATAAGTTTGCCACAAAAGGAAGCAGAACAATATGATGGCAGGTGGAAGTGAATATGTGCTCAAAAGATGGTTATTTTTTACAGAGACGTTTACCTGTATGCAATAAAAATGACTACAGAAAGGAAAAAATTGATGTAGGAAAGGTGAAGATTACTGGAGTTATCTTCTTAAGTAGGCAGAAAGGGATGGGATCAAGGGGCTGCCTTAGTTAAAAGCACATTTTGTCCATTTACATCAATCAGAAGGAAGGCAGGGTTTATTGGTACAGATGCAGACAGATTAGTAGGTTGTGAGGGTAGAAGACAGTAGAAGTTCTCTGACTTCCAGGAAGCAAGACCATTTGTTGAGTGTGAGGATGAGGACAGGTTGTTGAAGATCTAGGAGGAAGGAGAAGATATGAAATACGTGTCTCAAAGCATAGGGAAGTTAGTATGTTAGGAAAAGACGCGAAGTACTGCCAATGGTAAGTCTATGATCCTAGCGGTGGTTCTGCACTATTATACACAGGGCTTCAGACTGGTAACACTCTTATCTGAGCTTACTGCTTTGTATTAAATTCAAATAAAAGTAAGTTATAATTTAAAATTCCAGAGAACCTATTTATCCCAAATTATAGTCCTATCCCTGGCTATGCAACTGTGCAAGAGAAAGCAAGAAACAATGAGATGGTTCAGGGTAAAATTGTCCACAACTACAACCATCCAGACTTCCTTCACAGCTCTCCATAATGAAAGACCTGTCTTTACTGACTCCTACGGCCAATCTATCACCTTTATTCTCCCGTTTCCTTAATGAAATCAATTAACAACTTCTTTTTCTTCTAGGATGTAAGATTATAAGCAGGGACTTTGTTCTTGTTCACTGCTGTATTCCAAATGCCCAGAAAAGTCTCTGGCCCATAAAAAAGTGCTTAGAAATTTTGTTTCAATCAATGGATAGAGGTGTAACTTTTCTCATTCTGATTTCCTTTCCATGTCTTTAAATATGCTCAAATTTCTACTATCTTTAAAAAGAGATGGCTCTCTTTCACCTTCTCCTCCAGTTAGGGCTCCATCTCTATCTCCTTGCCTTAACACCCACATTTCTTAAATTAAAAAAAATTTATTTATTTTAAGACAGAAGGAGAGAGAGTGTGTGTGCGCATGTGAGCAGGGGACGGGGAGAGGCAGAGAGAGAGGAGAAAGAGAATCCAAAGCAGGCTCCACAGTCTCAGCTCAGAGCCTCACATGGGGCTCAAACCCACAAACTGTGAGATCATGACCTGAGCCAAAATCACGAGTCGGATGCTCAACTGACTGAGCCACCCAAGCGCATTGAATTTTTAAATTTAACAAATATTTACTGACCATCTACAATGTTCTAGGTACAATTCCAGGTGCTACACATATAGCAGTGAATCAGAGTTAAGGACAAAACATTTGAAAATTCCTTTCTTCACTGCTAAATTCTAGCAGAAAGATAAAAACAGCAAGTAAAATAAAATAAGTAAGCAAATTCTATAATATACTGGGAAGGGATAAGTACTGCAGAGAAAAATAAAACAGGGAAGGAAGTACTGAAGGTAGCAAGGTAATGGGGTAGGGGATGTTTGCAATTTTAAGGATTATTTAGGGAAGGCCTCTCTGAGATGACAGTCAGACCTAGACCCAGAGAGGGTGAAGAGGCAGGCTGTGTGGATATTCAGAGAAAATGTTCCAGGTGGAGGGGAGAGCAAGTCAAGAAGCCCTGAGGCAGGAGAGTAACTGACTAGTTTGTTGAATTGTAAGGAGGTAATGTGGCTATTGTCTACATTCTGTCTCTACTTCTACCCTTACCATTAATGTCTCAATCTACTTTAGTATCCATTCTCATTACTATTTAGGAACTGTTCTCAATAAGATAACTAACAACCTTAAATATAATGGACAATATATTTTTAACTTGACCTTTTTGAGTATTTGGCACTTTAAATCACTTTCTCTTCTTTGAAATATTCTATTTCCCTTAGCTTTTGTGATACCTTATCTGCTTGTCTTCTTGTATTACTGGTGATTTACTTTCTCTTCCTTTGCCCATTCCTTATAAGTATAGGCACTAGAAGTCTGTTCTTAGCTTTTATGTCTTCTCATCATCCTACACTAGGGGTTACAACTTAGTACCTGAGAGGGTCAAATGAGTCCACATAAGTGTTCCTCCAACTCCCTCCAGACACACAACAATTAAATCTGGGCCAACATTTTACATAAAAATTCAGATTTCTGGTTTCTCTTGAAAAACTAGATTTTGTGGCAGCAAGTGGTTAGAACTGATATGAACTCCTCAGTTTGTTATAATATTCACAACTCACAAAATGAGCTAGTACCCAACTAGCTTCAAATCAGTTACATGTATGGTACCATAGGTTCATGAGTTTATACAATCACCTTAACAAATCTCATCTATCTCTGTCTCAGTATATCTCTGTTTCAGTATACAATGAATGTCAAATCAGCTTCAAGTCCTTACCTTTCTTCTGAGCTCTGATGCAATAAACCCAAGTGCTTGGAATCCATTCTTTGGATATCCCATAGGCACCTCAAACTCAATTGGTCTGAAATGGAAATAATCTTATCTCCCCTCATTTCATAAACCTGGCATTCTTTAACTCAGGGATTAGTGCTACCATCAACCCAAATGCCTTGGTCAGAAACTTGAGTACCCACCTGAAAATTTCCCCAACTTTTATCCCCATACTCCCATATCTACAGGTCCTATTGCTTCTACTTCTATTTTTCCCATGTACTTGCCTCCCCTTTACTGTCAATTTCCACTATAATTTTACATCTAGGGATGCCTGGGTGGCTCAGTCAGTTAAGTGTCCGATTCCTGACTCTGGCTCAGGTTCGTGAGATTGAGCCCCATGTTGGGCTCCATGCTTCTTTCTCTGCCCCTCCCCTGCCCCCACACACACTCTCTCAAAATAAACAAACATTAATTAAGTTTTACATCTAGATTTTCCAATGGCTACATAATTCAACTTCCTGTATCCACCAGTTTTGCCTCACTCTAATCCATTCTCTAAAGAGTGAAACTTTTTAAATTACCACCTTGTCAATCCCTAGCAATTTGTCATAGACACCTAACTTAATTATAGCTGTCTTCTGACTAGATTCTGAAGTACTGGAGGGTAAGAACTGTAACTTACTAATAATTATATCACTCACATGAATCATAGTACTTAGCACAATACCGGTTACCAATATGTTTCTGTTAAATAGATCAAACAAGAACAAATATATCAACCCCATGAAACAATATATCTGGACACCCTTCATAGTGAATGCACACAACCTGGGATTGTACAGTACACTGTAGATACCATACAAATGATAGACAATAGATTATATAATAGGGGTCTACCACTGTCCCAGAGATTAACCAGGAAAAAAGTATCTTCGCTCCTACCTTAGATTCCACTAAAAATATTAAGTATGTAAGCACTGAGTGTCCATAGTTGCTAACAACACAAGGAGGCAACCGGACAGTACAAGGTACAAGGTAGTCTTCACCTTTCTACCAATCGGATTTGAATATGACTAATACTCCAGATTGGGAATGTCCAATAAAACTTTCTATGAGGATAGAAATGTTCTTGGGGCTCCTGGGTGACTCAGTCAGTTAAGCTTCAGACTTCGGTTCAGGTGATGATTTTATCATGCTTTGTGAGTCTGAGCCCTGCGTCAGGCTCTGGGTATAGCTCAGAGCCTAAAGCCTACTTCGGATTCTGTGTCTCCCTCTCTCTCCGCCTCTCTCCCACTTGCACTCTGTCTCTCTCTCAAAAATAAACATTAAAAAAAAAAAAAGAAAAATTCTATATACCTGTGCTAATATGGTAGATGCTAGCCACATGTTAACTGTTGAGCACCTGAAATGTGGCTAGTACACCTGAGAAACTAAAATTTAAACTTCATTTAAATACACTAAAGCTTGAATTTAAATGGCTATATAAGACTAGGGGCTACCATGTTGGACAGCGCAGCTTTAGATTTAACCATGAAGCACAGAAGGAGGACAAAAATGTTCAACTAATATGGAAATGGAATCAATAAAATCACAACTGAGGAAAATACACAGGAAAAATGATCCAGTTCCTTCAACAAGTGTCAGGATAGTGATTACCCTAGTGGTGGGGAGGGAAGAAGGCATAATGAGGAGGGGGAATACAGTGGGCTTCTCAAGTGGATAGCAAGGTTCTGTCTCTTTCATGGGTGGTATTATAGTATCATAATAATTTATAATTCATAAAACTGTACATGTTTTAATATTTAATGTATTTGTTCAATAATAAAATGGTTAGACTTTTACAATTCCTATATGGAAAGAGAATATAAAAATGTCAGAAAACTAGTTCTAATGTCTGTTCCCTCTAGCTATGAGAAGTTGTTAACACTTAAATAGCTTTAGGTCTTCTCCTTCTTAGGCCCTAAGCACACATGCACACACGGAACTTAACCTAAGAATACTAAGAGGAAGACCCTAAATACCTTTACCTAGCATAAAATAATGATGTGCAAATACAGCATGAACGATTTATATACAAATAGATGTTTAAAGATTGAGACCCTTGAAAACAATTTATTGTCAGTTTAGTGAATCTCTACACAATTGCCATAGTATTAACATATTAAATTATTTTTTCAACATGAAAGGAAATTTTAGCCTAAATTTAGTTTTATTTGTTCTGAATTAGCCCAATAAGATTTGCTATACCACTTCTATCAGAATAAAGGCACATCTACTCTCTACCTTTAAACTTAAAGAATGCTAAGTTTCTCAAGGATACACATAAGAGTGAAAACATATGGTAGCTGTCTTTCCCTGTATGACTTATTTCACTTAGCATAGCACTCTCCAGTTCCATCCATGTTGCTACAAAAGGCCATATTTCATTCTCTCTCATTGCTATGTTTTCACTCTTATGTGGATCCTCAGAAACTTAACAGAAGACCATAGGGGAGGGGAAGGGAAAAAAAAAGTTAGAGAGGGAGAGAGCCAAACCATAAGAGACTCTTAAAAACTGAGAATAAACTGAGGATTGATGGGAAGTGTGAGGGAGTGAAGGGTGGGTGATGGGCACTGAGGAGAGCACCTGTTGGGAGGAGCACTGGGTGTTGTATGGAAACCAATTTGACAATAAATATCATATTAAAAAAAAAACAACTTAAAGAATGCTATGATGTAGTAGTGACTCTTGTTCTAAAGAAAAATGGACATACTTTTCATTTTGTAGTTCCTGTATTTTCTTTAAATTTTCTCTGTTTTTTTCTTCAATTTCTTCCTTAAGTTCCTTTACTTGGGTTTTATAAAGTGTCTGCAAAACAAGTGATTATAAGAAATAAGTGTTTATGAGGAGTTTGGTAGTTTCTTATAAAGTTAAACAACATATGATCCAACAATTCCACTCCCAAGTATTTACCCAAGACAAATGCAAATATGTATCTATATAAAATCTTGTCAATGAATTTTCACAGCAGCTTTATTTCAAATTGTAAACAGATGAATGCAATAAAAAAGAATTACTACTGATACACACAACATGATAAACCTAAAAAATATTTTGCTGAAAGAAACCAGGTGCTAAAAAGTACATGTTGCATGATTCCATGTACATGCAACCCTAGAACAGGTGACAATAATCAATTGTGACAGAAAGCAACTAAGCGGTTACTTGCAGATAGAGGCAAGTGGAGCAGATTGACTACAAAAGGCCACTAGGAATTTATGGTGAAGGAAAAGTTTTATATGTTGATTGTTGTGGTGGTAACACAGCATACAGATTTGTCAAAACTCATCAACACATACACTTATAATGGTTACAATGAAGTATATAGAAATTATATCTCAAAAACATTAAAAGTTATATTGGTTTGGGAAAACATTATAAAGAAACTTAGCAAGCTTACTCATTTAAAAGATCAATTCTTTTTTTTTTTTTTTTTTAATTTTTTTTAACGTTTATTTATTTTTGAGACAGAGAGAGACAGAGCATGAACGGGGAAGGGGCAGAGAGAGAGGGAGACACAGAATCGGAAGCAGGCTCCAGGCTCTGAGCCATCAGCCCAGAGCCCGACGCGGGGCTCGAACTCACGGACCGTGAGATCGTGACCTGAGCCGAAGTCGGACGCCCAACCAACTGAGCCACCCAGGCACCCCTAAAAGATCAATTCTTGAAGTGAATAATGCTAGAGAAACCACTTCTCTTTTGGGTGGGTGGGATTGAGTGGATGGTTGAGAGATGTACATAAAATACCCACAAACAAGATTTATCAAACATTCTGTTAACACACAAATAATATATATTTATTATAAAACAATGATACTTACAAAATTCATTCGGCTTCTGCCAACTCTATCAACAAATATTAATTTTTTTTTGAGAGAGAGAGAGTGCACAAGCAGGGGAGGGGCAGAGAGAAAGAAGGACAGAGGATCTGAAGCGGGCTCTGCTCAGAGAGCAGAGAGCCCAATGTGAGGCTCAAACCCATGAACTGTGAGATCATGACCTGAGCCAAAGGCAGATGTTTAACCAACTGAACCATCCAGGTGCCCTTCTAACAACAAATATTTAACAGGTATAAGTGTTAGACCTATATTGTGTTAGGGTGCTGTGGTTACAGAGTAAACTTCTAGTTCTGCAGTCCTTTTTTAAACTATCCCTTTTAGTATAAAAGATAAGGAAAAAAATAGTAAGGACCAGAAAACAGCTGTCGAGAACTATCCTTCTAAGAAATAGCACTTCTCTAGGAGAAAAATACATACATTTCTTATCTATCATTTACCTACCTACCTACCTACCTACCTACCTACCTACCAGAAACAGAGAGCAAGCAGGGGAAGGGCAGAGAGACAGAAGGATACAGAGAATCCTAAGCAGGCTCTGTGCTGTCAGTGCAGGACTAGATGTGGGGCTTGAACTCATGAACCACAAGATCATGACCTGAACTGAAACCAAGAGTCAGACACTAAACTGACTGAGTCACGCAGGTACCCCAAAGATACATTTATTTCAATGGAAATGTAAATAAAAGAGGACTGATAGCTTGCTTTAGTTTGTAAGTGGTCACAATTTCTAAAAAGAAGTAATTCATTTTGCCTTTCGGAATCAAAATTCCTATCTCTTTGACTTCTGATACTGAAATCTGTATGTATAATCAATGAAAGGATAAATAGAAAAAAAATACTCTGATTTGAAAGACCAGATTAAAGAATATCTTATATCTGGTCATAATAGTTTATCAAATTTACTGATACTTAACTCAATCCTCACAAGTAATGAACTAAATCAGAAAGAAGAGACAGTGTCAAGTTTTATATTACTTTATACAGACAAATTTAAGAATCCATAGGAACACCACAAGTCATCTGACATCCATCCCAAAATGTGGAGGCATTGGATGATTACTTTGTGAAAGTATATGGACAAGAAAGTGTGCATGATGTTATAGACCATTTTGCAGAAGTCAGTACTACACACTTTGAACAATTAAGGTTAATCTCTACCCAGGGAAAGATTTTCAATAATACTGAAATTTTTTAAATTTAAAAACATTATTTCAGTGATAGTCTAACAAGTCAAAGTAGGAGATGAGCAGAGTACAGCATGAAGCTCTAAACATGGGAAAGTTCTGTAGAGCTCTAATGGTGTTCAGATGCAAAAAATTTCCTTTTTGAGTTTATTTATTTATTTGAGAAAGCGTGCTTGTGAGCATGAGTGGGGGAGGGGCAAAGAGGGAAAGAGAATCCCAAGCAGGTTCTGCATTCCTTGCTGAGCCTGACCCATGGCTCAATCTCAGCACTGTGAGATCATGACCTGAGCCTAAATCAAGAGTGGGAGGCTTAACCAAGTGAGCCATCCAGGTGCCCTGGTATTCAGATTCTTTATTAATTCATTAATAAATCATTAGTTCCAATACTGTTCACTTGGTTTCTAGGGCATGTTCACTAGCATAACTAGAACTCTCTAATTTAACTGCACTAAAACTTGTAGGAAAAGTGGCTGCCAGGTGTAACAGTAATGGAGAAGCTAGGTAAATGTCAAGTTGAAATGGTAGCATATAGGGGCGCCTGGGTGGCGCAGTCGGTTAAGTGTCCGACTTCAGCCAGGTCACGATCTCGTGGTCCGTGAGTTCGAGCCCCGCGTCAGGCTCTGGGCTGATGGCTCAGAGCCTGGAGCCTGTTTCCGATTCCGTGTCTCCCTCTCTCTCTGCCCCTCCCCCGTTCAGGCTCTGTCTCTCTCTGTCTCAAAAAAAATAAACGTTGAAAAAAAAATTTTTTTTAAAGAAATGGTAGGATATAAACTTGGCAACCAAAAGAAATAACACTGCAGAACCTTCACTACCTTCAAATCTCAAAGAATTAGCTATGAATGTTAATCAATACTAGTAGTGAAAATAACCTGGCCTGCAGCAAATAAGAGTTAGAATGACTTCTATGGAAAAAAAAGCAAAATAGATACATGAAGTGAATAAAAAGAGCTAAAACCAAAAAAAAAAAAAAAAAAAACAACCCTTTTGAGCATAGTTATATCTATAACTGTATGCAGTTATACCTGCAAATGGAACATGCATACATAAACCACATATGAAAATACCCAAGTTTGCTAACAGGCAAACAAAACCCTTAACAAAGTCCTACATACAGCTTTAGTTTGATGGCAATTTTAGAAATGTTTCACAAAAACGTTAAGTTTCTTTACAACTTACATAGAGCACGAACTCAGAATCAGAAATGAAATGTAGCGATGGGGACACGAAAAGGGAGGGAAAACCATTCCACGGTCATTTGAAAAAAAGTCAGTTCACATTAAAAATCTAAATACCTAATTTTAAGCCAAGTGTTAAAAATGATTCTTACCGAAAAATATTGCTCTGCTTCAAGCTGATCTTGTAGCTCCCGCATCTGTCCTTCATTTCCTCTATACTGTCTTCAGGTAAAAGAGAAAATAATAAATGAATGCTATTTATACTATACTTTGTATTATTCTTTATTTATTAAAGTTGCTAAAAATAAAAACGTTTACTAAAATGACCTTTGTTTTTAAAAGTCATAATTCACTATACAGTATTACTTTAATATTCATATTTGGTCAGGCCACACTGTCTCATTCTATTTTGCTCCTACTATACAAAGTAGAGGGAACTGTTTTTTACTGAACGTCACTTTCAGGAGAATATTAATTGTGGATTAATCCAAGTTGCAAAAATAAAAATGATATTTTATAAGTTTTAGTAGAGAAAAGCATCCTTAGGAATAAACCTTAAATGTCACATGTAGTATAGTAAGTGATTAAAAACAAGGCACACGAAAATATTCACAAATAATATTATACATACCATACATTATATATACATATAATACCATACATTATGGCCAATGAAGCATGGAGGTGGGGCTGGAAATAAAAAACCAGTAAGGAACAAGAAAGAAGGCAAGAACAATGACATGACAAAGGAGGAGGAACACAGACACACCTACATATATATAATACACACATGAACACAATTCACAAAGAAACAGACAAGACAGAAACACAATGTAACTCCCGGTTACATATTTTCAAGGATAAACAATTCCATCTGCATCTGCTGGGTTTTCATTTTAGATAGTGATAGATTTGTATTTTCAGCATCTAACAAGGCATATAGTTGATAAAAGGACATAATAAGTGTTCACTGAATGCTAAGTGAAAGTTATTCTGGGAGAAGAAAACTACAGAACACATAATGCGCAAATGAAGGCTCTAAAAGGGGGAAAAGAATTTTGCCAATATAAATCCAACAAAACAAAAACTGACAATTTTACCCAAGAATTACTATGATGTAAATGAAGCTGGCAAATGAAGGTATTATCATATAAATCTAGAGGAAATAAAAACACGTGACTTGGTATAAAATATACTAATCTTTGACATTAAATTTTTGAAGCATGTCTTTATACAAATTCTGAAAGCAATAATGAAACCTTGCATCATCTCCACTTCAAATAAGTGGACACATCACATTTCAGAGTAGAAGAAAAAAGGTACTTTGCATTCTGAGATGAACCAAAGGAACAAAACAAAACATAGGGTCATCATGTCTAACTCTAGTTTCTAAAATAAAGAAATACTGAACATTTCCCATGAGACACTGAATACTTAATAAAAAAGTTTATTCCTGATTTTTGTAATTCTAGTGTGAAGAAACAGGCCTTTTGTCGGTATGAAAATCATGAGAAAACTAATTTTCCACCGTAAATGGACTTACTGTAAAGTCAGTGGCCTTGATAATCTCCTTTTTTCTCCCTTTAAAGGTCTCTACTTTTTATTCAGTAAGGCTCCCTTGCAAACCTTTGCAAGTAAATTCTTTTTTCTAAATGCTTTTTTCCTAAGTCTTCCTTTCACAAATTGCAAACATATTATTTCTACACATATAAAATATCAAACATAAGCAAATGCAGAACACAAAAAAGAAACAAAAAAATGTTATTTTTGAGACTTACTTTGTAAGCTGAGCTAACTCAAATTCTAATAATCTCTTTGCTTCCAATAAAGTATTTATTTCCTGTTTCATCTGCTTTTCTAGACCTTTTAAATTGTCCGCTTCAAATGCTTGAGTCTTCAATTCATTCTGTAACAATACTCGCTTATTTGATTCCTGCTCCAGTTGCAGGGATAGATTCTTAACCTATGAATAAGAAAAATAATTGCAGTCTTAAATCTCACTAATAATTTAGTAAACATTATTTGAAAGAATATCAATCAAATCTCAAATGTGCTATACTGCCTTATACAGAGAATATTAGTATTCTAAAGAGTCTCCATTGTTGACATGTTATTTATAACTATAGAACTTACTATTAAGTCAAATTAATCCCCAAATTTCAGATATGAGATCTTGGAGGAAAAAGTCTGGTTTCTTTCGGTCCCAACATGTACAGAAATTTTAGAGTAGAGAATGGCTATAAAAGCCACTTTTGGAGGGACATAAGGGGTATTTAAATTCACCTTTTCTGATTCATAAATGTTTGTGCTCTGGTCTATAACCCTCTGAAGTTTAGTGAGGCCTTCCTTAACCCCTGGATGTAATTACTCATAACACTCCTACAGCATTCAGTACTTCCTCTTTAAATAAATGTCATGCTTGTAATTTTGATCTTAATATCTGTCTTTCCTTCTGGGCTCGAAGTTCCACAAAAGTCAAGAACGTATCTATCTTACGCAGTAATCCAACTCCCAGCAGAGCCGGGAAGATAAAAGGTGCTCAAAAATTACATTTTGAAATGACTGAGTATGGTCTTCCAAATTTTCAACATACTTTCTTCCTGCATGTTGGCTATAACAGGTATCTGCTAAATCTCTTTTCTTTCTTGTTCATTCTATAGAACACTACCAGACTAATTTTATTTTCTAAAAGAGTATTTTCACCTACAGCCTCCCATTTTAAGTTTAAATCATTATCAATACTTTGGTTCCCAAGTTTCCCATGACTATACAATATGTCTTTTCTTCTCTGGTCAGATCAAGTCCTTGTCTTTCACTTACCTATCTTCATTCACTGATCACTCTTTTATTATCATCATTATTGATAATGTTCCCTCTCTATCAACTCTAGCTTCTGACTCTCAAACTGTGAACTTTTGAGGTCTTACTCAATCTTTAAATAATGGAAATATCTCATTCCTCCTGTAAGAAGTCTTTCCTGATTATTCTGGTTTTCTCTCTCTCCCTTTTCTAACATATATGCAGACTGATTCCTTCCAGTCTTATAAGTGATTTTTAAAATACATATAAATAACCACAAGGATATAATGGCATTTTATCTTTTATTTATTGCTTTGTAAATGTGTACCCTGTGTTTTCCATCAATCTAAGCCAGTCAAGACTCTGTAGTTAACATTTTTCTTGAGATCTAAGAGCAATTTCTCCTCTTTGGGATTACAAGAGAACTTTACAATAAACTTGTGTGTGTGTGTGTTTTTAAAAAGCAGATGGCAATTTCTTCAGAAGAGGAGCTATGACACTTCTATAGAGTTGAACTGTCATAGTGCAAAATAGTATAAATCCTATGGTGTGACTGTTCAGCAACTATCTGTAGATAAAAATCCTAGGAAGGAAGGATACAGTGGTGGCTTTATAGCAGTAAACACATACACATACAGGTTATTTTATTCAAATCTCCTCCATGTTTTTTAAATTATAGATAACATTTCACTTATAATTTATGATTACTTCTCTTTTATAAGATCAACAAAATCAATACTATTTTTCTTACTTCATCCTCCATCCTTTCTTTATTTTCAGTCAAATGCTCAAGCTTCTGCTGAGATTGTTTCAGATCAACATCTAGCATTGAACACTGTTTCTCAATCTGAACAACTCTATTTTCAGCCTTCTCTCGAGCTTCTCTCTCTTCCTTCAGCTTCTTTTCCATTTCTGTGAGGAAAAAAAAAAAGTTACAGACATACATACTTTCACTTGCATGGGCTCTATAAGACAAACTGGTGTCAAAAATCCCTACTGTTTTTATCCTGGGATTCTAATGGAACAATTTATTACAGAAGTCCCAATGTCATTTGAATTATTTGCATAGTAGGATCTCTAAATGAAAGGAGTTATAAAATAAAGTAGAATAAAACCTTCTAAATCCAGCCCACGCCCAATGTTATGAGAAATTATTAAGTGCCATTTCTAGACCAGAAG
Organism: Felis catus; assembly: GCF_018350175.1. Lineage (NCBI taxonomy): Eukaryota > Metazoa > Chordata > Mammalia > Carnivora > Felidae > Felis > Felis catus. The sequence continues at coordinate 43,826,016 of NC_058379.1, forward strand.
GTGAAAATATAACTAGAAAAAAAAAATGAAGTAACTAAAAAGAAAAATGGAGGTAGTTCAGATAAAAGCAGAGAAATAAGGCTGTGGTTATTAATCTATACCTTACATTGTTCCAGAAAAGTTTCAAGGGACTTAAGGCTGATAGGAATTCTAATTTTTGCAATTCAGACAAACAAGATTCCACGGTAGTATAGTACCCACTTTAATTATTATCAAAAGATAAAAGTCTATAGTGAGGCTCCTTTTTTGAGATATGGTAACTAAGGTTCTGAAACATTCAATTTTCCAAGGTCCTGCAACTATTAAGTTGTACAGACATGATTCAAACTTAGTAAGTCTGCTTTTCCATTCTTGGAGACTGCCCTCTAGGTAACAAAATAGAAACCATTAGAATGGAACTTCCTCATCTTTCCCTCCAAACCTACAAACTTAGCCAAACCAGTAATCATTGCCTCTTAATTCCCATCTCTAATCAAACACAAATCATCCACTTCTGTTCTGGACTTTGTTCCTTCAATTATTTCATTTCTTCCCTGCCTCAACAATTTCCTTCTCCTAACTGAATCATTCTCACCAACATAATAATCTCATTTATTATCTCCCTTCCTAAAATATCCTCTACTGCTCTCACATTCCTCTTTAGCTACTATTCCATCTCTGTTCAGAAACTTCTGGAAGAACTTCCTGTCTCCAGTGCCTCCACTTACTGTCTCCAGTGCCTCATCTACTATACATTTACTACTTTCCCTTTTGGCCTCCATCTCCACCATTCCACTGAAACTGCTTTGTATGATAACCAGTGAGTGAGGCCCATCCTGCAAAATTCAGAAGACACACAAATGTCTGGGTCTTCATCTTTACTGACCTTAATAGAATTCTGTATATTGAATAACTTCCTCATTTTTTTTTCAATATTTTACTCTTTGAAATTCTAACACCATACTTACTTGGTATTCCTGCAACCCCCTTTGACTGTTATTGGTTTCCTTTGTAACATTTGGAAAATGTTAGACTACCCAAGGGCTCTGATATGATTCCATTTCTATTCTGCCCTATTTCCCCTTAGGAGGTTCTGTGCATGACTGTATAACTCCTGCTCTCCTCTGAGCTCCAGACTCATATATATTTGACATCTCCACCTAGATATCTAACATGCTTTTCAAAGTTAACATTTCTAAAATAGACACCTTTATTTCCCTCCCATCGCAAACCACTCATCCCATCCCAGTCATCTCAATGTCAAAACATATTAACATCCATCCAGTTGTTAAAATTAAAAAGCACCCCCCCTCCCCCCATAAAAAAAGAGCCAGAGCCTTTCTTGGTTCCTTTTTTAAATTTCCATCCAATTCATCACCAACTCTTACCCTCTTACCCTTTGTATCTACATTTCTTTCATGCTCTACTACCACTAATCCCTACACACTATATAGCCTTCTAGTTGATCTCCATTTTTAAACTGTTCTCTCTCAAAAGCATTCTCCATACAGCAGGAGTGGTCTTTCAAAAACATATGTTACACATGCCAGCACAGCTCAAAACACTACAATGGCTTCCCACTATTCTTAGAATAAGAGTATTGAACTTATCATCTCTTCTGCCTGGAACATACTTTCTCCTGGACGGTTCACTTTGCCTCAAATATTATTAGTTCAGAGAGGCCTTTCCTCAGAACCCCATCTAACATAGCAATACTTAGAAACTATCACACTGTATGTATTTTCTTCATATTAATGATTACAATCTGCACTGATTTTAATTTATTTGCTTTTTTTGATTATCTCTACCATCAGAAAATAATCTCTAAGAGGAAGGATTCTTGTCTTATTCTATGCTATATATTCCCAGGTGTGCCTGGCCTATAGTAGGCAGTCAACAAGTAATGTACGTGAAAGAAAGAAAAGTAGTTTAATATGGCTGAAGCACACCAGTTATGTGAAGTACACATAACAAAGTGCAGAGTAGTAAGACTATAAAGATGGGTAAGTGCCAACTCAAAGGTTCTTTATGTCCTGAGGAGTTTGACGGGTGCCTTGTAAACAATGAAAAGCCACAAAGGACTGGCACAGTAAGATTTAAATTTCAAAAGGATCATTCTGGCTTAAATGAGAACAATAGATTGATGAGCAGAACAACTGGCAGAGTAATAATTAAACAGATCAAGCAAATGATGATGTCACCATGAACTAAAAGAGAAAAGGAAAGGAGGAATATATTGTATATATCATTTGGAAGTAGAATTGCTGAATGATTCCCAGATTTCTGGCTTGGATACCTGGATGCTAAATACCACCACCCTTAGCCATAACAGTATTTCCCATTTTAAAAGCCTTCTATGTACAGGTACTTTATATGCATTTTTTCCATCTAATGTCTTTTTAATAATCACAGAGTAGGTAAGAGGCAAAACAGATTTGTTTGATTCCAAGCCTGGGCTGCTAAAAACTATACAGTCATTAACTAGGATCATGAGAATAAGAGATTAAAGCAGGTCTGACAGATAGGATCCTAAGTTTCCCCTTGAATGAGCAGAATTTAAAGTGTTAAGTGACACTTCCAGATTGTAGCAGGTTACAAAGTAAGTGCAAGGTGAAAAAAGGCAAACTCTTCTTTTTAAAAGTTTGGCTATAAAGAAATGGAATAAAACAGTGGCAGTTAGTAAGGATCAGAGATTACTGCAAGGGTTTGTCTATTTATTTGTTTGTTTATAAAGGAAGAGACTTGCACATGCTCACAAAATTAAAAAAAAATTTTTCTAATGTTTATTTTTGAGACACACACACACACACACACACACACACACACACACACACAGAGCGTTGAGCGGGGGAGGGGCAGAGAGAGATGGAGACACAGAATCTGAAGCAGATTCCAGGTTCTGAGCTGTCAGCACAGAGCCTGACGTGGGGCTCTAACTTATAAACCACGAGATCATGACCTGAAGGTAAGTTGGATGCTTATCTGACTGAGCTACCCAGGCATCCCACATGCTCAAAAAATTTTATCTATGTATCTATGTATCTATCTATCTATCTATGTATAATGGAAGAGACTTGCACATGTTCACAACAAGAAAGGATTCAGTGGAAGAGAAAAGGTTAAGGATGAAGAAAAAAAAAAGATAGTTAAGATGAGATAAGATGAGGCTAGATCTGAGTACAGCTAGCACGTATTAGTCAAACAAGAAGACGGTTAATATCTTAAAACAATTTTTTTTTAATGTTTATTTACTTTTGAGAGAGACAGAGCGCAAGCAGGGGAGGGGCAGAAAAAGGGAGACACAGAATCCCAAGCAGGTTCCAGGCTCTGAGCTGTCAGCAGAGCCTGACACAGGGCTTGAACCCATAAACTGTGAGACCATGACCTGAGCAGAAGTCAGATACTTAACCGACTGAGCCACCCAGGTGCCCCGAGGATCAATATCTTCTGAGAGGAAAGAAAATGAAGATGGGTAAAGAAGTAGGGTAGATTGATTAAGTAAGAGAACAAGACTTTGAGGCGTTCACACCTATGCTTTCATGATTTCTTTTTCAAATAGGAGAAAAGTTCACCTAAAAGTAGATGGATAAAGAAATGACATACAAAGCTTGAGAACAGAAGTAAAAGTCTGAGAGAAGGAAAACAGTGAGTGATATACTAAAAAACTAACAGCTCGCCTGAGGTTGGAGATAATGCATTGGGCTAACCCTCTCTGAAGAACTTATCTGATGTGAAGAAAGGAACTCATTAGTTTGATCTAGGGTTGTGTTTAGAGTCATAGTAAAGTGGAAACACAAAGGAATTGGAAAATTGAGGGTACTAAACAAGAAAGAAGATGAACAGACAATGATTTTCAGAATGGATCAGGAAGAAAATAAAGGAAAGGGCTAATAAAAACTGGGAGAAAAGAGAGATTCTACTGATATTGATAGAGAATGGAGGATAATAGAGTGAGGGAAATAGAAGGTAAAATTGTGATTTAAAAAAATGGAAGGTATCCAAAGTGAAAAAGGGAGAATCCTTTTACTGAATGACAATTTATAATTTTTAAGTGTTTATACTACTATAAAGTGAGATTTTAAACAAAACCAATTTTTTTGGTAGGCATTATTTAAAAATTACTCATGTAGAAAATATGAAAACCAACACTTACCACACATTGCAACAGACTTTGCCTCTTCAATAGACTGATGTTTGTCAGTTAAACGAGCTTTGGTTACTTTATGTTCATTTACCTCTTGTTCTAACCTTTGTTGTAATGATTTAAGCTTATAGTTTAAATCTATCTCTAAATTATTCTTTTCCTGTAAAATGAAAATGACTTATGTAATACACTAAGCAAAAGACACATTATTAAATCTTACATTATGTAATATTCCATAAGAGACAATATATGAATCACACTGGCCTGAAATGTGATACTGTATTTACTTAAATATTTTTATTTAGAACATTTATACTTTCTTGTATATTTCACATTATTATGTCTTACTTTAAAAATCATGATAAGCACATATAATTAAAAGCAAAATATCACCACCTCCTTCCCCCAGAAGGGTTTTGGTGGTAGTTGTATTCAGGAGGGTTCACTGCTAGAATCAGAAATGAATAGGACAATTCTTTAATTCATTAAAACATTTTTGCTGCCGCTTACAAAAAATTAAATTCAGATTTAAAACTATTAATTTACAGTTAAATTAAATGTACACCCAGATTTACACTGCCTTGACTAAAGGACAAGTCAAAATGTATTCCATTTGTTTGGGTGCATCTTCTTCTCTTCTTTCTTTCATCCTACATCCACAGTTATACCAGGCTTAGACATACTACTCTATTACAAAACATGTCCAAAGGACAGATAAGTGGTACATTTTCTGATCATTTATCTGAGGATCTAGTAAACCCACATTTAGGGAGAAAGTGAAAAAGTGAAAGTTAGATCTACATATTATCTATTTAATACTTTTCTTAGCAAGGTAAGGACAGAGGATAACCAATGACAGTTTTTGACTGGTAAGAAAACTATACGCAAGGGCCAATCACTTTATGCTATTTTCTATTTTGCTAACTCTTACCAACAAAATGGAAAAAGCACACATGGTCTACCATATACCTATCCTTTGTTTTCCTTCTTCATAAGGCTAGTAACATTCAGCATCTTCATTTTACCCAAGTACAAAAAACTGGGGGAAAAAATTCTACATGAAAAGATATTTCCAAACGAAAGTAATTTGTGATGATTCGATAATAGGAAACATCTAATACCCTTCAAAGTTAAAAACAAACAAAAATAACACAATAAAAAGCCCTAAGTAAGACACATACACACACTCCCACAAAACCACTACTGATCATAAAAATTTTTAGAAATGCAAGTATATAGGTGTGGCTGGGTGGCTCGGTCAGTAAAAGGTCCGATTCTTGATTTGGCTCACTCAGATCATTATCTCATGGTCATGAGATCGAGCCCCACAGCAGGCTCCTCACTGGGTGTGAAGCCTGCTTAAGATTCATTCTTTCTTTCTTTTTCTTTTTCTTTTTCTTTTTCTTTTTCTTTTTCTTTTTCTTTTTCTTTTTCTTTCTTTCTCTCTCTCTCTCTCTCTCTCTCTCTCTCTGTCTCCCTCCCTCCCTCCCTCCATCCTTCTGCCCCTCTCCCCTGTTCATGTACACATGCTCTCGCTCTCTCTCTCAAAAAAAAAGCAAGTATATAACATCAGGAATGAAGGCTATTTTATAAAAACATGTTATAGTATTTGGTAGCCAAGCACATATATCTCAAAATTGGTACACGTTAAGTCATTTACCTTTTCTGAGTGATTAAGCATGTCTTGAGCTTCTTTTCTTTCTCCTTCCACTCTTTCAAGATTATGCTTGAGATGCTTTACCTCTTCTTGTAAAGATGTAATTCGAGCTATCAAGTGAGAAAAAAGTTCAAGTCACAAAGCCATCAAAAGAAATGTCTTTTTTTCAGCATGACCATTAAGATAAAAAAGTTTTAAATTTCCTGATTAGGCTGAATTTATTAAATTATAAAATATTAAAATTATAAATTATTAAATACTAAAATTTTATAATTCATTAATTTAAGAATATTTTGTAATATATATAATAACTACAATATATAGTAGTAAATATGTTACTGCTAATTGGAGACCATTCAGTACATATTCCTAACTTCACAAATGGTCAAAGAGATGAAGCTTGAGCTTTATTCCGAAATTAGATATGAGTCCTTATTCAGTGTTCTTTTTCACCATGTTAAGAATAAGAATCTTTAGTTAATTGAGGCAAGTATTTAAGTTTTCTTTATGGGCCAGACATTCTGAAAAGTGTTTACTTTTTTTTTTTTAATTTTTTTTTTTTTCAACGTTTATTTATTTTTGGGACAGAGAGAGACAGAGCATGAACGGGGGAGGGGCAGAGAAAGAGGGAGACACAGAATCGGAAACAGCCTCCAGGCTCTGAGCCATCAGCCCAGAGCCTGACACGGGGCTCGAACTCATGGACCGCGAGATCGTGACCTGGTTGAAGTCGGACACTTAACCGACTGCGCCACCCAGGAGCCCCTACTTTTTTTTAGTATAACTTTATTTTTTTAATTTACATCCAAGTTAGCATATAGTGCAACAATGATTTTTAGGAGTAGATTCCTCAATGCCCCTTACCCATTTAGCCCATCCTCCCTCCCAGTGTTTAATTACTCTTAAACTTAGTGAAACCATACTCTAAAACATGCTTTAGGCTTATAGATTTTTAATGCATAAATATTTAACAAACACACAAATTTAATACATAAACACAGAATCTAACATTAATGAATATAATTATATTGTAAGTAAGAATCTATTTTCTTATTTTGTAATTCAAAGTAACCTAGGATTTGGTAAGGAAATGGATAAAGTGCCCCAGAAGGACCAGGAACAATCCTGTACTTTTCAAACTTCAATGTTTAACTTATTGGACCTGCCACAGACTTCAGTGCACTCTAGCTGCCTCTGTATTTTAGTGTTTCTGAATTAGCTTTTTTTTTTTTTTAAGTTTCTTTTATTTATTTTGAGATAAGAGTGTGTACAAGCAGGGGAGGGGCAGAGAAAGAAGAGAGAGAATTCCAAGCAGGTGTTGTGCTGTCGGTGCAGAGTCCGAGGCGGGGCTCGAACTCATGAATCATGATAACATGACCTGACTTGAAATCAAGAGTTGGGCACTTAACTAACAGAGCCACCCAGGCACCTCCTGAATTAGTTCTTTGATGGATAAATGAATATTAAATCTTTGGTACCCGATAATGCTTGTCTGCTGGGCTAGTTCTAGGATCCAGAGAGCAATGAAACAAATTTATTTACACACAAATTTACAGACAATACTGGCATTACATTCACATAGGAGATATGTTCACATAGGAGAAAGAACTACCTGCCAGTTTCTTTCAAATGGCTGAACAAAAATACAAATTATGTGTGTGTTTATATGGACAGAGAAAAGGAAATATGGTGATATGTTTAAATGTTGCAGTACTAGTAAAAAATTCTTCTTTCTGTATTTAAAGTAAACAGGCTTTAAAAATCTGTATAAAGATAGTAAATACAGATTAAGCTGTATTTTTCACGTGGAATAAGCTTATATAAACCAACTCCTAAGAATAAAAGGTAAAGAAAATATATAAAATATATATAAAGAAACTATAACTCGTCTGTATAATACATAAAAACAAAACAACCTCATATACCAAAATTTATAGAAATAGTGAAAAGGAATAAGAACCAAAAATCAGGTATCAGAACCCAAATTGATTAAAACAATAAAGCTTCTGGAGGAAAACAAGAACACCTTCATGATCTAATCAAACTATTCAACAGGCCACAATAAATACAGTACTAACCATAAAGGAAAAAAATATAAATTGGACTACATTAATAACAACAAAGGTGAGACCTCTTGTTCATTGGCAGACAGCATTTAAATGTGAAAAGGCAAAAGAGACAGGGAGAAAACAACTATGACACATGTATTTGACAGAGGACTAATACCTAATGCTCATACAAACCAATAAGAAAAAGGCAAACTATCCAAAAAAAAAAAAAAAAAAAAAAGAGGCAAAAGACTCGAACAACACATCGCAAACTGCCACTAAACATGTGAAAAGTTGCTCAATCTTAGACACCAGGGAAATGCAAATTAGTCCACAAGGAAATACCATCATATACGATTAGAATGGCTAAAACATCAATGCTGACAAATCTCAAATGGGGAGCAGTACTGTCCTTAATGAGGTTGCGGACCCACCAGAACTCTCATACACTCCTAGTGAATATAAACTGGGGCAGCTACTTTGATATACAGGCATACCTTGGAGATACTGCAGGTTGAGGTCCAGACCACACTAATAAAGTGAATATAGCAATAAAGTGAATCAAATGAACTTTTTGGTTTCCTGGTACATATAAAAGTTATATTTATACTATAGTATAGCCTATCAAGAGCACAATAGCATTGTGCCTAAAAAATGTACAAAACTTAATTTAAAAATACTTCATGTGGGGCACCTGGGTGGCTCAGTCAGTTAAGCGTCTGACTTCGGCTCAAGTCATGATTTCATGGTTCTTGAGTTCGAGCTCCACGTCAGGCTCTGTGCTGACAGCTCAGAGGCTGGAGCCTGCTTCAGATTCTGTGTCTCCCTCTCTCCCTGTCCCTTCCCTGCTCTCACTATCTCTCAAAAATAAAATTAAAATTTTTTTTTAAAAAACTAAAAATACGTCATTGTTAAAAAATACTAATAAACGTCATTTGAGGTTCAGCGAGTCATAATCCTTGGCTGGGTGGAGGGGTCTTGCCTCCATGTTTTGGCTGATGACTGATCAGGGTAGTGATTGCTGAAGGTTGGGTGACTGGTAATTTCTTAAAATAAGACAATAACAAAGCTTGCCACATGGATCAAATCTTCCTTTCACAAACAATTTCTCTGTAGCAAGTGATGCTGTTTGAAACCATTTTACCCACAGGACTTCTTTCCAAACTGGAGTCAATCCTCTCAAACCCTGCTGCTGCTTTATCTACTAAGTTTGCATAATATTCTAAATCCTTTGTTGTCATTTCATCAATTTCCACAGCATCTTCACCAGTAGATTCTATCTCAAGAAACCACTTTCCTTGCTCATCCATTAGAAGCAACCCCTCATCCAATTTTTATCATGAGATCACAGCAAATCAGTCACATCTTCAGTGACTTCTTCCACTGAAGTTTTAAATCCCTCAAAGTCATCCATGGGCACTGGAATCTTCTTTCCAAACTCCTGTTAATACTGATATTTTGGCCTCTTCCCCATGAATCATGAATATTCTTAATGGCACCTAGAATGGTGAATCCTTTCCAGAAGGTTTTCCACTGACTTTGCCCAGATCCATCATAGGAATCACTATGTATGGCAGTTAAACAGCCTCACAAAATTATTTCTTAAATAGTAAGACTTGAAAGTCAAAATTACTCCTTGATCCCCAGACTGCAGAATGGATGTTGTATTGAAAACAACATTCATCTCATTGTACATCTCTATCAGAGCTCTTGGGTGACCAGGTGCGTTGTCAATAAGCAGTAATATTTTGAAACCAGTCTTTTATTCTTAGCAGTAGGTCTCAACAATGGGCTTAAAATATTCAGTAAACCATGGTATAAACAGATTGCTGTCATCAGGCTTTGCTGTTCCATTTGTAGACCACAGGCAGAGCAGATTTAGCATAATTCTTCTGGGCTCTATGATTTTCAGGATGGCAAATGAGCACTGGCTTCAACTTAAAGTCAGCAGCTGTATTAGCCCCTAACAAGAGAATCTCTGAAGCTTTAAAGCCAGGCAGTGACTTCTCTCTAGCTGTGAAAAGACTAGATGGATTGTACGAGAAAAGTCATTTCACCTCTATTGAAAATCTGTTGTTTAGTGTAGCCATCTCAAGTAATGATCCTAGCTAGATCTGGATAACTTGCTGCTTCACCTTGGCTCTTTAATGTAATGGAGATGGCTTCTTCCCTTAGAACTCTGCTAGCTTCCAACTTTTCTTCTGCGGCTTCCTAACATCTCTCAGCCTTCACAGAATTGAAGAGAGTTTGGGTCTTGCTCTGGATTAGGCTTTGGCTTAAGGGAATGTTGTGGCTGGTTTGATTTTCTATCCAGACCACTAAGACTTTTTCTGTTTGAGCAAAAGGCTGTCATGTATTCACTGGAGTAGCACTTTTAATTTCCTTCAAGATCTTTTCCTTTGCACTCACAACATGGCTTACAGTTACATGACAGCTTTCAGTCATCATGGCTTTCGAAATGCCTTCCTCACTAATTGTAATCATTCCTGCTTCTTGATTTAAAGTGAGAGATATGTGACTTTTCCTTCCCACTGAACACTTATGAGGCCACTACAGGGTAATTATTAATTGGCCTAATTTCAATATTGCCATGTCTCAAAGAATAGAGAGGCCCAAAGAGAAGGAGGAGGAGAGATATAGGAGAATGGCTGGAAGGTGGGGTAGTCAGAACACACTCACTTATTAAGTTTGTGGTCTTACATAGGTGTGGTTCACGGCACCCCCAAACAATTACAATAGTAACACCAAAGATCACTGATCAGAGATCACCATAATAAATATAATAATGTGACACAGAGAACATGAAATAAACAAATGCTGTTGGAAAAATGGTGCTTAAAGACTCACTCAATGCAGGGCTGCCACAAATGTTCAATTTGTAAAAAAAATGCAGTATCAGTGAAGTGCAATAAAGCACAGTGTATAAAATGTGGTATGACTATACCTGGGATGTATTTACAAAAGGTAAACAAACTGTATGGCTCTGCCATTCCTAAGTGTATACTAACAAAATGCACAGGAATGTTTACCAAAAAAACATGTACAAGAAAATACCTATAAACACTAATCATAATAGCCCCCAAATGGAAATAATTGCAGTATCCATTCACCACAGAATGAATAATAAACTGCTGTGGCCATACATAATAAATGGAATCCTACATAGCAAGAAAAACCTATTGCCATATACAACAATACAGATGAAAATTTTAAACATAAGGGTAATGAAACAAACCAGATACAAAGGAGTGTTTGCTGCATGATTCTATTCATAAAATTCAAAAACAAGCAACATTAATTTATACTGTTAAAAGTCAGAACAATGATTACTTGGGAAGAAAGGGGTTAGTGACTAAAAGGAAACAAAGGGGGACTTCTGGGTTGCTAGCAGTGTGCAATTTCACAATCTCAATTTTTGTTATGAGGGTGTGTTCGTGTTGTGAAAATTTCTCCAGATGAGTATTTTTTATGTATTATGGTATGTGCTACATGTTAAATTTCAACAAAAAAATGCACTTAAAAAAGAAATCTAAATTTCTTAAAATCCCCAAATATGAAATCTACCCCTTAACCTTGAGGCCCATCAACTACACATAAATCTTAAAAATAAATACATGGGTAATTAGAAATTGCACATTAAGGTGAACAACCCTCAAGCTCAGACGCATTTAATATCATTTATAATAATAAATTCTAATCCAGTAAGAAGATATGTCATAAAACCTTAACACACTAAACAACACTGTATTAAAAATATACAAAGTATGGTATTTATGAAATACCCACAGCTAACACCACTCAAGAAATAATATGAAAAAAAATTAAGGGGCGCCTGGGTGTCTCAGTCGGTTTGGCGTCTGACTTTGGCTCAGGTCATGATCTCGTGGTTTGTGGGTTCGAGCCCCACGTCGGGCTCTGTGCTGACAGCTCAGAGCCTGGAGTCTGCTTCAGATTCTGTGTCTCTCTCTCCCTCTGCCCCTCCCCTGCTCATGCTCTGTCTCTCAATAATAAATAAACGTTAAAAAGAATTAAAAAAAAATTAAGACAATTTCATTTGAAATAGCATCTAAAAGATACCTGGGAATAATTTAGTCTAAAAGTTACAAGACTTGTGTACTGAAAACTAAAAAACACTGTTGAAATTAATTAAAAAAAAAACCCAGATAAACAGAAATACAGCCTGCGTTCATGGACTGGAAGACTTAACATGTTAAGATGGCAATCCTACCAAAAATGATTTATAAATTCAATATAATCTCCATCAAAATTCCAAAGATCTTTAATGTAGAAATGGAAAAGCATACCATCAGATTCATATGGCACTGCAATGAGCCTTGAAAAGAGCTAAGGCAATATTGTAAGAGAATAATAAAGTTCAAGGACTCAAACATCCCAATTTCAAAATGTGCTACAAAGCTACAGAGATTAAGATGGTGTGGCACTGGCATAAGGAAAGATCTACAGAACACTGGAAAGAACTAAGAATCCAGAAACAAACCCATATAAATACAGCCAACTGACTTTCAACAAGGATGACAAGGTTATTCAATGAGGGGTACTGGAACAAATTAATATTTTGACACAAAAGAATGAAGTTGGACCCCTACATCATGCCATTAAAATTAACAAAAATTAACTCAACTTAGGTCAAAGACCTAAATATAAGTGCTAAAACCATAAAACTTTTAGAAGAAGATATAGGGGTAACTCTTGATGATACTAGAGTTGGCAATGTATTCCAAGATATGACACCAAAAACATAAGCAACATATATACAGATGAATAGGATTTCATCAAAATTAACTTCTGTATATCAAAGGACATTTTCAAGACAAACTATAGAATGGGAATAAATATTAGTAAATCATATACCTAATGTACATATATTTTATGTGCAAGTAAGCACATAAAGATATGTTCAACATCATTAGTCATTAGAGGAATGAAAATCAATACCACAATGAGATACCACTTTGCAGCCACTAGGGTGACTATAACCAAACTCACTTAAATAACAAGCATTAGCAAGGATATGGAGAAACTGAAACACTCCTAAATCACTGGTGGAAATATAAAATGGTATAGCTGTTGTGGAAAACAGTTGATAGTTCCTCAAATGTTAAACACAGAATTATCATATAACCCAGCATTTCCATTCCTAGATATTCCCAGAAGATCTGAAAACAAGTATTCTAATAAATACATGAATGTTCACAGCAGTGTTATCCACAATAATCAAAAGGTAGAAACTCAAATGTCCATCCACAGATGAATGGTTAAATAAATATGGTATATACACACACTAGATATTACTCGGATATAAATGAAGTACTGATTCATGCTACAACATGGATGAATCTTAAAAATATCCTAAGAAGTCTGACATAAAAAAGGTCACGCGTTGTATAATGTCATTTAACTGAAATATCCAGAATAGCTAAATTCAGAGATACAAAGCAGAAGTTGGCTGCCGGGCACTAGGTGGAGGGGGATATAGGGATGGATAATTTAATAAGTACAAGGTTTTCTTTTGGGATAATGAAAATTTTGGAACTAGATAAAGGAGGTGATTGCACAACATTAAGAATGCATTAAATGACACTAAATTGCACAGTTAAATTTTTTTTGTAACATGAATTTCACCTCAATAAAAAAAATATACAAAGCAAAGCTGTTAGAAATACAAGGGAGCTATAAAAAAAAAAAAGCCACAATCATAGCGGTAACTTTTAAAACATGTTTCAAAATTTGGGAGACTAGTTGATGGGGGGTGGGAGGGAGGGGAAAGTAGGTGATGGGCATTGAAGGAGGGCACCTGTTGGGATGAGCACTGGGTGTTGTATAGAAACCAATTTGACAATAAATTTCATATTAAAAATAAAAAATAAATAAAAATTTAAAAAAATTGGGGAGATTAAACACATTTACAGGGAAGATGGTGCAGCAGGAAGAAACTAAGTTTGCTATGGACACACCTTGGTAACAGCCACATCAGTGCAACTAATTCGGAAAAAGACCGAAAGACTGGCAGAACAGACTTCAACAGCTAATCATAGAGAGGAAGCCCCACTGAGAAGGGTATGAGAGGTGGAAATGCAGTCAGAAATGAAACTCCATGGTGACTACCCAGAAAGGGGAGGGACACCATAAGCATGAAGAAAGAAGAGGAGCAAACCCTCCCTCAGGCACACCAGGTATGGGGAACCTGCACTGGGAAGGCAAGTCCCCATAACATTAGGCTTTGAAAACCAGTGGGCTTTAACTTTGTGAGTTTTTATAATCAGAAGGGCTTAACTCTGGGTACTTTAAAAATGAGTTGGCTCAGCTCTGGGAGAGTTGGAGGGCAACAGGAAACTGAGTTACTGCCCCTAAAGAGCCACCATAATAAACAACCCTGCTAAAATACAGCATAGAAGCTGCAATTTGAAAAATTCCTGGAGTATATGGGAAGATGATTCATTAATCTCAGAATGTACACTGGAGGGCCAGGGATCTTTAGGAGACTTCGCCAAGAACAAAAGGCTAAGAGCTGGCAGGTGACAATGTCTCCCCATGGCTCAGCCTAGACTGCCTGACACATTCTTCTGCAGATCCACGCCATCCAACTTGCCTCACTCCAAAGCAGCTTCTGCCAGAGAAACACACTGCAAGTAGCCCTGACAGGGACTCACACAACTTCAAAGCAACTCCTGACTTGGGGAGAGGGGAAGATAACCACACATAGCAGTGCAACTCCAGCCTGAACATATGGACTAGGGGTAGGAAATGGGTCTGACGGCTGGCCATACCCACCAACATAAGCTTCTTGGGGACAAGGCAGGGAGAACACCCTACAGACTGGCACTACTGTTGGCAGCCCCAATAGACAGAATGGGGTCAGGCATCTGATTTGACTGCAGGTCTTAACCGCCAAAGAAAGCCTCTCCCTGACCTCAACTGAGGTATATGGGCTATGGGCTAAGTTGTGACCTCAACTGAGGTATATGGGCTAAGGGCAGTCATATGCATCAGACTTGGGCTCAGGTCATGATCTCCCGGTCCATGGGCTCAAGCCCTGCATCGGGCTCTGTGCTGACAGCTCAGAGCCTGAAGCCAGCTTCGGATGCTGTGTCTTTCTCTGCCTTACCTGCTCACGCGAACGCATGCACTCTCCTTCCCTCCCTCTCTCCCTCCCTCAAAAATAAACATTTTTTTTTAAAAGGGAAGATTATAGCAATACAGGACTATGTCATGATGAAGCAAGAAAAATCTCAAGTAAACTCACCTTATGCCTAAGGAAACTAGAAAAAGAACAAAGCTCAAAGGCAGTACAAAGAAGGAAATAAAGATGAGAAAAGAAATAAATTCAACAGAAACTAAAAATATAATAGAACAGATCAATGAAATAAGGAGTTGGTTCTTTGAAAAGATGAAGACTGATAAACATATAGCCAGATTTATCAAGAAAAGAAGAAAGGACTCAAATAAGTAAATCAGCAGTGAAGGAGGAGAAATAAAAACGGACATCACTGAAATACAGAGGATTATAAGAGGATATTATGAAAAATTATATGCCAACAAGTTAGACAACCTAGAAGAAATACATTCTTAAAAACTGAATCAGAAAGAAATAGAAAATTTGAACAGACTGATTACTAGCAATGAAACTGAAATCAGTAATTTAAAAATTCCCAACAAACATAAGCCCAGGACCAGACGGCACCACAAGTGAATGTGACAAACATTTAAAGAAGAGTTAATACCTATTCTCAAATTATTCCACAAAATGGAGGAAGAAGGAAAAATGCTATAAGGACACATTAGCCAGACACTACAAAAAAAGGAAACCTATAGGCTAATTTCTCTGGTGAACACAGATGCAAAAATTCTCAACATAATATTAGCAAACTGAATCCACCAATACACTGGAAAATCATTCACCATGATCAAATGGGATTTATTCCCAGGAGGCAAGGGTGATTCAATATTTGCAAATCAATCAGAGTCATAAAACACATTAACAAGACAAAGAATAAAAACCACATGCTTTTACAGAAAAAGCATCTGACAAAACAACATCCATTCACGATAAAAACTCTCAACAAAGTAGGTTTAGAGGAAACATACCTCAACATAATAAAGACCATATATGAGAAACCCACAGTGAACATCATACTCATGGGGAAAAGCAGAGCTTTTCCACTAAGATCAGGAACAGAAAAAGATGTCCACTCTCACCACTTTTATTCAACATGGTACTAGAAGTCCTAGGCACAGCCATCAGACAAGAAAAAGAAATAAAATGCATCCAAATTGGTAAGGGAAAAGTAAAACTTTTGCTATTTGCTGATGATATGATACTATATATAGAAAACCCTAAAGACTTCACCAAAAAACCATTAAAATGAATATATGAATTCAGTAAAGCTCCAGGATACAAAGTTAACATACATAAATTTGTTGCATTTCTATATACTAATAATGAAGTAGCAGAAAGAGAAATTATGAAAACCTCATGTGCAATTACACTAAAAATAATAAAATACTTAGAAATAACTTAACCAAGGAGGTGAAAGACCTGTACTCCAAAAACTAAAACACTGGTGAAAGAAACTGAAGATGACACAGACAAATGGAAAAATATTCCATGCTCATGGATTAGACGAACCAATATTATTAAAATACCCATACTACTCAAAACAATCTATAGATTTAACATAATCTCTATCTAAATATCAACAGCATTTTTCACAGAACTAGAATAATCTTAAAATTTGTATGAAACCTTAAAAGACCTGAATAACCAAAGCAATCTTGAAAAAAAATGAACAAAGCTGGAGGTATCACAATCCCAGATTTCCAGATCTACAAAGCTGTAGTAATCAAAACAGTATGGTATTGGCACAAAAACACAGATGGATCAAAGGAACAGAATAAAGAGTCCAGAAATAACCCCACATTTATGTGGTCAATTAATCTATAACAGAGGAGGAAAGAGTATAAAATGAGGAAAAGACAGTCTCTTCAACAAATGGGGCTGGGAAAACTACATGCAGGAGAATGAAAGTGGACTACTTTCTTATATCATACACAAAAATAAACTCAAAATGGATTGAAAACCTAAATGTGACACATGAAACCATAAAACTCCTAGAAGAAAACATAGGTAGTAATCTCTTTGATGTTAGCCACAGAAACATTTTTCTGGATATGTCTCCACTGACCAGGGAAATAAAAGCAAAAGGAAGCTATTGGGACTACACCAAAATTATAGGCTTTTGCACAGGGAAAAGCATCAACAAAACAAATAGGCAACCTAGTGAATGTGAGAAGATATGTACAAATGACTTATTGATAAGAGGTTAATATCCAAAACATCTAAAGAATTTATACAACTTAATACCAAAAAACCCCACAAATAATCTTATTTAAAAATGGGCAGAATGCCTGAAGAGACATTTTTCCAATGTTGAGATAAGATGCTCAACATCTCTAATCAACAGGGACATGCCAATCAAACTTCAATGAGCTATCACTTTACATCTGGGAGAATGGCTAAATCAAAAACACAAGAAATAATAAGTGTTGATGAGGATGTGGAGAAAAAGGAACTTTCATGCACTGTTAATAGGAATGCAAATTGGTGCAGCCACAGTGGAAAATAGTATGGAGGTTCCCCCCCAAAACTAAAAATAGAATTACCATACAATCCATAATTCCACTAGTGGGTATTTACCTAAAAAAACCCACAAACACTAGTTTGAGAAGTTAAGTGCACCCCTGTGTTTATGGTAGCATTAGTTACAATAGCCAGGATATGGAAGCAACCTAAGTGTCTATTAATAAAAGGGTGAAGAAGATGTGGTATACATATACACAACAGAATGTTACTCAGCCATAAATGTGAACGAAATCTTATCATTTACAACAATAAGGATGGAGTTAGAGGGTATTATGCTAAGTGAAATAAGTCAGTCTGAGAAAGACAAATACCATGTGATTTCACTCATATGTGGAATTTAAGAAACCAAACGAACAAAGAAAAGAAACAAACAAAAATAGACTTTTAAATACAGAAAACTGGTGGTTCCGAGAGAAAAGGTGGGTGGGGGGACAGGCACAAAAACAAAGGAGATTGAGTATACTTATCTTTTTTAAAAAATGTTTATTTATTTTTGAGACAGAGAGTGGGGGATGGGTGGTGCAGACAGAAGATCTGAAGCAGCCTCTGAGCTGACAGCAGAGAGCTCAACGTGGGGCTACAACTCACGAACCATGAGATCATGACCTGAGACGAAGTTGAACGCTTAACTGACTGAGCCATCCAGGTGCCCCAAGAGTACAGTTATCTTAATGAACAACAACAAATTCACAGAATTGTTGAATCATATTGTATACTGAAATTAGTATAATACCGTATGTTAATTACACTTCAGAAAAAAAAAAAAAAAAACTGGCAGACTAAAGACACAAAGAATAAATGGAATCTTAGAACTAAGTCACCAAGGGGTGAGAAAACTCACTGATTAGAAAATGGATGTTGTTTTTTCTTCCAAAAAGCAACCCTAAAACCATAGTAAGTAAAAAAACCTATACAATTTTCAAGTTCCCATGTAACAATTAAAAACAAAACAAAAATTATTATGAACTAAAAACAAAAAGAAAATCATTAAACATTTCAGAAGAAGTAAAAACCTGCTAATAGTTTCTGATGACAATACCATAAATTAAGAAATTAACAATTATAATGGGAAATAAGTATTTCCTACTTTTGTCCATTAATAAGTCTTCCAAACATTTATCTACCCATTAGTACTAAGTACCCACAGTACCCAGGCTTCAGTCTCTGAATGCCATATGCCACAAAAAATGACTACTGTTCCTTAGAAAACTGGTAACTCCAGGTCTGGTAGAGAAAATAATTCTAGAAAATATATTATGCATAACAAAAAGAAAAGGAGCAGTAAATTTGAAGAGATTCTCACTGGCCTCAAATAAGCATCAGTAAAAATACTGCAATGGGCTAACGGATATCAAATATATTAAAATCCAGAAGTTCATAAATATATTTAAAAACGTCGTTGGTCATCTTTGGAGGATGGAGGGGAAATGACTTACTGTTCTGAAATATACTAAAAGAATAAATATTTAGTCAGACTTTATTTTATAAGCTGTACCTCATTATAACTATTTAATTGAATAGTAGTATTCCAATTAACAAATGAATGAAGAATGATACAAATAGATCATCATAGTTGAAAACTCCTAAATAGATACAGGATCTAGGCAATGATATTCAATAGCTGCTAACATCACAAAACAAGATAGCCAGACTTTATTTGCTTCCTGGTACCTAAATAATACCGCTTACAAGTATAAGCTTGTAAACAAAATATTCTTTCAAAGTAATTCAAAAATTCTGTCAAAGCCCTATCTGAAATAGATCAAGCCTCTAGACGCACCAGTTTAAAGTACTACAAGGGACAGAGCAACATGTTTGCTAGTTTCTTCAAATAACAGTAAAAACAAACTTCAAAGAACAAAAAAGGGAGAAGAAACCTATAGATAAAAGAAACCTAAAGGACACATTAATGAAATGCAATGTACAGAGCTTGACAGGATCCTAACTGAAGCTAAATAAATACAACAAAAACAACAGATTATGGGACTACTTGAGGAATGTGAACGCTGACTAGATATTTTACAATATTGTTATCTTTTTTCCAGGTTTGATGATATTATGGTTATTATTCTTTTTCAAGTCCTTATCTTTGGGGTGCCTGGGTGGCTCAGTTGGTTAAGCATCTGACTCGTGATCTCACAGTTCATGGGATAGAGATCCACGTTGGCCTCTGCGTTGGCA
This sequence comes from Felis catus, assembly GCF_018350175.1. Lineage (NCBI taxonomy): Eukaryota > Metazoa > Chordata > Mammalia > Carnivora > Felidae > Felis > Felis catus. The sequence goes on from NC_058379.1 coordinate 43,845,686, forward strand.
GTGTGGAGCCTGCTTGGGATTCTTTTTCTCTCCCTCTCTCTCTGCCCCTCTCCTGCTCATGCTAGTTCTCTCTCTCAAAATAAATAAAACATAAAAAAAAAAAAAAAAGTCCTTGGGAATGCAAACTGGTGCTACTCTGGAAAAGTGTGGAGGTTCCTCAAAAAATTAAAAATAGAACTACCCTATGACCCAGCAACTGCACTATTAGATATTTATCCAAGAGATGCAGGGATGCTGTTTCGAAGGGGCACATGCACCCCAATGTTTATAGCAGCACTATCAACAATAGCCAAAGTATGGAAAGAGCCCAAATGTCCATCGATGGATGAATGGTTAAAGAAGAGGTGGTATATATATATAATGGAGTATTACTCGGCAACCAAAAAGAATGCAATCTTGCCATTTGCAACTATATGGACGGAACTAGAGGGTATTATGCTAAGTGAAATTACAGAAAAGACAAGTATTGTATGACTTCACTCATATGAGGACTTTAAGACACAGAACAGATTAACTAACACAAGGGAAGGGAAGCAAAAATAATATAAAAACAGGGAGGGGGACAAAACATAAGAGACTCTTAAATACAAAGAACAAACAGAGGGTTACTGGAGGGGTTGTGGGAGGAGGATGGGCTAAATGGGTAAGGGGCATTAAGGAACCTACTCCTGAAATCATTGTTGCACTATATGCTAACTAAAATGGATGTAAATTAAAAAATAAATTAAAAAAAAAATCCAGCAGTTAAAAAAATAAAGTTTATGCAGTATTGTTAAAAACAAAAACAAAAAACCCACAAAGTCCTTAGCTTTAAGAGATACTGAAATATTTACAAATTAAACAAAGTAATGCCTGAGATTTGCTTCAAAAGAATTCAGTGTCAGGTTTGGGAAAGGGAGGTGGGGGTATAAACAAAACATGACTGGCTGCTAGATGAAGATTACTGAAGTTGGATGATGAGTACACACAAGGAGATCATTATAATATTCTACTGTGGTATATGTATGAAATTTTCCAAAATTCAAAGTTGAAGAAACCAACTAAAAAATGGTTTTTAACAAAACTTTTTCAAATGGTTAATTAAAAAAATTTCTCTTTGCATTTCAATCTAAGAATCACAAAGTTACTGGATGACAAGCTTATCATTTCATTTAAAATTTTCATTCCTTAATGACATTTTGATCTGTATCCATTCTTTTTGTTTAAGCCTCTATCTCCTAGACTTTTAGAAGCTAGCTTTTGTCTGTTACAGCAGCCTTGAAATACTAGTCCAAGTGTTGGCAAACTTCAAGCCCTCAGCCTGCTTCTCTATAGACATGAAGCTAAGAATGCTTTTTCATTTTTAAAGGGTTGTGAAAGGTAAAAAAGAATACGTAAAAGCAACAGTATGTAGCCCACAAAGGCTAAAATATTAACCAGTTATGTTTGGGAAGTCATTTCCCATACACAACAAAGAAGCTTCTGCCCATTATGGATACATGGAAGACATTTAACTAGGAAATAATCATGACCCTGTCAGAAGCCCAGCATCACAAACTATGAGAAATTTATACCTGAGGGACCTGAAATTCCTATGAACCACAGAAGATTAATGTAAGATCTGTGGGTTTTTTTTACCACGATGAATCTTTAATACGTATATTGAGCCTCATATAAATTGCGTACATTTTTTAAAAGTTTATTTACATGTTGAGACAGAGACAGAGCGCATGCAGGAGTGTGGAGGAGGAAGGGCAGAGAAAGAGAGAATTGCTGTCAGTGTGGAGCCTGACCCAGGGCTTGATCTCACAAACCATGAGATCATGACCTAAGCTGAAATCCTGAGTCGAACACTTAACTGACTGAGCCACCCAGGCACCCCAAGTTGTGTGCATTAAAAAAAATGTGTATTTATTTTTGAGAGACAGCAAGTGGGGAAGGGGAAGAGAGAAATGGAGAAGAGAGAATCTGAAGCAGGCTCTGCGAGGTCAGCACAGAGCCTGATGTAGGGCAGAAACGCACAAACCATGAGACCATGACCTGAGCTGAAATCAAGAGTCAGATGCTCAACTGACTGAGCCACCCAGGCGCCCCAAGTTGTGTGCATTTTAAATGTATATGAGCTTTTTGATTCATGAAGCATTGAAAAAGGATAAACATCAACAATAAAGCATGCTATATATTTTCCTTACCTTCACCTATATCTAAATATTAGATTCAGTTAAAACCACTGTTGATGAACATACGATGGTCTCTTCCTTGAAAGCAAAAGCACTTCAAGGCTCAGTCATCATATCCAGCAGATCACAGACTTAAATAATTTTAAAATTGGAGTGATTATAAGGGTCACCTATTCTAATCTCCTTGGTTTATATATACAGAAAGCAGGTGAAGTGACTTTCACACAGGTAATAAGCTGTACATAAAAAGACCTAGAGAAGCAATTTAAGGAAGTGAACTAGGAGGTTTTTTTAACGCATATAATGAAGTTACTTTCTTGGTTACATTCAAATCTATTTTAAGTCTAGTCCCTGAGAAATAAGATTGCACAACGCTCCTCAGCTAAAAACCAACAGGAGATCTTAATTTCCGTTTCCATAGTCACAAAAACTGACCCTGACCTCTCTCCACAGAATTATAGCTAGTCATCAAGCCCCATGAGAACCCAAACTATGTTCCCATCCTGTGACTAAGGTTAAAAGGACTACCCCTCCTCCAGCTTTCCCCTGAGACATCTGGCAACTTCTATGCGTATCTGTTTTGATTATGTAGTATGGATCCTTTTGCTAATAGGAACAGAAAATAGAAAAATATGTGAGAAGTGGGTAGAGACAGGAATCATTTTGAAAACAAATTGATTATATTTCCATTACCAAAACTGTTTCTTTACTGTTACACTCAATTTTTTCCTTTTAGATTTATAAAGACAGCTGATATCTGTAATCCTAACCTTCCTAAGAACATAGTTCTTTATTAGCAATGGGATTCTATTTCTGTAATTCAGTTTCTATTTCTGCCAACAATGCACAAGGAATTCCCAGGTTTTAATAGTTATAATCTTCTTTTGATTAGTCCCACTTTGAGTAAGGCTTTTGTGAATTAGGCATGTTTTAAAATTAAGTTTTCAGTATTCTGGCTGTAAAATTAGAAATACATTACTGACCTCACAGGGGTGCCTGTGAGAGTGAAGAAATTACAATGTGACAGAAAAGTAGGAATTATCCTGAAAGAGAAAGAATGCTAATCACTTCCAATTTCACCAAAGTTATTTTGTTTATGAGAGCAATATGATAAAAAATATATTACTTTACACTTAAAAATGATTAATATGTTTTTAGCCACAATTAAAAATAAATTTTTAAAAATTACCTTCCTTTGATAAACAAAATACGTATATACATATAATGGAACATTATTCACACTTAAAAGGGAAGAAAATTCTTATTTCTTTTTAAAAATTTAAGTTTTAAGTTTTATTATTTTTATTTTTATTTATTTTTTTATTATGTACAAGAGTACAAGCTGGGGAGGGGCAGACAGAGGGAGACATAGACTCCAAAGCAGGCTCCAGGCTCTCAGCTGTCAGCACACAGCCTAACATGGAGCTCGAACTCGTGAACCACGAGATCATGACCTCAGCCGAAGTCGGATGCTCAACCGACTGAGCCACCAAGGCGCCCCCAAATTTTAATTTTTTAAATTCAAGTATAATTAAGTGTTATAATAGTTTCATGTATACAATACAATGATTCTACAATTCTATACATTACTCAATGTTCACTGGTAAGTGTGTTCTTAATCCCCTTTACCTAATTTCACCCAGCTATCCGTGGCAACCACCAGTTTGTTCTCTGTATTTAAGATCCTGTTTTTTGTCTCTTTTTGTTTGTTCTTTTGTTTCCTAAGTTCCACATGTGAGTAAAATCATATGGTATTTGTCCTTCTCTGATTTATTTCAATTAGCATTATACCCTCTAGGTTTGGTCATGTTGTTGCAAATGGCGAGATTTCATTCTTTTTTTATGGCTGTGTAATATTCCACTGTGTATATACACACAATGTATACACATATATATTACTTCTTTATATAATATACAGTATATGTATATATACACATACATATTGTACATGTTACTTCTTTATCCATTCATCTATGGAGGGACACCTGGGTTCCTTCCATATTTTGGCTACTATAAATAATGCTACATTAAACAAAGGGGTGCACTCCTCTTTTTCAAATTAGTGCTTTTGTATTCTTTGGGTAAATACCCAGTAGTGGAATTACTGGGTCATATGGTAATTCTATTTTTAATTTTTGGGGGAACATCCATACTGTTTTCCACAGTAATTGCACTGATTTTCAGTCCTACCAATAGATGGGAAGTGCACAAGGGATCCTTCTTCTTCACATCTAAAAAAGAAGGAAATTCTGATACATGCTACAACATGGATGAATCTTGAAGACATTATTCTAAGAGAAATAAGACAGATACAAAAGGATAAATATTGTATGGCTCCTCTTTTATGAGGCAGTCAAATTAATAGAGTAGAATAGTGGTTACCAGCAACTGGAAGGACTGGAGAATGGCAAGTTATTGTTTCATGGGTATAGTGTTTTAGTTTGGGATGATAAAAAGGTTCTGGAGATGAATAGTAGCTGTGGTTGCATAAAAATGGACTTTATGCTACCGAGGTGTACACTTAAAAATGGCTAAACCAGTAAATTTTACCACAAGAAAAAATATTACCTTGAAGGTCTCCAATCATCTCAGAATCATGACCTCTGTCTCTTCGTTCAGCTTCTAACACAGCTTGCAGCTGGTAATAGTCCTTGTCCATTTGTGTCTTGGAATTCTCTAAAATTCTATTTCTCTCCTGCAATTCTCTGTTTAAGGACTCTAGCTGACTAATTGACTTACTCATCTCTGTGTGACTCTTCCTTAATCTTACAGCTGTGTCTGATTCTGTCCTAAGTAAGTCATTGGCTTCTTCTAGCTATTAAAAAAAAAAAAAAAATAGTGAGAGCAAGAAAATAGGTTGTTGACCAAAATACAATCAAATTTACTTTAATTAATTATAATTTTCAACAGCTTAGTTAAAAAACTCACCTGCTTTTGTAACTGTGTCAGCTTCTCATTAGCAAGCTGTGAATTTTGACTTACTTTCTTTAAGTCTTCTAACTGATCCTTTAATGTAGAAACTAGAAAATGAAGAAAAAATGTAGAAATTAGAAAGTTATTATAGAGGAAACATGTAAGTACCTTAAAAAACTATTGTAGCCATAGTCAGCTACAATAGGTCCACTCCCAAAGTCATATTTCATCATGGAAGTACTTATATTTAAATTCAACAAAAAGTACAGCATTGTTTTACAATATAGACCACAACAGATTTGTTTTCAGCCTTGTAATAATTAAATTCTTTTTTTTTTTTTTAATGTTTACTTTTGAGAGAGAGAGAGAAACAGAGCATGAGCTGGGGAGGGGCAGAGAGAGACGGAGACACAGAATCTGAAGCAGGCTCCAGGCTCTGAGATGTTAGCACACAGCCCAAAACAGGGCTCGAATTCATGAACCGTGAAATCATGACCTGAACCTAAGTCGGACACTCAACTGACTGAGCCACCCAGGTGCCTCAATATTTAAATTCTTTATTCTATTAATAAGCTCAATCTACTAGTGAAATATAATAAAGCTAGTTCTAGTATTATTTATTTTTGAATAGCATAAATCTTTGAATATCTAAAGATCTAAAAAACAGTTCGAAATTCAAAAGTACCAAATGGTCTTAGTGTAGGATAAGCTTTCCTCCCTCCATAGTTTCCCAGTCCTTCTGGTTCTCCTCCCAAGCAACAGCTATTACTAATTTCTTGCATATGCTTCATAAGACAGTGTATGTGTCCATACCCTCATACATAAAAACACACAAAATATATATTTTTCCACATCTACACACACACTTAAGCATATACAGACAAGCACTCTCATTTTAAACAATACTATTTTTTTCACTTAAAAGTACATCTTAGCCATAATGCTACAATGAATACCTTGTTTATATATCAGTGTGCATGTGCACAAGTGTATACATAAATTAATTCCTAGAAATGAATCACTGGATCAAGGGTATAGAAATATATTTTAAATGTATTTTTAACACTAATATGAAAAAAAACATGAAATTTTAGTTAATAATTCTCAAATTGCTGCTTGTAAGAAATTGCCTAGAGAGCTTATAAAAAATACCAAGGCCCAGGCCACATGTTTAGATCAATTCAATTAGAATTTCAGAGGTTAGGCATGAAATTAGTATTCTTTAAAGCTTCCCAAGAGACTCCAATATGCATACAAGGATGAAAATCACTCTTTTAGCTAAAATAGGACTACTGACTTTAATATGTTATACATTTATCTTGGAACATGGTTAATTAAGTCATGAGGTGTCCTAGGACTGTGACTTCAAAAATATTATCAAAGGCCCTAACCTTAAGACACCTCATGACAAAGACCTCAAGTATAGTGTTAGCCAGAAATTTCAGTGTTTTTCAAAAGTAGAAACAGTTTACCTTCATTTTCTACATTTCTCCTCTTCTCATTTTCCTGTTCTACTTTTCTTTGGTACTCATTAATTCTATGCTGTAGCAACATTTTCTCTTTCTCAATCTGAGACACTGTAGACTCTAGGTTTCTTCTTTGATTTCCCTGTAAACATAATGATAAAAGTCACCACTGCAATTAAACTCTTTATTTATTTAGAGGAATACTATATTCTTTTAAAATAAAACACACAATGGGGTGCCTGGGTGGCTCAGTTGGTTAAGCATCTGACTCTTGATTTTGGCTCAGGCCATGATCTTCCGGTTCATGAGATTGAGACCTGTGTCAGACTCTGTGCTGTCAGCTTGGGATTCTCTCCCTCCTTCCCTCTCTTTCTCTCAAAATAAATAAATAAATTTAAAAAAAAGAAGACTTAAGATGGATTTTTTTTTGTTTCAAAATCAGAAAGTACCTGTAACGACAACTTTCTAAAAATAGAATTAGCTTGCTTTATAGGAAGACTGAGAGAATCCCCTTATTCAAACTAGATATGGAAAATTTTCAGATTTTTAAATCCATGAATATAAAAAACTATGAATCTTATCAGAAAGCTGCTTTATTAGTTTAAGATGACCACACTGCATTCCATTACCAATATTTTGGTTTATTTATAATCCTAAATTAAAGATATAAATATGAAAGATAATAATTACACATTTGATAATTAAATGGTGCAAAACTCAAATGGTACCAAATGCTAGTGTGTGTAGTAAGTTCACTAGTCCCTATGTGTCTCCTTTAGTCCTCTTCCTGTCTCAACAACTTACCTTTTCTAAAATGTTCTATGTATCTACCCACTAACGCATATTTAAAAAGTAATGAAGGAGACACTTACTTTAGAAAATAAAACTGCAGGGGAGGAGAGGGTTAAAGAAAAAAAAACAGCCAAACCTTCACAACTTAAAAATTTATCTTTTTTTTCTGAGTTACCACTTCCATATTGTGCTTTTGAAGCTTCATTTTTTTAAGACTCCACACTGGGAAAATCTCCGTTATAGTGTTTTTCTGGGCTTTCCCATCATTAAGCAAAACTCATGTTTTAAGGACGATGCTGTTAGGTTTAGTAAAATTTGCAGAGATCATCCAAGATCTTTCTAATTCTGAGATTTTATCATTCTAACTTTTAATTCTTTTCATTTTTAAATTTTGATTTCAGGAAGTTGCAAAGATACCACAGAGAGGTTTCTTGTACTCTTCCACTCAGTTTCCCCTAATAGATACATTTTATGTAACATCAGCACAGTAACAAAATCAGGAAATTGATACTGGTATAAGGTATGTATGTTTCTGTTATTTTAGCTTATGTGTAGATTCATGGAACCACCATCGCAATCAAGATACAGAACTGTTCCATTGGCACAAGATCTCCTTCCAGCCAGCCACTACTTAAGAGCTTAGAAGCTGCCCTTCTCCCACCACCCACATTCCTGGCAACCAGTAATAGGTTCTCCGTGTGTGTAATTTTGACTTTCTTTGAGAATACGATATTAATGGAATCACACAGTATGGACCTTTTGGGAATGGCTTTTTACACTCGATATAATGCCCACAAGATCCATCCAAGTTGTTGTGTGTATCAATAGTTCATGCCTTTTTGTTGCTGAGTAGTACTCCATGGTATAAATGTATCAAAGTTGGTTCAACCATTCACCCATGGTAGGACATTTTGATTATTTCTAGTTTTTGGCATTACAAATAAGGCTATTATGAACAACAGTATACAGGTTTTTTAAGGATATAAGTTTTTGTTTTTTTTTTTTCCCTAGGATAAATGCCCACAAGTGCAATTGCTGGGTCGCCTGGTAGATGCATGCTTAGTATTTTAGGAAACTGCAGCAGTATTTTCCAGATTGGCTGTACAATTTTAAATTCCCATTTGCAATGCATGAATGATAGTTTTTCTATATTCTTGCCAGTTTTGGTATTGATGCTATTTTTTATTTTACTTGCTCTAATGATTATAAAGTGATTTCTCATGGTAGTTTTAATTTGCATTTCCCTCATGGCTAATGATGTTGAGCATCTCTTCATGTGTTTGTCATTCACTCTGATAAGTGACATGTCTTCTGCAAATTTTCAAATGGGATTATTTGTTTATTCAACTGCTGAGCTTTAGAGTTCTTTATTCTAGATAGAGTCCTTTGTGATATACATAGTTTGCAAATATTTTTTCCCAATCTATTTCTTGTCATTTCATCCTCTTATCATGTTCTTTCACAGAACAAATATTGTTAATTCTCATGAAGTCCAAATTGTTGAATATTTTTCCTCATGTGGATCATGTTTGTGGTGTCATGTCTAAGAACTTTTCACCAAGCTGTAGGTCCCTAGGGTTTTCACTTATTTTTTTTTTCCTAAAAGTTTTATATTTTCATGTTTACCTTTAAATATGACCCATCTTGAATTAATTTTTGCATAAAGTATGAGACTTAAGTTGAGGTTCATGTCTTGGTCTATGAATATCTAATTGCTCCAGCACCACTTGTTAAAAAAGACTCTTTCCTCCATTAAATTGCTTTTACACCTTTGTAAAAAAATCAGTTGGCTGTAAATGAGAGACACTGATTTATGATTTTCTTCGTAGTACTGTCTTTGTTAGATTTTGTCATCTGGGTAATTCTAGTCTCATAAAACTCACTGGGGAATGTTCCCTTCTCTTATATTTTCTGGAAGAGATAGTGTAGAATGGGTATTAATTCTTTTTAAAACATTTGGTGGAACTCTCTAGTAAAACCACCTGGTCCTGGAAGATTACTTTTTGGGAAACTTTTAAATTATGAATTCACTTTAATAGTTATATAGGACTATTCAACTAATCTATTTCACATTGTGTGAGTTGTGGTAATTTGTATTTTTGGCAGAATTATTACATTCCACCTAGATTTCACACTTACATGTTTAGAATTGTTTATAGTATTCCTTTATGATCCTTTTGGTATCTGGAGGGACTATAGTGATATGCTTGCCCTGTTTTATTCCTGATACTGATCATTTGTATCCTCTTTTTCCTTTATCAATCTTGCTAAAGGTCTGTCAATTTTCCAAATAGCTGGCTTTCTGTTTTCATTGATTTTCTCTATTGTTTTTCTATTTTCAATTCCACTGATCTCTACTAGTATCTTTATTTCTCTTCCCTTCTTTTTGCTTTGATTTTACTCTTCTAAGTTCTTGAGGTAGGTGCTTAGATGACTGATTTGAGATTTTTTGTCTTTTCTAATGTATGCCTTTACTGCATAAATTTATCTTAGAACACTATGTTAGCTGCATCCCACAAATTTTGATGTTCTACTTTCATTTTCATTGTTCACATTTTTTTTTAAAGATGAAGAGCCATAACTTATTTTATTATTGTATAGTTGACACACAATGTTATATTAGTTTCAGATGTACAGCACAGTGATATGACAGTTCTATGCATGCTCACCATGTAAGTTTAGTCACCATACAATGTTATTACAATATTACTGACTATATTTCCTATGCTGTGCATTTCATCTCCATGATTTTGTAACTAGAAGTTTGCACCTCTTCACCAATTTTACCCATATCACCAGCAACCATCAGTTTGTTCTCTGTATTTGAGTCTGTTTTTTTGTTTGTTTTCCAAATTCCATATATAAGTGAAATTATATGGTAACTGTCTTTCTCTGCCTGTCTTATTTCACTTAGCATATAACCCTCTGGGCCCATATAGGTTGTTGCAAATGGCAAGATTTCATTTTTTTTTTAATAAGTGCCATAACTCTAATGTAATGAGATGTAATTAACATTCCAACATAACTTTTCATTCCCGTTTAGAAGTATTCTTTGTCCTATGGATTAGTTAGAACTGTGTTGTTTAGTTTCCATATGTTTGCAGAATTGCTTGATATATTAGTCATTCTAGTTTGATTACATTTTGGTCAGAGAACACATTCTGTATAATTTTTTTTTTTTTTTTTTTTGCAGAAGTTTGCTCAGGATATGGTCTATGTTGGTATGTATTCCTTGAATGCTTGAAAAGAATGTATATTTTGCTGTTGTCAGGCAGAGGATTCTACAAATGTTAAACATATCTTGTTGGTTGATGGTGTGGTTGAGCTTTCCTATAGGTTTGTGGATTCTCTGTCTAGAGAGTGATAGATATTGAAGTCTCCAACGATAATAATGGATCTGTCTATTCATCTTTTCAGTTTTATTGGCTTTTACTTCACATATTTTGTAGGTCTGTTTGGCAGATACAAATTTATGAATACTATTATTTTCTTAGTGGACTGATCTTAAACTTAGCATACTTGAATTTTACCTGTTTTTTAGAAATGAAATACCCAAAGCTGAGGATTTGCAAAATGGATTTCTTAAAGAGACTTAAATAAATAGTACTAATTATACACTGACCAATGGCAAGTTGGCAAAACATTATACATATATGCATAACATGTATATGTATTACATAAATATGCATATACAAAGCTACAAATGAAAAAAAAAAAACTGACAGATACTATTCCTCAAGAGAAAATTAAGATAGCACAAAAACCACCAGAAAGATTAACTAAAAAAAAACAAACAAAAAAACCCCCAAAACAAAACAACAACAACAAAGGAAGTAATCAATAAGAAGGCCATAGAAAGTATATTTCTTTGAAGGGTACTCTTTATACACAGAGTAGAAAGATATCTATAAGCTTATCAAAAGGAATGACAATGTATTATATATTTGCAAACAAACATCTGAATCATGAAACTTTTCCCTGATAACAAAAACTTCTTGCTAGGTGACCATACAAAACATGAATGATTCTAAAATCAATATATTACTCATTTGATCACATAAACTTATGTTAATGTCAGTCCTTTTTAAATTGTATTCTTTCCTCCTTCCTATTTGTCGGTCTCTTTCTGATGTAGTTCGGATCCCATTTGATTCTCTTTTCCTTTCTCACTTTTTAAATGTTAAGTAAGAACAACTGAAATGAAATTTATGTACTAAGATTTCAACATGGTTCTAGCATAAAACTACACAAAGGAAACTGAAGTTTAATCTAATCTGTATCACTTGAACCTACAGCTCCAAAGTGAGGCTTTCATCATAGTTCTCTGACTTTGTTCTGTATTTAAACCTATAAAGTTCCAATGCAATTTTCTTAGAAAACAAAACAATCTGAAAGAGGAAAAACTCTCAAACAGGGAAACTTCTGATTAGAAAACAAAAGTACCTCTTCATCCAATTCTTTCATTATCTTGTCTAGTTTTATGTTTGAAGTTCTGTAAAAACAAAAGCAATATAGATTAGAAATATGTTTATCTTTTTATTGCTCAGGGGTGCAACACCACATTCTTTACTTTTCTGTTTAACTAAGATGTCTTAACTGTTTTTGTGCTGTGGATCCCCTTTGGCACTCTGGTAAAGCCTGTGGGTTTTTCTCAGAATAATATATTTTAAAGCAAAAAAGGATTAAAAAAGCCGAAAATATATTAAATATAGTCTTTTTAAAAAAAATGTGTTTCAGGAATATGTGTGGCTTCTTTATTAATATATTAAATCACAAGATCTAGCAGCAGTAATTTCAAAGTAGTGATGAGCACAAATGATAGAGATAACTATAATAAATAAAAATATTTGTAGTATCTATTAGCAATAAAAAAATTCAGCTACTGCTAATAGATGTAGATTACTGCTTTTGTTCATAGTGGAAGGAAATGTTGAATATCAGTTATAAGTTAGGGAAAATACTTTTTCTCATCCAAGTTTAAGGACCTTGAATTCATCCATAGACCCTTTGTGGGATGGACCCTATGGATTCTAGGTTAAGGATCCCTGAACTTCCTAATGCAATACTTGCTAATAAACAAAAATTAGCCACTTAACCTTTATACAAGATTACATAGTGAAGAGAAAGGTGGCATATATGGATCAGTAAATATACCACTTAACAAGTAAGGTGAAAAGTTGAGATAAACTAAGAGTGTATTATCTCCATCACATTTTGTTTTCTTTGGCTCTGAACAGAATTCTGAGCTTCAAATCTGCATATGCAATGTTTCACATGTATGTTTCATCAAATACGTCACTCAGCACGCCCAAAATGTTACTTCCTCTGCTCCACACTCTTACCTATAATATTAATTTCTTCCTACTGTAAGTGTCCCTAAGAAAGGACATGACCTAGGAACCATCCTTGACTCATCTTCCTCCTTCATTCCCATTTAGTTGAATAAATGTCAAGTGCTGCCAACTAATTAGAGTGTTCTTTTTAAAAAGCAAATTTGATCAATTTTTTAAGCTTAATAACTTTCAATGTTTTTCCATCATCTTAGGATAAGTTCCAAATTTCTTAGCTTGTTAAAAACAAAGTCCACCAAGATCTACATTCTGTTTATCTTTCCACCCCCATTCCTCTCCTCTAACATTTTCCTATCATTACAGACCACTTTGGCCATTCCTATTACTTCCTCAAATTGATTTCCATTGCCACTATCATTAGTTTAATTTTGGATGCAGAAACTTCTCAACATTTATGCATTTCCATATTTTATACTTAGAAATTCCTTCCAAATCCTGAGATCAGTTAATTATTTCCTAATATGTAAGTGCTTTTCTGAAAAAAGTTTGCACTATATACTAATGTATTTAGTCTATCAGGAATGGTATGCAATAAGAGTTGTACTTGTTTCCTCTTTGGCCCAATCACAAAAATGCCAGTTTTCCAATGCCATTTGTTGAATGTTACCTATTGTTGAATGTGTTACTTATTTACTCAATAGTTTCCACAAAAAATATAAAGTTATTGTTTGTAGTTAATAAGTAACTCAGCATTGTGCCAGGTTATTTTAAATAATATTCATCATTACATATTTCATAAATATACAGGCTCTTATTAGATTTAGTGAATTTTAATATTTAACATTTACATTTTAAAAAGCACCTCATTTAATGTAATCTAATTTGCCTTTTCAGTCAGCTACTTAAAATGGGAGGAAAAAAGTAATAAATCAAGCACTAAGTGAATAGGCACTATAGTTTTTTAATAAAGACTTCCAGGAACAAATACACTTTAAATATTCTGAGGACAATATGTCTATAACTAATGCCAACATAAATATTACTTTCCAATTCTAGGCAAGACATTCTTCATTGAATGTACATAAGCAGTAACCGTATATCGCCATCTTATTTCCAATTAATTTTCAACTGTTTTATAGAAGGCAAGTTTTAAAAAAAGTATTTGCTGTACAACCTTTAATGTTAACATACAAAGTATATTCTCACCTGCACTTCTGCTCCATTTCATCTTTTAATTGCATTTCATTATGCAGTTGTTCTTCCAGCTTATAAATTGTTTTTTGCAAATTTTCCTGCTTTAATCAAAAACAAAACAAAACTCATCCTACAAGAATATTCATAGAGAACTTAAAAATAACAAGTTTATGTTATTCTATACCTACTCAAGAATAAATTATTTGGTTCAATCTTACCCCTTTCCTTTCAATCCGAATTTATTATTAATTTAATAAGCATTTTTTCAACACCTACAAATATGTCAGGCACTGTGGCAGACATGAGTAATACAAAAAATTAAAAAGATTTGGTCCCTGTGCTTATGAAGCTAAGAGTTAAACAGAGAGGCACAGAAGAATAGGAGGATGAAAAGAACCTACAATAATCCAAAGACATACACACAAATATTACAATATAATGTAGTGATGATAAAGTTATATATGAGGTGTTCCAAAGGAGGGAAGAGGTCATGTCTAATTCTGCCATGAAAATGTAATGTTTGAAATGAGACTTAAAATATGAGAGATATTTACTAAGCAGAAAAGGTGGTAGAAGAAAGGCATTTTAGCCAGAATGAATGAGTCCAAAAGTAGAGAGGTAAAAGAAAACATGATATATTTTGGAAATGGGAAGAAATCAAATATAGGCAGAGCCCAGAACAGAGAGAATGAGTCACATAAAATCTGAAAAGGTGAGTGAGGCCATGATTCTTGTATGCAAAAATAGGAGTTAGGGACTTTAACCTATAAGCATTTTAAAAAGGGAAACAATATAGTAACTGCATTTTACTTTAGAGAGACAGAGAGAATGCAAGGGGGGGAGAGGAGCAAGGGGAGGGGGACAGAGAGAGACGGTGGGGCGGAAGACAGAGAGAGAGAGAGAGACAGAGAGAGACAGAGAGAGACAGAGAGAGAAAATCTCAAGTAGGCTCTACGTTGAGCATAGGGCTCAATCCCACAACCTTAGGGCCATGACCTGAGCCGAAATAAAAAGCTGGACACCTAACTGACAGAGTCACCTAGGCAACATTATTATTATCATTATTATTAGTTTCTGCATTTTAGAAATGCCACTTCAGTAACAATAAGGTGAAAAGAATAGAGGGAAGAGAAATTCTATTCAAAGTAACCAGTTAACAGGCTTTTGAGACAGTTCAAGCAAAAAAGCATATAGGTTTGATATGAGGCAGAGGCTGTAGGAATGAAGAGGAGGAAATGGATAACTGTGTCATTCAGAAGGCAGAATTAACCTAATAACTGATTAAAAATAAGAGACAAAAAAGTACAGCATAGGGAATAGTCAATAACATAATAACATGTATGATGACAGTTGATAACTACACTTATTATAGTGAGCATCGAGTAATGTATAGAATTGTCAAGTCACTATATTGTACACCTGAAACTAATGTATCATTGTAGGTCAACTGTACTTCAATAATACAAATGTTTTAAAAATCAAAGTGGGATGGGGCACCTGGGTGGCTCAGTCGGTTAAGCATCTGACTTCGGCTCAGGTCATGATCTCATGGTTCATGAGTTCAGGCCCCAGATTACGCTTTCTGCTTTCAACTGTACTTCAATACTACAAATGTTTTAAAAATCAAAGTGGGATGGGGCACCTGGGTGGCTCAGTCGGTTAAGCATCTGACTTCGGCTCAGGTCATGATCTCATGGTTCATGAGTTCAGGCCCCAGATTACGCTTTCTGCTTTCAACTGTACTTCAATAATACAAATGTTTTAAAAATCAAAGTGGGATGGGGCACCTGGGTGGTTCAGTCGGTTAAGCATCTGACTTCGGCTCAGGTCATGATCTCATGGTTCATGAGTTCAGGCCCCAGATTACGCTTTCTGCTGTCAGCACAGAGCTTCCTTCGGATGCTCTGTCCCCCTCTCTCTCTGCCCCTCCTCTGTTCATTCTCCCTCTGTCTCAAAAATAAACGTTTTTCAAAACTAATTAAAAAATTAAAGGGGCGCCTGGGTGGCGCAGTCGGTTAAGCGTCCGACTTCAGCCAGGTCATGATCTCGCGGTCCGTGAGTTCGAGCCCCGCGTCGGGCTCTGGGCTGATGGCTCAGAGCCTGGAGCCTGTTTCCGATTCTGTGTCTCCCTCTCTCTCTGCCCCTCGCCCGTTCATGCTCTGTCTCTCTCTGTCCCAAAAATAAATAAACGTTGAAAAAAAAAAAATTAAAAAGTGGGATTCTGAAAAAAAAAGTCAACAGAAGAAAGAAAGAAAGAAAGAAAGAAAGAAAGAAAGAAAGAAAGAAAGAAAGAAAGAAAGAGAAAGAACAGAGTACCATTACAAAAGATATGGAACACATAAGAGCTGCTTGGGAGGGGACAGAGAGAGGATGAGTTTAGCTCTGGCATAGGATGAAGTGCTTGTGCCTGACAGAAGGACAGGAAAGGAAATCCAATGAGAGAATGAGAGAGAGAGAGAGAGAGAGAGAGAGAGAGAGAGAGAGAGAGGAAGAGGCGAGGAGAGAGAAAAGAGAGAGAGAGACAGACAAGAGAGATACAGCTTTGGAGTTCACAGGAGCAAGCTGCACACACGAGATTAGCTACAAAAAATGAGCAGAGAGCCAAGATCAGAATCATCCTGAGAAACATTTAATAATTAAAGGGGAGGGAGAGAAGAAGAGGAGAGAAGAGGAGAAGGGGGAAGAGATCCTGCCAAAGGGATGGAAAATAAAATCTACACAGGTGGGAAGAAAAAAAGAAAGAAAGGGAACATGAAAGGGTTACAAAAGTTCAAAGAAGGAGGAACTAATTAATCAGTGTCATTTGCAGCAAAAAAGAAAAATAAGATAGGAATGAAAATTATTCATTATATTTGTCAATTGCAAAGCTGTTCATTAGCATTTGCTGGAAGGCTTTCAAGGAAGAGTTGAAAATTACATCAGCTGACTTTTGTATTTAGCTGTTAACAGAAATAGTAGGCACATCAAATTTTTCTTCTTCCCTTGTGATCTTTCTTACCAGAGCAAAAGATAAAAGGTAGCAGCAGCCACCGACAGAAACTTCTGGCAATCACCACTGAACAAGATCAGCCCAAAGAAAACACAATTCCACTAAATATTCTTTGAAGCCCGATGTACCACTAATCCCACAGGTAAGTAATAAGTGAGAGCTGGGTTACAGCAGCGCCTTATTGTCACATTCCCCAGGTCAAAGATTCTTTAACTTTAAAGATTTCTGAGCCGTTGTTAACTATGTAACTTGAATAGCTCTAATAGGATGAGAATTTAAAAGACATAGATGGTCAATGGGGCGCCTGGGTGGCGCAGTCGGTTAAGCGTCCGACTTCAGCTCAGGTCACGATCTCGCGGTCCGTGAGTTCGAGCCCCGCGTCAGGCTCTGGGCTGATGGCTCAGAGCCTGGAGCCTGCTTCCGATTCTGTGTCTCCTTCTCTCTCTGCCCCTCCCCCCTTCATGCTCTGTCTCTCTCTGTCTCAAAAATAAATAAACATTAAAAAAAAATTTTTTTTAAAGACATAGATGGTCAAAACAGCTAACAGGTACTCACACAGTTCACTCTCCCTTTTTCCACTTTCCCTTCACATCACCTGTTCAATCTTACATTTAAGAGTAAATATATTAAGAAGCAAGAGAATTACATCAGCTTTTAAAACATGATTGCTACTTACACTCCCCTCCTCAGTTAATAATATGTAGGCCACAATACACAGAGTTCAAAGAACTCTCCAAGGATGGCCAAATAATTATTTCTAACATATTTTTTTAAGTAAGCTCTATGCCCAACATGGGGCTTGACCTCAAGACCCCAAGATTGAGAGTCTCATGCTCTACCAACTGAGCCAACCAGGTGCCCCAACTGTTTTTAGTATTTTTAAGAAAAGTCTTGGTCAACTCTAAAGGACCTTCTCAAATCTAAGTAAGATTTTTTAACCTCTGTCCCATGAACATGAGCTAAATGGACAATAAAAAGGACTCTTGTCTCTAATAATTACTTATACCAGTAATTTTCAGTGGACAAATTAGATGGTGCTGACTATACTGGTTATTCTCCCATTTGCTTTCTCTCTTTTCTAGCCATGAAATCCATGCTCCTTGAAATCAATCCTTCCTTTGGCTTGAAATCTATAGATTGTATTACCTGGGTTTACTGTTCTACTTTAATAAATGGGAGACACCAGTAGGAAATCAAAAGGTGGGATAATGAAAGTGTTCATTCTCCCCACCTTTTTATTGCCTTACTGTGGTGATAGCAGTGTTCTACATTCTATGTTCCTCTTTGATGATGCTAGGTTTTTCTGAACTATGGCAACAATACCTGTCTCTCCCTGTCCTTTCAAACTAGGGACAATAGTTTCCCACTATTGTTGATCAATGGGTATTTTCACAGCCTTTATTTATTGCTCCTCTTGATCCTGCTCATGGCACTGTAAATAGTCCTTTCACTAAACTCTCTTTTAATGAACGAACAAAATGTGGTATATACACAGAATGTGATATATTCAGCCTTAAAAAGGAATCAAATTCTGAAACATGTTACAACATGGAGAAACCATGGCTAAGTGAAATAACCCAATAACAAAAGGTCAAATATTGTACGATTCCACTTACATGAGGTGTCTAGAATAGTCAAATTCATACAGACAGAGAAAGTAGGATAGTGATTACTCAGGGCTGGGGGTAGTGGAATAAAGAGTTTAATGTGCACAAAGTTTTAGTTTGGGATGAAGAAAAATTCTGGAGATAGATGGTGGTCAATGTGAAGGTGGTTGTTTTTTTTTAGTGTTTTTAAATTTATTTTTGAGAGAGACAGAGCACAAGTGGGAGAGGGGCAGAGAGAGAGGGAGACACAGAATCCAAAGCAGGCTCCAGGCTCTGAGCTATCAGCACAGAGCCTGACACAGAGCTTGAACCCACAAACCGTAAGAGTATGACCTAAGCCGAAGTCAGACACTTAACTGACTGAACCACCCAGGCGCCCCCATTACCACAGAACTATACACCTAAAAATGGCTAAAATGATAAATTTTATGTTATGTATATTTCATCATATATACAACACTCTCTTTAGTTAAGTCTTTTGTTTATGTTACCTGTTTTCTTGTCAAGACCCGTACTGATACCTTGATTTACCATAAATTCCTAATCTAAAGATTAGAAAGACTGCCACTGTCAATTTGTGTAGCAATTTATAGTTTATTAATTATCTCCACATAAAATATCCCATTTGATATTCAGGCAAGAAATCAAATTGGAAGGAGATAGTAGGTTAAAAAATACTATCAAAATTTAAGTTCACTAACTACACAATCAAAAGAAATATGTTTACTTACTTAATGTTTACTTAATATCATGCACACAAAACACACTGTCCACAAAATAACTTTTTAAAAAATAAGAAAAAAATACCTACCAAGCTTTTATCCACATTGGGGCTACTTCGGTTATCATTAGGATTTGCTGAAGATAAGTATCTGAGAGAAAAAGAGTTTTTAGAACTAAAAGAACCAAAAACCTCTTCAATATTCAATAACCAGTAACATATACTACATACTTATTTTTTGGTTTAGTATTGTGCTTGTTCTGCTTTTGAAAAATTGAGTACAAGTTCATGACTCCTTATTTTATATAAAGATTTTATGTAAAGATACATATATATAAAAGTGATACATACATGAAATAAAACCCCCAGTTAGGTCAGAGCAGCACTCTGTAATTATATACCTTACTATCCCTGCAGCCACACATATGACTATTCATACCAAGTAGGATAAATAAAAACTATAAATAGTCTCGAGTTAGTTCAGATTAGGTTTTCGGCCATGAGAGCAGGCTATGGCAGCTTTTGCCACCAAACAAATCACCAAAGTATTTAAAGTTTTTAGAGCTTTTTGCAATAGGGATTGGGGATAAGGAATTGTTGATTTCTACAGAAATGTGCACAGCTTTTCTCTCTGCCCCAAATTACTCTTCAGCCAAGAATGATATTGCCTTTCTGGGCAAAAAAAGAGTTTTTGCCTAAATAGTTAACATAACCTAAGTTCTGGTGATGTCTTGCTAACCTTTTGAGACTCCATGGCTTTATATTCACTATAAAGGTAGGCAACATATAAGATAGTAGTGATCTTTAGAAGTCTTTAGATATCTTATGAGATTTTTAAACACATCTAAATAGATCATATGAAAAAGATTTTCTAAGCTCTCAAATGTTATATAAAGGTAAGGTACTAGTGCTGCCTTTTCTACTGCTTCTGCTACTTCCTCTACCATGCTACAACTAGCACTATTAATACTTCTACCATCACCACCACTATAGTTGCCACCGTGGTCAATCAGTAGAACACTCTCAAAAAGATATCAAATAGCTCCATATACTTCCTAGCTGTTTTAGGGCAACTGATAATGCACTACATATTCACTACTAGTAAAAAACAGAAGATAAGTTCCTTTAAGAGTGTTCTAAAAAAAAAAAGGAAAATATGCCATTTTTATGTTTTCCTTGGAAAATTATTCAGATCAACTAGAGAATAAAATAATCAGAAGACAGTTTTTAGGCACTGTGTAGCAGGTTTGTAGAAAAAAGGTCTCACGTAACAAATGACAAATTCTAGATGTAGTACAATTTCATTCCATTAACTACTGTCTCAGAAATTCAGTGTGAGATTCCACATTATGTGATGTAAATAAAAGCACATGGCAATGCCAGTAGAATCTGAATTAGATAGGAAATCAGACCATTTTCTAAGAGATCTTCTAAATTTTAATATGCTATATAAGTTGAAGTTAATATTTAGCCTCTGCAAAGTTAATAATATAACTTTCTCAAAATGCAGCACTGGAAATTAAGGACACCAAATGTACGCATCCATTCATTCTTTCACTCCACCCCCCCCCCCAAAGTTCTTTTGTATATTACATTGTTGCTTCCATATAGAATCTGGTCATTTAGATAGCTCTTTATGAGAGGTTTTAGATTATTACAAATGTAGCTAGAAGTTTAACCTTTAGACTATTAACAATCTTTGTTCATTTCGCTGTATTTCAGCAATAAAGATCTCTACCCTTGGTAACTGAAAGTATGTTTGGATTTCAGGAGTAAGAATTTCAGAAGTTTTCTATTTCATGCCAATAACTCAAATTATACTTACATTTTATACTAAGGCTAATCAGTATTTTGCTGATTCTTTAAGATCAACCACACCTTCAACCATGTTATAAACAATTACTAAACAACACTATATTATGCAATAAGGTGGTGGTACTGAAGAACAGAGTACAATGTGTGTTTTTGAGAAACTCAGAAATTAGTTTGGAATATGCAACATATGGATGCCAGGAAAAACTAGAGAACATAATCAAGTATGTGACAATGTACTACAAATAGTATGTATAATGTTTATTTAATTCAAGATTACTTTTATATCAATAAACCTAAAAAAAGTGATTAACTGATATAACTACATAAAATCCAAAAACACTGGGGGGGGGGGTATTTATATCAACATTACAACTGTTCAGAAAGCAAGCCAGAGGATAACTGATAAAAGGTACAAAAATATAGACAGACAGGAAGACAGAAAGAAAGAACTCTTTAGCAAAAACCACTCTGAAAAACTTGTCTGTGTATTTTTTTTTCCTCTGTGTATTTCAATATAAAATAGCTACAATGTCATATTCATGAATATTGTGGGAAAAGGATTAAAATACTGGACTTTTCTTAGAATCAAAGTCAAGTACTACCTGCCTGGTTGGTGATACAACAAAAAGTGTTCAGTACTATCTTAAAGTTGTATTATTGGAGAAATCTCATAAGGCAGGACTAATCTGCCTTCCTGTTTTCTAAACTTGGCCTGAATAGGGTCTTATAAAAAAGTTTTGACTCAAATGACAAAATGCTACACTTGAAAATATATCCATTTCCTCACTAGTGTACGAGCATCTTAAGAGAAGGTACCAATAACTATATCTTATTCATCTTTCTCCCTGCGTACTTATTCATCTTTGTCTCCCTGACAAAAAATAAGTTGGCAAATATGTTTGTTTGAATGAATGAATGAATGCTCAACATACTGAAATTATGTTAAATGTTTAATTTGTTTCTCATATCGATTTGAAGACTAAAGCTAACATTAGCTCATACTAATAACAGCTAACACTGAGTGCTTATTCCATGCAAAGCATTGTTCTGTTCTACTGTATTGATATAATGAACCCTTACAATAATCCTATGAGACAAGTATCATCGTCATCATCATCATCACCATCCCTATTTTTGAGAAAATGGAAGCACAAAAGGTTGAAGTTATTTGCCCAAGGTCACAAGGTCTAAATGCTGTAAGATATGGTGAATTCATTTAGTGGTTTCTGGGGAGGGATCACTTAATTTTTGAATTACTAAAGCTTACAGGCCTTTGTAACATCAATATAGTGATGATAATGCTAGAAAACTATATGTTCTTCCAAAGTGTATCATAAAACCAGAATTCTTTGGATAACAAGATTAACTAAAATATAAGTATTAATAGAATCTTTTATTAATTACTGTAACTTTTTTTTTTTTAATGTTTATTTATTTTTGAGACAGAGAGAGACAGAGCATGAACGGGGGAGAGTCAGAGAGAGGGAGACACAGAATCTGAAACAGACTCCAGGCTCTGAGCTGTCAGCACAGAGCCCGACGCGGGGCTCGAACTCACGGACCGCGAGATCATGACCTGAGCCGAAGTCGGCCGCTTAACCGACTGAGCCACCCAGGCGCCCCAATTGCTGTAACTTTAACACATATATAGTGCATCATTCAGTAAATGATTTCTGAAACACAATATCCTGATCATGGATGAGTCTAAAAGAAATGAAATATGGAATAATACAAGTATCATACATCACTGAAATATGGCATATTATCTCTTCATATACCATTAAATGTTCTTAAAGTGACTTTGAGATATCCCTAAGAAAATAATAGACTACAAAATTAGTACTTACCCCTAAAATCAATGTTTAGCATACTTACCTACGATTGCTATAATACGTAAATCCTACAAAAGGTAACTGATTGCCAACAAAAGCTTTAGGTATAGGGAATGTTTCTTCATCTCCTTTATCTTCTTCCAAGTCATCAAAATTACTTGTATCAATGTCGCTACTTAAATCAGGTACAACTGGCGCTACAGCTAAAAATGGAAACAAAATTAGTTTACTTCAAATTTAATATAAAAATAAAGTGAAGCAAAGATTCCATACCAACTACTAAGTTTCTTACATACAAATAAGTTGCAAACCAAATTCCAAATGGGTTGAATCCTATTTCACCCAATTTTATTAGGGCTATTAATCAACTGATATTGACCATTACAATTCTATGAAACAATCATCTCCTATAATTATCATCTATACTTCAAGTTTAATTTGAATATTGCAAGTATAAAGATTTTAGAATATACCATAATATAAATATGCAAAAACAGTCAGGACTCTACAAAAGACTTTGCAGAAACCACAGCATAATAAATTGTACTCAAAACTGATTGATTTCAAATGAAACAAACTAGAAATCAAGGTTACCTACCTCTTAGTAGTCCTGGATATAACATTTGGTACTGAAATATATTTATTAATCTAGAATTTAGATGGTTAGTAACCACCCTTCCCCACAACTCAATATCTCTATAAGACTAAGTCACAAGGAGCAATGTATTTTGAATTTTATTTTCAGTCTAGCTACCTTCCCTGAATCAAGTCATTAAATGATGACTCCATGAGGTATTTATGAAATGGCTGTTAGGAAAAGAGGGTAGAGATACAAAACATGTACACAGAATCTTCAAGAGTTATAAGTGTGATGGAGAGCAAGACTCATAAAAAATTTTTTTAAGTTTATTTATTTTGAGAGACAGAGAGAGAGCGTGTGCTCGTGCACTCACAAGTGGGCGAGGGGCAAAGAGAGAGAATCCCAAGCAATCTGCATACCAGCAGCACAGACACCAACATGGGGCTCAAACCCAGGATCTGTGAGATCATCACCTGAACTGAAACCAAGAGTCAGACACTCAGCCAACAAAGCCACCCAGGCCCCTCATCTAATAAGTATATACGGCAATGCTTAAATCGTCATAATATGGGAGAAAATAACATGAAACTAATATTACCACTATTTTATTTTGGAACTTGAATAGGCTACAGAGAATACACGTAAAAATACATTTTAGAGAAAAAGCTTTTTAAAGATACAGTAGTATTAATAAAACATTATGGAAATATCAACTAAACATTGAATAATTATTTTAGATATAATCATCTCATGTTTCTTTAAAAAAGATGAAGATGAGCAACAAAAAATAATTGACCTGGTTTCACAGTCTTAATCTTTTATATAAAGGAATCATTTTTCTAACGAATTATCTGGGTATTCCAGGCAAGAAATAACTATTGATGCGCATCACAGATACAGTGAAATATCTGATGAATCTGAGAATGAAACATATTTAACCCAAAGAAGCTATAATATTAACTAAAAATGAATGAGAAAAGACCTTTTCCACCATTCTCTCTTCTTAATGACCAGGAGAACTGCAGTCCTGACTAGACAATTCTAGTTTCCTAATACTACTAACTGCCTAATTTGTAAAATGAAGTGGGAGGAAAGTTGCTTCTTCTTATAAAGTATGTAAGCCAATTATGGTCTTGGCATAAATTGTACTTTTAAACAGTGGTTCTCATTTTTAAAACAACTTTGCCCCCCTGTGGGACATTTGGCAATGACTGAGCTCTTATAACTGAGGGAGGTATGCTCCTGGCATCTAGTGGGTAGAGACCAGGGAACCACTAAACATCCAAGAAAGTTCAGGGTAAGCCACACACAAAAAGACTTATCTGGTCTAGTGTTGAGGCTAAAAACCCTACTTGAAAATTATCATATAAGAATGATTTTAAAAGGAAGCAGAGCATGCTTGGTGATTTTTTTCTTGCTGTTTCAGATGTATCTAGTCTTTTCATAGATAACACAGTAGGGGCACCTCGGTGACTCAGTTAAGCGCCTTACTCTTGATTTCAGTTCAGGTTGTGATCTCATGCCCATGAGACTGAGCCCTGTATCAGGCTCCGCACTGAGCGTGGAGCCTGCTTAAGATTCTCTCTCTTGTTCCCTCTGTCCTTATCCCCTGCTCACATGTGCTCTCTCTCAAACATTAATAAATAAATAAGGAAATACAGATAACATGCCATTTCAGAACAGTTTTAAAATGGGACAAATTCTGTTTAAATTTTGAGGTACAAGTAGGGGAAATCCTGGGAGAATTATAAAAGTAATATTTCTTCTACTTTCAAAGTAAAACATTTAGGGTTTATAGATACCATATAATCACTTCAGAATAAATAAGAGTAAGTATAAAGATAGCTTTACAGAGTTACCATTGATATATACAGTAGTCTATCTATAAAAATTTACCTTTCAATAAATAACTGGGAATATAGGAACCATGTTTTATAAGAAAGAATCCAGGTGACGCCATAAAAACATGGCAGAGTAAGGAACTCTAAGAAGCTACCTTTCCACTGAAATAACTATTATGCAGGCAAAAATTATCATAAGCAACTTTTTCATAACTCTGAAATCTAAGAAAAGACTTGCAACAAGCAGGGGAATGCTTAATGAAGAGAGAAGCTAGTAAATGTTGGCATTCCGGCAACTGTAACTGGCTGACCAATGAGATAATAATGGGAAAGGAACTTCAGGGGTCACACATGACAAAGAATACAGACTTTGTAAAAACAGTCTGGAAAAGTCACTAAACAAATGGATGACTGAAGCCCACAGCAGGCAATAATAGCAAACCTGGAAGGGGAGAAATTGGATTTCCAGAGTTTATAACACTGTAATATTTATTATGTCCAGTTTTTAATAAAAAGTTACAAAGCATATTAAGAAACAGAAAAAGTAAGGCCTATTCACAGAAAATGACAGAAAAATCTCTGAGGAAACCCAGGTATTAGATTTATTAAACAAAGACTTTAAATAAATTGTCTTAAATGTGCTCAAGGAAACCATGGACAAAAACTAACTGAGGAGTATGGTATCTTAACAAACAGAACATACCAAAAAGGAAAAAGAGGGAACCAAATAGAAATTCTGGTACTGAAAAGTACAATAGCTAAAAGTAAAAATGTACAAGGGTTCAACAGCAGATCTGAGTAGGCAGAGGAACCGGTGAACTTAAAGATAGGACCACTGAAATTATCAAGTAGAGGAAAAGAAGCAAACATTGAAAAAGTCAACTTTTGGGGCACCATAAATCATACCAACATATACATTAGGAAAGTCCCAGGGAAGTAGAGAAAGGGGCAGAAAGAATATTTAAAGAAATAATGGCTCCAAACTAACCAACTGATGAAATTTAAGAATCTATACATTTAAGAACTCCAAGTAAGAAATTCAGATCTACACCATGACATGTTATAATAAACATTGAAAAGACAAAGAATCTTGAAAACAACAGAAAACTGACTTATCATACATCAGAAATCCTCAATAAGATCAAGAACCTATTTCTAAGCAAAAACATTGAGGGTCAGAAGGCAGTGGAATGACATATTTTAAAGTGCTGAAAGAAAACAAGAGTCAAGCAAGAATTCTATATCCAGCAAAATTATCTTCAAAAATGCAGGGAAATTAAGATATCCCCAGATAAAAGAAAGAGCAGTTTGTTGCTAGTAAACCTGTCTGGCAAGAAATGTTAGAGTTTTTAAGGTTTAAATGAAAGGACACTAGACACTAACTCAAACCTTTACAAAGAAATAAAGAAATAAAAGTAACTACACTGATAAATGTAAGAGCCAGCTTTATATATTTTTGTTATATAATCTACTTAAAAAAAATAAATCCACTTTTCCCCCTATATGACTTAAAATAAAATGGGTAAAATAATTATAAATTTATGTTAATGAGCACAGAATATATACAGATACAATCTGTGACAACAACATAGAAGAAAATAGACCTGTATAGAAGCAATTTTTGTATGCTTCTGACAGTAAACTGTATCAATTCAACCTAGACTGTTATCAGTTTAGGATGTTAAATATAATCCCCAGGATGATGACAATAAGAAAATGACAATATATGGAAAAGGAATTAAGAGAGGGAATCAAAACAGTACACTATAAAACAATGCATTAAATACAAAAGAAGGCAATGATGTAGGAGATGAGGAACAGAAAAAAATCAGACATACAGAAAATAGAACAATGGCAGATGTCTTTACATACAGTATTCACTTTAAATGTAAACGAATTAGTCACTAATAAAACGTAGAGATCTGAAAAATGGATTAATAAAATTGATCCAATTATATGCAGTGTACAGACACTCACTTTAGATCCACAGACATAAAAATGTTAAAAGAATGAAAGATATTCCATGGAAAAAAGAGCTGACGTGGCTATACTAACATCAGACAAAATCAGTAAAATGGTTAGAAGAGACAAAGAAAAACAGGACATATTGATGACATTGATAAAACGGTCAACTCATCAAGAAGGTGCAACAATTATAAACAACACATTAACAACACAGCTCCAAAATATTTGTAGTAAAAAATGACATAAATGGAGAAACAGTTCTAAAATAATGGGGTCATCAATAACCCACTTTCAATAAATGAACTAAACAAACAGGAGATGAATAAGAAAATGCAAGACTTGAGCAACATCATAAATGAATTAGATGTAACAGACGTACAAAGCTCACTCCACCACCAAGAGCAGATTACAAACTGCACATGACACATTCTCCAGAACTATATGTTAGATCAAAAAAACAACTTAAGCAATTTAGAGAGAATGAAATCATACAAACCAGCCACTATGGAATGAAACAAGATCAATAATAGAAACACCAGAAGGTTCACAAGTATGTTGAAAATAATATGCTTTCTTTTTTGTTAAGTTTTTATTTAAATTCCGGTTAGTTTATATACAGTATAGTATTAGTTTCAGGAGTAGAATTTAGTGATTCATCACTTACATATAACACCCAATGCTCATCACAACAAGTGCCCTCCTTAATACCCATCACCCATCTAACCCATCACCCACCCACATCCCATCCAGCAACCCTCAGTTCATTCTCTATAGGTAAGACTCTGTTTCTTGGTCTGTTTCTCTTTTTTTCTTCGTTTGTTGTGTTTCTTAAATTCCACATATGAGTGAAATCATATGGTATGTGTCTTTCTCGGACTTATTCCACTTAGCATAATATATTCTAGCTCCATCCATGTCATTGCAAATAGCAAATTTCATTAAAAAAAAGTTATTTATTTATTTAAATAATCTCTACACCCCACGTGCGGCTCGAACTCATGACCCTGAGATCAAAAGTCCACATGCTCTTCTGACTGAGCCAGCCAAACACCCAAAGATTTCATTCATTTTGGTGGCTGAATAATATTCCACTGTGTGTGTGTGATATCTTCCTTTTCCATTCATCAGTTGATGTACATGGGGTTCTTTCCACAATTTGGCTACTGTTGATAAGGCTGCTGTAAACATCAGGCTGCATATATTCCTTTGAAGCAGTATTTTTGCATCCTTTGGGAAAATACCTAGTAGTGTAATGGCTGGGTCATAGGGTAGTTGTATCTTTAACCTTCTGAGCAAACTCCATACTGTGTTCCAGAGTGGCTGCACCAGTTTGCATTCCTACCAACAGTGTAAGAAGGTTCCCCCTTCTCCACTTCCTTGACAACATCTTTTGTTTCCAGTGTTGTTAGTCTGAGCCATTCTGACAGGTGTGAGGTGGTATCTCATTGTAGTTTTGATGTGTATTTCCTTGATGATGAGTGATGTTGAGCATCTTTTCATGTGTCTGTTAGCCATCTGGATGTCTTCATTGGAAAAATGTCTATTCATGTCTTCTGCTCATTTATTAACTGGATTATTTGTTTTTTGGGTGTTGAGTTTGATAAGTTCACTATAGATTTTAGATACTAATCCTTTGTTGGATATGTCATTCGCAAATATCTTCTCCCATTCTAAAGACTGTCTTTTAGTTTTGTTGACTACTTCCTTTGCTGTGCAGAAGCTTTTTATCTTGATAAAGTCTCAATAGTTCATTTTTGCTTTTGTTTCCCTTGCCTCCAGAGATGTATCTAGTAAGAAGTTGCTACAGTTGATGTCAAAGAGATTAAAATAACATATTCTTTAAAACAAACAAACAAACAAACAAACAAGGAGTCAAAGAAGAAATCACAAGGGAGATTAGAAAAAATGCATTGAGACAAATAAAAATGAACAACCAAAACTTAAAGGATTTTGCAAAAGCAGTAGTCAGAAAAATTTTAGTTGTAAATGCCTATGTAAAAAAAGGAGAAAGATCTCTTGGGGGATCTGACTTTTTTTTTTCAATGTTTTATTTAATTGAGAGAGCGAGACAGAGAGAGAGAGAGAGAGAGAGAGAGAGAGAGAGAGAGAGAGAGAGAGAGAACAAGAGAAAACAAGCAGGGAGAGGGGCACACAGAGAGAGGAAGACACAGAATCGGAAACAGGCTCCAGGCTCCAAACTGTCAGCACAGAGCCAATGTCAGGCTCCAGCTTGTAAACTGCAAGATCATAACCTGAGCCAAAGTCTGTCGCTTACTGACTGAGCCACCCAGGCACCCCATAAGCATCCAACTCTTGATCCTAGCTCAGGTCATGATCTTGTAGTTCAAGTTCGAGTCCCACATTGGACTCTGTGCTAATGGTGCAGAGCCCACTTGGGATTCTGTCTCTCTTCCTCTCTGCCCCTTTCCCTCTTGTGTTCTCTCTTTCAAAATAAATAAACAAACTTAAAAAGAGAGAAAGAGAAAGGTCTCAAATCAATAGCCCAGCTGTCACCCTAAGGAACTAGGAAAAAAGAGCAAACTAAGCCCAGAGCTTAGTTTGGAAAGAAACAACCGTAAGGAAAGAAACAACAGAGATTACAGTAGCAGATAAACAAAATTAAGAATAGAAAATTAATAGTGAAATTAACAAAACCAATAACTACTTTTTAAAAAAGAATCAACAAAACTGACAACAAATCTTTTAGCAGACTAAGGGGAACAAACAGAAGACACAAATCAGAAATGAAAGTAGTCAAACTTCAAGCTGTAGTCCTAAGCTATAATCATCAAGACAGTACAGTACTGGCACAAAAACAGACACTCAGATCAATGGAACAAAATAGAGAATCCAGAAATGGACCCACAAATGTATGGCCAACTAATCTTTGACAAAGCCGGAAAGAATGTTCAATGGAATAAAGACAGTCTCTTCAGGAAGTGGTGCTGGGAAAACTGGACAGCAACATGCAGAAAAATGAACCTGGACTACTTCCTCACACCACACACAAAAATAAACTCAAGATGGATGAAAGACCTAAATGTAAGACAGGAAGCCATCAAAATCCACGAAGCCAAAACCTCCTTAACCTTGGCCACAGCAACTTCTTACTCAACATGTCTCTGGAGTCAAGGGAAACAAAAGCAAAAATCAATTATTGGGACCTCAAAAAATAAAGCGCTTCTGCACAGTGAAGGAAACAATCAGCAAAACTATAAGGCAACCAACGGAATGGGAGAAGATATTTGCAAACGACATATCAGATAAAGAGTGAGTATCCAAAATCTATAAAGAACTTATCAAACTCAACATCCACCCCCCAAAAAAATATCCAGTGAAGAAATGGGCAAAAGACATGAATAGACACTTCTCCAAAGACTACATCCACATGGCCAACCAACACATGAAAAAATGCTCCACATCACTCATCATCAGGGAAATACAAATCAAAACCACAATGAGATACCACCTCACACCTGTCAGAATGGCTAACATTAATAACTCAGGCAACAATAGATGTTGGTGAGGATGCGGAGAAAGAGGATCTCTTTTTGCACTGCTGGTGGGAATGCAAACTGGTGCAGCCACTCTGGAAAACAGTATGGAGGTTCCTCAGAAAGTTAAAAATAGAAGTACCCTATGATCCAACAACTGCACTACCAGGTATTTATCCAAGAGATATGGGCATGCTGTTTCAAAGGGGCACATGCATCCCAATGTTTATAGCAGCACTATCAACAATAGCCAAAGTATGGAAAGAACCCAAATATCCATCGATGGATGAATGGATAAAGAAGAGGTGGTATATATATACAATGGAGTATTACTCGGCAATCAAAAGAATGAAATCTTCCATTTGCAACTACGTGGATGGAGCTAGAGGGTATTATGCTAAGCGAAATTAGAGAAAGACAAATATCATATGAATTCACTCATATGAGGACCTTAAGAGACAAAACAGATGAACATAAGGGAAGGGAAACAAAAATAATATAAAACAGGGAGGAGGACAAAAACATAAGAGACTCTTAAATATGGAGAACAGACAGAGGGTTACTGGAGGCAGTATGGGAAGAGGGATGGGCTAAATGGGTAAGGGGCATTTTAAAGAATCTACTCCTGAAATATTGTTGCACTATTTGCTAACTTGGATGTAAATTAAAAAAAATAAATTAAATAAAAACAAAAAACAAACAAAAAAAAGTTTTAGAGCAGAAGGAAAAAAAAAGAAATGAAAGTAGGGACACAATTACCAACCTTTTACAAAGAGTGAATAAGATCAGGAAGCTCATGGAATATCTGCCAAAATTCAAGCTATTTTGTACCCTGCGACCACACCATCAAGGAAGAGATGGTGAAGATTAATTGCCATTATAACTTGTAGATATGTAAGTGGTAAAACTACGAAAAGAAGTATTATTTGGAAAAGGTATGCAATACTGCCAAAGAAAATTGGAGTGTCAAAAAAGTTAAAAAGAATTATAACTATTATATAATTTTTAAAAGCTTAGCAGGTCAGAGAGGTCAGTTCACAATAAAAGTATTCTTGGTATTTTAGGGGTGGGAAGTAAAGAAGGGGTAGGAAGAGGGAAAGGGAAGCAGAGAACAATAAGTTCTACAGACTTCAATTTTTCTTTCTTTCCTCTTTTTTTTTTTTCAACAATAACTATAAAATAGGAGCCATTAGGATTAGGAAAAGATAGCAAAGTGTTTATGTTAAATCTAAGTACACCATAGCAAAATCACAGATAATATAGATTTTTAAAAAGATAGAGAGGGGCGCCTGGGTGGCTCAGTCGGTTAAGCGTCTGACTTCAGCTCAGGTCATGATCTCACGGTTTGTGGGTTTGAGCCCTGCATCGTGCTCTGTGCTGACAGCTCAGAGCCTGGAGCCTGCTTTGGATTCTGTGTCTCCCTCTCTCTCTGCCCCTCCCCCGCTGATGCTCTGTCTCTATCTCTCAAAAATAAACATTAAAAAAATTTTTAAAAAAGATAGAGAAATAACACTAATACTAATAAAATTACCTAATTATAGAAATTCTTTAAAGTTTGATTTAAATCAATAAAGTAATTCATTTTACCTGTTCTTTAAATTAATATAAACAGTTACATTAAGGAGGTATAACAATATCATAAAATGCCATTGATTTGGACTCCCCAATTCCACTAGAAGAACTTTTGTTGGTTTGACCACTGATGTTTTCCTAATGCCTGAAATAGAATAGTACTCAGAATATAGCAGATGTTCAGTATTTGTTGACTAGGTTACCCCCTCTCCTAATTAATACCAGTTTTTCAGTACACTAAATGAAATATGTCCTCCCTACTGTTTAGAGCGATTTACTCCGTGGTTATTCTATGGTTATTTATGCGTTTCACTCTGAAAAATAATTTAAACCAATATGAAAGATACTTTGTTATTTTCTTCAATCGCCTTTTAAATTTTCTTCAGATTATAATTGTATCTGTAAGCTTTCAGCTTTCTTAAACTTCTAAGAGCATAGCTTGAAAAAAAAACCCACAAAATTTTTCAGTGCAACGATTCATCATCCCACTGTCTTCATCCTGGTCTTTACATCAGCTTCTCATGCAGCGTAAAGACAATAATCATGTCACATTTACTTGTCAGGAGGAGGAAGTTCTCTATTTCCCAGTATATAACTATTAATAAATTCTGAGGGTCAAGATGCGCCTGTAGCTTTTCCACATAGCAGGTCGTTCAGTGTCATTCTTTGTAGTAGTATAATTTTTTTAATTCCTCCAAGAATTTATTTCCCCTTTTCCCTCTCAGTCAACTGTATAGCCTGTATATAGTGTATGTGCTGTACCTGAAGGCAATATAACTGTTACTTTAAAAATATTTGATAACTAGGATATTTCACTAATGTTGGCAAAACTACAAACTGCTTCTTCAAAATTAACAAGATTCATTTCTTCTAAGCTTTCCCTCACAGTCTCAACTACACAGGGAGTCATTAAGACAAGTATGTACTACCTATTTAATTTGTAACTGTTTCTAAAACCACACAGCTGAATTTATTTCCATTATTACTGTTTACTGTTACTGCTACAGCAGGAAGTTAGGAACTGGTATATATTATCCTTTCTGTGAACAGGGAAAAAATTCCTGAGACTTCAACAGGAAAAAGATGAATGCTTGGCCTTCCAAATCCACAAAAAGATGTTGGTCAACTTTGGCACCATTATAATTTTTAGTCCATTATGTTAAACAAGGTTTTCTGTGAATCATTTATAATTTTAACTTTTTTTTTTAAGTAGGGCAATGTCCTAACCTGACTGAAAATGAACTTCTTGCACACTACATATTTTCATTTCTGAACTGCAAGCTGCAAATCTGATGGAATCAAGTATACTGTAATTTCCTGTATCTATATACAAATTAAATTCTGGTATTTATCAATAATAGAACTTTATATTTTATATTTTAAGTTTAGTAAAAACAAGATAACTTGTCCTTTCACAGGAAATATATTTTAATTTAAATTACCCTTTATTAACTTTCTTCACAATGAGATATTTTAATACTAAGACAAAAGGCAATTGAACAAAGATCAAATATCAAAGCATGACTGCTGAGCCTAATTCCACCTCATTTATATAATATTTCATCTTGGTATCTCTAATGGGATATAAAAGAAGTAGCAGTACTATTTTCCCAATATTATCAAATAGTCTCTCTCTAATTAGGGTAGGATAATATACATAACCACATCTGTGTACTTTAGATTTTTATTATACACATATATTAGCATGGAAGTTTCAACAGATTATTTACTACAACTACTTTTGAATATCCACTGTATTGTTCAAGAAAAAAAATAACTTACTGTCTCTGAGTGTTTCCCAAGCCCACTGATCATTTTTGAAGAAAAGATGTCGTTTGATTTCTTCCACACCATTTCGTCCTAATCTCACCTCTCTGAATAGAGGGAGAGAAAAAAGTTACTAATCATTTAAGATATTATTATAACCTGTCCAGATATCTTTGTGGACATAATGCTAAAATCTGTGCATGATGATAAAAATAGTTTTATGTCACCTTGAAATTACATTGGTTGTCAGTGTAATTTTCAGCTGAAATTTAAAAACTAGTTGAAGACAGAATCCTGAAGAAGTTTTAAAAATATGTATGAGGGGGTGTCTGGGCGGCTCAGTCGGTTAAGTGTCCAGCTCTTGATTTTGGCTCAACTCAGGTAATGATCTCACGGTTGGTGGGTTCAAGCCCTGCATTGGGCTCTGTGCTGTCAGCTTGGGATTCTCTCTCTGCCCCTCCCCTGCTTGTGCTCTCTCTCTCAAAATAAACTTAAAAATTCATATATATATATATATATATATATATATATATATATATATATATATGAAAAACACAGACTTGTTGATACTCGATGACTTTTCTATTGACAACAAAAATACTGATAAATCACTTGCCTTGCTTCATTAGTATCATGAATAAAACAGTGCATTTTCTTTTTTTTAATGTTATTCATTTTTTAGAGAGAGAGACAGACAGAGCATGAGCAGGGGAGGGGCAGGCAGAAAGGGAGACAGGGAATCCAAAGCACACTCCAAACTCTGAGCTGTCAGCACAGAGCCCGACATGGGCTAGAACTCACAAACTGCGAGATCATGACCTAAGCCAAAGTCGGGTGCCCAACCAACTAGTTCACCCAGGTGCCCCATAATACAGTGAATTTTCTTGATAGATTTTCAAAACAGTGGTAGTTATACATTTTTTGCAACCAAGAACTTTACACCAAGAGCTCAGAAAGACATCTTAAATTTAAAATTTCCATTTAATACCCTATTATAAATATTTGTGACCAGTCAAAAACCAATGACAACTAATTTTTGACATTACTACAAAACTGAGTTTTAATGGGACAAATTACTGACTCCTGGCCTCTTAGGTGTACACAGAGATAAAATGTTTAAAAATGTGCCTTTAGCTGATTTGGAAAGGAGAACTCAACAACTTCTGTTCTCTACTAGAGTGCTTATAAACAAGAATACCCCGAATTCCAAAATTTTTCATGAGTTAAAAGATAAATTGCTTTTGATATAATGTGACATCTTTTTAAGAAGCTTTCACTGGGGTGCCTGGGTGGCTCAGTCAGGTAAGCCTCTGACTTCGGCTCAGGTCATGATCTCCCAGTTCGTAGATTCAAGCCCCACGTCAGACTCTGTGCTGATAGCTCAGAGCCTAGAATCTGCTTTGGATTCTGTGTCTCCCTCTCTCTCTGCCCCTCCCCTGCTCACACTTTGTCTCTCTGTCTCTCAAAAATAAATAAACATGGGGTGCCTGGGTGGCTCAGTCGGTTGACAGTCTAACTTTTGCTCAGGTCATGATCTTGCAGTTTGTGGGTTTGAGCCCTGCGTTGGGCTCTGTGCTGATGGCTTGGGAGTCCGGAGCCTGCCTCAAATTCTGTTTCTTTCTCTCTCTTTCTCTCTCTCTCTCTCTCTCTCTCTCAAGAATTAAAAAAAAAATTTTTTTTTTAAAAGAAGCTTTCACTGACTCTCCCAGGCTGGATCAGGAAACTTCTCCATGGTTGTATGGCACATAAACAGTATTAAACTCAGATCCACGCGTCAGGCTCTGTGCTGACAGCTCAGAGTTTGGAGCCTGCCTTGGATTGTGTGTCTCCCTGTCTCTCTGCCCCTCCCCCACTCATGCTCTGTCTCAGAAATAAACCTCAAAATTTTTTTTAAAAAATAAATAAACATTAAAAAAAATTGTTTTCTAAAAAAAGGTTTCACTGACTCCCCCAGGCCAGATCAGGGAAACTGTCCATGGTTCTATGGCATATAAACAGTACTAAACTCAGAGTACTTATCTCTCTGTACAATAAATGTCTCATTCGCTTGTCTATTTCCTCCAAAGGACTATGAGGTAGTGAACAGTGGATGTATATCTTTTTCATTTCTTTATCCCTAGCACCTAACGTACAGCATAGTACTTATATTTGTAGAGTACATATATTAAATGTAAAAATTTGAAAGACTGTACATTTCAAGCTCTAAAGGAAAAAATGAAGGACAGTAAGTTTATTTTAATTATAATGAATTTAAAATTGAAACATATCGAAAAGCACTAGGCCTCCCAAATATTTAAATTAACAATATATAAACATAAATATCAAACATAATCTTAGTAAGTCATTTGGTTCATGCTTAAAAAAGTATACCATAAGGGTACACAAAATATGCCATTTTTGTTTCTAAAACACATACATGCATATACATTTATAAAAAGGCTTACTGAATCAGAAAGACATCATACCAATGACCATCTCTAGAGGAAAGGAGGTAGGAAATACATACTTCTTTATAGCTTTGCACTATTTACTTAATTTCAACAAATATACAGTCATACATAATTAAATCTTTTTTTCCAGCTCTGAGGTACATTTGGCAAAATCTTAAGATATGTAGAGTATAAAGTGATGTTTTGACATTGTGAAAGAACTCTCCCATTGAGTTAATTAATACATCTACCACTTCACATATTTACCCTTTGGTGGGGTGGGGGGGGAGGGGGGGGTGAGAACATTTAAATTCTACTCTCTTAGCAGATTTCAACTATACAATACTGCATTATCTTAAACAGTATCAAATGGAAGATGCATCATTTTCCCATCACTAAGAAATAAATGTTCCTAATTAAATTAATATATGCCATTGACTAGAAGATGTATTCTAATTTCAGAGATGTTAACATGTATTTAAAAAACGCTCAGGGGGCGCCTGGGTGGCTCAGTCGGTTAAGCTTCCGACTTCAGCTCAGGTCACGATCTCACGGTTCGTGAGTTTGAGCCCCGCGTCGGGCTCTGGGCTGATGGCTCAGAGCCTGGAGCCTGCTTCCGATTCTGTGTCTCCCTCTCTCTCTGCCCCTGCCCCATTCATGCTCTGTCTCTCTCTGTCTCAAAAATAAATAAACGTTAAAAAAAAAAATTAAAAAAAAAACCCTCAGACTCAAGAAAATATAATTTTTATACTTAACCAAGTTAAAAATTCAACAATGAAATGTAAAAAAATCATCTAGTCTAGCCATCAGAAAAGAGCATAATTTCAAATTCTGAGGTAACACAAGTGACTTGAGATCCAGAAAAGCCATCTAGAATATCATAAAATATTAGATTTCACTGTCATGAATGATTTGGGGAATGGTTATATTTTTATTTCAATAGTTCAAATATAGGAGCTCAGATACAGACCTCAAATATTGAGCAGCAAAATGAGAATTTCCTTAGAATAAAATTCAGTGTTAAGACTATTTACCTGTCAGTAAGGAAGGCACAAATAAGATTTTTTGCTTCTTTTGATATATCATTATCATCAGGGAAAGTAAGTGAATTTTTATGGTTCATAATCTTACTATAAGTTCCAACCAGAGAATCTGCATAAAAAGGTGTATCACCTGAAAAATTGATAGGGAAACAAAAGAAAAATAAATAAGATACATTAAAAAAATCAGTTTCAAAGGAAAAGAGTCGATATTACCTGTATAAGAATTACTACATATGCATTAAAGACATACTTAATATATATACATAAAAGAAAACATATCACAAAGTTGCTTTAAGCTTCTAAATAGCTTTTAAAAACATACAAAGCAAGTTTGGATCAGTTTGCTTTCTACAAACAAAATTAATATTGCTTAATGTAACAAATATTTTATTAGAAGAAGCAAAATGGCTAAGTTTTGGAATGAACAACTATGTTAGAGGTACACAAAATTCTCCTTTACTCACCTACAAGCATTTCATATAAAAATACCCCAACTGACCACCAGTCACATTCTCGTCCATAATAACCATCACCACCTTGAGATTTTAATACTTCAGGGGAAATGTAATCGGGTGTTCCAACTGCTGTATCACATCGTACCATACCTTCCTAAAAAGAGTGGCAGTTCAACTTTTGAATTAGGATACAAATATAAAGCCTCAATTATTTAAAAGGACTTTCCTAATAAAACCTGTAGAATTCTAAATCTTTGGGCTATAAGATATATTAAAACCTAATGCAAACTTGATAAAAATGAACACACTCTAATCACATATACATATTATATATGTAATATATTTGTAATATGCGTATGTATGGATACATCAGTGATTTTTACTTTGTAATAATACTCACTAGGAAGACACACTGCCAAACAGTTGTGCTAATATAATGACTTCATCTTAAAAACAGAGAACTATATAAGCCAATGCAAACAGATTGAGGAACTGATAGGATGATCATTTGATAACATTAATATATAAAGGTTGATTTAATTATATATATTTTTTTGCTAAAATAGTTGTTCAATTTAATTCTGCTTGAAACTGTGAAGAAAACATTCAAGAATTGACTGTACAAATATAAAATGGGGAAGCACGTGTAAAAGAAAAGGGTGCAACAGCATTGAGCACACTGAATATCTACTTAATATGCATTTTAACTCTCCAAACCCCCCCCCCCAAAACTAAATGCAAAAACTATACATATCTGTTACTTATTTTAGCTGGTATTAACACAACAGAATTACAATTAAATGTAGTATTTTCTTCTAACCAAAATAATTCTCCTTTTGAAATAATATGATTTTTTGATATTGTTCTGTGTTAAGTTTCAAAGAATATAAACTGTTTCAACTGAAACAAAGTAAGCATACTTGCTACTTCAGCTATAAATATGTTATTTATTATGTAAGTAATGAGGATGGTATCTTTAAAGATTGACTCCCAAAATAGGTAGTAAGATCTTTTACATGTTCTCAGAAGGCTAAGTAAAACACTAAAAAATACACATATCACTGATATCCAATTTTTATGAAAGTCTAATTTTAACACTGGTCTTAGTATTTAGTGACTAATTCCATTTCTAGTTACCAGTAGTAGTGTATATTACAGAGTTGTTATAAAGGGTTTAATAAACCTGGCAATGAACACTTACCTTAAATACAGAGAAAAATATAAATCACTTACAAGTTACTAATACAAAATAGAAACCATGCATCTATTTCAACAATTAAGACAGGTCACACCAATTCTGTACAAGACCAGCTACGGTTAGTACATTCTTATAGCATTTTTCTAAAAAGCATCTATCTTGAAATGGCAAAAACTAAATTAAAATCTAATTATTTAACCTTATTCATCTTCATACAAGTACCAAAATCTGCTAACTTCAAATGTCCAGATTTATCCAGCAGCATGTTATCAGGCTTCACATCTCTGAGGGGGGAAAACAAAAACAGTAGAGTGTTTCTAAAACTGGTCAGACACTGATCAAAATTTTATGAGGCAGTTATTTTAGGCCATGTATCTTTACTCATTATAGATAAGGCCATTTCTGATCCCTAGGTGTTTCTATCACATCTATAAATTGAACTTCAGGAGGGAAACTCCTTTACATGTTAATGCCTCAGAGAAGGACATTTAATATTCCCTTTTATTAAAATTTGAATTTGATTCTTACAAAGCAGAAGGCAAACCATGAGAGAGAATAACCATAAAAAACATTACACTCAGACATAAAAGTAACTGAAACACATTTTTCAACATAAATATATAAATAACCCCAGGACTCGGTCTAAATCATGCTCATTTTTGTTATCACTAGCACTTGGCACAGCAACTGCATTGGATTCAAGCAGTGTTTGCAGAAATGAAATTGTTCTTCTAACAAATAAATATGATTTATTCACTACTTAAAAGCAAATTGATTTATATATTTAAAATTTTGCATAAAAAACTAATCAAAAGCAATTTAATTTGTGTACAAAATTTAAAGTGTTTAACTCTCTGGCACATACCTCAGAAAACCAGCTTGTAATTTTATTTTTCAGAACGCCAGATAAAAGCTATGTAATCAGATTAAGGGACATAAAAGAATACATTTATATCAACACTAAGCTGAAATAATAACAATGAATTTCAAAGTTTTAAATTCTGAAATACCACTTATGTCACATGAGAGGGGAAGAGGTGGATTTCAAGTAGGAAATGCTAATCAAATTAAGTTTAAGTAATTTTCAGCCTCCCCCTTCAACAAATGAAAAAATTTAAAGCATTTTTATCTTTACCTATGAATGAAACCCATGGAATGGATTGCATCCAATGCAAGAACTACTTCTGCAGTGTAGAATCGTGCCCATTTTTCAGGCACATCATAGTTGCTCATTAAGTTTACAAGATCTCCACCAGGCATGTACTCCATCACCATGTAGAGATAACGATCATCTTGGAATGCATAAAAAAGCTATTCAAATACAGAAAAAAAATCATTAAGCAAAACTGTTTCATTAAAAAAATGGCAAAAATACTAAGATTTAATTAAAATAATCAAATTGCAGTAATTATAGTGCTCTTTAAAAAAAAGACAAAAAAAATTAAAAAAAAAAAAAAGACACACACAAGCATAAATACCACAAAGACCCTTGCATATTCAAAGGAACTATTAACTGTGATTATTTTTTTTTTAATTTTTTAAATGTTTTTATTTATTTTTGAGACAGAGACAGAGCATGAGCAGGGGAGGGGTGGATAGAGGGGGAGACACAGAATCCGAAGCAGGCTCCAGGCTCTGAGCTGTCAGCACAGAGCCCGATGCAGGGCTTGAACCCACAGAGTGTGAGATCATGACCCGAGCCGAAGTCGGACACTCAACTGACTGAGCCACCCAGGCACCCCTAACTGTGGTTATTAAGGAGTTGAAACTTTTTTCTCTATATGTTGCTATACTAATTAAATTTTATACAGAGAGAATTTTTTAAAAATTATAATACTTTCAAGTCTCCTAAGCAAAGAAATATCGTGATTCTGACTTAACATGTGCTTTGGTGAGGTCTACTGCTAAATTTATACTAATACCACAATTCTCAAGAAGTCTAAAAAAACTATTACAGCCTCAGCTGTCCATTAGCTGTGTGACGGGCAATCTGTTTAACCTCCTTAAGTCTCTGTCACTACAATCTCTTCCAGAAAAATTTAAGGGACTATATAAACTTGTTTGACTTTTATACCTGCTGCTAGGTCAAAGACTGGACCTAGCAGTGGCAGTTTGTAAGTGCTTAAAAATGTCTAATGAAGAGAAGCATAAATTAATCTATAAATTGGAGGCATATCAATAAGGATTAACTACCTTTCAGAGTTGTTAAAAAGATTACTGAATGTAGAACATAATCGGTACAACAGATGCTCAATAAGTAAGAGCAGTCAATAAGAGGAGGAGCAGTAACAACTAACAAGCAGGAAGAGGACAACAGCTAGAGTTAAGCAGGAAGAGTGAGGTCCATTGATATAAAATTCACAAGAGTACCAAGCATAAATATAATTTCTTATTTGACCAGCGCTGAAGTTAAAAAAAGAGCAAATTTACAAAAGAACATTTTAAATGAGTAAACACAAGAAGATTAGAATCAAACTAAAAATAAAGCCCTAGAGAAAATGATACCTTATTTACACAGACGTTTGACTTAAAATCTGTTTCGTTTTTTCAGTAGTGTTTAATGATTTTAGTTACCAATTTAGTTATTTTAATTTAAAAAGATATTTTAGGGAAGGATAAGAAACTAAGTGGCATCTCATGGCTATCCCAAATTAAAGGATACAATTTGTCATTTGGGTACCATAATTAAAGAAACAATGTTGATTTGGTAGCAGTGGTTCTCAACCAGAGGAAATAACTGTCTTCTGACACCACCCCCCACCCCCCCACACTACCACCCAAGTAAACATTCAACAGTATCTAAACACAATTTCTGTTGTTGCAAATGGTATGTGGGCTGGGGAGGGCTGCTACTGGCAGCACCTGGGTAGAAGCCAGGGATGCTGCTAAAAATCTGATCATGTACAGGACAGCCCCAACAACGAAAGACTATCTGGCCCAAAATGTCAATAATACTGAGCCTGAAAATCCCTGCTCCATACAACTGATAAAAATAGAGCAGACATTTCAGGCATAAAAAGTCACATGTAAATCTTAAACATTTTCCATATTCTCTTTATTCCAATTACTAGTATGCTTCTTTAGGATACTCCACTATATACTGTAAATTAATAAATCACAAAATTCATATTAGTAATTTAGAAATGATTAGTCTACCAGCAGTTTTTCTTTTTTTAAAACCAGAAGATGATTTACTTACCCCATATGTCTTTACATAAGAACCCCCGATACATAAGACAAAAAAAATATGGAGTCACTCTAGTTGAGGTAGAAACAGAAAACCCAGAATTATAACCTACCCAAATTCCTGCTTGTCCCCATGACTTCACCTGAGGTATCTCCATAGTTGGAAAAAACAATCTAAGGCAATTTCCACATTTTTGACCAAGGGAATTGAGGCCCAGAGATGTATATCTTGGCCACAGCTTCATAGACAGGTCTTTGACAGTTAAGACTAGAACCTATAACTACTGACTTCTACTGTATTTTTCTTTCTACTGAAAACCCTACAGCCAATACAAGATTATTTGAAGGCCCACCTTAACTCACCTTTCCTTCATTTTCCCATTCCTTCCTCTCCACAAAGTAAGAGAAACAAATAGAGGAACAGATGGTTAAATAAAAGAAAAGGATCTCATATTTGGGGAACAAACTTAAATTTCAATATTAAATAAAAGTATCCTCTTATAAGATAATAATGTACGACTTCCCCCAAATCAAAGCAGATTAGTTAAGTTTTCTAATATTTAAAGTCTATAGGCACATAATTATTTTGCTTTGGCTTTTCTTCCTAGAGACAACCCAATAAAATTAAATTTTATGATTAAAAAATGATACATTAGACAATTCTGTAATCAATAATAAATTCTCTATTACTCTTCCAAAAAAACCAATCTAAGCTTCTCACATACGTTTAGTTACAAGTTCATAAAGCAATAATGAAGTAGAAGCAAAATCATACCTGAACGACCCAAGGACTGTTAGCAAAAGCCATGATGTCTCTTTCTTCCCAGAAAAAAGCAGAATCAGATCTCTTAATCATTTCAAATTTACTAAGAAGCTTCATAGCATATACCTTCCTGGTAGATTTATGCCTTACCTTTAAAATTAAAAATGGAAAATAATAACCCTTTTGTTAACAATTAAAGCTCAGGATTTACCAGAACAATTTACCAAATTATTTTAACAACTTGTTAAATAATATTATTGTTCTAGCTACTTTTATTTTGTCTCTTCTGCTGAATTATCCCAATTAGATAATCTCAAGGCTTCAATTACCAGAAGCAAGTCATGTTAGAAAAAATCTTTATTCCCTACATTATGACACACTCCATCTCCTCTACCCGGTTATGCATGCTGCTTTCTATTTATAAAACTTATGATTCCACAGCATTTTAGAAGTCTAATATTATTAGTATAGATTTCTCTTCTGATGTCTGAAACCTCTTCTCTACACATGGATGCTTGGGGAAAATATTTCATATTATCTGCTGTACTTGACTCTAGGCTTTTTCACATCTTTGGCAAGACTATCCAAAATAATTTAAAGCAACAATTTTATAAAAAAAAATACCATCCCAAATAATATATGTTAAACACACAAATGGATTTTTTAATTTTAAAGTTATCGTTTTGTTTTGTTTTTAAAGTAGGTTTCACATCCAACACAGAGCCCAGCATGGAGCCCAGCACGGAGTACAACTGGGATGAGACCTGAGCTGGGATCAAGAGTTGGATGCTCAACTGACTGAGCCACCCAGGCGTCCCTAAAGTTATTGGTTTTTAATTTCATTAAAATAACCTACCAATTGAACTTCTCCAAATGCACCTCTACCAATCACCTTCACTACTTCATAATCTTCAGCTTTCATTCGTAAATCTCTAATTTTATTTATTGTGTCTTTATCTGTATGAAAAGAAAAGTTTATAATTTTAAATCATTGAAGCATTACAGGCAAGTTCTTGAAAAACAAAAAAATTCATTGAGAACTATTTTATAGTAAAATGTAAACTTATAAAAGAGCAATGTTCAATGTATTAAGGATTGTTTTAAATAAATTCTGAAATGACTTCATTCTATTAAAATATTTTCATTAAAATCTAACTTAAGAAATGTTTCAGAAAATAAATATACTACTAACACACACTAAGGAAAATTAGTTAAGTACACAACAAATTTGAATTGAGGGATCACAAGTAAATACTTTAGATTAATGAAATAAAATTTTCTTTTTATCAAGTAAGTTTTGATGATCCAAGAAGATGTAAATAAGATATCCAAGAAAAACATGCAAAAAAAAAATCACTTATATCAATACATTTCTCTATGTGAATTCTCTATTTGAATTTAGTTTTTAACTTAAAACACAGTGGGAATCTCTG
The DNA here is from genome assembly GCF_018350175.1 of Felis catus. Classification (NCBI taxonomy): domain Eukaryota; kingdom Metazoa; phylum Chordata; class Mammalia; order Carnivora; family Felidae; genus Felis; species Felis catus. Next base: position 43,890,191 of record NC_058379.1, read on the forward strand.
CAATTATTTATATAAACCTGTCATGCTACAAACTACAATAATTTACAAATCCCCACTGGATAGATATTCTAATTCCTAATTTGGTCATAGATTAAAATAGGGCTATTTTAATCCACATGGGTCAACACTGGCATGAGATTACATGGAAAAGCTTCACATTTCAACGTGTACAAATACAGAACAGCTATTAAAGTGAAGTTCTAGTTCTTAATAAAAACTCCATATGATATTCTCATCTTTCTTTTTAAATGCACATTTAAACTCAAGTGTTTGTGTACATTATGACCAATAAACACATGCAACAGAAACCAAATTTTTACACAGGGATAACATAAGTACATTTAATTTTAGGTTACATATCTACTGCAAGATGCATCAGAAAGATACAGGCAGTAATCAAATATACTGCACAATTATTTATGTCTACCATACAGGCTCTTTAGAATCACTGTAGATATAGAAGGATGACTTTAAAACATATTTCCTCCTCTTAAGGAGTCCAACCTCTAGCAAATGAAACAGAAATAAACAATGGAAAAAAAGTACAAACAACAACAAAAAAGCTGTAAGGAGGATAAGCAGTTTGTAGAGCACTAAGAAAGATGCCTAACCCCAACCTGCCTGGGAGGGAGGTGGCTAGAAAGGACTTTCTGGAGATAACACCTGAAACAAGTCTAAAATGAAGCAATGCCATTAGCCAGGTGGGGAGAAGAAAAGAAAGAATACTATAGGCAGGTGGGTAATATAAGCAAAGGCACAGAGGAACTACATAGAAGAAAGTTCTGTGTTGCTTAAGTATCAAGTTTGTGGCAAGGGTTCAAAGGAGGCACTGTAGAACCCCAAACTGCTTAAGGAGCTTGAACTTCACCTGTAGACCAGTAGCTATAAAACTTTAATCATCAAAAATCCTTCTCACAATAAAATTTAAAGCAACTCAATATGTAAAATAGATAAAAGAAAGTGCCCTGCTTCAGGAGGGTAGTGGTGTGGTGGTGGGGATATCAGAGAGGGGCTGGAGCCTCATCTACTTTGAATTCTTCCATAATGCAGTCCCTGAGAGTCCTGTGGGATCTGTTGGGAGCGGAGAAACATCATGAAAGGAAATAAGGCAGATAAACACAGTTAAATTTACATTTCAGCTAACCCACTCTGGAAAATATGTAAAAAGATGAACTGGATAAGGACAATACTGGAAGTGGATAAAATTTTAAGAGTACTGTAATGCTCCAGATGAAAGAAAAATTCTGAACCAGGATGTGTTATATAATAGGCTGTGGAATTGAGAAAGGATCCCTAGCTCCGGTTATATGAGGTTTAGAGCGATAAAAAGGCTACAAAGTCTGTTGCTGGAGCTCAGAAAATATATCTGCTGCAAATTTATATGGGAATGATGATCTTGCTTCCTGTTTTAACTTCTGACAGCACAGGAAGTATATAAAGCAGCTTGATTCATGATTCAAACAACATTAGTTGTCAGAATGACTTTATTAATTTACGTATGGCATAATAAGCGCTGTTTTGCCTGTTAATTTTAGGTTGTATTCATTAAGAAACATTACCAAGTCTGGGACAAAAACTAACTTCCAAAATTAATCAGTGTTTAATGGAAACACAGTGACAATTGAACATGGCTCTTCTCACTTAGAAAAACCTTCATCTTGTCTTTGTCTTAGATAGCTCATACTACCATACAAAATACCATAGACTGGGTGCTTTAAACATTCATTTATTTTCTCACAGTTCTAAAGGCTGGAAGTCCAAGATCAGGGGACCAACGTGTAATTTCTGGTGAGGCCTCTCTTCTTCGTTTGTTGGCAGCTGCCATTTCTGTGTGTTCACTTGATCTCATGTGTGAGACAAGGTTAAGGACACCAACCTATCTTAACAGAGCCCCACCCTAATGGCCTCATTTAACCTTAATTGCCTCCTTATCGGCCCTATCTCCAAATACAGCCATTGGGGTTTAAGGCTTTGACAAAAGCAGGGGGGGTGGGGGGGAATGGGACTACACAAAATTTAGTCTGTAACAATCTTTTTAAAAAAATCACAACTAAACATCACCACTGCTAAGCAATCAACTTGCTTTATACTAAGATAAATTGGATGTTCAGTTCCAATTTCTAACAAAAATTTACAGAATTGATGATGTAAGTCCACAAGAAAGAATGATGTACCACTTACACTGTGGTAAAATAACATATGATAGATTCAGATATTTTCCACAAAGTACCTGCTGATGTATAATAAAATAAATAAATATAGGCTTCAACCACCTTGCTGTTTGCACAAGCTTTGTCAATTTGTCCAACTAAGCCTTTTTCTGTACCATACGTAATTTTAACTACTATCACTTGTAACACACCTTAGCAGACTCCATTTCAAACTGTACCTGTTATTTTCTCATCTTTCTTTAAAAATATTCTTGCCTATACTTGTTCCATGCAGACTACACAGAGAGGATAATTCTTTAGTTACTCCAAACTCAGCACTGACTCCTAAAATAAACACGAATCAAGGAAAATCACTCAGAATTGTTCGTCTTATTTTTTAATTGACTATTGATGTTGCTCTCAATGACCTCAATTCTTTGAGCAAGTGTTCTTGCCAAAAAGCTAATAGTCTTAAGGAAATTTTTCTCTCTATACAATATTTTTATTTTTTATTTTTTTTGCTGCTGCAAACACTCACCATTGGTGAACAGCTTTCCCTGTTTGGCTAACAAGCCACTCATAGACTAATGTAAGGTCACAGCCTCATTCCTTTTTATTTATGTGAATAAAATTCTGTAATTAGATATTCCATTTCAAATTTTCTTTTTTTTTCTGACTATTTTTGCTTTCCTGTGATTTGGGAATATGACGATAAGGGCTGACTCTGGTAATGTCATTATATATAATTTCAGCACAGCTACAGTATCACTGCATAATAAACAATGCTTTGCCATTTAACTTCACAAAATAATCCACACTTGACTGTGCCTCAAAATGGTAACATTCAAAGTTCACTTTTCTCTTTTTTGACACAATGGGGTATGCACTGGTAAAAAATAAAATAAAATGCTGTCGTATGGTGATACATATTAAACTCTGTTCAGCTGTAATTGTATCACTGTGATTTAGCTGAGTAGCCATGTGAAGCAATAACAATGTCCTGTAGGAATCCTGTCTGGACTACTCAATTCAGACACTGTAGCACAAAAACAGTCACAGATAATACAAAAAAGAATGAATGTGGCTATGTCCCAATAAAACTTTATTTTATGGGCACTGAAATCTGAATTTCATACAATTTGTGTATGTCATATTTTCCTTCTTTTGAACTTTTATCAATCATTTAAAAAATATAAAAAATATTCTTACCTCATGGGGCATACAAAAACAGGTGGTGGGCCAGATTTTTCCTGTGAGCTATAGTCTGCCAACCAGTGCTCTAATAGAAACCCAGCTCCCCACTAAGAACAATGCTTCCCTTGCAGCTCTCAAGTGGTGACCTTTATCCTCCCCCACACATGTCTTATACCCCTGGCCCTGAAGATGGAACAGAAGAACTGCTATCTCTACATCTCCCACCCTAAATCTGCCAGCTTTGATTTTCATGTTATATGTTAGGTTATATCTCTCACTACCTCTCATTACTGATGTAAGCTACCTCTCTTGGGTCATCAATCTCATTGCTAGACAATTTTAGTTCCTGGTTTACTGACCTCTCCAACATTCACCGGTTTTAATTCCTAAGATTTTAATATTTCCATAGATGACACTTCTAATAACCTGGCCTCTCAATACCTTTAAACTTCTCTCCTTTACTATGTATATATATATATACATACACATATACATACACTATATACAGACAGCTTCTCTTTCTTATCTCCCCAAATTACATTACATGGTCATTTATTACAATCACTCACTTGCATACATCTTTAATGCCTTCTTGGCTCTCTTCTGCTTCACTGTCCTTAGTTTGTCAAAATCATAATCCTAGTTAAATCCAATTCTCCAACTAACTCTTGTTAGTACCCACGCAGTTAAGTCTGGATGAATACATAAAATCATATTGACTGATCCCACTTTAAATTCACAATCACAAACATAAAGCTGGCCCCTAATTCTGCTTGGCATTCACACTTTACTAGTCTGTTCACTCTCCCATTCTGCTAGAGACCATATTTTACATTTTCTTCCCTCTTCTCAAACCTCACACAGCTCTCCCATTGATCCTCATTCATAGATAAGACCTTTTTGGCTACCACTCTGAAGCAAATGAAACCATCAAGAAAACTGCCACAGATTTGTCACCACACACACACCTATATATTTAAATGTCAGCATGGGCACTCATATATTTGGGCACCTTTACTACAGGAGAATACTGTTATTTTATACCAATCTCTTCACCAGTGATGTCACACTCTTTTTCACTAGTTCAGGGACATTGCTTCAGCAATACTACCCTTTTTCTCTTGAATCATTAAGTTTCCGCCTTCCTAACAAGATCCTATGGTTAGATCATGCTACTTTCATTCTCATCTTAAATCTCATCCCATTTCTCTCACCAGCTACTGTCCCATTATTCAACTCCACTACAGCAAATACCCTCAAATGTTGTCTCTCCTCTCAGTTTCTAAATCTTTCTTCATATTTGCTCTTAAATCCACTCTAGGTGGGCTATGGCCATTACCTTTCTATCAAAGCTGCTCGTCAAAGTCACAGACTACCAACATGTTGTTAAATCCAATGACAAATTCTCAGTCCTCACCCTGACGTAACGGCAGCTTTTGACAGTTTGGTCCATCTCTGCTGGTTTACTTTTTTTACTCAACTTCCACATTCTTCCAATAACACTACGGATGTTTTTTCAAACTC